>NC_142139.1:57640556-58262014 GCF_024610735.1 Ursus americanus | reverse complement strand
TGACATTACTTCCCTGCCAAAAATCCTTCAATAACTTGCACTTCAAATAATATCTGCCCATCTTACCTCCCACCTGACTCCCTATCTTGTTTACTGCGCTCTGGACACCCAGGCTGTGTGCGGCCACTAGGGTGGACCAAGCTTTTCCTCTCCTGTTGCTCCTTCTGCCTCAGAGGCTCTTTAATGCTTTTCGCCATCGCCCCTGAGAAAGATATTCTATAAAAAGGCTGCATCCAACATTTATTTCTTTCAGTTGAAGAAGTAAGGTATTTAAATTCTTTACTTCTTCAAATAATCACCCAGTTCACTGGTTAGAATTAATATCTCCATTTCCAATTAGCCAACAAATACAGTGAATGCCTCTCTTGTTCTTCTTTATCCAACCAGTGTGTTACAATTCCTATGAATTCACTGTGTAGAGTTTCACAGCTGCTATTTTTTGAAACTCCACGCTCTCTCATACATTTGGACACGATGGCCCATGCAGAGGGCTGCTCCGCTAAGTGAGCACGGGGTGTTGAATCCGCTACGTGCCCAGCTCGACATGCTGCTCCTCCGGTGTAGACTGTGGTCTCCCAGAGGAAGAGGACCTTATGCAAATGTACACGAAGGGGCCCTATGAACTAGCAGCAGAGCTCTCCCCCTGACCACCCGTTGTGAGGATCTTCTTCCTATGACTGATCTATGCCATCCTGAGAACTCATCTGAAAAGTCAGGTCTTCAGTGAGTTCTGGGGAGGACTCTGAGAATAATGGTAACCATGACACGTGCTGCCATGGTCATGCACCTTAGCTATTACTGGTTTGGTTCTATTTAACGATTTGGGATATCTCTTTGGATTTACTAACAATTTGATATCTTCTACCTCAAGAATAGTACCTTAAGAAAATAGCCAGAATGATACAAATCTGGTTTAAAAACTCGTTCTCCACTCTCAACCCACCCTGCCCCACCATAAGAGAAGCTCTTATGATCCAGGCAAAGGATAAACAAAAATCTTCCCCTGCTGTAATGCAATCGACTTCCAGGTAACTTTCCTGCTCCTTTCCTCCAGAAACCAGATAAAAGCTGACCTGTCAAATATGTTAATGGACAATATTGCTTCTTAAAAAAAAAAAAAAAAAAAAAAAAAAAAGACCCGCACCAAGGGTGAACCCTAGGGTAAACTGTGGACTCTGGGTGATTATGATTTGTCAGTGTAGGTTCCTTCGTTGTAAGAAATGTTCCCCTGTGGTGGGGGATGTTGACAAATGAGAGAGGCTACATGTGAGAGAAAGGGGAATAAGGAAAATCTCTTTTTCTTCCTCTAAACTTTGCTAGGAACCTAAAACTCCTTTAAAAATTAAAAAAATTAAAAAAATGTTTTGAAGATCCAGGTTAGTAAATTGCATTTGAATTCAGAAAGAAATACAAAAATGCAGTCAGATTGTTGGGTTTGCCTGCATGTGGGGACTCTGGTAGTTCACCACATCCTTTGTTGGGATGCTGAATATTAGTTATATTTGTTTTTTATCACTGCCATATCAAAGTCCCACACACTAGGTGGCCTAGACAACAATACTTTTTCTCATAGTTGTTGAGGCTGGAAGTTTGAGTTCAAGGTGTTGGCAGGGTTGTCTTTTCTGAGGCCTCCCTGGCTTGTAAACGGCCATCTTATCCTCTGTATCTTTACATGGTCTCCCCTCTGTGCATTGTCTGTGTCCTAATTTCTTCTTCTCATGAGGACTCCAGCCAATCCCTATGGCCTCCTTTCAGCCTTTCAGACTTCAGCATAGGAATTTTGAGGGCATGCAACTTGCCCATAGCACTAGACCTATGCGGACATTGGCTCATTTGAGACACCACCTTCTGAACCAGGTATCTAACACCACCCAATGTGGATGCTACCCCTAAGCCATGCTTCACGGATGGCTGCCAGGACCTTTGCTCAGCAAGAATTTCCAACACCCCTCTGCTCAGGAGCCTCAGTTCTTGGCCTCCACCACGAGTTGTCTGGTGCCTGGCAGGGGTTGCTTATTTATGATATATTTTTCCATTGGGAGTATCACATTCTTTAAGTCATTAAGAGAAATTAAGTAACCTATACTCATACATTAGCTTTCCTGAAAATATTTTCCCTCCCAGTTTAAGTCATATGGAATTATATTTTTCTTTTATAATGATACTACATAATTCTTACAATAATCAATAAAAAGATTACAATTAACTAAATGCAATTTTATGTAATATCCTTTCTATAAGATCTTAAAGCAGAATGAAAAAAGAAACAATTTGAACATTCGGCCATAAACTACATTTTGGAAATTTAAGGTCACACTTCTTTGGGCGTACATCTAAAAAATCTAAAGTCCTGAAACTAATTTTAATCTTATTGCAACAGCATGTTTTGGTTGTGGGTTTTTGTTGTTGTGGTGTTTCATTTAATTAATTTACCTTTGCCACATACACACCAAATTAACTGTTATGTCTATGTCTTGGTAAATGATCAGAGATAAACTTATCATCTAATGTGTTGGTATTGGGACTAATGTGTAATGGCACTAATGGTTGTTGGTTTTATATCGTAATTTGGTGATAAGAAAAAAGTAAAAAAAAATCTAGAGAATAAGAGAATGGAGAACCTACTTAATAATCAGTATGCACACATTTAGAATATAGTGTAACTGATAACCAGCGATGCCTCATTTTCAGTGCAGTTATGTTAAGAAGCTAAATCACACGAGGTGTGGATGCAGGGGTAGGTGGAGCAAGCTTAGGCAGTAGAAAGTGGGGGTGGGGAGCTGCAGACGATGGGAGCAGAGTTGCCTGGGCTCAACTGCCTGCTTTCTCATTCACATTAATGTGAGTTAGTTAAGGCACTCATCAAATCCAAGTCTCAGTTTCCCTTTCTGTCAAACAGAGGCAATGGCTATAAAGAGCTGCTGTGACAAGCAAATAATAATGTAACACCTGCAAAGCACTCCCTCGGGCTTGTTCAATAATAGCTATTATTATTACTGTTACTTCTGAAATTAAGCTTCTGAGAGTGGTGATGATTATCTGAGAGAGTGCTCTAGCGCACACTGCATTCCCTAGTAATAAGGGTGATTCTTGGACCCACTTGCATTGTGTGTGTGTGTGTTGGGGGGGGGCTGCCACCAGCTGCATGTCTGACAATTCGACTCAATTCTTGTCCTATCCCCCCAGAGATAGCATCAGATTCCACAGCGTAAGGACTCAGTCCTTCCTATCGCCCCCACTTCAGACACCAATCACAAGTCCAAGTTCCCTGGGCTTCTGACCGATCAGCTACAGAGTGGAGGTTCCCACCATCCCCTCCTTGGACCTTACATCAGCTGCAAGTCCATGACGTTACCTATACTTCATACCAGCTGGCTATAAACTAGAGGTTCCTATGATCCCCTCTTTGGCTTCAATTAATTTGCTGAGGTGGCTCACAGAACTAAGAGAAACAATTTACTTACTAGACCACTTGTTTAGGATAAAAGGATATAACCCAGGAAGAGCCAGATGAAAGAGATACAGAGGGCAAGATATGTGGAAATGACCCAGAACTTCAATGCCAGGCACACCACTCTCCCCAAATCTCCACGTGTTCACCAAACCGGAAGCTCTGAGAATCCTGTCCTTTTGGGATTTTATGGAGGCTTCATTATATAGGGCACGATTAATCAAATCATCGGCCATTGGTGATTGATTTAACCTCTAGCCCCTCTCCTCTTCCTGGAAATCAGAGGGTGGAACTAAAAGTTACAGCCTCCTAATCATTGCTGATTCCCCTGGCAACCGGCTTCATCCTTAAGTGCTTTCCAAAAGTCACCTTGTTAACAGAAACCCAGTTGTCGTAGAGAGGGGCTTGTTATGAATAAAAAGACACCCATTTCACCTTTATGGCTCTGAAGTGTCTTCAGGAACCGAGGACAACAGACTAAATACTGCAACAGAAGATGCTTCCATTGCTCTTATCTCAGGAAATTCCAAGAGTCTGGGGAGCTGTGAGCCAGGAACCAGGGAGGGAGATCAAATATATATAATATTTGATACATGCATACATACACACACACACACACACACATGTATATGTACACACCTTATAAATCACAACATCACATCTATGTTTTGTTTGTTATCTCCCAAATTTCTCCTTCACAAATCAATTGCATTCTCTAGCTCCGATTTTTAGCCACATCACAATAAATAAAATTCTAGTTAGATTTTGGTGATGTGACTTTCATATAAGCTGCACATGTAATAACAGAAACTAATATCTGGCTAATTTCTGCTTAGGAATCTGTCTATCCTGGAATCTAAGCAAGGTTTAAAAAAAGGGAAACCGGAAACTCTCTTCTCTTTCAAAGACAGATATTTAAGAACCGGGAGTAAGAATCACTGCAATGTATTAAAGACAGTGTGACACTGTGTCACTATATCTATTGTTATGTAGTTAGGCATCTTACCCAAACCATATAGCTTTTGTCACTCATCCTGGATTTCCAGAAATGAAAGGGACCTTAGGAGTTGTCTAAAACAACTTTTCAGCTATGGCAGGAATCTCCTTAAACAGCCCTAACAGGTTGAATTTCTCCAACAACAACCCTCGTATTTCCTCCAGTTAACTTTAGGTTAGGGCTTTCTGACTAGGAGACTGTTCTCTCATGCTCAGTCCCAGTTACTTGCATCCTTCGACTCAACCTCATTTTTCACTTCTTTAGTTCTACAGGACAAGTCAATTACTTCTCATGACAGCCTTTCCAAGCCCTTAGGCTCAAGCTTTGGCTAGGAAAAAGCTACCAAGGTAAACACTGGCAAAATTCCTGGCTTTTAACAAAAGAAAATTTTCACTAATCTCTGAAGTTTGTATCTGAAACTCCATATGCCAAACAGTTATCCTTCCTCAAAGAATATTTCAAAAGAAGTTTCACTTCATAGTGTTTTGAAGTATGATATATTACCAGGTTCTCAGATACAGATATATAGTTTTACATACTTTTAGTTACACAAAATAGAAAGAGAAAATAATTGTAAAGCTTAACTACATTTTTCTATTGTTGTATCTGATATCCCTTTTATGTTTTGCCCTGTAAGTGACAGGGTTCTCAGGGGTCCATGTGAAAGATAAGAGTCATCCTCACCTTCATGACCATCACCATGACCATCATCAGCATCCCCATGACCATGACCATCATTAACATGACTTGTACATGGAGTCAGGTCCAAAGGTTCTATGTCAATCAATACATATAGGGAACGGCTAAATAATTTAAAGAAACTTTGGCAAGACTATCTTGGTATTTGAAACTTTTGCACTTCTATGGGTCTCACATGGTGAAACTTTCATAGATGTCACCGAATTAAAAATAAGGCACAGTGGCTTTAAACTAATTAGGATTAGCTTCTATATTCAACAGACATTTTCCAGACAAAGGCTAACAGAGTTCTCATCAAATGTGAAAAAAAATTCTATTTCAGAAAGCAAAATGAGGTATTTGCTGGAAGAGAACCCATGAAACACAGAATCATTGGATTTGGCCTCAAAGAAATGTTTCTTGATTATTTCACATAATATATCATGATAGCAATTTGAAAAACTCACTAAAAAAAAAAGCAAAATAATCTTTGCTTCATTTAAAGGCCACAGATATTCATAAATAGATTGTTATGTCCACATTTGGTAATAGTTTTATCACCAAATTAAATCCTTTATATTTTACATGTACTTTATCATGTATTTTCTAATGATTTATCAAAATTATCCTATCCTTTTGCTCTATGCAGATAAGCATCACCTTTTGAGGATTTCAGTTTAACAAGAGTTTTTTTTTTTTTTTTAAGTGGGCTTTGCTATGCGTGCCACAATATTCCTATCAAAAGTTATACCATTTTCTAAAGCGTGGCTTCTCTTTTGGGCACTCTTATGGGCTTGGTTTCGCCTCACTCGGGACACTGAAACTCATGGGCCTTTGTCTCTAAGTTTACTAGCTCCTAATCAATTCTGTCCACAGAATCACCCATGATTTTTTCCTTTAATACCCCTGCACTACTCTCTCACATTCTGATTTCATAGAGCTTGAGTGTGGCAGGCAATGGAGTTTTAAAAAATTTCTCAGGTAAAAAAAAAAAAAAAAAAAAAGAACAAGAAAGAAGAAAAAAAAAAGAAAGAAATTCTCAGGTACTATACAGTCAGGAAACATATGGCCAGGGTTGAGAAGGAATGTGATCCTGTGAAAGTAAATTTCAGAGACAAGAAAACTGAAGCACTACAAGATGAAATATCTTTCCTTGGGATGCAATCTATCGGTAGAGCCATGGCTAGAACCCAGGAGTACTGATGCCTATTTTCTTAGCACAATGGTGTGTCACTTCCTTAAATATTCATGAAATCAACATGGAAACCAAGATCATACAGTCATACATCTAATAAACCAGCACAGAAACATAAATATCATAAAATAAGATGGTTCTTAGGTCCTTATTTCTGTTAGAATATAAAAATATAATATTTAATGCAGATATTATACAAATCAAGATTGAAATAACTCACCAACTAGGAGATAGAGAGAAGATATAAAAAACACTGGTTTGTAAAATCTAACGGATTATGGAAGATCAAGGTCAACAGTTGCTTTATAGAAAAGTGGAGAACCGGTAAGGAGAACCTGATTACAATGATAGATGTACGTCCTTGGTTTAGGTCAAATTATTTGGCCTCTCCTCTTCATTCATCCTCATGCTTTTAGTTACCAGGCTTCAAATGCTACATTTATTTGATAGGATAATATTATTTAATAATGTCGTATATAGTTTTAAGTAATTTTCTTTTTTTTTTTTCACAGTCCACTCTTCTCATGAGTAAGCCAGTGACGTACATAATATCTATGTGTACATAGAAAACGTATTTTGGATCTTCTAAGATGACATGAGACTGTTTATTTAATTTTGTGCATTAATTCCCATTTGATTTATCAATTTCTAATGGAATGTGTTGTTTTCATGCAGTGGGGCTTTATTTTATATTTTTCTTTATTTCTCTTTTTCTGAAGTTTTACATTGTACTTGAATCCCAGTGATCTACATGAAGATGTGATACTTTTTTCTATAGTCCAACATACACATCATCCTTATGAAGCAGCATGTGTTCACTAGCAATAATAACATTAGTGCAAAATGTCTGTATGGATAGTATTTTTCCTAACCTAATGAATACTTCCTGCAGGCATTCAGAAAACAGTGTGTTGTTAGAAGCATGCTGTTTCAGTCTCTGTTTATTCTTTGATGCCTATGGATATTTAAATTTTTCTTTTTAGATATGAATGTCAAAGTTTATACCCTTGGCATATATCCATACAACAGATTTCTAAGTTCAATTCATAATACACTTATCATAAAAGAGTGAAACAAAGCAGCAATACTTAAATTACGTTTGTAAAGGAAATACATTTGCATTGTTAACTGGGCATGTGGGTCATTCTCTCATTCTCTAAATTAAAAAGTGAACGTCTTCCAACCTTAAAGACATTAGGAAGTCTTTTGAGAATAGCTGTGATGTGGTGGGAAAGGAACGTGATTTTGGATGAAAAAGTAAAAACAACAACGAAAAACCCCCAAACTGTGTTCTTGCTTCTATGTTACTTCCTGTGAACTGTAGGGCAATAGACAATTTTCTATCTCTACTGAGCTTCATTTTCACTTATATAAGTTGTAAGAGCTATTCCTTGGCCATATGCCCATCATCTCATAATTGGTTGCTGGGGGATTAACTGAGAAAAAGTATATGAAATATATCATGACCAGTAAAAACCAACACAAATGAAGCACAGTATGAAGATGACACAATCAGTCAAGAGATAAGCAAAAAAAAAAAAAAAAAAAAAAAAAAAAAAAAAAAAAAAAAGCAAGAGAGAGAAAGAATTTAGAACATAAACTATTCTGCCTTTTAAAATTACAATACTGTTTGGAACAGTATTCTGAAAAACTGACAAATAGTCCAGATTTTCCTTAACCTCCTTGAAATTTTGCCTGTCAGCTAGAGTTACTGACCATTGGTGAGTAAGGTGAGCACGGGAATATTCATGAGCTCTCTACATGGAGCATGACACAAACCACATTCTTTGCGGAACTGTAGAGTGTACTAGAATGTATATATTTTCATTTTCTCTTGGCAGATGTCTTTTGGAAAAGTCTAATAATAGTAGCTAATATTTGCATAATACTTTGCAGTTTACAGAACACATACATAGTAAGTTTAAGAAGAATGAGAAGTCTAAGAATCATTTGGAAATCTATAAATATTCTCCACAACTTCTCCAAGTACTTGAACTCAGTTTAATTTTGGAGACATGTAACTGAAAATAGAAATATTTAATTCATCTATTTTACAGGTTACTGAGACTCAAAGAAAGAAAAAATTATTATTACTATAGTAATAATAATAAAGTAAGGCTCCAGGGGCGCCTGGGTGGTGCAGTCGTTAAGCATCTGCCATCGGCTCAGGGCGTGATCCCAGTGTTATGGGATCGAGCCCCACATCAGGCTCCTCCGCTGGGAACCTACTTCTTCCTCTCCCACTCCCCCTGCTTGTGTTCCCTCTCTCGCTGGCTGTCTCTATCTCTGTCAAATAAATAAATAAAATCTTTAAAAAAAATTAAAAAAAATAAAGTAAGGCTCCATATCTATATTGAGTTCTAGCTGCATAGTATACTTAAAAAAGTAACTAATGAATTATGTAAAAACATTCTATTTGAAAACCATAGTTTTCAATTTCAGAAGTCTTAAAGGTTATTACTGTCTGGATTATGAACACTTTATAAAATCCATAGAATACAACACAATGATGATAATTTGAACTCATTCCTAATTATTTATTTTAAATATTGTTCACTTAGTATTTTAAGTGAGATTTAGTCTCACAAATATTTTGATTAAATTATATGAAGAAGTAGTCTTAGAAATGGGAAAAACTAAATGGGTCACTTATCCAATTAACTTCATTTTTACCATTCATTATGTCTCGTAGCTCGGGGTAGCCTGCTTTGTGTTTGAGACAGAAATTTAAAAGCAATGAACGAGAGTGAAAATATCTTTTTACATCTAAAAGTAGAGTCCCATTTGAATAGTTATTCCTTGGCCATATGTTTATCATTTTGCTTTATGCTTCAGAATTCCCTGTTCTTCTTTCATCATCTCTGGATTTTGTCATAAATTTCCATTTTTTAAAGATCCTTACATTGCAATGAGTAATGTTAAACCCTGTAAGTGATTTCAGTGAGTGAAATTTTGTCTAATAATTAGTATGAATAGGCCAAGTATACGTATGTGTTTTTAGTAGTTGAAAAAATCACTCTTATATTTTCTAGTTTATACCCTATATATTTGTGTAGATGTGTGTGTGTGCATGTGTGTGTGTGTGTGTGTGTAACAGAGAGAGGGAAGGTGGAAGAGTGTGTGTGTGTGCGTGTGTGTGTGTGTGTGTGTAACAGAGAGAGGGAAGGTGGAAGAGTGTGTGTGTGTGTGTGTGTGTGTGTGTGTGTTGTTTGTCATTAATCAAAGATCTAGGGAATTTCTGAAAATGAACAATTTCCATTGAAGCTTACATTTCTGAATTTATAGCTACAGATGGCTCTCTACAGATGCTTGTTAACCTGGAAGGTTCTGCTTGATTGATTTACAGAGTTTAATGTAAAAAAAAAAATTCTTCCTTTCTATAATGTGCATATAATAAATGTCTATATTTATCATAAATTTACGAACAACTAATATGTTAGGCAGAATAATAAAAACTTAATGTGAAACAAATAACTTTTGATTACTTTGAAGAAAACCATTTCCAAGAATAGGAACTGCATTTTAAGCTTAAGTACCATTTGCTTTCCTTGTTTTATTAGAACCTAATGTAATATAGATTACTTTTATTTATCTAGTATATACACAGTAAGATGAAGTAAACTTTGATTAACTGAGTTATCCATGTTTAAATGGCATATCATGAAGGTAATGAAAAGAACCCCAAGATAGAATAAATAAACCACAGTTACTATGCATCTCTCAAATGACGTATCCAGATTGTAAAAATCTAGTAAATCTTCATCAGCTTACTGCATGTAAAACTAGAGAGGAAAGAGTAATTTTTAAAAAAGATGTATACAGCATTTCTCAAAATTTATATAATGTTATAAGTGCACTGGCATAGATCTAACTAATAATCCTGCAATCTACATGAAAGCTACAATGTTTAAAGTCAGACCCTGTGCAGAGAGCTCACTGGAGTAGGGCTTGAAATGGACAAAACATTTTCATTAGGACAGTCCCACAGGAAATGATTTTTGTGACTCTGTGCTGATTGCCAGACATGTCTTCTCAATGACTTAACTACTTTATTCTCCATGGTTACCTAATACTGTATTGCACAGAATATTGTATTCAACATTGATTATCTCTAATGTGTTCTCAGATACAGATTTTTATCTAGTGCCAGGAGAATTAAAAGTGGCCATGCTTATTTATTCAGCATAGCTTAATAACTTATTTTTGACATCTTAATATTTACTAGTTATTTTTAAAGGATTATGTTAAGTATGAAAGCCAGTGTACTTGGTTTCTTGTTAGCCACTGCTTTTTAATATCTTAAATGAAAAGGAAAAGAGCCAGAAAATATTCTCAAAAGATGAATGGAATCTGTGAAAGTATCTATAGCCACAAGATCTGTTCAAACAGATCCCCTGCCTCCTGATCTTGTTAGAAACTTGAATTTTTTCTTCTGCAGCAATTCTTTTTTTTCTCTCCCACTCAGTAAATGACCATGTTTGAAAGTTTCTCTGTGACACTCATAGACCACTGACACCCCTTTATTGAATAAATGAGTGAATAAACAAATATATAACCTCCTCCTTTTCAACTGTTTCTTTGAGAAACAGCCTGAAACAATGTTACTTTAACACCTTCCTTTCACAAACACCTGAGAAGTTACTGGCATCCCATGAAGACTGGGAACTGCCGCTACCCCCACTACAGCTAATTCCATCAATAGTACTGATGTCCTAAGGGTAATGAGTCTAACCCCTTGGTGCCTCAGCTTTGTCATCTCCTTTTCTCAAATAATCTCTCTCGCTCCATCTTATCCTCCTGTACCCAGAGGGACATGCTGGATTTTGTCATCTCAGCGTGTCACTCAGACTCAACCAAGGTGCTCTCTAATTACAATATGATATCCTTTGATGACTGAAATTATTTTAAAGTTCTTAGGTGAGTAGGGTTAAAGGTGTATTGTATGTCCAATTCCGGTCTCTTATCTTATTCTGTTGTACACTTTCACTAATATTTTTTGTCTAGTCCCTCGTACCAACTTCACGTTTCACTGTGCCTGTCACTGACTTTGCTTTAACCACTATTTATTATCTTAACTCCTTCAATGAGTGAAAGTTTTATTGTATTCACAGATACATTACATTTCCTTGTCCTGAAATATCTTTGCCTCACTCTTCACTGATTTGTTGTCACAAGAGCTACACCAATTCAAAACAACACTTTGATCGTAATCTGATAGCCTTCCAGATCACGTAAGTCATCACACCCCTCTGTTCTTCAGATTAAAAAAACCACCGACTTCTGTGGGCCACCCTACATAGCCTGTCAGTGCTACCTACCTCTTCCCTTCAACACCCATTACATACTTTTTTTCAGTCTTCTAAAATTTCTTTTTTTTTTTTAAAGATTTTATTTATTTATTTGACAGAGATAGAGACAGCCAGCGAGAGAGGGAACACAAGCAGGGGGAGTGGGAGAGGAAGAAGCAGGCTCATAGCGGAAGAGCCTGATGTGGGGCTCCATCCCGTAATGCCGGGATCACGCCCTGAGCCGAAGGCAGATGCTTAACCGCTGTGCCACCCAGGCGCCCCTCAGTCTTCTAAAATTTCTGATCTAACCTCTCTGCCCTTATTCTCATTGAATAGCTTTGCTTCATTCCAACAGCAAAGGCATCTCTCCTTGTCCTTCTCATGAATCTTTACCACCAACCACTGTTTATAATCACCCTTTCTTTCTTTCTTCCTTCTGTGAGAACAGAAGAAGCACACCTCTTTATGACAAAAACTCAGCTTTTCATATAGTTTCTGGATCTTCTTTATCAGAGATTCAGGGATGTCTTTCCATGGATTATTCAAACATTTCCCTGCATTTAAACCTAGCTCTTTATACTTTACCTCCCTGCCAATATTCAAATATACATTAGACATATATGCATTCAAATATGCATATACACACACATATATATCATCTATTCTATATGGATATAGATATGTTATCCTCTTTATATTAGTCTTAGTAATCTCTTTAGAGCCACATTTCTTATAGCAGAAGTTGCTTACAAATCCCATTCAATTTAATAAAACTTTCCTTGCTAAAGTCATCAGTGACATAAATTTATTAAATCCAATGGGCATGTAGTTTATGTGACACCTCAGCTGCATTTACTATAGTTGATGAGGTGAAGCGCATGTATGCTCATGGTCTCTGTGGCATCACTTTGTCCTGATTTTTCTCAGTCCTCTTGGAATACTACTTGGCAAGCTCTAACTTCTACTTTAAACTCTTTCTGGAGGTAAGTGGACTCATACTTAGTTGATGTATTTTTGAGCAAATCTCAAATATCTCTCTGGAAAGAACATCTGATAACCAAATCTGTCCCTCTTCCAGCAACCCCTTTCTCCTAAGTGGTAACTTTACTCATCTATTTGCTAACAACTCACACTGGGGAATCAACCTTGGTATCTTCAATTCATATGAAGGTCAATGGATTGCATTTCTAAAATCTGTTCATCACCCATGACAACCTCTTAGACCAAGCATCATCATCTCTCACGTAGACTATTGCAAAATCCCTTGATTCTCTCCCTTTATGTATTTTTTCCCTCCTCCAAGCCATTTTCCACACAAAAGCCAGAGTAATTTTATATCAACACATGTATGATCACATTACTTCCTCCCTTAACATTCTTCAGGGTCTGGCCATTAAGTTTAGGATAAAATGCTGAACATATAACTCAAAGATGCTGCATGACCTGGATCTTATTTAACAAAACTCCAGGCTTGTTCATTAAGCTCCAGGAACAGAAGCTCCCTTTCACTTCCAGAGCATGGGAAAGCTCTTTTTCCACCTAAATGTCATAGCGGGCTGTTCCATCTTCCTAAAACATTCCCTCCCCACACTTTATTGCTTAATTACTACTCATGCTTCAAATCTAAGCTTAAACATCACTTCCTCATAGAAGACTATCTCGATCTCTCGATATAAATGAAGTTTCTCCAGTAATATTCTCCAATTATATTTCCTTTCAAAGCATTTAGCACCCCTTTCTATCTATTTGTGTAATTAATTCTTTTGTGTCTGCCTTTTTACACATTTGTACTTCTTCTCAGGGCTTAGACAATCCCTGTTTTGCTCATTGGTGATGTCCCCATTCCTAGGTATTATAGGTTCCAGGACTATCTTATATCCCTGTAACAGACTGTTCAGTGCACAAGGGTAGCAGTCTGAGGAGAATGGTGGCTGAAGTCCAGGCTCTGCACTGCTTGCTATCACTGCCCCCTAGTGCAGGACTGTGACCTCCTGGAGGTGTATTTTTTAGGAGCTTGCCCAAAGGTACCATATAGGCTAATGCTGGGCCTTCTAAGTACTCACTAAATGGTGGCTGAAATAAAGAATTAACTTTTAAGGCAAATTTAAAAATAACTGCATTTTAACATAGTTCAGATTAGGAGAACTCTTTCTTATTTTAAATTTTTAAACAATTGTCTAATTATTGGCTGAACATGAGCACATAATTTCACTTTGCATTCCCTGCATTCACGTGAATTCATTTATATACCTTAAGGTCTTTCTTCTTAGTTGTAGGACTGTTAATAACAATATACAAAGCTAAATCCTTTAACTTAGATATAACTCTGTGTTTCATAGCTCTTGCAGAGAAACAACTCCCATGGGAAAAAAATGTTCTTAAAGTAATTAATTGCCCATTTGACGTATTATGCCATCTACTGAAATTATCTACTTGGCACAAACTGGACTTCATAAATTCTATTCTATAAATGGACCTTTCTTAACTTTGCCACTTGGTCTGGGTATCTGTCTCATAAAATTCTGCTCATGATCATGAGAACAAGAAAGTATGACAATAAAGTGTGAGTGGGTCAATGACTGTAAATTAAGAATACAACTGATAACATATCCCTCACCACCAGATTGGCGGCACTACCTTATTTAAATAAGAAGACAGTAATACACCATCACTTAACATAGCACAAAACTATTGCACTGTATGGAAAAGTCATGGGAAAGTTGTTAGCCCTTTTTAAAAATGTGAATAACGTCTGAGCAAGTAGCGGCAAAAGGCATACTACAGGAAAGCAGTGGGGCACAAAGTGAAGGATGTTTGATTATCTTAATGTTTACTTTAGAAAACATGGTTTTTATTTTGTTCAAATTTACCTAAAAGAATTGCTTCATAATAGAAAAGTATGTCTAATTAATCCATGGTGGGGGAATAAGGGGACCAGATCTTTATTTTTAGAGTCATATGTTGATGGGAAGAGCTACCACATAGAGATATCAAAATATTTGATAGTTCTATGTCTTAGCAACAGATTTTTAATTGCCTAGGAAAGTGAACCCAGAGAGGTCCATCTGCTGGTGCTGATGACTTGCTCAGTAAAACCACACACCTGAGGTGAATCAAATCTGGCCAACAGCATATTGAGGTCAATTTTCAACAAACTTCGGTTTTTCCTGGATGAATCTGAGGTTGCCACAAATGGCCAAGATCATTCCTCCATCTGTTTCTGGTGAAAGTTTGCTGTTCACTGTGTTTGGGACACAACATGAATCATTTACAAGCAAAAGATCACGCTGCAAAGGCCACAATATGCTCAATTAATTTAATGTACCTGAGGGGAACTGCTAGCAAACATAGCTTTCTATCTGATAGCATGTTGATGTAACAATCTAATCATATGAAATGTTTAAAATCTCAGGAAATGCCTTTTGCAGAGACTGAGAAAGTTATAATGATGAACTTGATTTAGAAATTATCGAGGTCAGTTCTCTTAAATAATGAAATGTAGGCTCATAACCGAAAATCTATCCTATTTTATAAATACTCTTCATGGCAACAGAAGTATTTTGAAAACAAATCATTTTTATGATAATAGCACTTAAAGACCATGGGAATGAACATACTATCTCCCACTGATGACAGGAAAACAAGTATTATGAGGTATACTGACTTGTCTAATCTTATATTCATGATAGATCATTGTCACTGTAAAATGCTAATCTTAGTAATGGTGCATATGGTGACATTTACTAACAAATACTTAACCATTAATGTAGGCTGCTTCCCCAATTGAAGAATTAGATTCAGTAAATCATAAGGAACAGAAAATGTACAGAAAAGAAAATATATCCGTAGAAAAATTGTAAAGAGGAAGGGATCATAGTTTCAAATGCACTCTATTCTATAATTCCCTTTTAGAAACTCTTAAATTTCTAGTTACTACTGAATCTTAGGTGGGCTATGTTGCATCTTTTTCTGAGACTCAATTTAGTATATTACCTATAGACAAGCAGTGAGATTAACACTCTTTATTATCTTTCCACACTTCCAAATTGAGATTTAGCCGTAATAATGTTCAAAAGATACTACTAGTTTAGACCCTAGGGTTTCTGGAATCAGAATCTATGAAAACATTTGCATTGAAATTTGGCTTCCAACTGCTTTAGCATGTTGGCACTTTAGCTGTCAACTAAATCCTTAACTCCTTAAAGGAAAGAACAGTGTTTAGTGTTTGTCTTTTTTAGAGTGCCTGGTATATTATTACATACAAAATAATATTTCAAGAAAGGTTTGTTGAATTATTGATAAAAAGGACTCTGCTGTTCATCTTCATGGGGTGTGCAAATCTGTGAAGACATAGAGGACACACAGGCTGGGACTTAGTATTATAGGGAGCTTTAGAGCTTGTTCAATCCCACATCATGTTCCTGATTTTTAATGCTACTTGGAAGAGTTTCCATGCTTTCTTTTCTAAGGTGTGGTCCTTCCCAAATCAGATCAAATAATGCTTCATAAATATTTCAATGACTAACTGAGGCAGATGCGATAGTTCTCCTCTATTCCCTGTCCTGTCCCCCCTCCTCTTCCTCCTTCTCCCTTCTTCCTCCTTTTCCTCCTTTCCTCCATCTCTCTCCCAAAAGTCTCTTTCTTTTGTATTTTGTTTCAATTATGGCAGCAAAGGTCATGACTCCCCAACTTGATTGTGTTTTCCTAAAAGATGCAGATGATTACATATATCTCATTCCACATGCTTTTACAGTTAATGACTGAAGGTTATATAAAGATGAAGAGAAGTTTGTTATCTCATATATACCTACCTCTACATGTGTATATGTACATGTATTTAAAATCAATGTAAATGTCTCTATGTGTAGGAGCACATGGCATTTGATCTACAGTTCTAGTTTTCTAGAGAAGACTCAGTGCAAAATCAAATTAAAAAAAACAGAAAATGTTTAAATACATAAAAATTTAAAATAGCTTTTTCCAGATATTTCAAAGGTAAACAATCTTTTGAAATCTCTAAATATTAACTTTCTAAAAATATATGCTCACTTGTTCTTTCAGGCTTGTTATTTCATTCTGAAAGCTTTATTAGATAAGAACAAAGGGAAACTTGAAAGAAAAAAAGATGAAAATTTGAGAGGTATGGTCAGGATTCTATTTATATTTTATCATGGAAAATTCAACAAAAATAAGCAAATAATAAATTATCGCAATACTATAATATATAATATAATAATAATTATCGCAATAATCAAAGTTCTCTGACTAACAGGCTATATTCATATTCTGATCTGGAGGAATTCCATAACAAATAAAGCTAATTATTAAATACTCTTTAAAGGTAAATATATTTTAAAAATCCATTCCATAAATAGTGCTAATCTTGTCCAACATTTCATTTTAATGCAAATAGTTCGCATCCTTAAGTCGTGATCATTAAAATAGGATAGATTGTAGGTATAGATGATTCTGTATGCAAAATCATTTACTGACTTACAGAGAGAAATAATTTTAAAAAATCCTTCCTCAAAATGTTCCAGCTTGGGACTAGATGTTCAGGCCATACAACACTTCATTTCATGTGCACCTGGTGAATGGTACCTGCAGAGCCTGTCCTCTTCGTTTGTTTTATAAGTAGAAGCATGCTTGCCAATTGTCAGCACAGAGTACGTATAAGAGGAAGCATACTCATTTCATGTACCATGTTTCCTTTAGAATAACAAAACCGTCACAAACAAGCACTTTATCAATTTGAAAGACAGTATTAAAATATAGCCTGGTTAATTCCCTTTATAGGATTTCACTTTAGCTGTGGTACATGAGTACATCTCTTCATCTCAGTGATTTTTCATGTAAAATGAGTATGATTTTTATTTAACACCCAAAACAACAGGGAATGGTAATTTCTTAATGGTATAAAGTACTCTGAAAATGAAAAAAAAAAAAAAAAAAAAAAAAAAAAAGGAAAACACTACTCAATTCCTTAGTGCCAGATAATAAAGAGAGAATTTCATAACGTTGGGTTAAATCTTCTTCCAAATGTCCATTTAAATGTTAGTTGGCAGCCGCAGCCTCTTTGGGCAACGCCTCCTTGAAGGGTCAAGAGGCCCGGTGGTGGAGTATTCTGCTTTGCTGAGTCTGCAGGCATTGTTGGATGATTATGTTTACTTCCTGGGTCATGTCCTATTCCAGGGAGCTTTTTTGTCAGCATGTGGTACATCCGAATTCAGTTACTGTGAATGTGGGACCATACGCTTTATATTCCTCAAGAATATTAAATTCACAAATATATCAACCTCTACATTCTAAGTGAACAAAATCTAATAGGCAATCTATAGCACCATGAAGGACCAGCATAGCAAGTTACGTGAAATTAAGAGTAAATGTTCCACTGTGAATTAAATAACAGTTTTTATGCAAAATGGTTTTAAGATAAGCATTTTAGTAATGAATGCTTTTCAATGAGAGAACATTAACTTCATTTTCCTTTGGTAGCTAAATTAAAAAAAAACTAAGAACTTATAAATACTGACCAAAGGATATCTTAAAAATATTTTAAAAAAAGATAATCTGCAATGTTAATTCAAATTAAAATTGCTAATACTTAAGCCATTGGTTTAGTAATATAATTGACTCTAATTATTCATTTGTAAATACAGTTTCGATTCATCCCTAATGATTTTCTTTGAGCACAGGGATGTAATATAGTCATATTATAGTAGTATTATAGATAATGTAAATTCTTATGAGAGAATCATCTTTTTTTTTTAAGATTTTATTTATTTATCAGAGAGAGAGAGACAGCCAGCAAGAGAGGGAACACAAGCAGGGGGAGTGGGAGAGGAAGAAGCAGGCTCCCAGTGGAGCAGGGAGCCTGATGCGGGGCTCGATCCCAGGACCCTGGGATCACGCCCTGAGCTGAAGGCAGACGCTTAACAACTGAGCTACCCAGGCGCCCCATGAGAGAATCTTCTTAAAAGTGATGAAGTAAATTGGTCAAGACTTTTGCTTTTGGTTTCCCTTCTTCTTTCCAAAATCCCTACAAACGTCTAAGTTTTATATTCTAAATTTTAAAATGAAGCTTCCATACAATGATGGAAACTCAGCACAGTATCTGAGAGTTGGGATTGATTTGAAGGACATGAACTACAGCTATACATTCAAGACATTAATTTTCATATATAACTTTTGCAATCCATTTCTTTATGGTCAGACGATCTTGTTTTAAAATATTTCAATCATTATAACGTCTCAGGTCTTTGATCCCCACTCCCCAGTAATCCTTGTGTGATGGCTTCTCCATTACACTTGACTATATGAAAGAGTTGCATTTTTTGTGACTTCTTTCCTGTGCCATTTTTCCTTAGTTACTGATTCCCGTGTAAATGAAAGTGAACTCAAAATACTTAACACAACTATGCAAATGCAGATGTCTTCATGGGTGTATCTTATGTAGGCACAACTGCTATGAAATCACTGAAGGGAACACTTGAAAAAAGCTCAGTAAGAGGATATGAATTATATATCAGTGATTGTATTGTTTTAACACTAAATAAGAGTATTTGACTCATATTCCTATTCAAAAATTACATATGAATTATATTCTTCAATTTGAAAATAACAGAGTCTTGTAAGCATAAAAGGTAGCCTCACAGTCACCCCCCTATCACATATATGTTCTCCAGACCTTGCTACTAAATGCAATGAGAGCACAGCCTCAGCACCACCTGGGACCTTGTTAGAGACACAGACTCTCAGGTCCTCCTCAAACCTACTGAATCACAATTTGCTTTTAACAAGATCTCAAGGTGATTCATGGGGACTTTAAAGTTTGAAAACATTGCTCTAGAAATACAAGCCACATTCCCTGAATTTTTGAAAATACTCTTTCAAAGACTCTTTAATTGCTTTAAATCTGTTTCACTTTTCCTTTCTTCTGAAACTGTTTACAAACTCCTGAAACATTCCCCATGATGTTGATAACTAATCCTCAAGGACCCACACTGATGAAAGTCTTCATGTATAAATTTATTCACACATTTTTTTTCTATCTTGGATAGATTTTTAGAAAAATATTTTTATAGCTCATGACATGAATTGTAAACCTGCTGTCTGCTGTCTAAAAATGGTTTAAGAAATAACAATTCATCAGAATATGAGAATTCCTCTCATCTAGACAGCATGGAGAATTTTCTTTTTATTTTTTCTTTTATTTTTTTAAGATTTTATTTATTTTAAAAAGAGAGAGAGAGAGCAAGTGGGGAGAGGAGCAGAGAGGGAGGGAGAGGGCAAGGCAGAGAAACTCATGCCGACTCCACACTGAGCGCACAGCCCAATGCAGGGCTCAACCCCACAACCCCAAGATATGACCTGAGCTGAAACCAAGAGTCAGACACTTAACCAACTGAGCCACTCAGGAACCCTAAGAATTATCTTTTTAAAACTTAAAAAAAAAAAATCATATCATGGTTTTAGTTTGAGTTTGAGCCTTTTAAACAGTTATTACCTATCTATATTCCTTCTTTTGTGATTAATCTCTTTATTTCTCTTAGGCATCCATTACTTCTAACTTAAAAATTTGCATTATTTCGTTTTTGATCTATATCATCTATATTCAGGACGCTAACTAGATGCCAAAATCTTGCCTATGATAATCACCAAGAATTCATGCTCATTTGTGATACCTAACTATAATAACAAAGAATGTGTTCTTTTGCTGGTTTAAAAAGCTTAATGGGTCCAATTAATCAATAACAGTAGTAGGTTGAGAAAAACTAAATACAAATAAGGAATCAGAACTTTATTCATTTTATAATATAGCTTAAGTATATATAAAAACTGCATATTCTTTTCTGAGATATTTTTTCTTAGTTATAGTACAGTATGTTTCTCCATTTGACTCCAATAAATTATTTAAAAATACTCAACCAACAAGGCAGAAGACTCAGAATAACCAATTCGATATTAAAGCAGAAGAACATAGTTGAAGGGCTGACACTACCCTACTTCAGGACTTACTATAAAGCTACAGAAATCAAGACTGTGTGGTACTGAAGGGCCTGGGTGGCTCAGTCAATTAAGCATCTGACTCTTGATTTCAGCTCAAGTCATGATCTCAGGGTTGTGAGATTGACCCCAGGTTGGGCTCTAGGCTGGGCGCAGAGACTGCTTCAGATTCCCTCTCTCCCTCTCTCCCTCTCTCCACCTGCCCCTCCTCTCCCTCTCCCCCGCCTTGGTATTGGTGAAAGAACAGACCAATAGATCAAAGGAACAGAATAGAGAGCTCAGAGGTAGCTCTATGTATAGTCAACTGATTTTTTAAAAGATTTACTTATTTTAGAGAGAGAGCACACATGTGCATACATATGCATGTGCAAGCCCAGCAGAGGGAGAGAGAGAATCCCAAGCAGACTCCCCTGCTGAGCGCTCCATCTCATGACCCTGAGATCATTCCCTGAGCTGAAACCGAGAGTTGGATGCTCAACAGATTAAGCCACCTAGGTGCCCCTTTGATTTTTGACAAAGGAATAAAAGCAATATAATAAAGATAGTCTTTTCAAATTGGTGCTGGAGCAAGTGGACATCCACATACGAAAAAAAAAAAAAAAAGGATGTAGACCCTACACCCTTCACAAAAACTAACTCAAAATGAATCGTAGGCCAAAAAAATAAAATGCAAAACTATAAAACTCCCAGAAGATAGGTGACTTTATGAAGGCAATGACTTTTTAGGTATAACAATAATGGCACAATCCTTCAAAGAAGTAATTTATAAGCTGGACCGCATTAAAATTTAAAACTTTTGCTCTGAGAAAAACAATGTCAAGAGAATGAGAAGACAAGCCACAAACTCGGAGAAGATAATTGTAAAAGACACATTTGATAAAGGAATGTTAAAGCTCAGCAGTAAGAAAACAAAGAACCTGATTAAAATATGGACCAAAGACCTTAACAGGCACCTCCCAAAGAAGACATATAGATGGTAAATGAACATATGAAAATGTTCTCCTTATCATAATATCATCATACCAGGGAAATGCAAATTAAAACAAAAATTAGATACCGTAACACACCTATTAGAATGGCCCAAATCCAGAGCACTGACAACACCAAATGCTGGTGAGGATACGGAAAAACAAGAACTCTCATATGTTGCTGGTGGGACTAAAATACTCTTACCATAAGATCCAGCAATCACACCCCTTGGTATTTATACAAAGTAGCTGACAACTTATGCCCACACAAAAGCCTGCCTATGGTGTTTATAGCAGCATTATTCATAATTGACAAAACTTGGCAGTGACCATGGTGTCCTCCAGTAGGTAAATGGATAAACTTTGGTACATCCAGACAATGGAATATTATTCAGTGCTAAAAAGAAATGAGTTCCCAAGCCATGAAAAGACATAAAGAAATCTTAAATGCATATTACTAAGCGAAAGAAGCCATTCTGAAAAGGCTACATGCTGTATGCTTCCAACTGTATGGCATTCTGGAAAAAGCAAAACTATGGAGACAGTAAAAAGACAGTAAAAAGATCAGTGGTTGCCTGAGGATAGGGGGCAGGAAGGGATGAATAGGCAGAGCACAGGGGAATTTTGGGGCAGTGAAAATACTCTGTATGATACTATAATTATGGCTACATGTCATTATATTTCTCGAAACCCACAGAATATACAACTCCCACAGAAAACTGTAATGTAAACTATGGCCTTTGGGTGATTATGATGTGTCAATGTAAGTTCTTCTTTTGTAACAAATGTACTGCTCTGGTGAAGGATGCTGATAATTGGGGAGGATATTGCATGTGCCAGGACAGGGGGTATACGGGAAATGTCTGTACTTTCCCTTCAATTTTGTTATGAACCTACAACTGCTTTAGAAATATGAAGTCTTCATAAAAAAATTCTTAGATGATAGAATTATGTTCTATTTTCTTTCAATTATGATATATATTTTTGTTATGTTGCCCATTTTCATTGACATTCTTATCTCTAGTGGTCATGGGCCACCTCATAATGTTCCATTGTGCCCTTTCACCCATTTTGCTTTACTCACTTATCTCTTAGAGTAATTTTTTTGATTGATGCAAAGGTTTTATTGCATTCACAGATATTCACATATTATTTCCTTTGCTTGAAATATGTTTGCTTCATTCCTCACTGACTCAAGGGGACTTGGCTCAAAAAACACTTTCTCAAAGAGGTCTTCTCTGCTCCTGCCCCAACTCTAAAGTATCTCCTCTGCTACCATCCTTTTTATGGAACTGGTATCTTCTCATAGTGCTTACTGGAATTTGTGTGAAAACCCTTTTACACCATGGTGATAAACTCTCTAAGTCAGTCTCCCATTTACTCATCACTGTTTGAAGAACCCATCACTTAAAGAATGTCATGTCCAGTACACATGTATACCACAATCATAGTTTTATAAAAATAATTATATTTGTAGCAGACATCATATCTGCAGTTTGGCACCCCCTCTCTTCAAGATCAGCATCCACTGATTTATACAAGAACGGAGGAAAAACCCTAAAAGGACCATCCAAGAATGCTGACTAGATGGGAATCTGCATAAATAAAGACATGTCTAGTAGGCTTGTATTAGCGGTGGGTCCCACAAGGGTATGGGAGTGAGGTCTATAGGATTCCTGTGTGAAATTCACCAGGGAAAAAAAGAATCTGGGTGATCATCTAATCACAGGACCAGGAGCTGAGAGCTTTATGCAAGGAATAGTTCTGTGTATAGTATATGGCAATCACTCGTTTTGTCCAGCCCCAACCACAACTGTAGCATAGATAATTGAAGAAAAGAAGACTAATATGTGTTTTAAATCTCAGTGGCGTGACATCTGATGGTCCGTGAGTACAGTAGGGACCGCTGTATTCTTCCAGATTCATGGAAGTGAGCACTGAGTTCTTGGAGCAGCACAGTGTTTGCTGGAAAGCTGTGGCACGTGGCAGCCCATGTGTTGATGCAGAGGTGACTGCATAAGCAGAGTTAAGAGGAAGGGAGGAAGGTGTGAGATCCTAGACTGAAACACGCGCAGAAAGACGAGGGAGATCAGAAGAGGTGGTGTGAAGCATCCCTGGGTGATTTGAGTGGAAACTGGGGCTTGGCAATGGCAGTTTTTAAATGATACAACACAGAAGCCCAGGGATGAGTAACAGCAGTGCAAAGAGAAAGTGTGAGAAAGACACGCCGGGATGATTTGTGAGTGTGACGACGTGCCTCTGAAGGCGCTCCATGAAACCAGAGAAGAGGAAGGGCCTCCAGAAGGGGCAAGAGAGATCCCATCCATCATGGCTGGAATATTTCAAACTACAGAAAGTTCAATCACATTATGGTCTCATAAACAAAAATATATATACATACAGAAAAAGTCTGTTATAAAAGCTTCTAGCAAGGGGTGTGTAACATGTCCTCCTAGATAATTATTAAAAAGTGGTTATAAGAAATTATAAAGAAACTAAAAAAGCCAGAAAAGCACCTTGCACGAAAGAAGAATCCGTGAAGTCAGGCTAGTCAGCATGGTCCTATTTCTGCGAGAGAACAGATCTGTGAAATGTGAGACTGCTTTGTGTTGGCAGTCAAGGCGTCCAAATGATGACGATCCATAGTTTTAGACACTTAGGATTAGTGAGAAGGACAAGGATATATTGTTTAAGACAGGTGAGATATAACATGTATAGGAAATTTGTAAAAAAAAAAAAAAACATGTAAGTAGCTGACAGACTAAGTAATAAGGTTTGTAAAATTCTTAGGAACCGATTTCTCTGTGAGGAAAGTCTGCCTTATGCTCTCATTTATTCAACACCACTTTCAGATGGCCAAACATGTTTTCTTACTAACCCGAAGTTGCTAATTTGTGGCTAGCATTAAGTTCTTGGTTTCTATTAATTTCTTAATCTGATTTCCAAGTTGAAAGTTAAGATTCTCTGAGTAAGATCATCTGTCAGTTTGAGTGCTGTTTGAAAACAGATGGAGCAAAAAAAAAAAAAACCCATAATGAATCTCTAAAGTGTGATACCACAAGTGCCTATAAAACGAAGCAAGTAGAGAGGACCTTTCTAGATGCCAATATACCAAGAAATTCCTCAACAGCCAATTGAAATATTTTACATTAATGAAGAAAGAGAATAAATCATTTAATCACGGTATCATAAAATTAATAACTTTCAAAAACAATTGAAATCATCAACCTGATTTATTCTTTCAGTCGATAATATTGCTTTCAAAATGTAGTTTCTGAGTTTTTGAGTCATGTGGTGTTGTAATTTAAAGAGAGTAAGTTATAGGGGCGCCTGGGTAGCTAAGTCAATTAAGTGTCCGACTCGTGGTTTAGGCTCAGGTCATAACACATGGGTGGTGGGATGGCGCCCAGCTTGGGCTCTGTGCTCAGTGGGGAGCCTGCTTGAGATTTTCTTCCTCTGCCCCTCCTCCCATTCACACACACTCTCTCTTTCCCTCTCTCCCAAATAAATAAATCTTAGAAAAGAGAGTAAATTATGTCTTTAGCTAATAATGTGTTCATCGTGGAAAGCATATTCACAAGAACACACGCAAATAAATTCACGATTTTTATAACTAATAAGAATCAAAATTTGACCTTCAGCCAGTAGATGGAGAAGTTGATCTTAGAGCAGATTCACAGTGCTATTAAAAGGCTCTTTGTTAAGTTGCAGGAGCATAGAGTAAAATTGCTGCTGATTCAGATATTTGGGATTGTTTTCATGGTTATTTTCTGGCTGCTCTGCAAAAACAGCTCTGGCATCACCCAAGGGATCAGTATTGTTTCTTAGAAATCCATCCTGTACAGTCCTTATGTGCTTTGTTTATAGGCACTTTTTTTTTTTTTACTGTCTATTCTATTTCAAACAAGCTGGAAATGTTTCTTTTCTTCATAAATTATTGCTGAAAGTTTGCATAGTACATATTTTTAGGAATCACAAAATGTTTATGAGTCAAGACACTGAGTGATGGAATCAGCACCTCTCAGAGCAGGATGAAACTATAGACTCCTTGTAGGGCAAACTGGCTTTCTGAAAAAGGCAACACACATTGTGTACTTCAGCACGCTCTCAGAAATTATGCACAGCCACATCCATCAGGGATGAGCTCATAAATAAATAAATCAATTGACAAATTCTCTTGAACAAATTCCACTACCAAACCCAAAATCATTTGTTTAGTACATTGACAGTTATTCTATATCTTGAAAGATGTTGAGAATCCTGACAATTCTGTACAACTGAGTGTTCAGTGTTGTTCCTCTTTGAGGGCACATTTGTGGTAAAAATCATTACGTTGAGACAGCCAAAGGAAAATATAAAAATGCAAAAAGATACATGAGATTGCAGCTAAGTGTTAAACCTGGAAGGGTGGGCTAAAATTTTAATAAAATTGATAATAGCAGTAAATATTAAGATAAAGATCAAAATGGAAATATGAAATTATTTTCTGTAAACCAAGTGACAACGTAAAATTAGAGGTCCTCTATTAAAGATATCAAAATAATCATTATCTGTAACTTTTTTTGATGGTTCATTTAAATAATTCCCATTGTCTAAAATTACATGCTTAATTTTGCTATATTTAAATGTATTAAAACCTCTTATAAGCAAAAATAGAAATCATTTTTGTGGGGATGGGTTGTGGTTAATATGTAGTCACCAATTAAAAATACAGTTTTCTTTTCATTTATACGACTTGGTTAATCCCCAATTATCTTTATGTTTTCTATTTAACAAATATTTCTTAAGAGCCTACAATTTGCCAGCAGAGAATAAGAAAGACACACCAGGTTCCTGCTTTCAAGAAACTTACACTCTTGTGGATGAGATAAATGACAAAAAAAAAAAAAAAAAGATACAGATCATTACAATAGGAAATGTAGGAGATGTCAAGAAGACATAATAAAGGTATATGGGAGGAATAATATATAGAAATAAGAGTTATAGGTAATAGGAGATAATAAAAATATAATAAAACATTGATGCAGAGGTGAGGAATAGTCTTAGGCTATTTAAAAAACAACTTTGAACAGTACATTCACTATGCTGCTGTTTTTTTTTTTTTTAAAGATTTTATTTATTTATTCGACAGAGATAGAGACAGCCAGCGAGAGAGGGAACACAAGCAGGGGGAGTGGGAGAGGAAGAAGCAGGCTCATAGCGGAGGAGCCTGATGTGGGGCTCGATCCCAGATCGCCGGGATCACGCCCTGAGCTGAAGGCAGACGCTTAACCGCTGTGCCACCCAGGCGCCCCTATGCTGCTGTTTGAGAAATAATTATAGAGAAAATTAGATGTACATACCTCATACACAAATTCACATGCACGCATGCAAATAAAGGGTGCCAACGCAAAGAAAGCAGATGTGGTTCCTCTGGACTTAAAGTTCATGGGTAATTTTTCGTTCTGGTCTTCTTTTGGTTTCCTTTCGCTTACCTATGGTTCACACTTCTTCTGAAACTGACATATTTTAAAAGTTTTACGTTGAAAAATTCAATACCCATAGATAAGGGCAAAATAGTTGAGTTGAAGTAGTTAAAAGGACAATATTATTCTCTTTAGCCCCTGGAATATTGTTCATTGTTAGGATCTAAGATATAAACCGTTTTAGTAAAAAGGCAATAATAATAAATGCTCTTAACTTCGTGATTCGAGATAGATACTGGTAAAAAAAAAAAAAAAGTAGCTTTTTAAGGAATAGTGGAGACAATATGAGAAGATAGAGAAGCCAGATTCAGAAACCTATCACATACATTAAAAACCAAACATTTCTATAAGACTTAAATCTACTCCTAAAGAAATGACTCCTAGAATATTAGAGTTCCACTTAACACAGATTGGAAATGACATACTCAGTTCTCACAGTGAATGGGAACTTCACTGTATGTAGTCTTCACAACAGTAACTATAAATATATATTATTTATAAAACAACTTAAGGATTGTCTAAGATGGAAAACAACAGTACAAAGGAAGACCTTTATATTAAGATTAAGAGAAGATAAAATTCCAGTCCTTTTCCACAGAAGCCATCTGAAGAGATCATTTAACGTCACAGACTTTCGCTCTAGCCATCTACTATCAGAGAGGCTCAAACAAGACGACCTCCAGCTCCTTTCATGTGAAATTCTAGGACACGATTTTGCCATGTAAATACATCAGATTGAGGAAGGCATTTCCAATTTTTCCCGGACTGGTCAGCTACAACTTTAATTTCCTAGGATTTTGAAGTTTGCGGATTAAAATAGAGATAACCTAGTCCAGACTCTAATTTTAGGGACAAGGATACTGCGGCGCAGAAATACCGAGTAACTCAACCAAGTTTTCTGATTTACATAGTGGTAGAGACTACACTTGAATTTAGATTTAGTAAATTATCAAATTATCAGTATGCGAATTTTATAGAATTCCACTATAAGGGCAACTAAAACCAGCTGCATTATTTTACTAGTTTATTTCTATTTACATTAAATTTTGAACTGACAGAAAACTTCTAGCCGCAAACTTTAGGATTCTTACAGTGCTAATAATATTAAACAGCAACAACAATAACAAGGTACTCCAAATAACTGTGGGAGAAGGGGAGCTCCTGATATTTGGGAGAACCCTTCGTCTACTGGCTGTGTTCCTTTGTTCCCCTGAACTCCTAAGAGAAAGCCTAGCCATCCTGGAGTCATGAGGTATCACGTGATAGAGAAAAAGAAAATAGCACAAAGCTGGGAGTTAGCCCGAGCTGCTTTACTGCCATAAAACAGGATACCCGAGAAAATTAATTAATGAAACAAGTATTGATAACAGATAAAATCACAGGTCCTCTAGAAAGAGCGAAGTATAAACTTCTACAGGGATAAATCCCAAACCTAGGCATATGGGACACCCAAGAGCAACTTAGGTGGAAAATAAGATAACAAAAATAATATACCGATTGAGGAAATAAACTATGAGGAAAATATGTTGTTAAGTCCAGATAAGTATTGACTGTGAAAGTAGGATGATTCATGGACAGCCAAACAAAAGGAATTAACATAGTAGATCAGGTCCTCATGAGTGAGGTCAGTCAGTAAGAGCAATAGTCAAAGTGTTCAGGGTCTTGCGTTGTGTGGAGGCAGGTAAAAATACTGATTAATTTAGACTTTTTTAGGCATACATTGTAAAAATGTAATAGTAATCACCGCCATAATAGAAATAGAACATTTGACTTTCTAAGTTCAGATAGTGCAAAAAAGGTAAAAAGAAAACACCTACAGCAAGCACAGATGAGAAAAGGAAAAGAATGGGGTAAAGTCAAATAAAGAAACAAATGAAGATAAGTCAAAAGACAAAGTAATTAAACAAAGAGCTTAAAGTATCATTTTAAAGTCCAAATATTTTAACATAAAAATATTTAAAACTAGAATTCCATTTTAAAAACAATAGACTAATTAACAGATAGTTTTCTTTTTTTTATTGAAGTATAATTAACATACAATATCCCATTAGTTTCAAGGAGTACATCATAGGGATCCAATATTTTTATACCAGAGGTGGGGAGGGGTTGGGGCGGCAGGCAAAAATAGGTGAAGGAGATACAGAGATAGATTATTTATATAGACATAAAACCAATTTGATGTTTTCAACACGAACACTTAATTTAAAATTACTCAGAAAAATTGAAAGTAAAGGAAAGAAAATAAATATGCCAAGGAAATATTTACAGTCAGTAACCAACTATTTAAGTAGATAGAGGGCACTCACTAAAAGCACCCTGAACATAGAGACTTGGTTTTATTTCCGCGTCAGTACCCAACATACTGTAAATAGCCAATGAATTGTGACTAAATCAATGGTATGTATTCATGTATCAAATATTTAAATATCTGGGCTGGATGTGTAAACATCTAATTCATGAAAATAGTGGTCTCTGGCATGATAGAAGAGTAGAATAACAGAAGGAAAATAAAGCTCTCCATAATAGTCAATGAGTTTTATATTAATAAACATCAAAAGCCATTATCTTAGATATCCCATTTCTTGTCCAGTCAAATAATTATTATCAAGAAAAATAAAGAATATGAATTCATGGTTACCTCCTTTGTTGTGTTAATACCTCAGAATTGAAATTCTAGACACGCAAGCAGAACACGTTTTTCAAAAGTATTGCTCATTTGCATGAGTGATGCAAGAGATGTTTGGGAAATCATGTCCCTGAAAATAGTTCACCAGACAAGTTATCTTCAAGGGAGTTTTAATTCTGGTATAGTTTAGCATCAACTGTGTAATTCAGATTCAAATTGAACGTAAAAGGAATTAAAATTTATGTTCAATGGGCCAGTGACCACAGATGCGGCACAGAGCTCTGCTAAAAAAGCGCATGAAACATTTGACGTTTTATAATTAGACCGTGGTGGTAACATGCTGATTGCAATCAAGTGCAGTATGGTGGAGGAAGTAGTGACTTTCATGTTTATTACATCTTTTTTCATATACTATGACATGCTGTAGACCTTCGCAAGAGCAGAAAGTTTGAATGTTTAAGTACTGCACGGAACTTCACATTAGACAGCATGCAGTGCAGCCAGTGTTGTCACAGGTGTAAGTTCTTCATCATTGGAGAGCGTGTATTTTGCATCTATAGGTATAATTAAAATAATTGTGCTCTTTTACAAGGCATGTACAAGGATTATTTCTTTTTTCCCTCATTTATCTTTTAATTAAAATTTTATTATTGAAGTATAGTTGTCATAAAATGTTATCTTGGGGGTGCCTGGGTGGCTCAGTCCATTTAGCATCTGCCTTCACGTTAGGTCCTGATCCTGGGGTCGTGGGATCCAGCCCCATGTTGGGCTCCCTGCTCGGCGGGGAGTCTGCTTCTCCCTCTACCCCCCACCCCCCGTGCTCCTGCTCTTGAGCTCTGTCTCTCCCTCTTTCTCTCTCTAAAACAAATTAAAATCTTTTAAAAAATAAAAAAATAAAATGTTATATTGGTATCACGTGTACAACATAGAGATTGCACAGTTTCATATGTGACACAGTGCTCGCCATGGTTAAGCATATTTACTCTGTCACCATACCACAGTACGACAATATTATCGACGATATTCCCTACGTACTTTATATCCCCAAGACTTCTTTATAACTGGAAGTTGGTACCTTTTAACCCCCTTCACCTATTTTGCCCATCTCCCCACCCTCTCCCCTTTGGCAACCACCAGTTTGTTCTCTGTATTTGTGAATCTGTTTTTGGTGTTTGCTTTGTTTTTTTTAGATTCTCCATATAAGTGAAATTATCGGGTATTTGTATTTCCCTGCCTGACTTATTTCAACTTAGCATAATACCCTCCAGGTCCATCCAATTGTCAAAAATGGCAAGATCATAAGTATGAGCCATATTTATAAGCCGAGTCATACACACACACGCATACATATATATAACATATATATATATATATATGTCGTATACGTGTGTGTGTGTGTGTACACTCTGCATCTTCTTTACCCATTCATCTATTGATGAACACTTAGGTTGCTCCATAACTTCACTATGGGAGTAATAAACATAGGGGTGCAAATATCTTTTCAGATTAGTGTTTTCTTTTCTTTGGGTAAATTCCCAGTGGTGGAATTATTAGATCACATGGTTATTTCTATTTTTAAGTTTTTGAGGTGCCTCCATAGTGTTTTCCACAGAGTCTGCACCAATTCACATCCCCACCAACAGTGCAAGAGGGTTAAAGGAAATATTTCTTATAATATTCTTTTTTACAACTCAGCACGTAAACAGTAAAAAAAAAACAAAAAAACAAAAACCCACAATGATTTACTGAGGACTACAGAAAAATATCTTTCATTATATTTTTTTCTGAGAAATAAATCTAGGAAGTATATCACTAGAAATCATATAATAATGTTTGTCTCCATTTACGCGGCTTCTGTCAGAAAGGTGATGATGTTTCATTTCTAGCAGATGTGCTATGTTTGTCCTGTCCTTGTATCACGTATGTGTATTTGTGTGCATGTATGCACGTGTGTTTGTGCATTTGTGTTTGTGTGCACGTGTGTGTTCATGTCGTTGGTTCTCTCAGTCCTGGATGATTCTCAGCTATCAGACTGACGTGTTAAATAGCAAGATATTTCTTCCTTGCTATGAACTTCCTGTCCTAAAGTCTCAATTCACAGGTTTGGGCTTCATTTGGCTTCACTTATTCATCTTTTTCATTCTTCCTTTTTGTTTCTCCAAAATCAACGGACTTCTGACTAGCTCTGGGACCTCAATTCTGCCATCGTCCAATGTGGGCTTTTTATACTGGAAGACAGTTTTACTTAGCTAAGCAATCTTTAAAAATGACAATGCACTTACACTACTGGTGTTAAGATTATTCGTATTTAATTTAGTAAATATTTATTTTACCTATATTTACTTGGCTTTAAACTAATTATACATTTTATGCTTAAAATTATTCAACTTTATTAAAATAAAGTATGAATCAAGGTAAACTTTTCACCGAATTTGTACTAATGCCATCCGACAAGTGATGTATTGGGCACACAGAATGTATACCACATGGTACTGTAAATGTTATTTTTATATTTTATCTTCTTTTCTTACCAGATTGAGAGACACTTGAAAGAAACAGGCTGTGTAAAATTTATTTCTGTTTCCCATTAACTAATACAGTGCTTGCTTCAAATTGATGGAAAAATCTGAGAACCAGAATGTGTGCTTTTGCTGACACTTCAGCACTTGCCACCCAGACACATTGGAAATGCTTTTCTGTTCTCTCTGGTTATTTCTACCCATATCCTGTCTCAGCAGTGAGGAATCAAAGTAACACTTTCTAAGATAATTTTTTTTGTTGTTCCCTAAAGCTAACTTAATTTACATAAGGGGCAAAGATTAATCGAATTAAGGTTATGAATAGTTGTATAATAAATGGTACAAAATTGAGAGAGAAGCCAGAAGCAATTGCTGCACCTTTATCCTTTCTTAATTTTAAAAGGAGGGGAGTAGATCTCTTTTATTCTTTGGTACAAAGATCTAGAATATTCGTAAGTTAAGTTTCACTATTAGCCCCTTTCTTCTAATACTGAGGGTCACTGATCCTTGATAGAAAACAAACAAAACACATTTTTACCCCCATCTCTTGACAAATAAAGTTTCTTTCAGTTCAGATTCTAACCTCTGATGGTCTTTACTCTTGATCCAATTTCTTGCTGTTACACATTAAACGTTCACTCTACTGAGCGAAGGTAAAGTTTGAGGCCAGGCCCTTAACGCAGCATTAAAGAATTGTTGGGACCAGCACGGCAGCTGACAGCATAAATTCTAGAAGCAGCTTTCCTGTCCTTGAATCCTATGCTGTCACTTACTAGCTCTAACTTTGAGAAAATCATTTAACTTCTCTTAGGTTCAGCATTCTTATGGTAAAATGGGAAAAAAAAAAGTGAACTCTATATTATAGGGCTGTATGAGGATTAAATGAGTTGATATTTATAAAGTAGGAAAATGACCAGCCCAGGGTCAATGCTATATAAATGTCTGTTGCATAAACAAGATTTTTGTAAAGTGATAGAGTTCCTAATATTATCTTCAAGATGGATTTAATAGTATATTACATTTCCAGGGGCCTTAAAAGATACCATTCATCTGTTCCCCAGAGTAGTAAATTTTATAAATTTATTTTGGCTGAATGTAGCCTGAAGGTAAAACTTGACCTTGTTCATGGCTCCTTTTCCTGCAGCATGTAGCTGTGGAAAGGGTAGGTAACTTTAAGGATGGAAAAGGGTGAAGAAATGTAATGAATTTCTGGAGAGTACTCTTATTGTGACTTAACAAATTGGGAGAGGCTTGCTGAGATTCTGAGTACAGAAATTTGTGCTAAATGCCCTCAATGCCCACAATAACATTACCACCCTAATCTCTGAATTTACTATTTGGGTAGAAAATAAAAGTAATTAAAAATGTTAAGCAATAATAATAAGTATTTCTTAAAACTAAAAAAATATTTATTATAATATGCACATTTTCAGAAAACTCAATAGAAAAGGTCAACATATCACAATAAAGAAAAATCAATGTTTCTGAGTAATCAGAATGAAAATACAATGGCTTTAAAAAATTCAGTATTGAAAATGGCTTTTGAAAAAATGGCAGAATATTTATTTGTGGAGAGAACAGGGTAGTTGATTCCCATGAGGGGAATACAATCTAATTTTAAAGGAATAGAATTGGATCCTATGAAGGAATATACGTATTGCAATTTTCAAATTTGCCCATAAGGTATGATATGTCCTCCTGGAGCCTGTTGAAAGAGAGCAGACAGTTCAACATTTGCATATACTTGTGACAATTTCACACCTAAACAATTATATTCTGGAAAGAGTGAATTTAATCCTGAGATGGTGATTATAGTAATTACACCTAATGATAGCCAGGGTTATATGAAGATGTGCCGTGTTAGGTTGTAGTCTTCTGCCCCCTTAGCTGTGAGGTATTCGTCCATCACTGCCCTGAGTGGTTTAGCTTTGGTTTTCTAACAATTCTGTTGAAATTCTGGAATTCTATAAACATCCAGGTGTTTGCCAAATTATTTAATTATTATTAAGTGATAATTATTATCTTAAATGTATCTTAAATACATTTATTTTAAATACATTTTAAAGATTTATGCAGTTGTTTGACATTTTAGTTTTCCATCAACCAATACAAAAGTTAAGTTTTTTTTTTTTTTTAAGATTTTGTTTATTTGAGAGAGAGAGAGAAGAAGCAGGGAGAGGGTTAGAGGGAAAGGGAGAAGCAGACTTCCCACTGAGCAGGGAGCCTGACATGGGACTCAATCTCAGGACTCAATTCCAGGACCCTGGGATCATGACCTGAGCTTAACCAACTGAGCCACCCAGGTGCCCCCCAAAAGTTAAGTATTTCAAGTGGCCTTCTCCTTTTAAAGTACACACCTGAAAGTCTTCCAGAACATAAGAAGTAAGCAACCACTGAAAGAATAAAGTTCAATTCATCGCAGCCTACATGGTCCTATATGATCTAGACCCAGTGTGACTTTCCACATTTATTATATGGCCTTCTTTAATATCTGGAACACGTCAAGCTAGTTCTTGGTAAACAATATTTAATTATTTTGTTCCTTCCGCCTATGGTGTTTTTCTTTTAATTTGTTGTCGATGCCATTTATTATCTATATAATCAATTTACTGAACAAAGAAATAATTTTTAAAATTTTCTTATTATAAAAAATTGTAGACAACTTAGAAATTAGGTATAAAAGCACAAGATAACTAGAATAAAGATACCAGAAAATTCAAAACATAGAAAATTAATCTAAGTTAATTGTACAGTTGAATACCAAATTTGACTGAGGTGGTTGGCCCCCCCAAAAACAAACATAAGAAAAGCATTTGACTAATGAACTACAGTAAGATGAAATACAAACCAACTGAATGATGCAAAAGGGAATAATATAATAATACATAACACCCAAAATATCGAGTATGATAAAGGTATTCGGACATTTGCATTTTCCTGTGGGTCTATGTAATTCACAATAATGTGTATAGTGTATCGTTAAGCTTTATTTTACATCAAATGTAAAGAGAACTGAATGGGAAAAGTCATAACTTTTTCAACCAATCATAATTCAGTTCATTTGGGAGGCTTCAGTATGGTTTGTGCTGCTAAAGCAGATATTTTCAAATGCTTTTAGAACCTATTTCATCAACATAATATTGCAAAATATGTAATCATCTTTATCAGGCCTCTGCAGCAGCTCACATACTTATGGCAACACCCCCACATCACTGCAAGTTGGCTGTTTCCCAGTTGCCAAGGCTTTCAGCAATCACCACCCTGTACAGAATGCAGCTGGCTTACTATTTGGTAGCCTAAAGAAAAACAATTTAAGCTTCTGCACAATCATTGGGTTTCCTATTCTATGGCAAAGTGATTTCAAAGACCTGATTCTTTCATAACTTGCACCTGCCACTTTGCTCTTGCAATGGCACAAAGTAATAAGCAATTCAAAGGGGGAGTAGATTCTCATTCAAGTCGGGGGGAGATCAGAGAATAAGTTCAAATATCTTATAATCCTTTGTGCTTTCTTACCTACCCTTCATATATTTGCCTATAGTTGATTTTGTTTTTGTTTTTGTTTTGTTTTGTTTTAATTCCGCAAATCTTTTACCAACACGGCAAACATACTCCTTGCACTCTGCATGTCCTCTCCCTTTAGGTCCACTAAATTGGATTCCTCTGACTTCTTCCCTAAATATAAGTCAAGGTATGGCTCAGGCAAAACCCCTGCAGAGGGACTTCCAGGTACTTTTTCTGTCAACTCAGGGGAGACAGAAACTATTGCTATATTTCAACCATGTATACCTTTCTGAGATTAAATTTAATCTCAGTAAATTCATAGACAATGTTGTCTATAAATTTAATCTCATAAAAGAGCATATGGCCAAAATATAGATAAAGTTTTCCCTAGATACATTTAGAGTGTAAAGTGTATATATGGTTTCAAAATAGAATTGAAAAATACTACAACCACTTTTTCTTCCCCCAGAGTCAGAATCTTCCTTTTACAAAGATATAAGGAAGAAAATATAAATGCAATCAAAAGTCCCTTAGGGTGATATAAGAGGTAATTTTTCATGACATATATCAATAATAAAAAAATAACATACAATAATTATGTATATGAATTATTACTTCCCAGTTCAATTATCTTGACTTCTTAGCCTCTGGCTTCAAGTTCTCTGTGATTGAGAGATCTAAAGAGATCAAGTGACGACTACTGCTAACACAGCCACACTATAATCCCATGTCCATTAAAATAAAGTGGGAGTTAGCCAATCTTAGAAAGAAATAAAGACAATTCCATGGCTAATGGGAAATGCTGGAAGAAAGCAGACTCCATTTTTCGAGAACTGATTATTTACATTCAATTGCTTTGGGATCTTTGTTGCTTCACATACTAAAAGGTGTAGTTTGACTCTATTTTTTTGCATAGTTTGTATTTTTAGTAAATACTTTGAGTGGAAATTCCTAAGACTATTATGAAAATGGTTTTAATCATTTTATAATAATTTGCCTTGTACCATCTATCTATAAAGACCACATATAATTATACTCAGATATTTCATAAGATCATAATACATTATTCTGAAATTAAGAAATAAAATAAATTCATCTTTCAATATTTAAATAGACACATTACCACAGACTCTGATTCTGATGCTGGACACATCACATTTTGAAAAAACACATTTTAATAATTTTCTGATTGTTAAACCACTTTCAAGGTCACAGAAGAAAAACAAATGTTGAATTATGAACTTGTGGGGTTGGAAGAGATCACTGAGACCATAAAGGCCAGACTACATATTTCTTTTGCATATATGAAGAGACTAATGGCCAGGAAAGTTAAAAAAAATTGAACAGAAACATGTAGCCAATAACTGACTTACATGTAAAAATAAATGAAGAAAGAAGACAAATCCCCTACATTATTTCTTCTTTTTTTAATGGAAGGAATTTTTCAATGTGATCTAGACTTGGACCAATTTTACAAAGCCTCATATCTAGTCCGAATTGTCAAATATTTTCAAACTAACCAATTAAAAGTAATATATACTCTATTGACTTCAATGATGTGAGATTTGCTTGAATTATGAAAGGATGAAGCTAAACTATGAAGTGTATCTCCCACTTGTAGTGCTCAGTGAAATACCCTTGCATGAAACTTCTGCATGAATCTGGGTATGAGTACTGGGAACTGAAATTCCTTCCTAATTAAAAACAGGGACTACCCCTTGGGAGGCCCAAACCCACCCGAGTGTGCTTTATTCTTTTAAAAATAAGATTTGGCATATCTGTCATAAAAATTTTTGAAGAAAAGCAGAATCAATGACTTAAGCTTATGTAATTAAAGTTAGTTTTCAACATCTCTCCCTCTCACTCATACACACACATAAACACACCCAGACTCAAAGCATCACACGCCTCGCCTCCCACCTTCAGAGCACTTGTACTTTAAACGTGCGTATGAGGGATAGAACACAAGAAGGGAGCATTTCTTTTTTGCTCATAGGTTTTATGTAAGACATTTTCTAATTTTTTTTAACACAAAAGCTTCACATTTTACAAACTACATATTTGTTAATTCTATAGAATCATCACCCAAGAGTAAAAAAAAATTAAGTTGTCTTAGTCAAATTATTTATTTGACAATTTTCTCTACACCTAATTCTTTTTTTTTTAAAGATTTTATTTACTTACTTGAGAGACAGAGCTAGAGAAAGAGAGAGCACAGAGGGAGAGGGAGAAGCAGACTCCCTTCTGAGCAGAAAGCCGGACATGGGGCTCAATCCCAGGACCCTGAGATCATGAACTGAGCCAAAGGCAGATGCTTAACTGACTGAGCCACTCAGATACCCCTAACCTAATTATTCAATTAGCTTTTAATTTACACTGACTTTTATGGGGTCCAACTACTGCAAATACAGAGAAACTCTTCCCTGTCGTACAACTGGCTTCCTTATCTACAATTATAACTATTACTTATCCATCCTTCTTTATATACACCCCATTAGCTTTGAGGAGATATGTGAAACTCCATAGAATGATTTGTCAGAGCTGTTCAAGTCAGACCCCAACTTATCATTCTTGTCTTAAGAACAACAACAAAAACTGGTTTTTGTGCAATTAATATAGGTATATGTACCATTTCTTGTAATCTTCTCAATGGTCCAATAAGGGAGAGCCTATTAATATCCCAAATCTCCTTTCTAATTGTATATTTCTTATTTGATGAAGTATGCTCTTCCACCCGGTTATTTAGTATAAAGGCTGAAATCATCTACAATCTTCTATTTTCATCATGTTTTTCATCCAATAATTAATTCATGAAAACCAATCAACCATAACTTATTTTTTTTTTGCTTAATCCAATTCATTCTCTCAGTGTTCACTGTCCCCATCTTAATCTATACCCTCCTAATTGTTTACATGGGATTAGCACACAGTCTCCTAATTTGAATGTCATTCTTCAGTCAGTTTTCCAAAGTCTGGTCAAAAAATTCTTCCTTAAAAGCAATTGCACTACTGGATATTTACCCCAAAGATACAGACGTAGTGAAGAGAAGGGCCATAAGCACCCCCAATGTTCATAGCAGCATTGTCCACAATAGCTACATTGTGGAAGGAGCCGAGATACCCTTCAACAGATGACTGGATTAAGAAGATGTGGTCTATATATATACAATGGAATATTACTCAGCCATCAGAAAGAACGATTACACAACATTTGCAGCAGCATGGACGGGACTGGAGGAGACTATGCTAAGTGAAATAAATCAAGCAGAGAAACACAATTATCATATGGTTTCACTCATTTATGCAACATAAGAAATAGCAGGAAGATTGATAGAAGAAGGAAGGGAAGAATGAAGGGGGGGGGGTAAACAGAATGGGGAATGAACCATGAGAGACTATGGACTCTGGGAAACAAACTGAGGGCTTCAGAGGGGAGGGGGTTGGGGGATTGGGATAGGCTGGTGATGGGTATTAAGGAGGGCACATATTACATGGTGCACTGGGTGTTATATGCTAGTAATGAATCATGGAACACTACATCAAAAACTAGGGATGTACTGTATGGTGACTAACATAACATAATAAAAATTATTATTAAAAAAAGCAGCACTGTATATGTCACTATCTTTAAAATTGCTGTCTCTATATTCCCTTTCAGAAAAATCTGAATACATTAGTAGAGAATAAGATAATTTATGACGTTACATTTGAGGTTTTTTCCAAATACACTGCTCTCTCCTTCTCAATAGTCACTTGTGTATAGTCATCTTATAATTTCTCATATATGTCATACCTTTCTGTGTCCCTGTAACTTTGAACATATTCATCCCATGGACTAGAATAGTTGCCTCTCTTCCTGGAATAGCCTTGGCTAAAGAAGGGCTGGGCATCTAGAACTTAGTTCAGATATCATCTTTGCTGTAAAGACACTTTCACATGCTTGCCTAAACCCCGTATAAATCAGGTTGGAGTAGGTGTGATGCTTTTATATTTACTGATCATCCATTGTACTTAAAACAAAAACTTAATAGAGTATACCATAGATATTTGCTTATCTTTGTATTTTCCATTAGATAGTAGAACACTATGCTTTAGACCGATAATCTTCACTCAATGTAGATATTCAATAATTGTGTTGAAATCAATGGACAAGGAATAATCTATTACTCCCAAATCTCAATAAACTATTTTTTATGTAAATGACACAACTAGAAACATGCAGCTGTACAAACTATTTTCTACTAATATACATGTAACCACTTCTGGGGATCCTCTCATCATAGCTCATGACCTCATTATCTTACCTTAACTACCAACTTAGTATATACTTCAAGGAGAAAAACTGGAATTCAAGCAGATTTATACATTGTGTGTGTTGCTATGCTAAATTAATAACCTAGAGGATGGCCCAGCATTCCTGAAGATTTAAGAGAATATGCACATTAGTATTCTTTTTACTTTTTTTTTTCTTCTTCTTCTTTGGCTTAGTTCATTAGTCACTTGAAAGTGCATTTCTCAATTAGGCCATTCATTTGTAATTTTCAGTGGGAAATCATACAAGCAGTTTCTACCATGCATACATAAAATTAGATGAATTAAAGCATACACTAAGTAGACACTGACATATATATGTTCATGGCATAAGAAGTAAGACAGGAAAGTTTCCGGTTTCTATACTTTAGTGCTGCCAAATGATTTTTGAAACATCGCTAAAAATAAAAGGGATACTTAAAGGATCAGATGGCAATAGCGCGTGAGCGATAGATTTATAAGAGTAGGCTTTTCTTTTTACATCCCAAATAGGAACTACCTTTTTCAGAGGGTCAGCTGTTTTAACAACTGCATTCAGAACAACGCTGAAGGTTTAAGTAAGATTCACCTGAAGGATAGGGCTTATCTCTAGTAAAAGGACCAACACTGGTTTTTGGTTTCTTTGTAAGCCAAATTGAACATGTAATAATTATATATATTTTAGCAATTGATACAGAAGAAGGGGAGAACACGCATGCAATGATACACACACACACGCACACACAAATACAAATTCAAGGTTTCTGAAATTACAAAGAAATAAGCTTATTGGGAGAAATGACAGAGAGCCTAAACTGACAACAATGAGACTTAAAGTACTTTTGATCTCAGAGTTTCCCCGCTATTGGTGGAGATGGTTGTTTGGTGGTGGAATTAAAATGCCTCCTTAATCACTTTGGAAATTCAATATTCATAGGCTCAAAAGGTATATCACAGATAAAGATACTACTTAATTGGTTGTTTTTTAAACTCTATCAGTGCTAAGAGAAAATTCAATGACAGTCAAGGAAATGAGATGTCAACATTTAGCAAAGCAAGACTGTCAGGGATAAAGCAAATCCTGGAAATTTCAAACTTTCAAACTTAATGAGGAAACTGCTTATATTTTTCTGTAACCAGATGGGCAAGTTAATCTTGTACACATTAGGATAAAAATAAAGTATCTGTTCCAAGATTTCTGGGCTATTCCCTTACAAGCATCTTTCCCTTTCCCTTTTCTACCCACCTGAAAAGAAACCTTTCAGTGTTCAATTATTACTCATAAGGATAATATATATTATTTTATAAGAGGTTTGCTTTACAAAACAGGATAGCAATCCCACTGATTCTTTACCATGAGATAAAGAGCACTTATCTATGTCAGTCGTTACAAGCATCTTTCCCTTTCCCTTTTCTACCCACCTGAAAAGAAACCTTTAAGTGTTCAATTATTACTCATAAGGATAATATATATTATTTTATAAGAGGTTTGCTTTACAAAACAGGATAGCAATCCCACTGATTCTTTACCATGAGATAAAGAGCACTTATCTATGTCAGTCTGGTGTTGATCTTACATGGTTGATTTTACATGGTTGGCTCTAAAATAAACATAAAATGAAGCTTCTTGGGTGCACAGCGGGCACTGGAGTAGTGCCCTCGAGAGGCACCAGGATGTACAGTGTCTCCTCCCAGGGCACTTAGCATTTCTTCTGGAAGACAACATGGTAAAATGAAATAAAAAAATCTACAATTAAATATAAACTCAATGCTAGGTTCTGTGGTAAAAATAAAGGAAACTTGTGAACTCTCACAGTTGGGAAAACTTTGAAGGGAAGAAGTAAGCAATGGATAGGGTATCCCAGTATGAGTAAAAGCAGAGAGATGAAGAGACATGTCTTGACTTAGTGAGGGACAGTGCAAATAAAGGGGATACTGGGTAGTGTAGGCAACAGATGAATAACTGAACTCTACATCCAAAACGAGTGATACACTATACGTTAACTAATTGAATTTAAATAAGTTTTTACAAAAGAAAGATGCTTTCTAAAAAAAAGGGGGATACACAGTGGTCTCTTTTTTTAGCTTTAATGAGATATAACTGACAAAATATTATGTAAGTTTAAGACATACGGCATGTTCATTTGATACACTTATATCTTGCAAAATGATTACTACCATAGCATTAGCTAACACCTCTCCATAGCACATAATTAGCATCTCCTTTTTGTAGTGAGGATGTCTGAGATGTACTCTTTCAGCGACTTTCTAATATATAATACAGTACTATTAACTATGATCACTAGGCTACCCATTTTCTCCAGAACATATTCAGCTTGTAATTGAAAGTATGTATTCTAACCAATATTTCCCCATTTTTTTCACCCTGCAAGCTCCCAATAACCACATTTCCACTGTTTGTATGAGTTCAGTGTTTTTAGAATCTACATATAAATATCATACAGTTTTTCCTTTTCTCTATCTGATTTATTTCACTTAGCATTAAAGCCCTCGAGGTCCATTCCTATTGTTGCAAACGGTAGGATTTCCTTCTTTATGATTTCTGAATAATATTCCGTTGTATTTAAAGCATATCTTTTTTTATCCATTCATCTACTGATGGAAACTTCAATTGTTTCCATAACTTGGCTATCATGAATAATGCTGCAATGGACGTAGGTGTGTAGAGATCTCTTTGAGATACTGTTTATACATACACATTTATATATATATATATATATATATATATATACATTTCCAGAAGTAAGATAGCAGATCATATGGAAGTTCTATGTTTAATTTTTTGAGGAAACTCCATACTGTCTCCTATAGCGGCTACAGCAATTTAACATTGCCATCAACACTATACAAAGGTTCCCTTTTCTCCACATTTCTCCTCAACAACTCTTGCTATCTCTGACTTTTTTATTGTAACCAGTCTAACGGGTATGAGGTGATATTTCATTGTGTTTTTGATTTGCATTTCCCTGATGATTAGTCATTTAGTGATGTTGAGCACCTTTTCATGTATACCGTGATATATATAGCCTTAATTCCCAGATATTCACCTCCCCTTACTCTGAAAACTGGAATAATGACCCCAAAACACAGTGCAATGTTCTAAAAAACAAAAAAACACAAAAAACAAAAAAACCCCACAATTTTGTCATAATACAAAAATATATTAGGAAAAAAATGTGTCAGAATGAGGAGAAGGGAACTATCTGAACAAAAGAAATCAGTTTTTCTATTTCTTTTTCAGTTTATTTTATTTTTTTAAAAATTTTTATTATGTTATGTTAGTCACCATACAGTACATCCTTAGTTTTGGATGTAGTGTTCCATGATTCTTGTTTGCGTATAACATCCAGTGCTCCATGAAATACGTGCCCTCCTTAAAATACAATCTTCATTTTTCTTGTCAATCAATTGAATCTTTTATTATATTGGACACAAGTCTCTACCTAAAGAAAGAGATTCTTGTTTGTTTTAATATGATGCCATAGTACTTCGGCATATTTTGTTAAAATTAAATCTTCTTTAGCAAACATCCAAAGACTATTTTAAAATTTTGTTTCTTTAGTAAAACAGAACATTTGATAGACTCAACAAATAAAAAATCTATTTATTTCCAAGATCTCAAGATAAAATAAGTAGTATAGTCTCAAAACATTTAAATAAATCATATCCATGGAAAAGAGCAGATAGATAGTACATAGATACATAATTATCAGAATTTTCACATCGCTATATTTATGCCAAATATATAAATATCCCATTATGAATGTCTTGATGTGCAAAGTCTTTTTTAAACTATTTTTTAAAGATTTATTTATTTGAAAGAGACAGAGGGAGAAAGAGCAAGCACGAGCCGGGTGAGGGGCAGAGGGAGACAGAGAAACAGACTCCCCACTGAGCTGGAAGCCTGACATGGGGCTTGATCTCAGGACCCTGGGATCATGACTTGAGCTAAAGGCAGATGCTTAACCAACGGAGCCACCCAGGTATGTTCAAAGTCTTGAATAGTTTCCTAAATCTAATTATATTATCTTTGTATTTGGGAATTAGTTGTTTTAGACAATGAGAACTAAATGCATTTATTTCATATTTTTTTCATATTTATTTCATATTTCTCTCACGTAAATTTGCAGTGATTTGGATGTTCATAATGGTGTGTGATTAAGGGTATTTTTTAAACCATATTTTCTTGGAAGTTATAGCACAATTTATATTTTTATTGCCCATTCACAGGCTCAAAAACAGCTTGTTAATTTTGTATATTAACTTTTAAGGTAGTTTATATATTTTGCATTTCAATTATTTTCAAATATAAATTTTATAGGTGAAACCATTATGAAAAATGATAAGCATTTTTAGTTATCTTCCTAAAGATTAACTCAAAAACTAAGAAATGATTCTTGGCCTAAATCATGGAATAAATTAATGATATTAAAATTAAATGATAGATGCAAGGATTCCATATGCATAAGCCATATTTGAAATACTAGTTTATATCAATATTTGGCAGTATGTTTTTTAGCTGATGTCTTTTGGGGAGGATTCTCTTCCACAAAATGTACGAAATGCAGATATTAGCATTACTTGTCAAACTCAAGACACATTGTGCTTTCTGAACTTGAACATCAATACCATTCATTGTCAGCCATTATCATGTCAAATATAGCTTGCCCCAATTCTCACTATTCTCTCCTTATGAGGAATGTATTAAATGTATATTGGATTATACAATGTTTTTTCTTTCTTTTTCTTTTTCTTTTCTTTCTTTCTTTCTTTCTTTCTTTCTTCCTTCCTTCCTTCCTTCCTTCCTTCCTTCCTTCCTTCCTTCCTTCCTTTCTTTCTTTCTTTCTTTCTTTCTTTCTTTCTTTCTTTCTTTCTTTCTTTCTTTCTTTCTTTCTTTCTCTTAAAGATTTTACCTATTTATTTGAGAGAGAGAGAGAGCAGAACAAGAAAGAGAGCACACAAGTGGGGTGGGGGAGCAGGATGGCGGGAGAAGCAGACTCCCCATTGATCAGGGAGCCTGATGCGGGGCCCGATCCCAGGATCCCAGGATCATGACCTGAGCCAAAGGCGGACGCCCAACCCCTGAGCCACCCAGGTGCCCCTACAATGTTTATTCTTTAATATCACTTTTATATTTTCCTTTTTTTTTATCTGACTAAACTTAAAAGTAACATCCTCAAATTTATCTTCCAATTCACTAATTCTATCTTCAGCAAGTTCTTAATGGTTGTTCAAAAGACTGGTTGGTTTTTAATTTCTAATTGCATTTTTAAATTTTTTTAGTATTTAATTTTATGTCAGATCCAACTGATGTATGTGATTTGATGCTCTTAAGTCTGTAACTTATAAATAAATATTTATTTTATAATCTATGTCAGAACATTATATTACCTGAAAGTCTTGAGGTTCCTTTCTGCTGCATATTTCTGATTTTATTCCACACTGACTTATTTTCTCATATAATATTTATTATATGGAGTTCATCATAAGAATGACTTTATTTGAAAAGAATACTTTTGATGCTATTGTCAACATTTTCTCCTTATTAGTTTTATATTTTTTTCTGTTAACCTCTCCAAGAAAATTTTTTTTTTTTTTTTAAGCTTGTAGGTTGGCTGAATCTTTTTTTAGTTGGGTAGTTGGATCTTTTTCAGGTTCAAATTTGAACTCCAATGTTATGTGGGGTTGCAGATCTGTGGTTATGTATACTCAGGGAAGATGATTTTTTTCCTGTCCCTCCCAGAATTGAGTCCAAAAAACAAACAAAAACAAAAGCTTCTTTGTTGATTCACTTTACTTGTAAGAAGTATTTTGTTTTCCTATTCCATCCTTTCACTGAAAATATAGCTCATCAAGGATATTAACTCAATGTTGATGTCACATTTCTAGCTTCTCATCTAAGGAACTCTAAGACCTATCTTTTTATGCCATAGCTGGAACTCTACAAACTACTTCTTTCCTTTGCCAATTGACTTCTTGTTTGGCTCTGCCAAGAGGGGAAGCTAGAGGGAGACTGAAAGGCTAGAGAAGGAAGAAATGTCTACTCTTTCCTTTTTCCCTACTGTTTTTGATCTTGCATCCTGTTCTTTTTTCAGTATTTGTCCCTAGTAACTAATTCTGTTTTACCCAGTCAGAAGCAGTTTGTTCCAGTAGCAGCAGTTGATTTGAGTTTGCAATTTTTTCAGCCTTGTTATGTCCCCTTAGTAGTACCCACCTGGAGAAGTAAGCTTTCCTCTGCCAGAGGTGTGAATTGTTATGCCCATGTTTTTCCTTTGAGCTAGGAGACAACAGCACTGCCTCTTCAGAACTGAGTCCTAGCTCCACAGGACCCTTCTGTCAAGCTTCTGAGTTGTAGTAATTCCACCCTCTCCTCTTTGTTCTACCACCACTAGGAATGGTAGCTGCTTCCTGCAGTTTCTACCTTCGTGATATCTTAGTGTTCTCTTTTTTTTCCCCCAATTCTTTCATACCTAGTTAATACTTTTTAATATTAAATTATTTTATTCAATAGCTCTGTGGTTTCTGTCCCTTTGTTGGTCTTCAGCTGTCATGGTCCCTAAAGAGAAGGATCCCTTGATATGGAGAGGTTAAGAACAAGGATATTTTTTAGACCAAATATTATGACATTTTATTTTAGTCTCCATTTCATCTCTTTGAAGCTTTTGATGCTTCTTCTTTTCCTCCTAAGAGCTGACATAGACCAGCCCAGAGCAATTCCATATGGGAAAGTCTTTTCTCTCTAGAAACATTAGGATTGAACTAAGGGTCAAACTACTAAAGGCGTAGAGAGAAGCTTAGAATTTCTCCCACAATACCTTGGACTTCTTTGTCCAAAGCCCGTCTTCCATCCTAATCAGAGTACTAAAATACAGAGAGCAAAAGTGCAATGTCAGCTTATGGGAAAAAGTGTTATAATGTTCACTGGCCCATGTTGTGATAGACAACTTAAGTCTGCCTATAGTTGAAGCAAAGGAGTCTCCAATTTAGCTAGGCTTATCTCACCAGGGCTATGTTCAGGTTTGAACAAAGCCTCTTTGCTTCCTTTTTTAGGGGATCCTACAAGGTAGTAACTCTGGCAAAGAAGATGTCAGGATTCTGTGCCCGATTTCTTGTTCAATCTTTCTCTGCTGGAAACTCAATTCACACTTCGTTACCCTTATTTGTTAGGTTGAATAATAGCCTTCAAAAATGTTTATCAACTAGTCCCCAGAATATGTTACTTTACATGGTATAAAGGACTTAACAAATGTGATCAAGTTAAGGATCTTGAGATAAGGAAATGGTCCTGGACTATCCAGCTGGGCCCAATGTAATTACAAGAGCCCTTCTACAAGACAAGTGGGTGGAAGAAAGATAAAAGGTGATGTAATATGGGGCCCTGATTCAGCCTCTACATTCAGATAAAGGCAAGTAACATATTCTTTCCTAGAGCGTCTGGAAGGAACCAGTCCTGCAGATACCTTGGCTTTAATCCCAGAAAACACACTTCAGACTTCTGACCTATAGAACTGTAAGACAACAAACTCATGTTGTTTGAAGCTACTAAGTTTATAGTCATTTGTTTCAGCAGCAAAAGGAAACTAATACACTCAAATGCTTTTGAAAACTGTGGAATAAGGGTATCTAATGTAGACCCTACTATGGCCCTATTATAACTTTTATAATTAAGATTCTAATGACTAGAATTGAGAAAAACTAGATCAACAGGTGAGCAGAAACCCTTACCAAAGTGTCTTCATAATGCTTATTTCTGACTTTGCACACTATATATTAAATTTCACATATATTTTTCTCCTTCCTCTTTATTACATGTGTGCAAAGCTGGTAAGGAAGATACCCTTGAGTTCTTTCTATAGCTTTAGAAATTGAGATGCAGAATTTTTCAGTCTAAGTAGCTAAATATCTAAATTTAGATAGACAATCAGTTCAAAACCCAAATTCTTGGGCTTTACCCTCGACATACTGAATTGAAATCTCTATAGGAGACGCTTATGCACATTGAAGTTTGAGAAGTACTAATCCAGAGCAGAATTTGGCTAACTGCAGCCTAAAGGTTGATTTAGTAAATAAAGTTTTACTGGAATAAATACATCCATGTCCTTTCATTTATGTATCATAAGTGAGTGCTTTTGTTGCAACGACAGAGTTGAGTAGATGCAACAGAGATGTTATGATCTGCAAAGTTTAAAATATTTATTCTCTGACCCTGACAGCAAAAACTTACTGACCTCTGGCTAGATTACAACACAGTCTAAAGTTGGGTGCTAAATGGATAATTCTGTGGTTTTTCAGGATGTTATGACAAGTGGCCAAAAAAATGGTTATAAAATAACTAACACATTAGGTAATTATTTGTTTCTAAATATGTCCCTCTCTCCTGAATTTCTGAATTTACTGGAGCACATTCTACAAAACCCACTGGAATTCAGAATTAGAACTTGATAATAACCAAATAATTAGTCCATTTAGTTTTCTAAAATGTGTTAGAATAAAATCACATTTCCGTTACTATGATTAGTGCACTGAAATAAATCTGAAATGCAATGTTAGAATGAGATAAACCTTTTTAATGGAGAAAAATACGGCTTTTATAGCTTTAAACTGATATGAGTCACAAATGCACAATAAAAATGACCCCACACATTATTTTAGCCCTTTTATGAATACATTGCAAATTACATTTTCTCAAGCATTATCAAGAAATACAATAGTTTAATATTGAAATCAATATTCACATACTATTTACACAACCCATACTGTGCTTTCATAACACAGTTCTTATTAGGGTCATGTACCTAGCATAGAAATAACTTCATTGTGAATAGGAGATTTGATGGGATCATTATAAAAAAAAGTATATGTATCTCACACATATAAGAAATTGCCATTCATTAAAAGTCAAAAAGTTTGGAGTAAAGCTAGAAACTGTTCCTCATTTCAGAAGTAGGCCCCATTCAGGAAAAACAAAGAAACAAAAACAAAAACAATCACTGTTTAATGCAAATTTACAATCAAGGAAAATAACTACTCTACCACCACCCTCACCTCTCTTAAAATATTTTCTGAAGCTAGTTTTATCTTAGTTTAAATTTCCTTCCAATATTTCCTATAATAATCTAATATGTCTTCATGTTTGTGATTATTATAAAGACTTATTCTCATTTTATCAAAGTCTTGATAACAATAACTTAAAGTCTTGGAGAAAACCCTTTAAGAAGCATATTTTTAAGCTTTATATTATGAAAATTTTCAAATATATATAGATTAATTGGAATAGTAAAATGAACCTCCATGTATCCATCACTCAACCTCAACCACTACCAACATTCTCTATTTGATGTATCACCTATATACCTCTATCCTCAAGTACTGCTATAATTACTCTATTTATGGTTATTTTTCTTTAAGTTTAAAAGACCCATACATTTTAATGCACAAAATTTAGCCTTATCATTTTGACAAGTGGGTACGCCCAGATAACTCATACCCCTATCACGACATCAAACAGTTCCTTTTCACCAGAATGTGCTCATATTCAATTCTAGTCAACTTCCTCAATTCCCCACCCCATCCTCAATCCACCAGAGGAAACCACAGTTCTGATATATATTTTTCTTAATTTTAGATGAATTTTGCCTGTTTTAAGAAATTTCTTATGAGAGGATACAATATAGTCATTTCTCTGTCTGGCTTCTTTTGCTCTGCCAAAGTGAGATTCATTCATGTTCATGCATTTACTTTGTGCCTTTTTATTGCTGAGTAATGTTCTAGGTATGAATATGCTGCAATTTGTTTTCCCATTCTTCTGTTGATGGACACTTGAGTTTTTTCAGAATATAATTTTTGAAGCCAAAAATCTACATTAATTACATTCAGGAATTATTCTGGGAAGTTGCCAAATAAACAACAACAATTATAAAATAAATCAGTGACATTCTGAAATAAGTATATTATAAAGTATATTATATTATATATTATAAAGTATATTATAAAATTAACTGGATGTGCTGAGGTTCCTGCCCTTACTAGGCTCCTCTCTAATAGAAGAAGAGGAATCATCCTATTTTACAGGCTAGTTATGAGGATTAAGGGAGTTTCTACATATACAGCTCTTATGACAGTACCTGTCACATACTAAGGTCTCAGTGGATGCTAGCTTTCATTGTTTTTATTATCAGTAATAGAAAAATGTAATGGAAACAATCTAAAATGGCTCAATTACAATAAAGCTTTAGACAGTATGCTATTACTTTAGGGCATAATATTGTTGATTTAATTTTCTATTAGTCTTCAACTGGAAGAGAAAGCATGGTCGAGAAATAGGGATTGCAGTTCAGATACCTGCCTGCATATGAGGAGCAGGAGTTAGGGAAGGGATGTGACTACATTGCTGTGTTATTTTCTTCCAGTGCATCTTGCTCTATGATGTTTGCTTTAAAATTAAAAGTTGATTCTTGAATTTTTATTATTCTACCTATAACAATGGTTTGTAGCACATTAATAGAAACAATTTCTGTAGAACAAATAAATGGTATAAGAAGTTACATTCACATGCTTTTTAAAATTAAAATAACTAAAACAATCCTCTAGAAAAATAACCAGGTTAATTTAATTCCCTTTAAAATGATTTGATACTTGGGTTGATATAAAAAAAACTACTAAAACCCTTTTAAAATTATGTTAGGATGTGTTTCTCTTCATTCAAACAATTTTAAAAATTATTTGTTTTTTAGCAATAACTAAAAAATTGAAGAAAATCTCATTACATTTTCTAAATATTTTCTTTTTCATTTCATTAAGAATTCAAAACTATAACATACTTTGCAGTTAAGAAGTAAATTTGTGCTTCTTCACAACAAACAATCAACAAAACTAAAAGACAACTTACTGAATGGGAGAAGATATTTACAAATGACATATCTGATAAAGGGTTAGTATCCAAAATATATAAAGAACTTGTACAACTCAATACCCAAAAACAAATAATCCAATTTAAAAATAGGCAGAAGACTTGAACAGACATTTCTCCAAAGAAGACAAACAGATGGCCAACAGACCCATGAAAAGATGCTCGACATCACTCATCATCAGGGAAATGCAAATCAAAACCACAATGGGATATCACCTCACACCCCTCAGAATGGCTAAAATTGAAATCACAAGAAACAATAAGTGTTGGAAAGGATGTGAAGAAAAAGGAACCCTCATGCACCGTTGTTGGGAATGCAACCTGGTGCAGCCTCTGTGGTAAACACTATGGAGCTTCCTCAAAAATTACAAATAGCATTACCTTATGATCCTGTAATTCTATCACTGGGCAGTTCCCCAAAGATTATGAAAGCACAAATTTGGAAAGATATGTTTGCTGCACCATTATTTATAAGAGCCAAATTATAGAAGGAACCCAAGTGTCCACTGACAGATGAACAGATAAAGAAGATGTTGCAACAACGTGGATGAAGCTAGAGGGTATAATGCCAAGTGAAATAAGTCTGTTAAAAAAAGACAAATACCATATTATTTAACTCATATATGGAATTTAAGAAACAAAACAAATAAACAAAGAAAAGAAGAGATAAGCCAAAAAGCATACTCTTAACTATAGAGAATAAACAGATGTTTGCCAGAGGGGAGGTGGGTGGGGGATAGGTGAAATACGAAATGGGGGTTAAGGAATACACTTATCACTGATGAGCACTGAGTGATATATAGAATTTTTGTATGACTGCATTGTATACCCGAAACTAATATAACAGTGTTTGGTAACTATTATAGAATTAAAATAAAATAAATAATTAAAAAATAAAACCAAAGTTGTGCTTGAAATAGCATCGTAACTGGGAAATATTTTCAAAATAAATCTATATTTACATGTTGACCTGAGATCTTGCTTTTAACTTTTTCCCCTGTCCTTACCACTCTCGAGCTCTCAGAGGAATAATACAAGGATAGAAATGTAGCTTGAGATCTCTTCTAACACTGAGTACCAATAATACTCAGCAAACCCTAAGGTAATATTTTAGGGAAAAATAAGCTGAAGGCATGAACAACCATGACAAAAAATCTCACATATACACGAAAAGTTGCCTAGACAGAGAAAATGAAGCTCCAGGAGGAATCCATGGATAGGCACGTCCTCAAGGGAATGACTGCTTTGGAAATGTCCTATTTGAAAAATGTCTCTGATGTAACAGGGTCTCTTTCTTAGCTTAGCAGGGGTATGAGTTCATGTGTCGCAGAGTGCTGTCATCAGCATGGACACACAATCTACTTGTGTGTTGATTGTAAGAGACAAAAATCGTGCTGCTACTTTTCATGGTCTAGAGATACATCTCAGCCCTTATGTTTGTCTTAATGTTGATTTGGGGGTAATAATAGTTAATTAAAATCCCCAGCTTTTCACACATGGACTATAGTTTAGCCAAGCTTCCTTAGGTCATGGGATTAAAAAAATTATTGCAGGACAATATGTTGATACTAATTTGTCTCCTTTTAATTTTGGATGATGATTTGATCGTTTGAAAACCTAATGCTGAAGCCAGTGTCCAATGCATTAGCTCTTTGTCTCAGCCTTGTATCACCTAAAAATTACTTTTATATGATGATAAAATCATAAGGTAATCATGGAATAGCCATGTAAAATCTGAGGAAGAGCCAGTTACACAACAGTATAAGTTAGCACTTATATTGCTTCTAGGTGGATATCAGCTTATTAAAATTAGGCCTATTAAACTCTTTTTCAATAAATTAATAGTTACCGGCATATAATTCATATCTCCTACTCTATTTTATCTGTAAGAGTTAAAAATTTAGGGGCTTAGCTGAAATCTTATACATTCTTTGGTCCTGATTTGATCTGCTATTTGGAAAATCTTCCACAAAAAGAAAGTGAAAATGGCATTAACATTCTTTATAAGACATTCTTACTCCTATCATTCCTTACCTTGTTAGCACTCAAACTTCTTTTATTTAATAACATACCTTAAATTTTTCTAAGATATTTACTTCAAGCTTACTGTTCTATTGGTCCATTTGTCTTTTCCTCCATTTTGAAAGTGTCATACCTATTGCATGTTATTGCCATTATTGCTTAAAGATTACTATTACTGTTCTAGCTGTTTTAGCTGTTCCAAAGAATATTTTGGAATTCTGAAATGGAAATAATCCAACTTGGAAACTTGTTCCTACTTATAGACATCATTAATTTCTTACTATCTGCTCATCCAACCAATACTCACTCAGGCCATATTTGCATTAGACGTTTGAGTCTGAGAAAATGCATATTAAAAGGTGAGCTTTGGTTACTCTCTAAAATCTATCAATTTTGTACCACCTTCATTAAGTTCTTTTCTATGTACTATGAACTAAAAACAATTCCTCAAAGTCCTTTTGATTAATTTTAGCATTTCTCAGAAATATTAGTTCTGTACCTTCTTGTGCTTTTCTAGGTTTTCTTCAGAATGTTTAATCACTACTTTTAATACTTTCACATTAACAGTTGTCATCAGAATTCCACTTAGAAAGAGAATTATAATTTCTGGGGAAAACACTCTCCTTGGCTTTGGGTATCGAGTGTGAGACACTGAAGATCTTGATCTGGGGCAGAAATGTTCTATTCCACATAAGGTAATAACTTTGTGTCATTTCAGGAAAGGAAGAAAATCAAAGAGATAGTAGAAATAAAGGGTGTGGGGCCCCAAGAATAGTTCACAGTGTAACTCACCGTGTAAAGTACATAGATCAGCAAAACATTAGTGAAGTTATTACATTCACAGATTGGTGGGTGCGGTGTTTGGGGAAAAACTGGTGAGACTGAGCCATGTTGACAGAGAAGTATGTCCTCAGTAAGCTGGAAATCCCAGAAATTTTAAGAGAGTCTCTTAACGCTAATATATCATGAAACTGAAGGATCCAAAGCTTATTCAAGATTCTACCAGGCAGGTCCCATATAACATCTAAGTTATATATTGGTTAAATAATAAAGAATTGTATATCTTAACAATGAAGCAGCTATGTTCATGGTTTCTTTAAACTTCTTAGAGAAGTATCTGACTGTTAAGTATTAATTTTGTTTTCTTTTTAAAACAAATGCCACTAATCCCAGTTAAATTGTCAATTTCTGGGTCTTCACAGTGATAAAATATAACCTGTTCTGACATTTTTCTTCTGATACTCAAAAGCTCTGAGCTCCTTGTTGTTCCAATAACTGGTCTCAACAATAAGGAGATTGAGGAGTTGTCATTTTATAGTTTAAACAAATTTAAAATAAAAAAAAAGTTGGCTACTGACAAAAGAAAAATACAATTAAGTAGCTTAAATCTTAACACACAGGTATGCATTACCATAAAACGCACTGTGCTAGAAGACTTCAAAAAGAGAGGACCCTAAAACAGTCTCATCTGCGTTGGTCATCTACTAGTCTTAAAGTGAGTTGTAAGTGTCAGTCCATTTCATGAAGAGTTTAGGTATCAATATGTAGACCATCGCGTCTTTGCAAGAGGTTTCATAAGGCAAACTGTTAAAGCTCCACCTGTATAAATTTCCCTTTGATTTCTACAGAAATATCTAATTCAAAACAGCATCCACTGTTCTGGGGGGAAATGTCAAAATGTTTAAGAAGAAAACTAACACACATTTCTGAACTGAAATTCACATGTACATCTCAACACTTTATACGGTCATTGTGTTTCTATATAAAAAGAAGTAGAAATGAAATGTCTGATGTTAAGAGCTATTTTTCTCCAGTATATTTTCTTCTTAGTACAAGATGTATCTCCACTGCATCAAATAACACCAATTAAATAAGATAAATGTCACTCGCAGATAGATATACCAAAACCAAAAATGATCTTTTGAATATTTGGAAACCATGAAGTTCAAGACAGGACATGATCTAAGAAGATATGTCACATCAGAAGCAGAATTAAGTTCCAGAAAAATTTTAGGTCAGATATTCAATACGATTATATAAAATCTTATGTATATACATAAGATTAAGGTACATCATAAATTCATTAAATGAGAAAAATGAGATCAGAATGTGAGGCCAGGGGAAAAAAACATGCTTGCTGTATCTAAAAACATGCTGGACATAGGAGCAGAGCAGATCTGTTCATACTGAAGTGAAATAAAACATTCTTAAAATACTAAGACCTTTAAAAACAAGTCACTCAGATTCTAGGTGAAAGATGAATCTAAATAAAGAATTCAAGAATGTATATAAGCGATGGTATCAAAGATAGTGAGCGGAAACCCTGAAATGTAAAATCACCCCAAAATCGTTTTACTGAAGTTATAAAACTGCCATTTCAAAAAAATAAAAATTCAAGATTTATATGGAATACTTGAGGAGTATTAATCTAGAATCTCACATTATAAATTATAGTAAAAATTAGAGCAAGAGAAAAGGAAATACTACATTTTGCACTATTAAACAGAAAAATAAAAAGTTTTCCTTAAATAAAGCTCATGCTTTCTTTATTCTTTCCTGTTTATTAACATTGCAAAATGAATTAAAACTAACAATAATGCATCATAAATTTTTTAACAATAATATTTGTGCTTTTCAAGATACATATTTTACTCAGTAGTGTGGGTTAGAGACGAACACAGAGGCTGCCTGCATCATTTCTGTCTTTGGTACTGTAAATTTTTAAGACCCACTAGTTGGTCTGCTTTGTTTCACTGCCAAAAAGTTCTTTCGTATATGTATCTAGGAATATAAAAATGTGACACACGACAATTTATCTTACTCCAGAATCCGCCAAAGTAGTTTCTCTTGGAAAAGTGATTTTTGGCGCTGAATCAAAATTTAAAAACATAGTAGTCCTTGAAGTCATGCTGCAGAGTTACATGAGATTGCTACACTGAGAAAAAAAATCTTTTAAACGTATCCTTGAAAATCTGGAGGCTGAAAAAGAATTTGATTGTTAGCCTCATTTCCTTTTGTCATAGGTGGGTTTCACCCTAGACTGTATTCACCATAATGAAGAGCCATCCTGTTTTTCTTTGGGAGTCTGGGATGTCAGTATATTCAGAGATTCAAAACTACCAGCCCAATTTGCGAAGTTTTGTTGAAAGCAGTAACTTCTGTAGGTATGTAGCAATCAACAAAAAAGGATTACCCTTTCTCAAACATGGAATGTAGGCTAGAAAGCATTCGGTGATCCAAATTCATTTCTGTGTAATCAAAGTACTCTTTAAGTTTAAAGCACTGTTTTATAAATAACTGGCAGCCCTGGTGGGCTGGATTTCTCCTCCAGCTCTCTAGGAAGATTTTTGGCAGAAAATACTTGTTGACTAATGTAGCACATCATAAAATAGAAACACTTTTTCTTTTGATTTTTTTAAAAAATGCTAGTGACTAACTACATATTGTGAAAGTACTATCATTGCTCTCTCCCAACATTTTTTTTCCCACAGTTCATCCCATCATCTTTGAAGAATTTTGATACCACATCAATTATAACGACAGCTTTATTAATGGACTGCAATAATTTTTTCCAACTCTTTTATTCCCTTGTCTTAATGTGATCAACTGGTGAGAGCAATTCACTTCTTCAGTAAATTATTCAAAACAGAAAAAAAGAAAATCAAACATTTTTATTCTCAGCTTAGTCCTGTCCGTTATTGAACACAACATAGACCATAGATCAAAAAAGGCTTATATTATTAAAAGCCTTGCATTCCAAAATAACCAAAAAGGGGGGAAGGGAGGAACCGCCTGAAAATCCCACATTCCAAGACAAACCATAGAAAAGGAGAAAGCATTCTGTTTTACATCTTACCAACTGATGGTCAAATTTGGATTATAAACGTCATTTTTTTTCATTTGACAAGTTCTTTCTTTTAGAAGTCTTTAATAAAAGCAAATGAAAAAAATTATCAAGCTAAAATATTTGTGAGATTAATTTTCCTTTTTACCCTTTTCTTAAAATCCCACCCAGATCTGCATGCTTGGTCTCACCCAGGGAAGCCAATGGCCTGACTTCTACCATGCTCCTTGAGAGCTCAGGCCTCCAGGCCTCAGCTGCTTTGGCCAGGCCAATCAGCAGTAAATTGAGGCTTTATTCTCTGTGGTTCTCAGCCATCTGATTCATTTCTGTCTTACAGCCATTTGAATTGTCTGTCCAGAGCTCCTTACTCTTCACACCATGATACAGTTGCTGAGAGGTTGATGCTTCTCTCTATTAAGTGGTTTGTCTGCGGGACTGCAAAAATTTTCAGTGACAAAACTACCCACTACTTCACAACTTGGTCACCAGACTGCTGTTTAGAAGGTTTTAGCCACGTTTAAGCCAAATGGTTTACAAGTGGCCCTGTGTCACATCTGACGCTGTGATAGCATCTTGATTCATCTATTGAAGATATCTTCATATTGTTTTCTCTGTGTGTCCCTTCTCATATAACTCTAGGGACAAATTGATCCTAGGACCATTCCCTGACCTCTCTCCCAAAACTTCTCGTACATATACATACACACACACACACACACACACACACACGTATGTATGTATATACATATATAATAGATTATGTATCTATAGTATGTATATTGTATTAATATTATGTATATATGTATAATATATTATACATATATACTCATTTTGATCGTATTTGCTGCATTTAGTCAAATGAAATGCTTTCATCGAAAAAGGACCCAAATTTACATTTGCCAATAATCTGCCTTCCTCAGAGGTATCTCCGCTTTTACTTGGAGAGCTCAACAATATACTTTCATTATAATGCCCCAAGACTTCATAGAATCTTACTTTCTTTTAGTGTTAATATTGACTTAAAGAATTTAAATTTTCTAGGATGTTCAGCCCTCATCCAGTACATAGATAATTTGCTATTATATTCACTACATTTAGTTAGTTCTTAAGAGGAATCTGTGTCTCTCTTGACACATTAGTTCCAACAAGGTATAAAACCCCAAAGACAGAATAAAATTCTTCCAGGAAAAAAAAAATCCTTTATTTAGGAAACCGGTTACCATCTAATGGAGGGGTATGTCTCTCACACAGTCTGAGAAGATTTAGAATTACCACTACCTATTACAAAAACATTTGTTAGTGGATTCTTGAGATAGCAGAATTTTGTAGGCAAATGATATAAAAAATCCCTAAGTCCCCCCCTGGAATCTTAAAGCTGATTTTCAACTTTTGACCATTAATATGGCCATGCAGCAGGTATCTACTCCAGGCCTACCAAATTATGCCAAGCTTTATTTTCACTGGTAAATGAAAAACAAGAAAATGAGCTTGAGACCTGCCTCAGGAAACAAGAACTCATTATTAAGTACCATTTACCTAAGTATTTCTCTCAAGTTTCTTTTGCTAAGTCATTTCCTTTTGTCTGGAAAACATAAAGCTTCGTTATTCACATCTGTGTGCAACATCTGGATCAACCAAGAAATGTCATTGTGTGTCTGAAAGTTATGTAAATCTTTAATTTTACTATTTCTACTTGTTCTATAAGTAACAGTACCAGTTTACATGCTTATAAGTAGTTCTGCTTTAGTTTTAAGTCCTTGGCAAATTATTTTAAATTTTACAATTGATACTTATTTAGGTTTACCAACTATCGAATTTTCAAAAGATTCTTTTGCTTATTCTTTTTTTCTTTTTCCACCATTGAATGTGTAGATTCAATTACTTGTTGCTTATTTCAACATGGGTGTATAATGTACAAAATATATGTTTTTGTCATCTCCTGAAAATCTTTATTTCATATTCGATCTTTTTTTTACAGATTTTATTTATTTATTTGTCAGAGAGAGAGAGAGAGAAAGCACAAGCAGGGGAAGCAGCAGGCAGAGGGAGAAGCAGGCTCCCCACGGAGCAAGGACCCCAATGTGGGACCTGAGCCAAAGGCAAACGCTTAACCCACTGAGCCACCCAGGCATCCTTCATATTTGATCTTGAATGAGTTTTTCTCATACATTTGACAGTTGAAAATCATTTAATTCAGTACTTTTAAGGTATTATTCAGATCTATTCAAGGATTTTTTTGTTTAGTAATAGAAAATGGACACTTCTGTTAACCTTATGTAGGTAATCTATTTTATCCTCCAGAAGCTTCTAACATTTTCTCATTATTACTGACATGTGATTTTACCATGAGGTGTCAACACATGACTTTCCTTTTATTTATCTTTTTTGGGACACTTTTTTTTTTTCTAAATCTGAGATCTTGTTCATTTCTTTAATTTAAAAAAAATCATTCCACATCGTCTTTAAATATTTTCTGACATTTGCTCTATTCTCTTCTTCTTGAACACCTACTGGAAGTATTTTTGGAGTAATTGCTTTATTTCCTTTTCTTATCTTCTAATTCATATTTTCTCTGTCTTTATCTCTTTATTGTATATTTCCATCGATCCATCTTCCAAATCAATTATTCCATCCACTGTTTTTAGTCAAATGTGAAACTCTTCTAATGTTCTTTGTTTTTTTTTAAATTTCAAAGACCATATTTTTATCTCTAGATTTCCTGTTGGATTTTATTTATAATCTGGGTATTCTGTTTAATAATGATTGGATCTTGCCATTAAGCTTCTTTTCCTTCTTTATTCCCTTCAAACATATAAATTTCATTTAACTGGCAGTCTATTCCCATTTTTCTATTATATAATCCTTATGGCAATATGTGTACTGTGTTTTGTATTTGTTGACTCTCAGGGCAATTTGTTTCCTATAGCTTTTAATTTTAGAAAATATATAGTAGGGGGCACCTGGGTGGCACAGCGGTTAAGCGTCTGCCTTCGGCTCAGGGCGTGATCCCAGCGTTCTGGGATCGAGCCCCACATCAGGCTCCTCTGCTATGAGCCTGCTTCTTCCTCTCCCACTCCCCCTGCTTGTGTTCCCTCTCTCGCTGGCTGTCTCTATCTCTGTCGAATAAATAAATAAAACCTTAAAAAAAAAAAAAGAAAATATATAGTAAAAGCTGTCAAATATGGAATTCATCAGTTGTGAAGGTATTCTCAGGGATAATTCCGCATCTGTATCTCCCAGGGTCCTTTGGTTTTCACTATTATGGGTCTGTTTATACTAAACGTTTACCATGGGCTTCCTCCATTTGAAAATAGTGTGAATTTTTATGCCACAAGTATGCAATGCATAGGTTAAACGTTCTGAGTTCTCACAGTGGAGGTTTCCACTCACTAGCCAGGACTATAAATCCATTTCTGTGACTAATATTGATCAACATTTATAGGGTATAGGCAGAGTTTCAAACCAGACAAGGTTGAGAATCACAGATGTAAAATACAGATAACACAGAAGGAGCAGACTCAGACATAGATAAAGATTATTCAAATTCTACCTATTTGGAGTTGTCTGAACAGTACATATAATATAAACCAAAGTCACAGACACCTGAATTGATTTTTCGTAAGATGAATATGAGGAGTGTCTTTCTTGATGATCATGTTCTTTGCTGTTTCTTGCTACTTAATTAATAAATCCCTATTTTTTACTACTTTGTTTCCTAGTCTCCAATTTAATGCAGTCTTGTTTCCTAATGGATTTTCACCTCCCTGTTTCTGATTCATCTCTTCATCTTTCACAAGCAACAATATCCTTCAGTTTAGGTCAATTTCTCTTGAACTGACTATCAGGTATTTTTACCTCTCTCTGGTCTGGTAAACACTCACATTAAAGTCTAGATTCCTAAACATTTTCAGGAACTTTCTACATCAAAGGCCCTGACTGAATTTCCAAAAACCTGTTCAACTTCCTGGGTCCAGCCCCAAAGTGCCTGCTTTTGGGTGACTGGAATATGGAGGCCCGAGGGAAGACCAAGCCTAGGCAATCTGACTAGGAATGTCAGGGAGGTCTTCCTTCTGGACATGACACCCTAGATCAGCTCAGGATAACTCTGAAAACTGCTGCTCTTTCAAAAGGAGATGACTTTTTCTCTTACAGATATTAAAAAGGTATTGCTAACTCCACAGGATGCAGAGGAACTCTAAATCTACATGAAGGACATCTGAATCCTGCCGGGTATCAAGATGGGACTGTCCATATTATTTCCCTAACTGGCTGCAAGAAAAGGTAGAGTTGTCTATAGCTATATAATGTGTATATTACAAATAACTAGAATAGGACTTCTTCAGGACAAGAGCTGATAGAACTGGAAAATAGGCAACAAATAAATGTAGATCTGTTTGTAATTGTAAAATACTATAAAGTACATATAGTCCCATTATGATAACATTAATCATAATAAGCTTATGATGTATAAATGCCTTTAGACTTTCACAGTAACTTGTAACATCCCATCTTATTTAATACATGCATAAATAATTAAAGTCAACAGGACACATAATCTTTAGCTTCAGGAAGAGCAGTAGCTTCTTTCTAAGGAGTCCAGCTTCTGATTAAAAACCTGTGTGTGCTTTTTCAGGCCCACCCATAGTCCGTTTTAAAGGCTTTACCTAGCAGGCTGCACAGGGAAAAGCTGCCCTCCCCATACCAGACTTGGTCGCAGTGGGAAGTTGCAGCCAGGCACTCAGGGACCCCTGGCTGGCCATCATTTAATGCATATTTGTATTCTTAGCCCAGGTGCCTCCATTCTTAAGTCTCTTTATCCAAGGTTTTGGGTATAAGTCTTCAGGTGTCTTTGCTGAGGCTTCCTTTTTCAAGGGAGGAGGAGGAAAATCTTGGATACTTTTCCCCATTCTGACTCAGTGCTCAGCATTTTTCTACCCTCAGCCCTGCCCTCTCTCCTTCCTCCTGGCTCCCCGGTCCATACAACTGCCGGAACCTTTTGTCTGAGGGTTCCTTAACAGTGCACTGACCCCCATGTCTGTGCTGCTCCACCAGCCCATGACCAGAACATCATTCAATGGAGGGAAAATAGCAAGGGAAGAGTAGGTGGTTTCTCAGTTTTAGCCTCTTGAATATTCTATTGTAGTGAGTCCTTAAGGTCTTCACTGTTCCTTCCATTTGGCTTTTCTCAATTTAATCAAATTCCCAAACCTAGCAGCTCAGCTCTGTCCACAGCTCAGGTTCCTGACATGCCCCTGACATTGAATGTTTGGTCTTATTATCAGGTTTAGGAGTAACTCTCAACTGTTCCTAGTAGCCGATTGCTCCCAGTTGAGTATCTGACATCACCCTTATTTAATCTGAAATATTATGGCTAGACATTCTTCAGAACGAAGATGGAGAATCAGAGTAACCTCATTCAAGAGGTCACCACTCTTGGCCTAAAATACCAGCTAAACATTTCTTTTATATGAACTGTTCTCGTGTGTAAAGTCATACCAACTGAATTTTTCATGTCTGGGCTATATTACTTTATGATTAAAATTTTCATCTGGGGATGAAATAAGCGAGTTAATGAGTTTGTAGCTTCGAGAAGCTGCAAGTGAAACACAATCTAGTTTTCTGTTTTTTATAAATTATATTAGAATGAATTCAGTAAACCCCACTGGGATACATATTCCCCAAGAATATCTAGAAACTCTTCCTTAATTATTTTGAAAACCACTGCGTATAGCCAATATTCTCACAAAGATGATATTCCATTAATAGTCTCCAGAGTCAGGATTTTTTCCAACTTCTGAAAAGTAGATATGTTTCCTTTAATTAAACAACAAGAACTGTAATGTAGTTTATAACACTTCCTCTTTTACCATGATTTCTACGAAACTCAGAGACAGGGTTTGTTCGATAGGGTCTATTATTTTTAATTAGATTTTTCCTTTTAACCATGGTTTGGATTTTTTGTGTTTTTTTTCGACTCACTTGAAAATATTTTTAAAATTAAGCAGGGTATAGAAAACAGTGAAGTAAATGACTGATATTTAATGAATAGTCAATAAGTATTTGTTGATTTGATTTAAAACCAGAAAGGGGCACATCTCTGTCCTTGCTGGATGAGATGCTGCCCAATGCATGAATCACTTAATAAAGCCAATTACATCTGCAAAACAAAACACACACACAAAAAACCCAGAAAGGATATTCAGAGAAGCCTTGCAAACTAAAACAAAATGTTTCTAAATGATTCAAAAATGATTATAAAGAAGAGCAAAAATAAATGGTTTTATTAATTGACAGACCTTTATTAATCAAACTCAAATATCGTGTCCACTGTTAATATCGGAGAAGTGTAGGTGATTCTGGATAAATGAAGAAGATAATACCAATGGTAGTTTATTTTCTGCACTTACAAATCTTTCTTTTCTTTGGTCAAATCTCCTGGATGAGAATCAGGATATTAGAGCAGGAATGCAAAGAAAGGTCAGGTGAGTTTTAGTTTTCAACTGTGTAATAAATGTTTGGTAATCAAAAAACCAGGCTGTGAGGGGAGCCTGGGTGGCGACTTTTGGTTTTGACTCAGGTGGTGATCTCAGGGTCGTGAGATCGAGCCCCGAGATGGCTCCCTGCTCAGTGCAGTCTGCTTGACATTCTCTCTTCTGCCCTCTCTGTCCCCTCTGCTCATGCTCTCTCTCTCTCTCTCAAATAAATAAATGAATCTTTAAAAAAAAAAAAAAAGCAAGCTGTGAGAAAAGCTGGACTTATAGTATACTTGATAGCTATGGGGTGGTGAGAACATGGAGAGAGATTAAATTACACAGGCAGGATGCCGGCGGCTGAATGAAGGTAAACTGGGTTAGAGCTGTGAGCAAGGAAAATGAGGGGCTTCCTTGGAGTAGAAGGCATAGAATGTCAGTAGGAAGAGATCTGCTCTGGAACACCTGACTGGGAAGTTGGTATGGCCATCAGAGACTGCTGCTCATTGATCCAAGAATGCAGGCAGGAAGTAGAGACCTCTCTTCCCTTTCCAATAAGCACATCAGCCTGCTTGCAATGAGATGCTGGCTCAGACCTTCTCAGCAAAAGCAGGCTGCTTACCTCCCATCGATAATCCAGTTGAAGGACACTCTCTTGTACTTGACTTTAATGAGTCCCTTCGACTGCCATGAATTTCCATCCACTTACTTCCATTTTATAAACCCAAACTCTTAAAGCTCCCAGCAAAAGCAGCTAAGCTCTTTCACTAATTCAGATAAGGTCTTATGGAAGGGAAAGCCCAGCTCTTGTGCTTCCAGATGACTTGGAGATAATAAAACTCACTTCTTTTGCACATGAAGTTTAACCTTCTCCACCTGTTTTCTCATTTATAAAATGGAGATGGTAAGGCCAACCACAAAGATTATGGGGAGTTTTTCAGTTACGTAAATTCCATTATGGTATACTTAGAATACAACAGATATTCTATTACCTATAGTTAATAATTATTTTTGTTTAACAAAATAGAACTTTGCATATGGCTTTATAATTTTATTTTGGCATAATGATTATGTTTTTAATTTTAAAAGTATTATTTTTAAAAATAGTTGTCTTACTATTATATATTCATTTGTTCTTTATCTTGCATCTTCAATTTTCTCTTCACTGTATCTTTCTGCCTATTACTTTCATCTTGGAAAATATTAAGTTCAGAGATGGAGGGACTCATCTTCTAAAGGTGAAAGACAAATGACTTTATATTCTCATTTAAAACTAAACAAATTGTAATGCTTTAATTGAAAATCTGAGAGTTAGTGCACTAGGAACGTCCTGATTATACCAGGTGGAACACGTGTAGGTAACATACTCCATTCTGATTATGATCTATAGCTCGTATGTTAAAAAATATGTGTCTTGTAGACTCTTTTTTTCTGACATTCTTCAATCAAATGACAAAACGATAAGACATCGTTCTGTTTAAAATCTTTAAAAGGTGAGTACTGATAAGAAATTAAAAGCAATATAAATCCAGAACAGTTACTATTCCAGAGAATTATTAGCTTACTCATACAAAAAATCCTATAATAAAGAATACATTTTGGGAAAAAAAAAACTGTTTCAAATGAAGAAATTTAAGAATATATCTATAGCATTGTCATTGATGCGAATATGTATAACTAGGTAGTTACCTTTTAAAACTAAAATAATAGCTATCTATAACTTATTGAGGCAGTATAATGTTAAGAAATGCACAGTATAACCAAACTATGAGGATTTCTGTCTCTACTATAATATTTGTCAGTTTGGTGTATTTACAAAGGTCATTTCTCCTCCCCTTGTCTCAGTTTCTTTTTTTTTTTTTTTTAAGATTTTATTTATTTATTTGTCAGAAAGAGAGAGGGAGAGTAAAGGCAGGAGGAGGGAGAAGCTGGGTCCCCGCTGAACAAGGAGCCCGATGAGGGACTCGATCCCAGGAGCCTGCAATCATGAACTGAGCCAAAGGCAGACGCTTAACCAACTGAGGCACCCAGGCGTCCCCCTTGTCTCAGTTTCTATATCTGCAAGTGGCAACAAACATACCTACCGCAAATCTTTTATGAGGAATGTTCTTGACACACAATAAGGTAATCAATAAATATTAGCTATTATTTTCCATTTGTGTATTCATTCACTCATTTTTATTCATTATTCATTCACTCAATCATTTATTGAGTACCTACTAGGTGACATAAATTGAGTTACAGGAAATAAAGAGACAGAGACATCCCTGCCTTCTGGAGCTTACATTCAAGTGAGAACTTACATCCTATAATGGTATTGTTATCATTAAGGGGTAGCTATGCATCAAGAACCACATTAGACAGCTTGCATATGGTATCATATCAGATTAATAGCAATGTTTGCGATGAAATGAAATAATTCATGGCAGGAAATGATTGTATTCAACGTAGTTGCATGGTAAGGAGCCAAGTTTTAACGAATGTAATTCTTGGTTCTAAGATAACCTCTTTTTTAAATACTCTGTGTCTATGAACTATAAGAATAAAAATGTTAGTGGAGTTTCAGAGGTTGAGTGTGTTAGTATCTCTTTTGCATGGCTGTAATGTTACCAAGTGAAGACGAGAATGGCTTATAACATGAACAGCGTCATCTAACAGTGGTAGTGGTAACGGGACCAAGTTAACACTCTTATGTGCCCTTTGTTACAATCACTAGGATATAGCATGAGAACGGGGCTACTGGCTGCAGAGTAACCAGGAGATGATCGTTGGTTCATACAAGGACCAAACTTAAAACTTGGCATATTTAAGCATCATGTTCTAACCAACTTAGCTATTAACTATAAGTTAGAGAGTGTAATTCCTAGGTACATTCAGCAGCAATGGGCATTCATTTTCCTCTCATAAATAATTCGGACTTCCCATCAAATAGATAAGACCAGTGCCTAGATGAAAAGTCAGAAGAAAATTGATTGAGGGGTGAAAATACAAAAGGTCCTTTTACTTTAGGACTTTTGCTCCTGCTGTTCCCCCCACCCTGGAATGAAAGAAAGTCACAAAACAGTTTCTTCCTTCAGTTCTTTCTGGTCTCTGAATATCAAATTATCAGAGACTACTTCCCCAACCATACTACATAGCCTCCACCCAACAATCAGTATTGCCCTTCGTCTTATATTTGACAGCTACTATATATGTCTTTTTTTTTTAATTCAAGTGACTATTTTTTTTTAAATTTTATTTATTTATTTATTTAACATAATCTCCATGCCCAACATGGGGCTCGAACTGATGACCTGGAGATCAAGAGTTGCATGCTCTTTTGGCAGAGACAGCCAGGCACCCCACTTTTTACTTCTTCTTAGCACTTATCAACAGCTGATATATTGTGTAGTGATGTGTTTATTTATTTTCTGTCTCTCTATCCCTCTCTAAACATAGCTCTGTGTTTGCTAGGAATGTATCTTTGTTGTTCAGTGTTGTATCTCAACACTAAGAAAGCGTTTAAGAAATAGTTACTGAATAAATATTTACTGAATGAATAAAATCATAATGAAGAATATTAGACATAGATCTTTTGTCATTTTCCTGAATGTCTGCATCCTTCCAGGCCAAATCATCCATGACACGGACGCCTGACTAAGTGAACACACAAAAGAATGCCGTCTTGTGGGGCCCTAAAGTGTACACAGCGAGCTGCTCTAGGAAACCTGGACGTATCTTCCCTCTCGATAATGCCAGAAGAGGGAAAGCAGATCTCATAATTTTCTGTATATTCACCTCTTCCTCTCAATAACTTCCAATTAGTTTGGACGTACATTTCTTTCCCTGAAGCTTATGGCGTGCTCAGGGTGTCTTGGTACATGGCCTTGTCTACTGCCTAAATTAAAAGACACACTGTTACAGGTAACTGAACTACCCAGCAGGCTTAAAATAAAAGTGCCGCTATGTACATTCATTTATTATTATCCCTAAGCTTCCCATAGCATTATGAAATTATATGACCATCTTCACTAACCACACCATCCTTTCTTATCCTGTCTCGTCCAGTCCCCAACTAACAGTTCCTCTGTGTTCTGATTTCCACCTTCTCAGACCTCCCCAACCCTCCCTGCTCCAGCTGTTATCTCCTTCTTCACCTTAATCTGCAGGCTTTCCATGTAAAATTCTTCTTTGTCTCTGTATGAACATGCCTAGGTCTCCTCCACCGAAAGCTAACAAACACCTCGTCAGCGGAACTGGAACAAGTAGAGCTCATACTCCTTCAACTCCCCACTCATATCTCTGACCAGGGCGTTCGCATGTAATTGCCATCCTCTGCTCACTTGTATGCAAATCATGAGTCAGTTCAAAGGTCACCTATCTGGTGGGAATATACAGCATGTGTTTGTCATTTCGATGTGTTTGAAGCTGCATCTCTCTGCGTAGCCCACTCTTCTTCATTTCCCCCCTTGTCCTCTCCTGATTGTCCTTCTGCTGCTCTGGACATGCCTTAAACTTATCTTCCTGAGTCATTTCCAAGACACAATCCTTAACCAAATTCTCATCCTGTCTTTGTGATTTTTGTTCATTTTCACAAAATCATCTATTATTTTCTATGATTAGTACATTTCCTGTGCCAGGGTTTGCAACAGCAGTACTATTGATATCTGGGGCCAGATAATGCCGTGTTGGGGCACTGGCCTGTAGTCTATGGGATGTTTAGCAGCATGTAGCCACTGGACATCAGTGACAATCCCTGCCACCCATACTGTGATTTAAAAAGTCTCCGGATGTTGCCACATGTTTGCTGGGGTCAAATTGGCCCTCGTTGAGAACCACTGGCTAAAGCAATGGCAAGAGACATTCATAGTTATCACTGACTCAGAATGGTTTCTTTGTCCACAATCTTGCTCACTTCCAATACAGCTTCTTCACTGCTGTCACAGGAATGCATACGAAACACAAATAACCACATCCCTCTGTTGCTATGGTACTTTTCCGATCTGAATGCATATTGAAAAATCTTGGAGAACTTGTAATAAATAAAAGCTCATACCTCATTCTCCAGTTAGTCTGATTTAACATTATTACTTTCCAACTATTTTTCTGTGTCCCTGAATTATCTTTCTTTGCCTTGTTTTCTGCAGAATGCAAGACTCACTTCATACATCACCAGCTCTGGTGAGCTTTTTTTTTTTTTTTTTTTTTTTAAGATTTTATATATTTGTTTGAGAGAGAGCAGAGTGAGAGGGAGAAGCTGACTCCTCGCTGAGCAGGGAGCCTGATATGGGGCTCAATCCCAGGACCCTGAAATCATGACCTGAGCCGAAGGCAGATGCTTACCCGACTGAGCCACCCAGGGGCCCCTGGTAGGCCTTTTCTATACCACTCACTGAACCCACCCCACTCTGCCCCACCAAACCCTAGATAAAATTAGCCCATATAATATATCTATTTATATCACAACTTACACTATGCATATAAATTCCAGTCCAGTTGCTAAACATTTTTTAAATAAATACATAGGCTGTGCTTTAATTTTTATAACTTTGTTTCCTAACACAAATCCTTGAATGTAATGTATGTAGTGTAAACAAATAACTGATAGTTGATTTTACTTATTTTTCATTATTCTTTTCAATGAGTGGGCCTTATTGCCATGTCTATATCCTTTGGCAAAGTGTACTATCATGAAATCTTAAAGCCTCTGGTTAACTATGGCCAACCAAGCATAAGTGTGACTTTCTTCCCTTACAATGCTCCCTTGAATGACCATAGAAAAATTCTAAAGGGAATAACTTCATATCAAAGAAAATAACATGCTGGGGTGGGAGAAACCCTGGGGCACTTGGTAACAAAAGTTAAGGATGCATTTGACAGATTATAGAGCAAACTGTAGCTTAATCAAATATGAGTTTGCTTTTCTCACCTAGTAAGACTGAGAACAGGCAGTTGGTGGTTCGTGTAGACGCTCGACAATGACATCAAGGACCTAGGTCTCTGTTCTTTGCCATCCTCAGAATTTTGGCTTTAATTTTCATAGTTATAAAATGGTTTTGTTCCTTTGAAGTTCATGCTCATTTTGGGGACAGAAGGAAGGGGGGGCAGCTGGAGGTAAAGAATTGCCGGAATCTCTTCCATTTTCACACCTTTCCCAGAAGTCCCACTATCAGACTCCTACTTTCAGCTTATTGGACAGAACTATGTCATTTGTCCATCCACAGTTGCCAAACTCAAGGAGAAAGGGTTTGTGGATGGGGGTGGGGTGAAGTCTAGCAATGAATATTTGACATATGGAAAACCTATAGGAGAATATTGAGAAAACACTTGAGTCAACATTTGCCTGCATTCAAAATCTATCCAGGAGAGCTGATTTTCCCCCCAATATTGCTCCCTAAAGACTTCAAACATAGAAAACAACAGGAACGAAAAATGGGAGTGGGTAATAGTGTCAAAACCAGGGAGGTTATTGTAAGGAATGTCCATAAAGAATTGTACCATTTGGGACCAGTCTTCTACATACTGCTCTCCAAAACTCACATTTTCAAAGTGACTGGAAGCCTGGCATTTGACAGAACAAAAACCAGAAGTGCTTCTCTAAGGAAGTGTGATGCTCTCTGTCTGAGGATAGCTGGGGCTTTTAGTTTTGTTATTGGTATGCAAAAGTGTTATTCTCTACAGACTGGCATTTGGTAGGAGGGGATCTTAGCCTGCTTTCTATACACATCCTAAAGTAAAATCTACCAGTTCCTAATAAATTAGTCTTTCAGGAGAGATTATTGGGATAGAAACCTAAATTTACAACAGCAGAGGGCATTCCTATCAGTTACTTATGTTAATTTAGTTCTTCATTTTAAAATATAAATGACTAAACAAAGATCATCAGGCATTTTTGAAATGTTAAAAATATAAGAAAAAAGGTCTAAGAGGAATAAGCAGAAAGTTTAATGAGGAAAAATATATCAGAATTGGAGGAACAAATGGAACATGTAAAAATCTTAAGCAGTCACTTCCAAGAAATTAAGATAACCAAAACCGAACAAACGAGAAACCATAAGCTGCCAGGAAATAGCAACAACCCAAGAGCAAGGAAAAGATCCTTGGACCCGGGTGGAAATACCATATTCTGAGGCAGGCCCAGAGGATAAAGTCAAAGAAATTCAGAATATTTAGATCATATAAAAATGAAAGAGAAAATGTGTCAGAAAAATAAACATAAGACATCAATCCAGGAAGTCTAATATTGACTAATAGAAATTCCGGAGAGTAAAGGGAAGATGGAGAAAAATAAATTATCAATGAAATGGGAAAAAATTCAATTTAAACATTAGAATTATTCTACATTTTATTTTAAGTGTAAGTATAAACTTTAGAATACTAAGGATAAGAAAATAGTGATTATTTCCAGAAAGAAGGATTTTCCTAGGAAGAAGTGAGACTTCACCAGCATCATTCTTATCGTGAATGATTGCACAAGCCCTTCGCAGTTCTGAGAAAACCAGAGCTGCATGTGCAGCTCTGATGATTATCCAGTTATATTTCCCTTCTGCAAAGCCACCATTTTCCACCCTGCTTGATGATGCCGGCGCAAGGTCTCTGCAAACCATATTTCTCCCCTACCTGCTGACTTCCTTGTTAAGCTCTACAATAAGGGAACATAGAAAGAAGCAATAAAGGGTGCTGCCTTTTCCTGTCTGTTTAATGTTCTTAGCAACATTTCTCTAACAATACTTTTTCCCTCTATAGCAGCAGCAGTGGCTTTCCTTTGTATTTTCCCCACCACCTGCACAATCCCTTTCATGGACCCCTCAGAGACAGCCTCCCTGGCTGCTGGCCTCTCCTGGGTTCCCAGCAGCTGAGTCTACTCTATGAGGCTCGAGCGACTGCCTGAGCATCCCTTTCGAGAGACCAAGGGGCTGCCTTCTGACTTTACAATCTCCATATAGCACCTCCATCTTGGAGTTCCCTTGGCCTCTTTAATTTTCTAATAGGTAGTGAATATCTTTACATTATTATTTAAAATAACTGGTGTGATTTCCTTTTCCTGCTTAGATCCTCACGGACACAGCCACCAAGCTGATTTTCAAATATGAGGACAATCACTAAAAATTTTAAATTAGCAAAACTCTGAAAATTTTATTTCGCCATCAGTGATTTTTCCAAAAAGAAAAAAAAAAAAAAAGGAGGGAAGACTAAAAAAGAAAAACTGCGAGATTCAAGAGATGCTGAAATTAATCCAGGATGCAATAAAACTGCAAGATACAGCTGCTAGGTAGACAGAGAGAGCAACAGTTAGAAGTGTAACCAGGAAGTTGGAGGGTTCCAAAAATTAGCTCTTTAGGAAAAAAGTAGATAATATGGAATGATGAGGAGGTTAATAATCTTAAGGTTATGGTGAAAGCATATGCTAAAATGATGGCAATGATACTCTTTAAAAGAAATAGATCTATACAACAGAACTGTGGTTCAAATAGGTAGCAAATTAAAATGTAGCATGACTTCAAAAAAATTTTATGGAAATGAAACTTAATCAACTTTATCATCACAAACTTATTTGGGGGAATAATGGTTGACTATGTAGGATTATATATCTCTCTCTACAGTATCAATAGCATTAACTACTTGTTCTACAGTAAAAAGCCATACATTTTTAACAAGGCAAATTTTATTTTTTTCCAATTTCTGGGATCAATTTATAGGAAGAAACTTTATGAAAAGTATTTGAACAATAATCATTACAAAATAGATTATAAATGCTTTAGCTGTTGCAATTTATTCTTTTCAGAAGTTAATATATATGTATGGTTTAAAATAATTATATTAAAAAAGATTTGCTAAGAAAAAAAATCTCACCACTACCTTTTTCTCTATTAGTTATCTTCATCTCCTGGGGGTAACCACTCTTTGTATTCTTGAGGGATATCTTTACAGAAAAATCTTCGTGAAAATATAAGCAAAAAAAAAAATATATATATATATATATATAATTTTCCCCATTGTCTTCATGATGGTAGCATGATATATATACTTTCATCTGCACCTTGCTTTCTTTCACTTGGCAATGTATCGTGAAGCTTTTCAACTATGACCATATATGTTTTTACGTCATTTTAAAAAGATGCATTCTGTTTTATTTTGCATATATATCAGTTTATTTCACGTTGAGAGAGACACCTGGGTTGTTCCTAGGCTTTTACCATTAAAAAGATGCTGCAATGGGTAACTGAATACAAGTCATTCTCCACAGTAGAAGGAAAGGCTCAGAAAACAGTCCCAGAGAGGAGAGAGATGTTATTGATGTTATTCTGTTCTTTATGTTCGGGACAAGATGCCAAGCAGCACTGGAACATTCAATACACCAAGGAATACTCATTTTACTAATACTTAGGAAGTAAAGTTTCAGCATATTATTTTAATTTAAATAAGGTGCATAATTATAAAAAAATTAGAAGTGGAGAAAAAGGGAAAGAGGGGCAGTATAAGCAGGTATGGGAGTACTATGAGTTAATCAGTTTCTGATTTTTCAGGGTGGAAAGTCAACAGGGATGTCAACTTGATAAATCACTAGACAGAAATAAACTAGACAGACATAAAATTAGAATAATGGAGATCACCATCAGGAGAGCTGAAAACATGAAAAGAAGTGGCCATACAGTCACTTCTGTGGGGTATGATTGGAATGTACGCCATGACTCATCAATTATTTTTTTAACCTTATCACAACTCTGTGTGTGTATGTTTATGTGTATATATATGAAGAAATACGTTTTATTTTTAAAATTTTCTGAAATACACTTCATGATCATAAAATAATTAAAACTATTTTAGAATCAAGTTTAGAGGCAAAATAAATCTAACAGAGACGGCTTGCATGAGAATAAAACTGAAAAGTGTAAATGATTCTTGGAAACAGTTATCTTTTGAACTTAGCTTTAGTGAAATGACTAGGAACTGAATGCTTCAGACAAGATGTTCACCTTCACAGGTTAAATATGAACATATTGCGAATAGATCTTCAGTATAATTACATTATTCGTTAAAAATACTATAGCATTAATTTCCAGTTTAATTGTAGCTAATGCATGCACCTAATCAGAAAGGTTAATAAATTATTATCTCTCCTATTTCACCTTACAAAATCCCTCAGGACGATTCATTTAGGCAATAATACCAGCAGAGAGAATATGAGTGAGTGTTTTTCTCCATCAGCACTGGTAGAATTCTGGTTGATGTAAACAAAGAAACTCTCTGTGGCAGTGTGAGTAATAACAAGAGCAGGGTGACCGAGTTTGAGTACGAAGGCCGTGGTGTTTGCAGAGTATGCATTAAGTTAGTCTAAACGTACTTGTTAAGGGCTGCAGCGTGCAAGCACTAATCTAGATACTTGAGTGTGAGGTCAGTCAGGCTAGAGAAGTCATGAAATGAAAACTGTGACAAAGCACAAAATTAAGGAATTATAAAGCTGAAAGTGACTCTAGAAGGTGCTTTAGATGATTTCCTAGAAGGAACTGGACTTTTTTTTTCAAAATATTCAATATTGTAAAAACATTTAAGAAATATATTTAGATTTCGAAATATATTTAGATTTTAAAGTAATTTTAACATATACCTAAAATATTTTATTTTTCTGCAAAATAAAATACTTTTAAAATCAAAATATTATAAATATGTTTCATTATTAAACCAGTAGTTATTTCACTACTGTTTAACTTTTCTTAGTGTTCCTTTCATTTTCCCATTATATGTTCACGTGTATATATAGACAAAGAAGATAAATAAAAATAAAATAAATAAAAGAAGATAAATAAAAATAAAAATGTATAAATAATTTTGTGGAGGTATAATTGGTATGTAAAAGCTGTACATATTTAACTTGTATAATGAGTTTGGGGATAAGTATATACCCATTAAACTGTCATTACCACTACAGTGACAAACATATTTATCATCTCCCAAAGTTTCCTCTCACCCCTTTATTATTATTATCATCATATCATCGTCATCATCATCATCATTAGTATGTACGTATGTGTATGTGTGGTAAGAACACTTAACATAAGATCTGCTCTCTTAGCAAATCTTATGTATCCAATACAGTATTATTAGCTATAGGCACTATGCTGTATAGTAAATCTCTAGAAATTATTTATTTTCTATAACTAAAACCCTGTACTGTCATCTCTCCCTCCCCCCAACCCCTGGCAACCACTATTCTACTCTCTCCTTCAATGAGTTTAACTATGCTAGATTCCACGTAAGTGAAATGATACAGTATTTGTATTTCTGTCTGGATCCTCCTTAGTATAATATCATTCCGATCCACCCATGCTACTGCAGATGGTAGGGTTTCCTTCTTTTTTAAGGCTGAATAATATTCCACTGTATGTTTTAACCACATTTTATCTCTTCACCTGTTGACGGACACTTAGATTGTTTCCCTATCTTAGCTATTGTGAATAATGCTTCAAAGAACATTGGGAAGCAAGTTATCTTGCTGAAATTCTAATTTAAATTTCTTCTGTTACACATTTTTTAATCACATAATGAAATTCTCTGATTCTTATATGTATTCTTGGCCATTTATTTACTCTGCACCAAAATGTTTTGGGGTGATTTTTCTTTCCTTCTTTCTTCCTTCCTTTCTTCCTTTCTTTCTTTCTTTCTTTCTTTCTTTCTTTCTTTCTTTCTTTCTTTCTTTTTCTTTTTCTTTTTGATGTATTCCTCTGATGTTCTTTCGTTCAGGAGCTTCAAAACTTAGTTATTTTCAATAACTGAGCATACCAAAATTAAGTATTTCCACATTTGTTACTGAATCACACTTGATATTTTTCACTGATTACTATATCTTTAGATACTTTTTCATTTTTAACTATGTGTATGAATTTTTTATTTGTTTACAGTCTCCTTTATTTAAATTTTCTACCTAAAAAGATACTCTAATCTTTTGTGGTGATACCATCTTGTGCTTCACAGCTTTAAAAAACTCAATTCTCCCTGATAACTGGTTGAGATTTAAATAATCAATTCTCAAATTACTGGTTGAGTTTTCAGGAAGAATCCTAGTAAATCATTTTACATGAGAATGAATGTGATATACTGTAATATTGCTGCTTCCTGGCTATGCTTATTCTCCTGCTCATTCTTATATTTTAGTAAATGTAGATTTTTGCTTGACCTATATATGATTCAATACACTGGTAAAATAATCTTAAGAGTTACTGATGAAAAAATGCAACATATGGTATGTGAAATTAGCTGATCCAACCTTTATAAAGAGGCAAGGGTCAGTTTAACAAGTGAAGTTTCTAGAAACACCTTGGGCTAAACTATGGCAGGTATTGCATTTAACAAAAATAAAACACAAAAACTGTCATTGTAAGTTCATCTCAAGGTTAGAAAGATACATAGACTTGGAATGAGCTGGATTTTGGAACAATCACATTGTAAATTCGCAAGCAGATTTACAAACTGTGCACTAGATTGCATAAAAATAAATAATGATACTTTTTGAATTGGGGAAAACCCAGAAGAAGGTGCTGGCTGAGATTCCAAAGTTGGAGTCCAGGTAGCTCTACTCAGTCCTAGGAGTCAATTTGGTTTATGATACCGGAAGTGCTGGTTATAGACATCTGTACAAACAAGATCTTCTAAAAGAAGCCAAGAAGAATACTAGAATGGTGGTCATTGGGCTTACCAGATGCTTCTGTTTGACACCATTTTTGAAAAATAACTACTACTTCTAATCTGTTTCTGGGTATACACTGAGCCTGTACTTACTATTTAAGAGAATCAAATAACTGGAGCTCAAAGATTCCAATAATTTCCTAGGTGTCCTTAAAGAAGCATAAAAATAAGCAAAAGGCAAGACAGCAACAACAACAAAACAGGGCTCTTTACAAATATGAAAAAGAGCAAGTCAGCCCATTTGGCCAAATTTTTTGTAGCATTCATAGTTGTGAAAATTTTCCTTGTAGATACAGATATTTTGTTTTGTTTCATTGCAGAATAACGTTTTATTGTATAATTATATATCCTCATTCTCCTTCTGATGAACATTTAGGCTCTTTCCATTTTTTGCGATTAATAATTCTGAAATAGATATAACACATCTCCCTAGACAGATGTGTAGGAATTCTTGTAGGACAGGTATACCTACTATTTTCACAGCATGGGCCACATAAAGAATGTTACCATTTGTACCTTGCAATGTTATAACCATATGAAACTGCTCTTGACTGAAGGGAACCGGTCTGAGCTCACAGAAATACCTCCGGTGCTGTAATCCATTTGCAGAACAGCAGTTGTACCATAGATCTGTCTTTATGGCACAACAGAAAGTTGGGTTATAATACGGTCATTTTTTTCTTCTTTCAGTTATATTACTCAGTCCCTACCTAAGAGCAAAATGAAACGTTAAAATTAAACATTATCCCCTTGACCATGAATTCCCTGCTTATTGGCATTCTCAGTCTTTCCTCCATTCATTTCTTCATTTTCTTATGTCCCATTTCCTTCTCACCTATTGTAACCTAGTTCCCACACTAACATTTAGCTAAATACTCTATAAATACCTCATTTCAATGTCATCAATCATCTCTCCTTAAATACATCTCTAGACAATAATTCAGGTCTCATTTTGTTTAATTTTCTACAGCTGTTGGGCATAAATAACTACATTGTGACCTCCTTCAAACTTCTTGTTTTCTATGACATCATTCTGCAGGCATTCTTTATACCTTGTGATTACTCACTGATTTCTTTTATTAGACTCTGTTTTTCAGCAACCTCTTAAATGAGCTTCCATGGGTTCTACACTTAGTCTTATACTCTCATTCTGCATATTTCTTAAGTGTGTCTCCCCACAAGCCTTTCTTCATCTCTTTATTAACTATTAAATGAGTACCTTCAATGTACGAGGCACTGTTCTAGTCATTAGAGACAGAACAGTAATAAAAATCAGTCTAATTTCTGCCCTACTTTGTTATAATGGAGAGGAGCATTCTGTAAATACCTCAAATGAATACATAACATATATAATACATCACATGATAGGTGCCATAGGGCAAAATAAAGAAAAGGAGAAGAAGTTATGTTGTGGGGTTGGGATGAAGGAAATACAGTTTGCAATTCTGAGTAATGTTATCTGGCAAGGCGTCACTGATACGATGAGATTTGAGCAAACACCAGAAAAACATAAAAGGGAATGAGCCATGTAAATATCTAGGGGAAATCTGTTTCTGATAGAAAATGCAGCAAGTGCAAAGGCCCTGAGCCAAGAATGTTTTTGGAGTGTGGTTTTGTGTTTGAGAAACAGCAATGAGAAAGACGACCCTGGAGCTGAGTCAGTGATCCTGTAGGGCTTTGAATGTCATTGTAAAGACTTTGGCTTTTATTCTAAGTGAGCTAGGATGGCAGTAGAAGGTTCTGTGCATAATTACAGAAACTAACATATGCATTAAAAGGATCAACCTGGCTGGGCTGCTGGGGTAAAAGAGCAGTGAGATAAAAAGGAGATCTTGCTATTCTTCAGATAAAGTATGACAAAATCTTGGGCCAAAGAGTTTTGCATGGGGGGTGACTGATGAAAACATTCACATTCTAAGTACATTTTGAAGATAGAAGTAACAGGATTTACTCACAGATGATTTGTGGGGCATGGGATAAAGAGGTGAATTACAGATGACATTAAAGGTTTTGCCTTTCCAAAATGCTGAGAGATGAGATGGAGAAGATTCCAGAAGGAACAAGCTTTGGAGGAAATATTGTAGTTGTTTTTTTTTTTTTTTTAAGATTTTATCTATTTATTTGACAGAGAGAGCAAGAGAGCACAAGCAAGGGGAGCAGCAGGCTAAGGGACAGAGAGAGAAGCAGGCTTCCCAGTGATCAGGGACCCCCAACACGGGGCTAACTCTCAAGATCCTGAGATCATGAGCTGAGCTGAAGGCAGATGTTTAACCGACTGAGCCACCCAGGTGTCCCAAAATACTATAATTCTAAATATTAAATTTCAACACCAACGGAGAGAACACAGAGAAGAAATCAAAGGTCATGAGAAAGATTCATCAAATGAAATCAATCCTTCTCTCCCCATTCTGGGTAAAACCACAAATTTTTAAAACACTGTCATCACTCATAGCTGTCTTCCCTACCTCAGCTTTTGCTCCATCCTCCACCCAAGCCATCCAGGTTTCATCCATTTTAGCATCCCCTTGTGTTTACTTGCTGAAATCCCATATGACATCTGTTATATTAACCACAGTAACATAGTTTCTGCATTTTTTTCCTATTTAATTTCTTACCCAAACTCAAGAATGATGACCAGTCCCTGGTTCTTGTAACTGTCTTTTCACTTGGCTTCGCTGACATAATCTTTTGTTTGTTTTCTTCTCCTCTTTGTTTTGGACGTTCATTCTCTTTCTCTCTTGGCAGGCATATCTCCCTCTACACACCCCTTAGGGCTCAAGTATTTGCTCCTTTACTATCTTACTCTCTTCTCTCCCCTTGGTGAGTTCATCTCCAACCACAAGTTCCAAAGCAACCTCACAGATTTCATCTTATGCCCAGTCAGGTCCTCTCTGTGCTTCATCTGCCTAGTTGATTTCTCATTTTGGACATCTGAAAGGCACCTCAAATTCATTCCACTTTGAACCAAATGAACTTCCTTCCCAGGAGCCTACTATTCAGTTGTAGAAGAGTGCTTAAAAACAAACAAACAAACAAACAAACAAACAAACCTGTACTTTCCTTTTATTCTCTTCCATATCTAATCCCTCATTAATAGGATGACTTGACTTTGAAAACACCACTTGAATTTGTCCACTTCTCTCCACCTACGACCAGCTAGTCAAATCTACCATTACCTGCTGCCAGGGCTCCTGCAGTGGCCTCCTGCCTATCACACCTGCATCAGCACTACCTTCTCTTGCATTCACCCTGCATCCTACTTCCCCCACTCCAGGCATTTTAGCAGCAGATGGAATTTTAAATTTATTTGTGTGATTATTAGATTAATGTATGTTTCTGCCACTAAATTAAGTATTGTATAACCACAACCCACGACAGTGTTAAGTACAAATTAAAATGAATACACAACATGTCTTTACATGTTCCAAGCATTAATTTTCTAGGCCACCAGCTCCAAATATTAATATGTTTCCTATCTATTTCATAGAATTATGTTTTCAATGATATAATTATTAACAAAGACTTTACTTTCTTTGTCTATTCATCTCAACTTTTTGTGACACTTTGATTTGTAGGATTTGTAATCATAACTACTATTCATTTGGAACCTTACATAATTAGGCTTTTTTTTTTTTTTTTGGTTAAAATACAGGTTTTCAAGTCCTTAGAGTATTTAAATAGGTAGGATTTTCACTCACCGTGACCGATAAGAAAACTGAGACTCAAGCAAAGTATATTCTCAAGGTCATACAGTTATTATGTAGCAAAGTTAAGATCCAAACCCAAGTATTCCTGATTTCAAAGCCTCTGTTTATTTCACTACAGAGGGCCTCTTCTCATCTTGAAAAGTCATGTAGACATAAATGAATAATAAAAGCACAGATATCTGCTAAACTGGATCAAATCCACAGGTCAACTCAGTAACCTCCCCTCAATAGATAAAATAAAGGGAGAGCATGACTGGTAGACTCACATAATGACAATTCAGATACATATGTCCATGAAAACAATGTGTCATGAAAACAATAAACTCACTTTACCACCCTTGCTGGTCAACTGTTCTAGCAAAACATAGGTCATGATACAGAAGACAAAAAACATGAAAAGACATACAGATCAAATATATGAAAAGCTTACATATTAAAAGTTTAACATGTTAATATATGGTTGTGTGTCATAAGATTTGAGGGGCTTAGTAATATAGAAATACAAATGAATGAGAGAACACAGTATGCCAGAAAACATCATAACAGATTCTGGGAAAAAACCCAGAATAATGGTTAAGATTTGGAATGATACAGGGAAGTTACATAGAGGAAGCAAGATCCAGTAAGAGATGAGGGATATGGTAACAATGAAAATACCTCAAACTTTTTGGTAAGACACAGTTTCTGTATTATCTTATTTATGCATAAAGGGACTTTCTAAGTCGTTTCGCAAGTTTGTACTATGCCATCTGTGTGTGTGTGTGTGTGTGTGTGTGTTCAATTTTCATGTAGACCTCATAACTGTAATTAGATCATCATTCTCTACACGTTATCGTTATTTTCTGAAAAATTAAATTATATTTATCTTTTATGTAAAGGTGGCCCATAACTTTGCTCTTGGGTTTTCTTTTTCTTTCTTTCTCTCTGCCATAAAGTGAGCGATATGAGGCAGGGAGAAGGGGAGAAGAAGGGGAAGGGAGGGGAGTAGAACTACTCACAATTTTAAAAATAAAATCATCATTTAAGGAATCCTGTTGTGAATCTTTTTGTATCATTGATAATTGAGCTCTAAATTATCTGCTTTGGGAGATTAAATTGCCTCTTATGGCTTCTTTTCCTCTCATGGAAAATATGATGTCTACATGTGTCTTATAAAAGACTGAGGCTCAGAAGAAAGCCATGATTATCAGAAAAGAGAATGACAAATAGCAAGCAAAAGTCAGCAATTCTTTATTTTGCATGCAAGAAGTTGTCGTTATTTTTTTAAGTGGACTTCTCCTGGCAAATGTGCAGATGATGACAATAGCTTAGATCACAGAGGTTGTCAACTTCCAGACACACAGTTTTAGTAGCTTTATAGCTCTTCGCTCAGTTCAAATTTATTTTAATTATTTTGGAATTAGTGCAAACAAATACCGGATGCAGCTTCTTGTGTCTTAATCTCTCATGAATATAGATTGGAGATAAAGAGTAAGGATGACTTTCCATTATACACCTACTTGAGGGCTCAGTTCCAGCGCCTTCCTGGCCGCATACACATCTATGCTTTCTCTACTTCCTTCTGCCTCTGTATCTCCATGCATGTGAATGTTAGATGCTACTTGAACACAGTGCATTCAAAATATACTCCAGAGCATTATTTTACATAGATTGTGTGGATACTGATTTCAATTAATGGCCACCACATGACAGTTTCATAGTAGAGATGGCACCAGGATTTGCTCAAGAGAGGCAGCACTGGCTGGGCTTCTGGCACACAGGAATATCAGTGCCCAAGGAACAGTGCAGAGCAGAGCTAACTTGGAAGTTTTTCTCCTATTCAGGGATTTAAGTGGAATTTACCTATTATATTTAAGTGGAATATTTGATGCACTGTTAATCCCTTTTAATCTTTGATATTAGTGATTCCAAATAAATCGCTTAAACACAAAAGAAAATTAAGACATAACAATATATAAAAATGTGTATTAACATTTCAATATATACAAATATGCATATAGGCCTGTTTATAAATTTTTACTGCACTTCACTTACCAATATGGAATAATTTATATAATAGTCATAGGTAGATGTGTGGACACATACCTATATGTAAACCTAGTAGATAAAAACGCAGTATTTCAAAGCTATAGAGAAGCTTATTTAAAATTTTGTTTGTACTATGATGAGTTATTAAAAAAAAACAAAACTCTCACACCTAAAATGAAATAAATTCTGTGTTTACTGTTATGGTAAAAAATTTAGTGCAAAAATTAAGCATTACATAAATTACAGGTGAATAGTCTATCATATAGCAAAGGTATTTCTAAGCATGAAGATAACATAAGAAATCACAAAGGAAAAAAAAAAAACATTAGATTTAACTACAGGAGCATTAAGATTTTCCTTACAGAAACTACTTCCAACTAAATTTTTAAAAAATCGTAAAGTGTAAAAGAATAAAATCCGATTAAAAACAGTGTCTGTCATATTTATGAGAGATAGTAAGTAAATATTCCTATTATATTAAAAATTATCTCTGTTTAAAAAATGAATAATTATCCCAGTAGAAAAATGAGAAATTTGTATTTTAAAAGCAATTCAGGGGCGCCTGGGTGGCTCAGTCGTTAAGCGTCTGCCTTCGGCTCAGGGCATGATCCGGGTGTTGTGGGATCGAGCCCCAAGTCAGGCTCCTCTGCTGGGAGCCTGCTTCTCCCCCCCCCCCCCCCCCCCCCCGCGCTTGTGTTGCCTCTCTCGCTGGCTGTCTCTTTGTCAAACAAATAAAATCTTTGGAAAAAAAAATAAATAAAAGCAATTCAAGACATAAAAAAAGAGAATAAATGGAAATTCATTATTCAAATGAAAAGATGAACTAGTAAGGAAAGGAAAATGAAAACAATGAAGAGCTACCAAGCTTTTACTTACTAGAGTGGCAAAACTTTAATTGTAATGATGATGTGTGTTATGAAAAAGTAGGAAGGATGTGAGTGGTACATTTCTGGAGACAATTGAGTAATAGGTGTAAATACATGGAAAGGTGCATACTTAATGAATGACCGATAAATTGAAATTAGAGGAAGAAAGCTAAGAAAATAATAATTAATCAAAGATGTTTATAAAGGCATTGCTTGTAATAGGAAAGTTTCTTAAATAATCTATATAATCAATAGCGCAAGCTTTGTAAAATAAATATGAAACACCATACCATGGAATACTGTGTAGTTAGAAATATAATGACCTAGATTTATCTACTCATAATATATTTTACACGGAAACAGATACATATAAACTGTCTGGATCTTATGACTACAAATATCTATGACATGTTCTTCAGCAAAAAAGAACAGAAACCTTACTAATAGCAGAATCTCATTTTTTGATAGGTATCTACAGTGAATAGATAAGAACAGGGTTGCAGATACTGATATAAATATGGATTTGGATACAGATAAAGACAGATGCAGATTTCAGTATATAGTACAGTTACATATCCGTGTGCATGTATGTATGTACACATCCATTCACAGGTAAGAACTCGCAAATTGGTAATAATGCTGTTGAAACAACAATATGAACATGCCTCTCTGATGATCAATGAGATTGTAGCAGTTGTCTTTTCAATGACATTGAAGATACTTCCCTGTGAAAAGATCAAAGTAAGCCCTCTCCCCTCAAAGTCAACACAATGACCATGCATCAACAGGGGCTCTACTAGTTTACTATACCAACATTGTACTGAATCTAAAATACTAGTTTTATGTATATCTGGCTCCCCAAGTTTACTCTAAGAAACTTGAAGCAGCCAATTTATTGTTGTTTCCCTTTTAATAGTTAAGACGTTTTCATGAATATCATTAATACTTAATCAAGTCTGGTAGAATTTCATTTACTAGGTACCTATATACATCTCATATCAGTAAATTAAATGCTGGCCTCATATTTATTTTTTTTTATAATTCCTCTATCTTATCATAGTTAAAACTTGACATTTTCATAGATAACTGAGATATCACATGAAGGCATTTTAGAAATATACCTTAAAATCTTTTTATGAGCTTTAGTTAAATGGGACATAAATGAATAATGGGGAAAATATGAATATAAAATGCATAGCAATACTCCAAGTAGTTTGTGGACTGGTTTATAAGAACCATGCTACTTGTCTCATTTGTCTTGCAATTATTCTTGGTGACAGTACAGAAATGGTGATTTCCTGCAGTACTAAATTTTCCCAAAATTTTATTTGACATCTAAGTTAAATGTGATGTTTTGCTTGTCTTAATAAATTCATATCTTTCCTTTGTTTTATTTGTACTTTTGTCAAGACAATTCAATACACCTATTACCGTTATTAAATTGAAAGAATGTTATTATCACATCAATGCTATGAAGGTTGGCATATGAAATGAAAGCAAGAGAACAACATCTTTACCCTCCTGATGGGCTAGATGCCGAAGTCACGCTATTTTCTAATTATGTAGATTGTGTTCTGCGAAAAGAGATGTTGAATAGGACCAGCAGCAATAAAGTGGCATTAGTTATCAATGTTTAATATGCAGCAGAGGCTAATTTGGCAAATGGAAACCACAAGAGAAATATAAATTCTCAATAATGAAGACCTTCTTGGGTATCTAGGTCAACTCCCAAAATGGGGTGCTATTACGGAAAAAACACACAACCTGGTGCATGTCACTTACAAATGTCCATTTCACCCAAAGGAATTTTTTCCTCTGCCAACCATGCCTCTGCAAAAGAGCCCAGACAATTAAATGAGCCAAAGTTAATGATCTGAGTAAACAGACTAAATAGTTTTATACGATATGCTATAATTCAAATATCTTAGAAATTTAAGAATACCCAATGTATTTTTAAACTATACATTACTCACGAGGATAAAGTATGTTTCAGGGATAATTAGCTCGCTCGGTCCTGTTATTTCATATTGTTCTGTATGATTCCCCACATTGTCTAGCAAAGTGAGCGGTCTCTCTCTCTCTCTCTCCTTCTCTCTCATATTTCTGGCGGTGTATTGGAGCAGAAGGGAGATGTAAGGGCTACTTTAACTGTTGTAGAAGCTACAGGCAAACTTTACCAGAACATTTTCCTTCTTCCTTTTTTTTTTTTAAAGATTTATTTATTTATTTATTTGAGAGAGAGCAAGAGGGGGGAGGAAGAGAGGGGTAGAAAGTCTTAAGCAGACTCCACATGAGCGCGGAGCCCGATGCAGGGCTCGATCCCATAACCTGAGATCATGACCTGACCAAAACCAAGAGTTGGATGCTTAACTGACCGCACAACCTGGGTGCCCCAGAACATTTTTCTTTCTTAAGTAAGATACAAGTAAGGCTTGGAAAAGTCTTTGTAAAAGAAGGAAGGAAGGAAGGAAGGAAGGAAGGAAGGAAGGAAGGAAGGAAAGAAACTTCAACTGACAAAGCATATTTCATAGTACACTAGTAAAGAGGAAAAATCAGAAATTAGATGGACAGGCAGCTCTTAAATTATCTGAAATGCTTATTGAAAGGTTATAGTAAAAAAATAAGCAAAAGGAGAATAAAAACAAGATTTTCTTTTTTTCCTTCTTATTTTCTTTTAAGATTTTATTTATTTATTTGACAGAGAGAGACAGCCAGCTAGATAGGGAACACAAGCAGGGGGGGTGGGAGAGGAAGAAGCAGGCTCCCAGTGGAGGAGCTGATGTGGGGCTTGATCCCAGAAGGCCGTGATCACGCCCTGAGCCGAAGGCAGCTGCTTAATGACTGCGCCACCCAGGCACCCCAATACAAGATTTTCTAAACATAAACAGGATAGAAATCAAATATGGCATTTTAAAAATAAGGTATTCTTATAATAAGTGATAGTAAAAAGTAAGACAGAAAACACGCAGAATTGTTTATTAATGAACATTATTATTCCATAACATGAACAAAATAACTTAAAAGTAGTGCATTATTAGAAAATAACCACCAAAAATTGAAAAGAAAGTTCTCAAAAGTGACATAGCCTATTTGAAAAGTTACCATTTATGCAAAATAAAACTCCTTCCACATCCTCCCAGTGGAGAAACAGTTTCCCAAGTACACCTGATCATAGGAAATAGCTTCTTCTTTGATGCACTGGTCACAATTACAATTACAGTCTTGGCAATATGAAAATGCCATTTGCTTAATTTAGGATTTGTCTTCTATGCTACATTGTACACTTTATAAGATGAATAGAGAGAGTGTTTTGTTTTCGGTTTTGGTTTTGGTTTTGGTTCTGTTTCTCAGGACATTATCCCCAGAGTGTTGCAGAGTGTCTGGAGGTATAACTTAATTTTTCTAAACCTAGATATCATCAGCGTTATATGACTGCCTGCAACTAATCCTTTTTAAAAAACTTCCTTATTCTTAAAGTATGAAGATTATGATGCCTCGAATTTAAAGCAGACTCCCCAGACAAAGGCAAATATGGATAACAAAAATCCACTTGTGATATTGTGATGTGAAATGTCACCAAACGGGCTTAAACTAATCAGCCATGTTTTGTTTGTTTTATTTCATCAAACCCCCTCTCCCACTTCTGCCCCAAACACAAGGTTTCACGCGTTCACAGGTTAATGCAATCACCCTGCGATGCAGGTCTTATATATCTGGTCGCAATAGTCAAAGACACATGTTTTTTCTAAATGGTAAATTGGGACAGATATTATAGAATTAGGAATGAACATTCTTAAGGAAGTTAAATATTTATTGATTAAAATGTAATATATAATTGGTTGCCAAAAATATCTCAAAGAAAAAGTATAAAAATATTTAACATGGATTCCTAAAATGTATACAGTATTTTATAGCTTAGAAACCATAATAAACTATGAACCCAGTGTTATTATCCCCACTCTACAGGTAAGGGAGTAGAGGCTAGAAGTTAAGGGCCTTGTTCCTAAGTAGTGAAAACACGAGACTCTGAGCCTGCTATTCTGAAGTCAAGATCAATGCTCTTTCAAGGACACCAAAATTAAATCCTTAACATTGGGGCCTGATTTGGTTGGCAGAATGGCTCCAACTGACACAGTCTCTACCTGTCCTCAGTTGTTACTATCTAATCAAAGAGCTCGTCCCTCAGCTAAATTTTATAATTCTTGAAAAGCCCTTTGAAGTTTAGAGCTATGTGTTTCTCACCAATTGCCAGCCCTGCTGCCTTGTTCAGCTCGGGCAAGAGATGATTCGTACTTAAGTTTTAGTTCTTTAATTAATTACTGCTGCTTCAGAATGGCTAGTCAATGGCAGAATCAATCAAAATTCCTTGACCTTTGTTTATCTCCCCAGGTGAAATTCTAGGGGGAATGAAGTATCTATAGTTCTCCCTTTTTCCCTGATGACCTATGAATGTTTTATAGGCAATCAAAATCTTAGCAGCCAGCTGTTATCTCCAGAAGGCACCCTACCCTTCCACATTCCAAAGAAACGTGAATAGTGCATCTCTTCCACCATTTTAATACTTTTAGCACTATTTGGGCCAAAGTTTCTTTTAATCAACCAGCAAATATTTATTCAATGCCTTGTTATGAGGCTGGTACTGTTCTCAATACTGTGGCTATGTCAATGAGTCAGAAAAATGGATTTATTACCTCAAGGAGCTTACATCTGGTAAAAAAAAAAAATTGTTTCAAGGGCTTGTAGTGCTACGATGAAGATACAGGATAATGTGATAGAGACTAGGAAAGTCCTCTTGAAAAGATGTTATTTGAGTAAATAGCCTTGTGAAAGTCTGGGGAAAGAGAGCTTCAAACAGAAGGAATAGCAAAGGCCATGTTGCTGAGACAGGAATCATCGGTTATGTTAGAGAATTGTATTTAGTGAAAGAAAAGGAGAGGGAGCCTGTGACATCTAAGAGTCAGACAGGAAAAAGATCAGGTAGGGCCTCGTAGCCCACAGAAAGGATCATAGCTGACCACATGAAATGAGAAGTTGAGGACTTATAATATTTTATAAGGAAGAAAATAAAATCCTTGATCCTGTGTAAAATGTCAACCACACAGGGGAAAGAATGGAGAAAAGCAGATCAGTTAAGAGACTTCTGGTAGTGAGTAAATTATGGTGTCCTGAACTCAGACTTGAGAGGCAGAAATGTTGAGATTTGTTTGGGTAGGGCGTATGTCTTGGAGACAAAGCTGACGGTACTCACTGACGGACGAGCCACGGGATGTGAAGAAAGTGGCTCAAGATCCTACATACCCAGTTGCCTGAGCAAATGAGTGAATAGAAATGTCATTTAGACTGAATTGTGTCCTCACCCCTCCCAAAAGCACATGTTAAAACCCTAACTCCCAATGTGATGGCTTTTACAGATGGGGTATTTGGGGGCCAATTAGTTTTAGAAGGTCATGAGGATGGGGTCCGCAGGATGGGTTTAGTGCCTTAATAAGAAGAGGGAGAGAGAGAGAGAGAGAGAGAGAGAGAGAGAGAGAGATCATTCTTTCTTTACATACATACTCACTCAGGAAATGCCATGTGAGCACACAGCCAAAAGGCAGCCATCTGCAAGCCAGGAAGAGAGCTCTTACCAGAACTCGACCATGCTAATGCCCTGATCTCAGACTTCCAGCCTCCAGAACTTTGAGAAGATGAATTTCTGTGTTTAAGTCACCCACTCCATGGTATTCTGTTAGGGCAACCCAAGCTAAGACAGATGTATAAGGACTGGAGACGGGCAGTACATTAGGATATGAATCTGAATAATTCTGTGGTGTCCTAGAAGTTTGAGATGCTTTCTAAATATTCAAGTGGAGATGTCAAGTAATTGGTTATATTTTACAAATATGTAGTTCAGCAGGAGATGTTATTTGAAGACATAATTTTGAAAGTTGTCAGTTTATAGAATACATGTGAAGTTGTGAAACTGGATAAATCACTGGAGAAAAACGAGAAAGGAAAAGAAAAGAAGAAAATCTGCAGACCAAATCCCTAGTTACTATGAAATTTAAAGATTCAGAGAAGATGGACCAAGAGAACTGAGAAAAAGTAACCAGTTGGACAGGAAGGAAACCAGCCAAGTGTGGTATTGTAGAACTGTTGGAGCAATAAACTGCTTTTTAAACATGAGGGAGTGGTGGGATTCTTCATTCTGTCACTATGGTGATGTAGATTCCCTGAGCAAACCATCTGTTGCAACAATCAAAAACACTGGTTAAAAGAAAAACAAAAAGGAACAAATGAACTAATAAACACCAGAGACCCTGAATATATAAATGGACAACGACTAGACTGTATATAGAACAAAACTCTGACCCACAACCTGCCGCAGCTTGCCCAGGAAATCCCTTTTCTATAATAACCGTGCCAGGAAGCCAGCCTTATAAATCAGTTTTGTAGGAAGTCAGACTGCCACCTCCAGTAACAATCCAGGAAGCCAAACAATAATTTCTGTTAACAATCTATGCAAAATGGCCAGGACTTCATTAATGACAACTTCCCCAATTTCTGTCCCTGCTTCCAACTTAGGACCAACCAGAGAAAGCCAAATATGGAGCGCTAGCCAATCACATAGGATACGCTGCTTCTAGTTAGCCTGCGTCCAGCTTCCCCATGCCAACAACTTCAAATCAAGGCACACCCCAGCCTTCCCTTTTTTGCAATGTAAAGCCTTCCCACTCCTCGGCCTGTCTCCGAGTCTCTGCCAAAATGCAAGGGGATGGCAGCTATAGCAAGTTCTGAATAAACAGCTTTTCCTTGTTCTCAGTTGGCTGGTCTTCATTTATTTCCATAGAGAAAATTCTACTACCTACATGCATTGGTTGGCTGACCAGAAATAAGGAAAAACAAACAAACAAATTAAGTTATGGAACCCAGTGAGGTAAGCAGAACATCAAATGGTTTTTGTTTGTTGTTTATTTGTTTGTTTCTAGAGGCCATGTGCTATACCTGATGAGCTTGGGCTGTGGGTTTTGTGACATCGTCAAGTAGATAGAAAATGAGGAAGCCAACTTCCAGTTGGCATAGGAATCCCAACAAGATAATGTTTTAATTAAGATGGCATACTCCGTCATTAATATGGAATTGAACCATAATGAAACGTATCTTTCAGAACACAGCGAAGATAGATGCCTGCCCTTCAGCTTAATGGGGCCCCCTTGAAAGGTATTGAGGAAAGGCGCATGCTGAAGATGGGAGAGCTGGCTACCCCCAGCCTCCTGCCCGTGCCTGCCCTCCCATGTCATCCTTGGTGCCTGCATGCCTTCATGTTACCAAGTCTCCCTGTGTCTCGCTACCTGGAAGCCACTGCATTTTGGAGCCTCTTTTGGTACTGTATTCCTCACCCTTATAAGGCAGTCTCTACCTCATCATATCAGATCTGACTCTCATTTCTAATGCAATTGTTTTCAAAATGTATTACACGAACAAAACAATCTGTGATTAAGTAAGTCTCTACAATCCTGGGATCACTACAACTGAGTGTCCTGGATACAAGTCTTCTCATAGACTCAGATATCATACAAAATAGTATTATTCTACAGTCTCCAAGACAAAGCATATCTCAAACGTATGTTCCCATTAAATGTTCTTGCAAAGATATTATCACGGGAATGGTGTTTTGAATAATAAACTTTTTAAAGTACATTTTGTGCTTTCTAGAAACCAGTGAGCTAAGAGCTCTTATTTATTATTAAACTGTCTTCCACTATTTAGTTTTGTTCTTTTTTGAATATTCCTTTCATCTTGTTTCTAACTTTCTTCTTAATTTCCCATCTTCTTCCAATCAAGTAGCCCACAAATTTCAAAATCTCAGTAAGCAACTATGAATAAAATGATCTGAAAACAAAATTGCTATCTCATCTCTTAGTTTTGGCTACAGAGCCCCCTTTCTGTTTTTAGAATGCACCACTCCTAGAATAGGAAGACTGTGCACCTGCTGTTGCCACTTCCGGAAACGCTCTTCACTCGATGCCCTTGTATCCTTCATCTTTAAGCCTTTGTGCCCATGCCACCTTATCTGAGAGGCTGGAGAGCAACCCATTGAGAATAGAATTCTCCACTCACCCTTTTCTATTATCTCCTTACACAGCTGATTTTTCTTCATAAGACCTACCATTACATAATGAATATACATGTGCTTGTCTATTTCCTTATTGTCCCTCTCTCCACACGTAAGAACACATGCTCAGGGAAGCAGGTATGTTTTGTGGTTTGTTCAGGATATAGTCCACCACCCAGAATTGTGTCTGGCACAGAGTAAGTTTTCAATTAGTATTTGTGGAATGACGAAATAATTCAAGGCATATCAAATCCCCTACGTGGGATTTTGTGGACGAGGTGTCCTAGATACAGCACCATTTATAGCTCACTTTCTCCTGCCGCAGGTACACATTTGATGGCAGGTACTATATAGGGGGAAATATATGAGCAAAATTTCTGTGTACACTGTGTATATTTATGATTAATTTGTTAATTTTGAAGAATCTCTTTTATGCTGAATAGTGGCTGAATGAATTTTAGTGCCACTTTTAACTGTGATTTTAAGAATTCTTCTTGAACGCTGATGGGATGTAGCTGACATTAATCATCTCTACTGACCTAGATTACGAACTACATAGAAAGAAATTTGCATATTCAGGATGTAAGTCCAACTATCTAGTAATAATATTGGGGGAGATTTCTCTTCCTATTGAAGCATCTTCTTCGGTCTCCAGCTGGAAAGGAAAATTTCTGCTGAGTCTCTTTAGGAGGCCCATTAGCCCATCTGTGTGTGCTGGCATAAATAAAAATCCGTGGATGGCAACCAAACCAAAGCTGACATTTGTGCAGGAGGAGGCTAGGGAGCCCTTGTCCCTGATTTGTACTGCCAAGTGGAATGAGTGAATGAAGTCAGAACAAGAAGGCAGGTGCCAAACTGCTTATGCAGCTTGCTGGAAGATGCTCCTTATACAACAGCATCCGTGCTGGGGAATGAATTTAAGAAACTTACATAAGGCCTACATGTGAAACGGTAAGGCAGTTTCATTCATTCTTTCACAGAAGGGTCTTTTGAACTGTGAATAGAGTGGCAAGCACGGCTAACAAAACCACTGCTCCCATGGAGATTACATTCTAAAGGAAGAGGAAAAAATGATTAAACATATTCACATTGTAACTAACAACGAGGAATGGAAAAGTATAAAGCAGGGTGATGGTATACAGCATGACTTAGAGGAAAAGAATTAGGTGGGAAAGTTCTTCATAGGACCTGAAGGGCACAAAGGACCATTCTAATCTGAAGAGAAAGAACAGCAGGTGCGGGGGCCCAAATGCAGGGATCAATTTATTATGTCCTGTATAACAACAGAAAGACAGCGTAACAGCTTAGTACATCCTATAAGGCAGTGATTAGAACACAACTCAAGAGGGAGGTCATTATTAGGATGCCATTAGAGATTTGGCAGGAGGCAGATTATATAGGTGTTTAGATCTTGTTCTGAGAGGGATAGAACATGTCTGGAAGATCTGAAGCAGGGAAGCTACCACAGTTAGTTGAACAGCTGGGTGACAGAGGTGGCGTCAGCTACGGTGGAGGTAGCAGAGACCGAGACAAGTAGACTTTCAGAAATGTTTCAGGGGTGGTGTTGGTGAGAATTAAAGCCAGATATTTAGGTAATGGATATGGAGAAGATGGAAATGAAAAAGTATTCCTCTATTTTGGCTCGAACAACTTTGGTAGAGACAAGAGCAGGGATGGGGTAGACACCATCCTGCTTTAGAGTGTTTACATTTTAAGTCCCAATTAGACGTCCAGGTGCACATGTCAAGTAGACCACTGGATACACGTATCTGGAGTTCTGCTGAGAAATGTGAGCACAAATGCAAAACCGAGAGTCTTTCTGCTTAGATGGATTTTGTAGAGAAGGAATTAAGGAAAAATCATTCAAGTAGAGGTGTAGAGAGAGGAAAGGAACAGGAAGAAAATAAGTGAAGGAAACAGAAGAGAAGTAGGCTGTGAACAGTCTTGGGGCACTTTAACCTTTAGAAGTCTGACAGAGTCGGGGCGCCTGGGTGGTGCAGTTAAGCATCCGACTCTTGATTTCAGCTCAGGTCATGATCTCAGGGTCCTGAGATGGGGGCCCACGTTGGGTTTTGTGCTGGGTGTGGAGCCTGCTTGCAATTCTCTCTCTGCCTCTGCCCCACCCCACTCTCCCTCTCTATAGAAAAAAAAAATTAAAATCTGCCAGAGTAAAGCAGACTGAAAAGCAGTACTTGTGGATGCTAACATTGATTTCTTGTTTTATTCTGCCTTTTAAAGTAGGAAATAATAGAGATGGGGATGGTCTAGGTTGTGGTCTCTAACTGATGAAGTAGGAGAGAAAAAGAATAATATAAGAGCAAAATCCTTAAGCAGACAAAGATGGAATAAGAACCATGTATAGGTAGATAGATTGACCGATGACAAAATCTGAGACCATTTTTCCTTTGTAGTAAGAAGGAAGGTAGGGGCATAGGCACAAATTAATTTGCACGGATAGACCTGGTAGGAAGAAGGCCAAGGAGCTTTCACCCAATCGCTTCTCTTTTCTCTGTTTAGCATAAAGGCAGGCCATTAGCTGAGAATGTAGATAAATACCTGTTAGAAGAAAAGTAAGTGGTCTGCATTTAGGACAGCGTGCAAGTGGATAGAAGAAAGCAAAAGCAGTGAAATGGTTATTTGGAAAGAAAGCAACTGGCAAGGTAGAGTGAGGCCATTAGGCGATGAGAAGGGCCCCGATGTCATGTTCCGTAGAAATGATCAGGGGAGTCGTCAGGGGCAGTGGAGTCACACCAACAATAGATAAATCCAGAGAAATGAGGCTCTACGCATTCTACAGAGAGACCTTAAGGGATCAGTGCACTTATCACTAAAATTCAGAACAGCTCTAGACCAATCCTGGGGCTGAGCAGAAGCTCCTCCTTAGCGGGAATTTTTTTTTTTTAGTGCAAGTCAAACATAATGATAATATGAAGGAATGACATAAGCTCCAACCTCAAAAGCAGAGAAATAACAAGCGAGCTGCTTTGGGATTTATCTTACTAAAGCAGCACAGGGAAGTGGGATATTTCAAATGCAAAAACATCCATCCCATCATGTTTTCATAAGTAAAAATACTTTAAAATGATAATTAAGATCTGTAACTTTAGCCAAGTCAATGTCACAGGTCACCATATCGGTTTCTCATTCTCCTTTGCTATCACTAATGATGTAGTGGGAAGAGAGAGATTTTGAATCTGGAGGGACCTGGGTTCAAGCAAAAACTACACTGTATGATCCTTAATAGGATGGTTAATCCCACTACCCAAACCACTTTGGTTTTGCCATGTACATTTGGGGGATAATACTACCTACATAGTGGTACTGAAAGAATTAATGTGTGAAAACACCTGCCATATTATCAGGCACAGCATAAACACTCTCACCACTACCGTCACTATTATACTCACCACTGCTCAAATTACTGTAATTCAATAATAATGCATAGAGCCAAAGTTATTGCAGAAATAGCTTTTGACAAGCAGTTAAGTATATGAGTGATGTCTTAATTTCCATAAAAATGAAATACATACACCCCCACAACATATGTGCACACGCACATATACCTAGACAAAATGCAAAAATCAATAAAAAATGAAACTGGTCTTTCGACTGTATTGAAAAATCCTGAGCCCATCATTTGTACATAATCCGAAATGCTACACTAATTAACATACAATACATACGGCACCACATGATGGATAAGCAAATATAACATCTTCAGTTATACCTGTCTGGTTATGCCTACTTAAAGCAGCTAAGTTGGCTTACACAAAAATAAACAGCTACATTAGCAAGGTAGCTATATCATTTTTTAGAAAAGCATTATCTTTCCCTAAAATGTGGAGGAACAGTATGTTCTTGGTTGAATCTTTTTTGTTGTTGCTATTAATTTTATTGTTGAAATATCACCCTAAGAAATACGTCAAGGAAAAAAAAAGCCTTTTGTTTATGTAAAGTAGAATTAAAATTGAAATTTTTGTTTAGCCATAGCCCCAAATTAAACAATTTCGAAAAGGGAAAGCAGCACCCCCTTTTTCTTTCAGTTTTATTGTAATGTTCATTCTAGATCACAGAATGTCATTTATCCTGTGTTATGTTAACCAAATTTTATGGAAAAGCTTCCTTCTCTGTTTATCTCAGTATCACTTGATGTTACTGTCAAATTGAAAACTTAAACTTGCAAATTAAGATGTTTTTGAGGGAAATAATTTAGGAAATTTGGAGAGAGATGAGCAAAAGTCTGTTTTGTGAGCAAACCACAAAACAAAAATTTCTTCATTCTTACTGATCTTCTTAGTTATGGAAAGAATAGACTCAAGGATCAGGAAAAAATCATTTTGTCTTAAAAAAGCCACAAAATCGTGTTAATGATTTTAAAAAAAAGGTTAGACTCAGAGGTCAGAGACTATAAGTAAAAAATATTTCCAATATATGGTAACATGTTTGAATTTGGAAATTCAAGTTTTCTTCAAGTTAGAGCAGTACAGTAGGATTAGAAAGAACACCAATTCCAAAAGTATTTTAATTACATTGAATAGTCAAATCCACTGACTAGAGAAACTCAAATTATGTGGATTTTTTTGATGAAATAGAAATGCTTATGGCTATTTCTAGCATATTAACATGAAGATTTTCTGGAGCAGATTTTATAAAATGTTACTAAATGAATTTTCCAGGTAACCTATCACATGTCATATTTATCTTGAAAAGGGGATTTCTCCCCTGGATCAAAAGGTCAGGTATGGATGCTGATGGGTCCACCTTCAGGTGAGGGGAATGGTTACATACTGTTTGGTTTTGTCCTGGATTGCTATATTAATCAGTGGGGCAAGAAGTGAGAATAACCCCACTTGGCTTCCAGTCGGGTCCCAAAGTTGGAGAGAGAGATAGTGTCGGTCTCAACCAGAATGCACAAGGAGGGGACAACTCCATATCCACATGCTCTAATTTCCCATTTGAGTTTATGTCTTAAAAAGTCTATTTTACCCACCTCTCATTCAACTTCAAACATCTTATCCATTCTAGGTCAGAAAATTGCTCTTGGAATTTACACATATTCAACAGCAACACTAGCCATCCCCACCCATGCCCCAAAAATATAAAACATGAAAGGTTAATGCACAGACCACCAAAACTGTTTCCACTGCCTATGACCTAAAATACACAAACCAATTTGTCTCAAGGTTCTAAAGGGTCTGACCACAAGTTTACTCTGATCGGTCATTAATTATAATGGTTCAGGTCAAAGTTGGTTCAGATATGAAGGCTGAAGGCACCAAAAGCCAAGTAATTTTGTTGATGTGCTTGTCACTATCTTTCAACAAGTGAGAGGAAGAAAAAATCCGATGGAGGGCAATGCAATTAGCATAAGATGTTCTTGAATGATTTGACTGCAATGCCTACAAAATTTAATATGACTACTACTGGATTGGGAGTTAATATATAGTATATAATATAACTAAAGGTCCCGGAACAGGTTTGAATCAAGGATATATGCTTCAAAAAGGAGTGAGTTCATTTGGAGAGAACAAATTCTGATATAAATTACTAAGCAATGAAAATAAAATAATCCCAAAAGAAAAGGATGTGGATAGTGGGCCACTCGTTTGATATGAATATGCAGTGCAATACTCAGACAAAAGACAAATGGGGTTTCATATTTAGACGCATAATAGAGGTATTACATAAAGAATAAAGGTGATTATTTTTTCAGAAATGCATTCTTGTATGCAATTCTCAGCCACATAGCTTTAAAAAAATATTTTGTTTTATTGCAGAGAGGCCAAATAAGAACAATAAAAATGATATAAAGTTTAGAAAACCTGACTGGTAAGTAAGGCTAACAAACCGGCACTGTGCCTCCCCGGAGGAACCCTGAGGGGCTCTACAAACTATCTATAGTACTGGAAAGAACATACTAGAATGGGGCAAGGGACCTGTCTTAAGTAATCATTTTGGGTCAATAAACAATTCTATAATGACAAAGCAGGAAGAGCTGTTTAATTGGAACACAGGGGTTTGAAAAAATTTTTCTTCAAAGGAATATACATCTAGGACACGAAGCAAATAAGACAAATAGAAAAAGTTGAAAACAACTCAGTTTTAGGGAAAGCATCTGTGACATTCCATAAACATTTTAAATACGGACATCTTTAAACGAGAAGAAAAAAACAGAAATCAGCCATAGCTTGGCTAATTATGGTTCCCTTTCATTTCATAAGACTGATGAAACCTATTATCCTGAAACAGTAAAATCAAAGATTGTATTGAGACACTACTTTCCCTTGGAATTTTGGAAAGCTAATTCAGGAAAGCGAGGGAAAGTACTGTGCTTATCCCATCATCACAGACACTCAGCTACCTTGTCCTTCTCCTGAAGAGCTCCCCAGGGTGGAAGGTGCTAAGATGCATAAAAGGGCTTCACAGCAGCATGAAGCAAGATGAAATTTTGGCTGCTGAAGAACTTCTTAAACTTATTCTGGTGCCAACAACTGTTAGGCAGGAGTTTGGTATTACATAGCTCCTAGTAATCGAAAGCACTTTATGAGGCACCCTGCCAGAATCCATACAGACAGGGGAAAAAATAACTTTTATTCAACTTATTAAATTTTACATTGCTTCTCCCGGTAGCAAAGGAAGCAGACAGGAGAGAGAGAGTGATGAATTATGATCCCAGGTAGGGAAGGGTTATTCATGGTCTCCATGATAGCAGGAGTTGGCAGGAGAGACAGAAGCCCAGAACAGGCACGTATTTCTTCCACTGTCTGTACACATCTCCACTGCCCGGTGTAGCACAGGGCAAAAGGCCAAGTGATTTCAGGCACACGAAAAATGTGGCTATCTCTTAGAACTGCAGTTTTAAAATGTGCGGCATGCTTTGTTGAAATGGATTTTGGAATGCTGACTTTGGATATAGCCACAATAGGTTACTCATTGCTTTGAAAATGTATTGATAGCCTGTAATTCGACAGCCAACCTTCTTTCATGGTATTTCTTTATTTCTACCAACAGAGAAAATAAATGTGTGTGTTTTGGGGCATGGTGGGGTGGAGGTAAGGCAGTAAGAAGCAAGGGTCATAAAAATATAAAGATGGCCATGATTTCACCTTATTTTGCAACAAAAGAATCCTAATTGTTGAGTCACCATTTTGTAATGGCTTAAAGGATAGGCTTTGCAGAGAGACAGACATTGAGTTCGAGTCATGTTTGGGCCACTTGTAGGTATGACATTAAGCAAACTGTTAAATTTCTCTCTGTGTTCTTACCTATAAAATGTCGATAAAAATACCAACTTCAAAAGCTGAGGATGATACCAAATAACAGGCTGCGAAACACTTAGAGTACAATGCCTGGCACATGGTAAGTGTTCAAGAACTGGTGGCTGTCATTATATTACTATTATTATTTACAGTTAAGGCCGTTCAAGGTAGACATCTTTGGAATTAGGAAGTTTGTAGATTCTGGTGCTTAGTGGTCTAAAATAAATCATGTTACCGTTTGAAGTAATCTCACCTAAACCATAGACTAGGTTTGTTAGACAATGTAACTTTATATACACCGTTTAAGCAACAGAAAAAGCCCAAAGGTTACACATAGTAAGAAGAAGATTAAATTCCAAAAAACACTTTCCTGGTCTTTCTGAGAAGTTTAAAATGACTTTCATCAAGATTTCCAGGCTGCCGAGCAGATTGTTTCACACCACAAGATCAAAAATAATCATTTTCTTTTATTTACCAAATAAAGGACTTTGAGTGGGAACAACAGAACTGCACCATCGGAGCAAAAGGGGCTGCTCAGCGGCTCACTGGCTCGAGGGGCCAACCACCTCCTCTGCCCAAGGAGGAGAATGAGGACAAAAATATTTAAATACTATGTTGAAAGTATTATCTACTTAGATTGAAAGATAGGAAAGGCAAAGAGAGAGAGAAGTTCTGATTACTTTTGTGGGTATTAAAAATAGCATTTCCACAAAATGGGTGAAGGGGATTGTGGGAGATACAGGCTTCCGGTTACTGAACGAATCAAGTCACAGGGATAAAAGCACAACACAGGGGATGCAGTCAACAGTATTGTACTAGTGTTGTGCGGTGACACATGGTAGCTTACACGTGTGGTGAGCACAGCATAGCCTACAGAATTGTCGAATTACTGTGTTGTATACCTGAAATCAAGGTATCATTCTATGAGTGACGACTATACTTCAATTTTTCAGAAGGCCAGAAAAATAGCTCTTTAAAGAAATGAGGAGGGTTTTTTTTTTTTCCTAGTTGCATGAATTTGTGATATAAAAGTTTCAAATAGTTCTTGGTTTCAGTTCATCATTGTCCCCAGCATATTTGCATACACGTGCCTTTCCCTCATGGCTAACTTGAACAGTCATTGTTTTTTTCCCCATTTGTACCAAAAATGATTCTAATGAAGGCTAGACATAGTAATTTGCATTTGTCCTTTTCCTTAGAGCCCATGTTTTATGGTGTTAATTTTTATTTACATAATGGAACAAGTTCTGCAAAAATTAACTGGAAGACCTTGAAAAGCTTTGTAAAATAAGTCTGTTCCCTTGTTCATATCAGCAACTCATTCAAAGGCTCTGCAGGAAAATGTTTCCACGTAGTCAAACAAGATAGGATGCTGAAGAGTGTGAATTCCTGATGTCTCAAATGCCTGCCTGAAACGGGAGGCAGCATGTTTGGAGGGCCTGACATATGTGGAAAACTACCGTAATGCTCTAAGTAAATTTGTTTATAAACCCTTCTCCAAAAAACAATCAGATACTTCTATTCCGATTCCAAAATATATGCTTTTATTTATTACTTTAAAAATATTTTGTCTTCCTAAAGAAATGTAATTTTCAAATCTTCATCAAGTTTCAGATAAGCATGAGTAGGATGTATCGGAGACTGAACGTGTTTGAACTTTTCCAATTATATGTAGGAACAGAGAAACAGGAATATATAATCAAGTGTACACAATTTTTAGCATCTTTCATTCACAAATACGCACTTATCAATAAGTATTTCATTTATTACATATATACATATGTGTATACATGCACAGAAATACTTAAATGAATTTTGCATTTATAAACTTGTTTCTGTCTTAAAGTTTTAACTATGTCTTTTTTCTTTGAGGCTTGTCCATGTTTTAGTAATTAAGGTTTAGGGATGGTCTTTGTTTAGCACAAAGCAACACATTTTTTCTCTCCTAGAGAATTACCTAGATCTTTTTAGGAGGTAAAATATATTTTATTTGCAACTGAGCTTTTACAAATTCAGGAAAAGGGCTCTACTCTGAGCTGGACTGATTTTGCCAAGGACAAACTGCATTCAAGCACCCTAAACTGTCCTCCCCAGAGTATGTTCCTTCCTCTGGGCTTCCTGGGAGCTCAGTGTCCTACATGTTTCCATCAAAACATGCTCTCACTGTGCTTTTCTATCCTAGAGAGATAATAAAATAGAATGAAAAGAACATGACTTATGACAATGACAGATGTATTTTATAGTTCCTTCTGCTATTTACTAGTGGTCTGACTTTGACTAGAACTTCAAATAAACATCACAGTATGAATAAAAAATCACAGTTTGTTACACAATCTAAAAATAGCCTAAATCCTGAATGTTAAAAGAAATTTATATTTAATTTTTTTTAAGTCTTAGATCAAGACTTAGTTTTTCATTTGTTTGTTTCAGTTCCAGAAAATCTTTTTGGTTGTTTTAATTTCCTTAAAACTTCTTTCTTATGTTTTCAATTAACTTCTGTTTCAACTTTCTTCTACTCTTGCCCCCATTTATGTGCCTATATTTCAACTATCTAAGTGATCGGGCTTGGTTCTCTGTCAAGCTACAGGCTCCTTCCAAATAGATAATTATTTTTCTCTGGGTCAGAGAGTGTTATACCCTTTCCACCTTTTTGGATTCTCTTGTGAGGTCAAGTATGAGTAGATGAGAGTCATTGGCAGAGAGAAAAATGGTGCTTTCTTTAGTGACTCATTGACAATGGAATTGGAAATCAGGGACCTCTCCATGAGGCTTGTCCCAAGGGGTCGCTCTGCCCACAGAGGGCAGCCAGAAGAGGTGCACTTCGACCAATACCACAACTGCTCCCTCTTGCTCTATCTGAATCCGGGGGAACAGCCTGTCTCTCACAGGAGAGCAGTTAGCTAGTGAGCAGGAACAAGCCCCCTCTTTTCTGCAAAGGATTCCGTCTCCAAGGATAGTTGGCTGCTCCTCTAGACAACCCAGAAATCTATTTCCTTGCATGAGTTTTTCCTGATAGAGACAACTCTTTTGAAGATTTCCGGTTCCCGATCTTCCTATTATTGCAAGCAAAGACACACTGACACTGCGTTCTCTCTGAAGATTCAAACATGGTAGAAGTCCACACACATCTCAATAGAAGATCTGAATCAACATTTGCTGCAACATGGACGGCACTGGAGGAGATAATGCTAAGTGAAAAAGTCAAGCAGAGAAACACAATTATCATATGGTTTCTCTCATCTATGGAACATAAGAACTAGGAAGATTGGTAGGAGAAGAAAGGGATAAAGAAAGGGGGGTAATCAGAAGGGGGAATGAAGCATGAGAGACTATGGACTCTGAGAAACAAACTGAGGGCTTCAGAGGGGAGGGGGGTGGGGGAATGGGATAGACTGGTGATGGGTAGTAAGGAGGGCACGTATTGCATGGTGCACTGGGTGTTATATGCAACTAATGAATCATCAAACTTTACATCAAAAACCAGGGATGTACTGTATGGTGACTAACATAATATAATAAAAAAATATTTAAAAAAAAAAAGAAAATCTGACCTAACTACAGATATGTAATAAAAAAGGGAGGAATATCCTCATGGTCTTTTCACATAATTATGGATACTACACCCAAACTCAACAAGTAGTAATTTCTTAAAGGTTGTTAGGTGCATTTTGGAATCTGAAATTCAATCAATAAATTTTTCATCTGAATTAAAAAAAAAAAAGAAGATCTGAATCATCTCAGTGGCTGGGACACACCAATAGTGAATTAGAAAGGAGAAAAAATCAGAAACAAATGCTGAAGTCACTGATCTCTAAAAATGTTCTTTGCCAGACTTAGAAAACGCAGTCAAGGCACGCTGCAGAGATAAAGTGGCCCTAAGAACTCTGCGAGAAGGGAGGGATGAAAGATTGCCATTTGTTCACTAAACTATAAAAAAAGCAACTACTTAACCAGAGGAAAAAAAAAATAAGTGACTTTAAATAAAGAGAATGCCAATTAGGCAGTGGTAACTATGTGAAAATGAGTAAACTGTTGTTACTTACAAATTATATAAAAAAAAAAGTTTAGAGAATAAACCAGAAAAGGGGATGAGAATAGAGAAGATTAGGTGAACATGTATACAAGCAAGTGCATCTGCACACATAGACACATTCACAATAATCCCCATGTGTAAGAAAAAAATTAATCTCAAAATAAAATATAATAAAAGTTAACTCTACTGAAATAAATGGTAAAAGTTGGATAAAAAGGACAAGTATTCTGTTGCTAGATGAGAAAGCTGATTTTTATTGAGATCTCATTTTTTTCTCAAAATTAATCTATATATTTAATTCGGTCTCAATAAATTGATCAATTACCCTAAATACTTCTGGAATGTTTAGAAGGTGTGAATAGACAAAAAGAGTGTTTATAAAATAGTGTAGTTAGAGGAAGTTTATGTGGCCAGATAGTATAACATGGAGTGCTACCACAGTAATGAGGGGTGAGTACTAATGCTAGCATAAAAGATAAGTAAACAAAACAAAACAAAGCAAAAGAAGTTATTTGAGATAAGAACAGTGTCTATATGTGCATGTGCACATAACAATTGATCTAAAAAGTACCACAGATCTCAGATCAGTAAAGGATTATGCCACAAAAAGCTCAATTCACAGGCTTATCTCACATCTTTCCAGATGAATAAAAAGTTGATTGTTAAAAATATATAATTGATATTTTAAACTTAAAAAGTAATATAACAGGCAAAAATTTATCTGGTCTTTCAAAATAAACCTTTTTTTTTTTTTTTTTACAGATTTATTTATTTATTTTAGAGAGAGAGAGAGAGAGTGCCAATGAGTGGGGGAAGGGGAGAGGGAGAGGGAGAGAATCTCAAGCAGACTCCCAGCTGAGCAAGGAGCCCAAGGCAGGGCTCCATCCTATGACCCTGAGATCATGACCTGAGCTGAAATCAAGAGTCAGTGTGTAACTGACTGAGCCACCAAGCACCTCTCAAAATAAACATTAAAAAAAAAATTAAAAAGGGCCTCTCTCTCTCTCTCTCAAATAAATAAATAAATCTTTAAAACAAACATACAGGGCTCAAACCAAAACTATAAAAAAAGAATTTTAACTCATAAAAATAAAAAACATATGTATTTTTTCATGTTAAAAATGTCACAAAAATAAAATGTTACTAACCTGGGAGAATATATGCAACAATAAGACAAAAATCAAATAAATAGTCTTATAATGAGTTTTATGCAAACAAATAAGAGAAATACAAAAACAAACAGATAAACCAGGTAAAGCATTTTAACAAGCAATTCAGTAATGATAAACCATAAATGACAAATAAACATCTCAAAATGTTTATTCCATTTATAGTCAAATTACAACACTTTATTTTATTTTTTTTTAAAGATTTTATGTATTTATTTGACAGAGAGAGAGACAGCCAGCAAGAGAGGAAACACAGCAGGGGAGTGGGACAAGAAGAAGGAGGCTCCCAGCAGAGCAGAGAGCCCGATGCGGGGCCCGATCCCAGGACCCTGGGATCACGCCCTGAGCTGAAGGCAGACGTTTAACGACTGAGCCACCCAGGCGCCCCAAATTACAATACTTTAAAACAACTTCTATAACCTTTATTCTTGATGAATTAGCAGAGGTTTAAAAATTGATAATAATTTTGGTAGTGTTACATGTTTGGGAGGAAATGAATATTGATATAAGCTTTCTGGAAACTATTTTGCATTATGTACATTGAATTTTAATATGTTCATAAACCCTGATCCAAACACTTTTATTTCCCATACGTACTCTAAAAAAATGATGTGCAGTTAGAAAAAGAAAGGATTTATGGCAAATAGATTCAATAGGCAGTTATTTATAGCAGTAAAAATGTGGTAAGAACTTAAATGATCAACAAACTAAATACTGTAATTGATCGTGGTACTTGCATATATGAAGGAGTACCATACAACTATTTAAATAATACATGCAAGGCTCTTCTTGAAAAGAAAATTATGCTTTTGGCATAATGACAAATGATAATGGCAAGTGATAAAATGCATAATTCAATATTGTGTCTAAAATATAAGCTCAAGTATATAAACAACATACAGAGAAAACTATTATGTGGAAATGACTAATGTTAGCAGTGCCTGCCTTTGAATGGCAGAATTTTAAGTTAACCCTTTTATTATTAATAGCAGTTTTTTAAAAATTCATTTTGTTTATAGTCATCTTTGCTCAGCAATTTATCTTTAGGTCGAATATCTGCTTTCCCAATTACTGCACTAGGGAGTAAATGCTTGGTTGCTGTATATTTCACCATAATAAACTGACATTTTTTTAATAGAGTCATTGATTAATTCAATTACTCTGTGTGTATTTTCCCCTAAACTAACCTCTGGGTAGACTAAAACTCAATTTCAGATCCTCTCAGGAAAAATCTAAAACTGTAGACCAATCTGGAGAGAAAGTACCTTGCCAACAGACCCACACTCACTCAGAAGTCGTCAGAGTTGTCTTCCATCCCTGAGTGGTATTATTGTGTCAAAACAGTCTCCAGAACAGTTTAGGTAGAGCTCAGTTTAGGCGCCAGCAGCTTTCCCTGTTTGCAATGTCTAGTCGACTAAAAGGACTTTGGCTTTCTCTATGGACTTACCCATATTGGATTGAGGGGCATGATGGAAGAAAAAAAGGAAATCTCGGTTTAATTTCTGTAGGCATAAAATAAACTACATTCCATGGACCATTCTATGATTGCATGGCTTGTTACTGATAAGTTAAGCTTTATATTTAATGATTTAAATAAGAATGTCCAAGAGAGACAAATAAAAAGGAAAATGCAAAGGAACTGACAATTGCTATTTTGTAAAAGGCAAAAAGGATAAGCTAATGGCACCTGGGCAGGAGTTTAACGAAGATAAGAAACAGGTAAAATCTCTCTTTTGCGTTGCCTCTTAATCTCCTCCCTTCAGTCAAGTGCATGCAGGGAGAGAAACCAACAAAGCAAACAAAGTGAACCGAAGTTAACTTCTTACGAATTCTCTATAAAAAAAAAAAAAAGAAAGAAAGAAAGTCTTGTTTTATAAAGTTCCAGTATTTTAAAAATCAAATTAGGCCCACAAAGAAATATATAATTTATGATTAGACATAAATGGTGAAATAATCTAACAGTACGGCAGCATTTACAAAAAGGTAGAAAAGATGAGTTGTCCAAAATAATCGTTGCAAAGCCCAGTGTTCTTTTTTTGTCCACAAGAAACACTCCCATCTCTTTAAGATACAAATTATGCTACTGCCAGGGCTGGTACAATATCAGTGGAAACAACTCTATCAGGCTTCCTATTATAAACTATAATTCTAGGCTTTATAGCTTGGCTCTTTCAAAGTAAAGTATGTTGGGCAGAGACTAAGCATACAAATTGCCAGCCAAAATACATTAAATCTGGTTGAGCTGTCCTTTTTTGGAGAATGCAAATTGGAGTGCTCTGCTCTGCATGCAGTTAGTGCTTGGCACAGTCCCCCAAGGATGCCTTCTGGTATTGTGACCAGGAAAAAAAAAAGTTTTAAGAGGTAAATTTTGAAACAGATTGGTTATTATTTCAGAATGTACAAATTTTAAGTAGTTACCGTTAAGAAGGGTTTTAGTTCATGGAAAAAGTATTTTATCTAACACCATATAACATAATCCATACAGTCCAAGCTTATGGGAAAATGGCCACTTGATGGTGTCCTTGTAATTACAGCATTTAAAGGAATCATTGACTCATGGTGGTGCCTCTGATTACTGTCTTCCACATTAACTAAGGGAAAATGGCTTAGATTAGCAGATGTCTCTTGTATCTAAGAGCTATGCTTATGAATTTGCTTCAAAGATGTAGGAATAGAATAAAGAATTCAGTCTGAAAGCATTCCGGTCATACCGGCAAGTTTAAGTTTTGTCCTTTGGTTATCCTATGTCTACAAATCCCTTTTTTTAATTGAAGTATATAATTAACACCCCATGTTGTATTGGTTTCAGGTATGTAACTTAGTGATTCAACAATTCCATACATTACTCAGTGCTCATCACAGGGTCACCTGGGTCACGTCACCATACAACAAACACTATTACAATATTATTGACAGTATTCCCTATGCTGTCTTTTTCATCTCTGCGACATCTTTATTTCATAAGTGGAAGTTTGTACCTCTTTATCCCCTTCAATTATTTCACCTCTTCCCCCCACGCCCCCAACAGCTCCCTTCTGGCAACTACCAGTTTGTTCTCTGTATTTAAGAGGCTCTTTTTTGTGTGTTTGTTCATTTGTTTTGTTTCTTAGATTCCACATAGACCTGAAATCAAATGGTATTTGTCTTTCTGTCTGACTTATTTCACTCAGTATAAATTATAAATCCCTTTTTAAGAGTTCACGGAGGTTGATTTCTTCTTTTTGCTTGTTTTGCCCGGTAGCATCAGCATAGTAACGGGGTCTATAGCAACAGGGTATTATTCTATGGTAACAGTCCGTGGACCCAAGTATACTAGTCAGTTGGTGACTCGGTCTTTCCAAAATTACATTAAAACTTGCTGGTCTTTCATGCATTCAAGAATATTTCTTTGAGGGGCGCCTGGGTAGCGCAGTGGTTAAGCATCTGCCTTCGGCTCAGGGCGTGATCCCAGCGTTCTGGGTTCGAGCCCCACATCAGGCTCCTCCGCTATGAGCCTGCTTCTTCATCTCCCACTCCCCCTGCTTGTGTTCCCTCTCTCGCTGGCTCTCTCTGTCAAATAAATAAATAAATTCTTAAAAAAAAAAAAAAAAAGAATATTTCTTTGAGTTTTTGTACGTCAGGTACTGTGGAAATAAGAGAAAGATGAACAAGTATCCTGTCTTTGTGGAGCTGATAAAAAGAGTGTGCAATTTTATCTAGTAACACTTCTGTTGTGTTGTCAGCTTGAGGGACCTGAAGAACAATCTTAGAAAATATAAATTGGTAGACTCTGATGGAAATATGTTTTACTCATACTTGCCTCACCTCAAAATTGTATTTTAATATAATATATATGTAAAGTAAGACTTTTTAAAAAAAGGGAACATTTCACCTTTTTACACAATCTCTATCTTTTGATAAATGTAGAAAACTTTCTTATTTTTTTAAATTTTTTTATTATGTTGTGTAAGTCACCACACAGTACATCCTTAGTTTTTGATGTAGTGTTGCATGATCCATTGTTTGCGCGTAACACCCCGTGCTCCATGCGATACGTGCCCTCCTTAATACCCATCACTGGCCTAGCCCATCCCCCACCCCCCTCCCTGCTGAAGCCCTCAGAATGAAACGGGGGTAAGCAGAAGGGGGAATGAACCACGAGAGACTATGGACTCTGGGAAACAAACTGTGGAAAACTTTCTCGGAAAAAAAGTTGACTACGGATTCTTTGCTCTTTGATACTTGCTGATGAGTGTAGTATTTCCTCAAATATAGAACTACCTAACTTTGTCCTTCCTTTAACTTCATATCTGGGAACTTCATGATAAATCTGTTTCTCTACCAGCTAATAATGATATTGGCTGCTAAAAATCAATAAACATGAAAAGTAATGGCCTCCAACAATTTACTTTTATTAGATCTGCGGAGAGTTTTCATATCATTTACCCTGCAACTCGGTCTCCGATTTTATTTTATTTTACTTTTTCTAACCACTACCTTGTTTTTTTTCTCAGGTAGAAAAGGAAGAGGAAAGTGAGGCAAAATTCAACTAATGCATCATTTTGACACATCCGTTGTTTGGTCAGTGGTGTGCAGTCTGCTATTTCTGATATAATAAATGTTTACGGTACTTCTGGTTTAATGAATGCCCTAGGCTCCAGGACTTGTCTGTGTATTTCCGTGGCATATATCTTTAGTGAGAAAAAGATGGTGTTGTCTGTTTAAACTAATAGAAAGTAAAGCTGAATGGAAAAATTAGATTCGAGAGCAGCTGCCTCAGTGCAGCTTTCTCAGAGAATCAATACCGAACTGCGGGGAGCATGGCGAGGCAGGGGTGGCAGCTGTGGGGTCAGTCAATTAAAGCAAAGGAAGTGAGCAGACGGATTGGAAGGAACACAGGTTTCATTCTGAGTTGGTTAGGGTCATTGTTTCAATAACCAATAATATTCTCCTTTATCCTACAAGAATTGAATGGGAATTTTCTCAAAGAAAATCTAATAATGAAGCATCTCATCCTCTGTCGGCCACAGGAGACGGGTCTCAGAAAAAAAGACAAGATTAACAAAGGCGGAGTGTGTGAGACAATAAATGTAGAGTATAAAATAGACGGTTGGGGTAAGACAACACGACGTTCTTTTTTTAACCATTTTTTAAGCATGAAAAAAATGAACTAATACTCTAAAAAAGTATGTCTCTCTGGCTAACACAAATACATGATTGTAAACAACTGTTTGTAAAACTTTCCCCTGAAAGCCTTGCTTCCATTGTTCTGTAGATATTTTGGGAGGCTGGGATCTACTGAGACAGACTTCTTGCCTGAGTCCCGTGTTCCACAAAATATTCCTCTTTTAGATGCTTTTAAGTGTTTGTAAGTAAATTAAGAGTCTCAAGAATATTCCATTGCTATAATGTAAGTAAACGTGGAAATGAAATCGAAGTGCAGATCACAGTGATTACGGAGGCAGCCTGTCCTCCAAACCACAAGCCTCTCAGAGGCTGATAGTGGGAGCAAAACATTTCACAAGATCCAAAACTCATTCCTAGTAAAAGTTCTTAAATATATGTACATGTATCTAGATGCATAAAATAATATTTCCTCACGTTTGAAAGTATATCTTAAACTGAAAGCAAATTTCATTATTAGAATAAAAATCCGTTATTATACAGGATAAGGGGGCCCCATTAGTTATGACTAAATCATTCAGAAAAATTTCTGTGAAATTCAAACATTGAAAATACCCTTCTTGTTGAAACATTTTCTTCTCAAGGTCCCCGGTGGATTGCTACTAGCTGGTCATATGAAGTTCCTACTCCACTTTTGTATTATTATTATTATTATTGTTGTTGTTGTTCTTGTTATTCCCCTGTTAAGGCTCAGTCTTGGGTGTGCTTTCTTCTAGTCTCTACACATACACTGTCACAGGAATAACTTCTTCAGCCTCAGGCTTTTTAGCATCATATACATGCTAATGACCCTCCAACTAATAACTCCAGTCTTCATTTCCTCCTGAGTTCCAGCCTTTGTTCAAATGTAAATGATCAACTTTACTTAGAGGTCTAAAGGGAAATCAGAAGTGATATAAATTAACATACAAAGATTCTCTTGATCCCAACACCTCACCAAACACACAAAAAAGAACAAAAACAGTCAAACAAACAAAACAAACACACATGAACACAACCCCCAACCAGACCAACTGATTCTAGTTTGCTCATTTCCTCACAGACGCCATGTTCCACCCAGAACAGAGCACTATTTTGACTCCATTCTTGCTTGTTATCGCTCTCCACCTCCGCCATCTAATTCATCAACAATCATGCCTCCGAAATTTACCTGAACTCTACTTTCAAACTCCATCGATGTAACCCAAATTAAAACTACTTTTCATCTCACATTTGGGTTCCACAATAGCCATTTAAATGGTCTCCCTATTTATATTCTTGCCTCTTGTAATCCATTTCCTCACAGTGCACATGAACCATTATTATATTTGTATTACATAATGCACATGAGGCCACACCATCTATTCTTTGATTTTTCTATGAATTACCTATTACATTAGAATAAAACCTGAACCTCTCCAGTGCATTTTATAAAGCCAGGCATGATCAGGGGCCCCTGCCTGCTGGGCCAGCCCAAAACTTACTCAGCTCTAGTTCTATAGTCCTTCATTCTGTTTCCAGAAAATATTCCAAGCTTTTTTGTGACTCCTTTTATCAGGCTGCCTTTCTTTTCTTTAAATCTGAGACTGAATTTTTTTTTTAAAGATATTATTTCTTTATTTGATAGAGAGACAGACAGAGAGAGCAAGAGCAGGGGCTGGAATGGGAGAGGGACAAGCAGACTTAGACTTCCCTCCGAGCGGGGAGCCTGCCACTGGGCTCTCCAGCCCAGGACCTTGAGGTCATGACCTGAGCCAAAGTCAGATGCTAACCAACTAAGCATGTAGACACCACCAGAGCCTGAATGTTTTTAAAAAGAGAATGTGTAAGTCACAGTATATACAAGTAATGAAACATAAGGTGGCTATAAAACACTAATTAAATATGCTTAATGACAATATAATAAAGTAAATGACATGAACAAAATAAAAGATATATTCCCCATTATGTTAATACCACAGACATATTAGATTTTATTAATATAAACAGAAGGATATGCCAAAAATTTTCTGTTACTTTTTTATTTTACAGAAAATAATATTGATTTTCTTTTTGTATTTTGTTATACCTCAGATTTCCTTCAATAATTATGAATATTTAGAATGATGCTAAGCTTAAAGTTTATTTCTTAAAATTATATCATATCTAAATTTTAATGTGAATTTCCAAATAATCTGCATTTGACTTATATTTTTTTTACTTTTTAAAAAATTTATTTATTTATTTTAGAGAGAGAGAGAACATGAGCAGGGGGAGGGGCAGAGGGAGACAGAGAGAGAAGCAGACTCCCCATCGAACGTGGAGCCCGACATGGGGCTCGAACTCTTGACCCTGAGATCATAACCTGAGCTGAAATTAAGAGTCAGATGCTTAACTGACTAAGCCACCCAGGCGCACTGAATTTGATTTATTAAGTGCCTATCAATATGGAGGCTTTTTCCTGCTGAGAAAAATGTCAAACTTCAAGCACTTGCTTGTTAACAAACAGCGGTTTTATAGCTTATATAATACCTGTTTTAATATAATTATAAACTATGGGGTGTTTGGAAAACATTCAGTACTATGTTGCAACATGGAATTATTTTTAATCATGTGCTTTGACACCCCAAAATGACCTTAAAAATGCCAGAATCTGATGCATAATTTTGATATTGTTTCCAAATTAAATTAGACCAAAAAAAAAAAAAAGGACTTTAATCTTGGGGAGATTATATGTTGATTTTTAAACTATAAATTCACCAACACTGCAATTACAGGTTATATTTTTTCCACATAAAATGTGGATCGATTCTGTGGATTACCTATTGCATTGGAATAAAATTTAAATCCATCTGCTCCACTCTACGAAGCCATGGTGGCTTTACTTGTCCTAAATGTGGTTGCCTCTTGGCCACAGATCCATTTAGTAGTATGGTCCTCTACAATTTTATAGTGAAGATGGAAAAAGTAGGGCAGATTAAACATGGTTTCAAAGATGCTGCAACCAAATACTGACATTGTATGACACTGAAAACAACATATTAAGTGAAGGTAAAATTTAGGCTAATGAGTATATACCATAAACATTACAAAAAATTTTGTGTAGGAATAAAATAATCACATTTAAGTGACAGCTGCTGATATATACCAGAGCATTTTATTCAATAAACATCAGTGTGTACCCACTGGGTGATATTATGTAGAAGAAGTAACTGAAATAATAACTTTACAGATCTTGGTACTTTGTCTATGTAAAAGAAAGGTATCTAATTCTTCAGTTGAAATAGATTTTCAGAGTCATGCAAACAAAGTTTGCTGAATATGACTTATTTGAAATTATCAGTATTTCAAAAGCAAGTATTTGAATTTAGAATTGCTTAAACTCTATTACAAAGGATTAATAATAACACTAAAGAGTCTAAGCAGTCAATTACCTTTAAAAAGGTAAATTCATCTCATTCATTTCCCAGTATTATTATACAGGTATGATACCTCTCAGCATTTACCAGGATAAAATTAGCAGAAAATACGTTGGAATATTAAAGACAATATAATATTTATAAATCTTTAGATTTTAATGAAAAGTTAATTTAGTGAAGCAAAGCTAAGATATAATAGTTTTCCAAAAACAATTTCAAAATAAATCACTTGGTGTTAGTTTCCTTTTTTACTTAGGAGTCTGAATCCTGTTGAGTCTTCTTTATGTGACAGGCATACATCTGAAGATAAAAATCTACATTATCAGGGTAAGTTGGATATCTGTTCTCTTAATGATTTTCACTATGTGCTTGAACTGTTAACACCAAAAATAAAAGTAAATTATGATCCAAATATTTCAATTTGACTTCAGAGTGTCATAGATTATTTTAATGACCAACAGACAGTACCATTTTTATCACATAGTGGCTTTATATTAATAGGAAATGGCAAGAAGGAATGAAGACAATAAAGTGATTATAACATTGTAGAACATAAGAACTGGAAGAGACTTAGAATCAATCTATTCTTACCTCTTAACTTTATGCATGAAGGAACCCAGTGTTTTCCTCAAGATCCTGGTGCTAAATGGAAAGTTCAGCTTGCATCTTTACCCTTAACACCCCTTACTCTGCTTCCTAATACAAAGAATCTGCTTCTCTTTGACACTAGATTAATACATCTCTTTAAAACTTGCTCTCCATATCTATAAAGAGCAGTTATACTTCCCTAATTTATATATGCATATCCCAAAACTGTAATCTTTAAAACAAAAATAAGAACAGAGCACAAAATGAAATAAGAACTTCCTTGTAACCACAGATGAAAAGTCGTACTGTTCAAAGCTGAAGACATCTTTGGGTTTAAAACTTGTCCTCACAAGTGATTTGTGAGACTCACACGAAGAGCAGGTAGGAAACACTTTGCCTTATGATATAACTCAAAACTCTTAACCCCAGAAAATTAAGTGAAAGAGTTAGGTGATAATCAAATGTTTGTTGTAGCTAGTTAGCTTCTAATTCCAAAACACTCTGGAGGAAGTTTTATATATATATATATATCTATATCTCCAAAGAAAGTTAATATATATAATCTTGCGGTTTATAATAAGAAATATATACAGAGTTCCTAAAAGCCTTGGAAGTTCCTAAACGCTGAGAATGCTAAAGGTCTTTTGTTATGTTAGTGACCTGACTTTTGGAAAACCTGGAAGGATGGGGGCTGGTTGCCATGGGTATCAACCCTGTGATTAGGAGGTTGGAACTTTTTAGTCCCACCCCCCTGACCTCCAAGGAGGGGTAGGAGTTGAAAGTTCAATCAATTTTCAATGGCCAATGATAAAATCGATCATGCCTTGTAATGAAACCGCCATAAAATCCCAAAAGGACAGTGTTTGGAGAGCTTCGGGGTCGGTGAACATGTGGAGATTTGGGGAGAGTGGCATGCTGGTAGAGTACGGCAGCTCTGGACCCTTTTCCCCATACTTGGTCTTACGCACCTCTTCCATCTGGCTGTTCCCGGTTATATCCTTTCATAATAATCTGGTAATCTAGTGAGAAAATGGGTTTCCTGAAGTTCTGTGAGTTGCTCTAGCAAATTTATTGAACCCAAGGAAGGGGTCTTTGGAACCACTGACTTACAGCCAGTTTGTCAGTAGCATAAGTAACAACCTGAGCTTTCGACTAGTGTGTGAAGGTGAGGGGGGTGGGTGTGTGCAGTCCTACAGGACCCAACCCTTAACCTACAGAATCTGACACGAACTCCAGGTAAATAGTGTTAGAATTGAATTGAACTATAGGAAACCTAGTTGGTGCCTGAAGAATTGCTTGATGGTGGGGGCAAACCACCCCCCAAATTAGTGGACAGAACACAAAAGAATACACACACACACACACACACACACAAATCCATATATATATGGACTTATACATATAGCACACACCACCAGAAATAGACTCCTTTAATAAAATTATTCTTTGCCAATATTGCAAGTTTGTATCATCTCTTACCAGTTTGCTCTCTTTTCATTACTAATTTCTGCTTCTGACCCTCTGTATGCCACAGCTTCAAATAACACAAATAATGAAAAGAGTATCCATTATATTTGTGTGGATTTCACAAAGAAGATAATGTTTAAAGAGATCACATTTAATGGATTTTAATTTAACCTGAGTTTGTCAGAGCAAAAGATGCTTCCACGACAACCTAAATGATGCCACTAACTCAGAGTCTGTGCAGAGAGAACAGGCTATAAAAGTCCGTATGACGAGAAAGGTCATAGAGTGCTTTAAAAATAGGCCAAAGGCTTGTATGGTTGAAATGTAAGGATCGACAGTGATGACGGCTCATTGTCAGCCTGAAAAGGTGGCAAAGACCAGATATTGGAGAGTCCTGTAAACCATGTTTAAGATTCTGAACTTTTTCCTATTGAATTCACTGAGTGGTTTTAAGCATTGTAGTGATTATCAAATTTTTATTTTTTTAAAAAATTACTCTGATACAGTAGGCTGGAAGTTTGGAGCAGGACGAAATTGTGGTAGTGGGCAAAGTATACGGCAATATGAGTTAGGGGGGTATGGGAAAAACAGAAAATGATGAAGTAAGAAAAGTGGTAGTAGTTGAAAGAGGAGAGCAGTGGAAAAAACTGAGTTATTTTATATATAAAAGAAGCAGATTTTTTAGGTAATGAGAGGGGAAACATAAAGGATGACTCTAAGGTTTCTGCCTATGAAAGTAACTTGACAGAATACCATCTGCCAAGATAGGGAACACAGGAAAGGGAGCAGGCCTGTGACGGAATATGAAAAGTTTAAATATATGAGTTTGAAGTGCTATGAAAAACTTAAGAGAAGATGCTTAGCAATCAATTGGACATATGTTACATCCATGCCTCAGAAGTGTAGGCTGGAAATCCGAGTTATGAAATTTAAAGTTTATGTGTCATATACAGTTTACAAGCATTAGGGTCATTGTCTCATTAATAATAATGATAAGACTGACACTATCATTTTCTTTATTACACTCAAAGATTTAAATAGATTTCTCAACTTCATATATTAAGTTAGTAGAAGCATCTCCCAAGATCATAAATTCAGCTGACTACTACAAAACAAACTATCCAAAATATTTAGTGACTTAAACCAAAATTTTGTTAGTATTTCATGTCATTGCTTTGGAGTCAAGAATTTGGACAGGACACAACAAAGAACATTTACCTTTGCCTAAAAATTCCAGGGTATCAGCTTGGATAAATTGAATGGCTGGGAGTTAGAGCAGGTGAGGGTTGGCTGAGTAGGTCTACTCCCTACACATGGCCTTTCCAAGTGGCTTTTCCAAAAGTCTAACTTTGTTTCTTTTTACAGTATGTGTGTTTCATGATAGTTAAATTTTTTACCAGGAGCTCAGGGCTCCAAGAGGAATAATACATCAGCTGCCAGTTCTCTTCTAAGCTAGACTTGGAAAGAGCATAGCCTTATTTCCACCATATTTTATTGGTCAACAGTAAAAAATTAGATCAAATTCAGATATAGGGGACAAAACCCTCACCTCTCTACGGGAAGAGCGCAAATGTATTTGTGGCCATCTTTAATCCACCACACCTATAACCCTAACACTTGTAGTTAGTCTTGCTACAATCAATTTCTACAAGGTACACCTATACCGAAGTGCCATCCATTTAGCAGGTGATCAAGAAGTATTTGTTCAATGTAATTCTAATGTAGAGATTATATTTTGTTAATCATAAATCAAAAATAGCCTTCGAATCATTTCAGATGCTTCATTTTGGACAAAGAAATGAAGGCATTTAGAATGCCATCCCAGAACAGCACTTCTGAATTCCTCAGAATTACAAATATCTGTGAATTACTCAAGCTGAGGCTCCAATGAAAGGTTTTTTATATTCTGCTTGAAGATTCTAATTTTGGATATGTCCTCTTGCAAATATTCTCATTGACAGAATGTATTAGAGTAGTGTGTAGCGCTCTACCTTAATGTAATTGATAGCTTGCTGCCCACTGAATGTTAAGAAATTCAGCAGTAAGATGACTTCAAAGAAAAGGTCAAACCTTGCTTTTGGCAAAGAGCAAACTCCATACAGAGAAAAATACCATTCTAAGTTAACCACTTTCTCAGAACAATGTTCTGATTCATAGGGATGAATAAACCAAATCAAAATGTTCCCAACTCATGCAATCACCAACATTATGTAAAATGATGAAATGGCTTTGATTAGCAATCAGAAATATCAAACAATCAGGTTTTGAGCTTTAATTTTCCTTTTATCCCTCAGAACTTTAAGAATGACATTTTGTACTGTTTAAGTTCTTCATAAATTATTTTATAAAAAATAAATATTAATGTTGAAGCAGCAATATAGTATGCAATACCACTCAGCCAATTAAGAAAAAACGATATTGTAGAAAGTGAATTATAACTGTTTCTTACAGAATTATAGCATCCAGTTGCGAGTCATCAATAGACATGCAACTCACAAAAGAGATTAATGGTTTAGTTATTCTAATGGACTAAATAATTATGATCAAGACAAAGAAGTACTACCCATGAATTTTAGCTGGAATGCTGGCTCTTCCAGTTTCTCACCATGTAATCTCGGCAAGTCACTCAACCTCTCTAGGCGTCAGTTTGTCAGCTATAAACTAAAGACATTGTCACTCAGACTAAAATGTAACTGCAAGGATACACCCAAACTATGTATTCAAATAGTATATTACAGTGTCAATAACTATTATTTTTTTAAGGATTTATTGATTTATTTTAAAGGGAGAGCACAAGTGGGAGGGGCAGAAGGAGAGGGAGAGAGAATCTTAAGCAGACTCCCTGCCCAGCCCTGGGGAGTGGCTCCATCTGTCCACCCTGAGATCATGACCTGAGCCCAACCAAGAGTCAGATCCTTAACTGACTGTGCCACCCAGGCATCCCACTAGCTCTTATTTTTATTATTATTATTATTAATCTCACGGTAGCAGCTGAATCAGTAAGAAATAGTTTTCCCCACTTAAATATTTATTTTGAAGTATGTGAAAGAGAGAGTAGGGTATTATGTGATCAAAACTAAAAAAGTATATATATTCAGCATGAAAAAGTAAGATCTGAGGAAATGAAATAAAAAATATTAGTGGCAAAGAAAGGTGAATAAAATTCTTTGAGAGTTATGAAAGAGTAAAACTGAGAATAAATGAGAACAAATAAATAGATGAGAATATCTGAGAAACATTTTCCCAGGGAAGTGCCTTTAATATCAATATAAAATAGTTTTTAGGTGTTTAAATTGTTCATTATTGATGTTATATAAAATATGTCTCACAGACAAGATTCCATAAATGCAATAATTATTAATGCCCTATTTTCTTACTCTCTGTTTCATTTCCACTTGCAATGTGCCACTGCTATGGTAAACCGGTCATCTCAGGGATTGAGGGATCTTTGCGTTGCCTCAATGTTGCCCTCATTATAATAACTAAGTTACTATTTCATGACATATTTTATCCAAAAAATGGATATTTTTGTTGACTCATTTAACCAAATTTATATACAGTTTAAAATCCAAATTTGGATATCATTTATAACCCTGAAATTGTCTTTCTTACAGCAAGAATACACACCTAAATTAACTTCATCTTAATGAAATTACTTTGGAATAAAATATGTTAAAATGAGAGATAACCAAGCCATTTTTACAGAACGGGTTGTCCCTAAGCTTCATCTCCTTATGGTACCACCAATTCCATATTACCTTAATTAAAACACACACACACACACACACACACACACATACACACACATATATATATATATATATATATATATATATATTTATATTTATATTTATATTTATATTTATATTTATATATATAGGCCTCACCTGCTCAAGCAGATCTTCTACTTCCCTTTTCTTCTGCATTTTTGTCTGGGAATCTCCGGGGGCTGTTCTCCTATCCCTGGTTTCACTCGTCTCTCTTACAATATTCAGCTGCAGGATAGGTATTGTCTTTATAGACTTCCGCTTCCATCCCACAACTGCCTCATGACTGCCCCCTGCTGGAGACACTATTTGGTGGTGGGCGTTATCCCATTGTGACCATTCCTAATGTACCCAAAGGTTCAGGGAAAATGCACAAATATGTAACCCAATTTTCTACCTTCACCACTTGTTTCCTGGATACCAGAGAGTGCTATTTCTGTCTCATGTTTCAAGACTTCCCCATGAAAAAAGCTTCCCAGCTTCTGTCATTTTCTTTCTCTTCCTAGGCCACAGAAACTAAAATTACAATATCTCAAAATGTAAAATAGATAATACTCTGTCCTCCCCACTGAAAATTTCTTTGAGTTAAGTACAAAACCCTGTCTACCGCCGTTGGAAACTGACTCCTGGTAGCCCTGTCAAACAGTGCACAGGATGTGCAAGTAGTTTTAAATCTTGCTTGGAGTCACTGTAGACTTGCTTGTGATCTAGCCTTATAAAAGAGTTGTCTTCCAAAAGTGTATATCTCTAAAGCTAGAATCTTATTTACCTTCTTAATTAAAAACCAGTAATTATTGTAAATTCTATGTATGCTTTGCTTCCATCTTAAAAGTTGAGTCACATATAATTAACTCTATGGCAAGTCTATATAATATAAGTGCTATCACTGCAAAAAGAGCATCTCTTAGCAGTTAAGATTAATATTGATGTTTCTATATGAAATTACAAAAAAATGTGCTTCTAAATCAAACAAAACTACAGCTTTATGTTTGCTGATTCAATCTTGCTGCAAAATAGGAAACTCCCAGATGATTATCCTTTTAGTTGTTTATTGTCTAAATTAAATGAGAAAAGATGGAACGCATATAAAAATCAACTATCCACTTATTGCACACAAAATCTTACAAAAAATTATTACTATAAATAATTGTATGGTTTTATTTTATTCGTATAAAAGGAAGCTTAGCAATCATTTTTATGAAAGTATTTATAAAGCTGGAAAATAATAAAGGTGAAGAGAAGTACCAGAGTAATGCATTTACAGCCATAAGTATGCCTTTAATTATAAGCAGAAAGCAACATATATTTAACAAAATAATAAAAATATTCAATTTCATGACTTAAATCAAAATCTTATATCTATTAGAAACATGTATTACCTGTGCATTTTTATGTTAAATTCATGTTTCCCTAAAAATGGATTGATTATATTCTTATGGAATTTATTAATTCAACCATTATTTATTAAGTGCCTTCTATGTGCCAGATAATGATGTCTAGTTGAGTGTTAGAAATAAAGTATGCTGGGGCACCTGCGTGGCTCAGGTTATGATCCCGGGGTCCTGGGATGAAGCCCCGTGTGGGGCTCTCTGCTGACTGGGAAGTCTGTTTCTCCCTGTCCCTCTGCCCCTCCCCCCTTCTTGCTCTCTCTCTCTCTCTCTCTCTCTCCCTTTCAAATAAATAAATAAATATTTTTTTAAAAGAAAAGAAATAAATTTTGTTACGGAATCACTTCTTTGGGGTAGTTGAAAAAGACTTGGGGGATTCAAAAATTATTCCTACAAAAATATTACCCATAAAAAAAAGAACTACAGGATAATTAGCAAATAGTCAAGCAAGGAGGACTTCCAGGCAGAGAAAAACCTATAGAAGTATTTTGAGACAAGTAAAAGAAATGAAATAGTTGCATATGAGAGAAGCACAGCTTGTAAGAATAGAAAGTTTAGAGATGAAGCTTGACATTTAAAAATACAGGTAACAGGAGAGGTCCCTGGTTTTAGCCAAGACCAAGTAAGCTACCATTGACAGCTAAAAACCATAAAATCTGTTAAAATACAATAAAAACAAAAGCAAACAACAACAAAAACTATTGGGTACTGGAGAGCGATCAAAGGGAAGAACACCTGGTGACTCTTTATCAAAACTTCCAGCCCAGGGGCAGACCCTAGTTTGTGCCATGTGGGAAGCTAAGATTCTGCTAGAACACCACAGCCATTCTGGTCAGAAGAACCAGAGAACAGAGCAACCACAAAGCTGCCTCTGGCAATCATAGTCACTGGAAATTGAGGGAGTGTTGCCAATTCCATGTATAAACTCTGCCATTAAAGACATAGTTTATGGTTTAAGCCCAACCCAATGAAACACCAGCTAAAATAAACAAACAGAAATCAACACACTTGGAAAATATAACAGAATCTAAAAATAACATTCACAACTTCCAGGATATAATTAAAAAACAAAACAAAACAAAACTAAGTTGATCTTCGAAGAGCCAAAGAAATATGACCCATGCTCAGTAGAAAGGACAATCAGCAGACCCTGACCATGAGATGATGGGATTTAAAATGAACAGAAAATAATTATAAAGCAGCTTTTATAATGAAGCTCAATGATATCAGGAAAATATGTCTGTAACAAATGAAAAGAAAAATACCTCAGCAGAAAAATATCTAGAGGCTCTAAAATGGTCCAATATTCTCTGGTCAGCTATTTCTTTTTTTTTTTTTTAAGATTTTATTTATTTATTTATTTGTTTATTTGTTTGTTTATTTATTTATTTATTTATTTATTTATTTATTTATTTAACAGAGACAGAGACAGCCAGCGAGAGAGGAAACACAAGCAGGGGGAGTGGGAGAGGAAGAAGCAGGCTCATAGCGGAGGAGCCTGACGTGGGGCTCGATCCCACAACGCTGGGATCACGCCCTGAGCTGAAGGCAGACGCCCAACCGCTATACCACCCAGGCGCCCCTGGTCAGCTATTTCTAACTCTATCTTATGTTCCATTTAAATTTCAACTCAACATCAGCACTTTCTACTTCTTGATTGCTCTTTCACCTTTCTTAGCCAGTTCTCTTCTGATTATCCTATTTTGGGTAAAATATTACATGGATTTTTCACTGGGAGATAAGGAGGCAACACAACCACAAACTACAGGCTTTGCCGACTGTGTGTGAACAGAATAACACGCACAGCAAACCACCACCAACAAACTTGGAAAGAAAGGATGCACTTGGTCACTAATCACGCTGCGTATGTATTATTTCTGTAGTGATTTGTGGACTACAGAGCTAGCAGAAAGTTTGTACTTCATATAATTACACACAGTGACTATATGGAGGTAACTGAAATTTGAATGGTGGTGTTGGGGATCTGGTATTATTTAACTAAGCTATGATAACTGAAATCCATGTATATAAGAACCACTGCTTGTGAGATAGGGAAACTGAAAGAAGCCATAAAAATCTGCTTTTTACTCCTTTTCCTGCTCTTAGTCTTGTTAGGACCTGCACCCTCATTTTGAACATGCCTTATAATCCAAATAGTGTATGTCCTCCTTGTAAGGGACAAGGAGTGAATGACTTCTGTAGAATAGATAACATCTAAGGAAGGACCGGGTGAGAATGACCAGGTGAAGCCTTCGTACATGTATTCCAGACCATCGGAGCTAGACACCTCGATGCCAACATCTCTATGCCAAGGCCCCCTTGGCTCCAAGGAATAACATCTGGGCCCTCATCTTTGTTCAAACAGGTTCCTGGGTGCCTGAGAGGACACATACACCAGAGCACAATCCTCAAGGAAAACCGCAGACCCCAACCAAAAATATGACACTCTCTCATTTCCTTTCTCAGTCTCCCAGACACCCTGTCTGTACCTGCACTGTCTACCTTCAACAAACTGCTTTCACCTCCTGTTGGCTCACATTTGTTTGATTTCTATCCCGCACACAGCCAAGGACCCTCTTGGCTGGTCCTGCGGGACCCCCTCTCCGTCCCTGGATCTGGCCTGCTGGTATCACTTGTATATATTACATTGAAAGATAGGAGATACAAACTCTAGCAAATTGGCCATGCTTTAGAGAAAAGTTGAGATATTTAACTGAGCAGAAAAAAAAGTACTTAAAATTAAACCCTGAGGAATACCAATATTAAGGACTATAAAAAGAGGTAAATCTAAAAGAGACTGGAAATGAAAGGCCAGGAAAAGTACGAGAGTGCATCAGAAAACAAACAAATGAAAAAAACCCAACAACCCTCCCCCCACCACACACACACACACACACACACACACACACACACACACACACAAATGCAAGAGAAAGGGTTTCAAGGGAGACACTTAGTCAGAATTTGAAAATAACGCTTGAAAGGATGAGTAAGACAGAATGAGGAGTAACTAGATTTTTTTTTTTTTAAAGCAGCAACGTCATTGGAGCCTTCTAGAATTACTTTCAGAAACTGAAACTACTTTTAAGAATTGAGTGGGAAGCCCTAATGTAGATGTAACATTGAAGCTCATGAGTTCAAAATAATGAGCGGTTTGTTTATTTCAGCATAGTTTCCCCCATCCTAAACAATACAGGCGGTTGAAAATCTACAAGAGGACAAAAGAGAACTATAAACATTGTAACTCTGACTCAGTGAGGTGAGACAGCCTTCAGTGCTGGGGAAGGGCTGTTAGTTTTTACATCCTAACAGTAGGGGGAGAGAAAGAGAGAAATGTGGGAGGCACATTTCATGTTTTCATGCGAGCTTGTTGAAGGAGGGGTAGCCTCTTTGTTTCTTGTTCTCCTGTGAAGTAGTAGGCATGGACATCTGCAGAAAGCAGTGGGAGGAAGAGGATCAGATATTTTTAGGAAAGAATGTCCAAATAGATGCTATGGAGAAAGAGAGGAAGATCTGATTTGGAAAATGTAGGAGGATTGCTGCAAAGTCATGAATCTCAGTAAAATTTCCGTTTGTTAGAGTCTGAGTTTGGGTAATCTTCTAACCATCCTAAAAAATCCATATATAAACACAGGACAGATAAACTGTTATCCTGGTCCATGTTAAGTCACAGCCCATATACTCCGTGGAAAGTAAGGCGGCCTGGGGTCCATTTTCTCAGCAAACTCTAAATAATTAACATTTTAGGCTTTTGTATTTTTTAAACATACAGATTCAATAGCCAAATACTGGCTCTTAGGAAATTCATGGCTCTCTAAGTTCACTACTGGAACTCAAACCATCATTCCATCTGATACATCTATTGTTTGTATGCCTGTTTGAATGCACATAATTTAGAGAATGAGGGAAAAAAGAAAAGAGACTTAATTTCAAGAATTCATATGATCCTTAGGATAATTTTCAGTGCTACCAAATAACATCACAAAAAGAGATATTACTTCCAGGTTAAATTCAATAAAGTAAAGACGCTAGTCAGTAAGGATGCTCCTTGGGGTGCCTGGCTGGCGCAGACAGTTCAGTGTCTGCCTTAGTCTCAGGTCATGATCCCAGGGTCCTGGGATCAAGCCCCATGACAGGCTCTCTGCTCAGCGGTGAGTATGCTTCTCCCTCTCCCTCTCCCTCTGTGATCTCTCTTGCTCTCACTCTCTCTCAAATAAATAAAATCTTAAAAAAAAAAAAATAATAAGGATGATCCTTGAGTGAAGAAAGAAAGAAAAAAAATAACCCCAGAATGTGACCTGAGTTCTCATGTGTAGTTTAAATTCTGACACTTTTCAGGTTTTGCTGGAGCCCAGGCACTGGGCTTCGTCTATCTCATAATCATGATTCTACCACTTACTAGCAATGAAACATGAAACAAGTTACTTAAAATATTGTGTTTACAAAATGAGTTAATAATACTACCTAAATTAATTAAACTAATACATACAAAGTGCTTAGAGGAGTGCCTGGCATGCAGTGAGTATTCAATAACTGTTAGAAATTATTATCAAACCAATGGTAGTTGCATGCTACTGGTTCTCCAAACTCATAAGATTTATTGGAGAATACGACATAATGACATAATATACATAATAAATTCTTGTAAAGTTTGTGTGTTTGTTTATAATTTATTGAATGTATTATTAATACCTGACATGTGAAAATTTCACAGAACTTTTAAGATCAACAGCAATAAACTCTATTTCATCAATAAATCTTAATTTTAATTTTAGTGTGCGAAATGGTGAGAGATTAAAAAAAACAAAAACAAAATCTAAACCCTTGGGGCTAAAGAGAAATGCTGTGATTTTTCCCTATACGGAGCTACTTATTATTTTTTTTAAATACACAAGGAAAAAGAAATATAAATTCTCTACTTATATGCGTGATTTATGCTGTGATAACTTGTGCTCTAGAGAACTTTCAGGATACTTACTGAGCTATGTCCCTTCAAAATAGCTCAATTATTATATGTCTGGGGTTAAAATTTTCTGGAATACTAAGTATATATCCAAATAAGATTTGAAAATGTCTTACTGTTACATAAAGAATTTTACATCTATATAATTTTCATAAAATATAGCTATACAAAAATACCTTTAAAATAGAATGCATATGTGAATGACTACATGATTTTATATGTGTGCCGGAAATCATAAGTCAGATTCTTTCCTGATGAAACCATTTCTCTAGTTGACAACTGTCAAAGCCATCTCAAAAACCCATGAATATTAAAGCACTGTTCACTGGCACATTTGGCATTTTGAAGTCAGGCAAATAGAACTCATGAAATATGAAAGGAGTGCTCCATGTCGCTTTGTAGAAAATGTTGCCATTAAGATGATGTATGAGGAAATTCACACCTTCATCTGCTGGGCGTGCTCAACTGTATTTTCAATCAACTGTATTACTTTGCTTTGATAGTGTTACCATTGGATTATACCCTCTTTTCCCCTGACTTAAAGAGTTCCCAATGCCAGGATTACGTGGAATTTTTTTTTTACTATTTGCATGTATAATACATGTTTTAAACACAAGTTCATTGTGTTACTAGTTATATTATAACAATTAATAAAGTCTGTCTATTTTAGTTCCTAGTATTAGGTCAGGAACATTCCTAGGCACACACCACAGCCAATTTGTATTCTTGTATTACTAGTTTGTGGAATTCAAGTTTATTAGAAAATTGTGGTATGTTTCCTTTATATTCTAGGCTCAGAAACACTTGTCCTGACTACATTTTCACACGCTTGGTGATATTATAGACTGATCTATTAAATTTGAAACTATACTCTTTCTGGACATAAAGATTTTTATTTTGTAATTATTTGGAACAAAGCAATGCATGTTATTTTACCTAGTCTGTACTATTATGAAACATAAAGATGAAAAGAGCTCTCACTCATTCTAACCAAAGGATGTGTGAATGTACCATAGACATATTAAAAATCTTAAAAATAATTTTTGTTAAAATAGGAATATTACATATATGTCCCTATAAATATCAATATAGGTAATCAGTACAGTAATGAATTATATATATTGCAATAATACAAATTGCAAATAAAGATATTTTTTATCAACTTCCTATAGAGATTTATTCTGCAACTCTTTACATTTAACAGTGTTAAGTCTTAAAATTACTTTTCCGTTAAAAGAGGATACGTTCTTGACTGTTGGTGCAACAAAAGATACCCGAGGCAGTACACCCATGATTACAGAATCCACATCTTCTCTTCCATACTTTCCTTTTTGCATAATTAAGTATGCATGATTAAGTTATGATCTTCTGAATGCAATATTTTATTGTTATTTTACATACATAGTTTCTTAAAATAAAAGAACTGATTTAGTAACCTCTTGCTTTCTTGTAAATCCATGAATTTATGGACTTATTACTGGTTGGGCATACGTAAGATAGCTTCCTTTTTGTGTCCGTATCAAATCACAGAGTCTGACTTTAAAAAGAAAATTAAGCTTAATATACAGCCAAAGTGCCTGTGCTGAATATTCTCATTTAAATGTTGACAAGGCATGGCTGTGGTCATTTCCAAACTGCACACGTGCACACGCACACACGCATGCATGCACGCACACAGGAAATTCCTGTTAAGGAAGAATGGGTACCCAGATATGGTTTATTTGCCTGTGACTGTGTCTTATAATAAAGCAGAGAAAAAGGAAATCAAGGCTGAAGCCAGTTCTTCAAGGTGCCTTACTAGTAAAGAGCTCAGAGAGGATAGCAAGATAAAGGGTACTCTGAGAGCCGTGACCTCTCAGGCACAGAGGAGGTTAGCTGAGGAGAAAGTCAGGAATGTGACTTTATGTAATACCTTATATAAATTTATCACTTTCCATAGATAAGGAAATTAGATGGTTTGGAACAAAATCCCTTAAAAGAACTATGCCTCGATAGGACAGTAAAACATCTTCCTTGGGCCCTGACAATTTACTGGAGACACTGCTTCGAGCAGCAGTATTAAGGTCATGCTGAAAAACTAATTTCAGATCGTCCAACTGATAATCTGTTATGTTTACAGTTATTCATAGAGTTGGCAGGCCTAAGCTGGTCGTAGTAAAATAAGGAGGATCTTAGGATGTAGGAGAAACAATTCAGGAGTCTCCAATACAGCTCATTAGTCTCCCTCGGAAGACTTACTCTTGACCTATCTAGTGGGTCAGCAAACACTTTCTGGAAAGGGCCAGATAATAAAGTCTCTCACAACTAGCCAGCTCTGCCTTATAGCAGGAAAACAAACATTCACAGAAAACATAAATGAATATGTGTGGCTCTGTTCCAGTGAAACTTTATTTATCGACAATTTAAATTTCTTATACTGTTTTCATGTCATGTAATATCAATCCTTTAAATTTTTTCAACTATTTGAAAATGGAAAAATCATGCTTAGTTCATGGGACATATAGAAACAGGTGACAGGCCATAGTTTGCCAACCCCTGGGCTAATTTAGGGCAATGTTTCCCGGGAACTGACAGCTCCTTAGGTCCTCCTGACTTCAGGGACTTGGTCTGGCTTGGGAACCCAGACATTCTACTTTTTTAGTTATGGACTAAATGAGTCACAGAAACTCTGAATTATAATCTCTCTCCAGATATTTATATAGAAGATGGCCTGATATCCATCTATGTCCTCTAAACCGTGGGAAACATTTTAAAGTGTTTGTATTTATAGAATATCTTGCTGTCATTACGGAACACCAGCATTTTGACAAGCGTGCTCTTGAAGGTCACATATAATGGATGTTTCTTCTAGAAACTGATATCTTCTCTTAAAAATCACAGTTGTCTGGTGATGTGTGTGTGTGTGTGTGTGTGTGTGTACACAGGTGTACATACACGTATAGGTAATAAAGTTGCTTGGAACAACCAGTTCTAAAGGAGACAAGATAAGCCATTAGGAGATAACTGATTTTACAGATGATAAGATGATACAGTAAAGGTGGACTGAAGCAACGCTTGTACTAGAGAAGCCAACTTGCAATACCCAGGTAGCCACTTAATAGGAGGTCTAAGAGTTAGTATCTACTTAGTATTAAGTAATTAGTATTTGGAGTTGCTCACAATTTTGACATAATCTAATGACAAAGTCTTTTTCTAATTTCTTTGGTCTCCCCCAATCAGATTTTAAAAAGAAAATCTGAGGACAATTCAAGCTCTGAAAAAAAAAAAATAGTGATTCAACAGTGATTAAAGCCCACTTTAAAATTAAAAGAAACAAGCAAAAAACTTTTCTGACAGAGCTAGACATTATTTGTTTTCTCCACAAACGATACCATGCTTGTCATAATTTAATATTTCTATTTTCCAGGAAAAAAGCCCTCAAATACAACACTTCCAAAAGTTGTGATTCATGGATAAAGCCCTGATGACTATGTCGACATTGCAATACACCGTTAGCTCCAAAAGAGAGCACGCTACTCATACCTGAAGAGGACCTAGGGTAGACTTCAGGAGTGGGAAAAAGATCTGAAAATTCTGTTTTTAGGCATGTTTATGTAAGGAAATTGTATATGCAAAAGCACGGATAAGTACACAGATTAGTACTCACCTTTTACCCCAGCTAAATTATAATCAATGATATCATTCTCATTAGAGCTTGGGCATTAATTTCGAGATCGATCCTTTAGTATTATGTAACAAAATGTAATGGTTCCCCTTTCCTTTATCTTCCCTCAAATAAGGAAGCTGACCTGACTTTAAATGACTCTTAATATGAATAACATTCACTACTTAGATCTTCTGATACACGGATACATTGACGATTATAAAACACATTTTGTCTCTTTAAGTTTTTAAATGAGAAGTTTGCATTTTAACATTAATTTCAAATTTCAGCCACCAAATTGACTTTGTTTCAGGTTATTTCTGCTTAAGCTAATGTAATATAAAACACTGCATGAACCCAAATGCTTTCTTCTGTATGTGTTTTCATTAGTTCATTTGTAACAATATTTTACACTCACCCAGTTTTGTCTATTTGCTAAATATTTTGTGCATTTATTGGCTTTGTGACAGGAAAATCTTTTTTTGTGGGTGATTTCATGTGAGTAAGGAGCGATGCTGACTTAGACGGTCCACTGGAGAGAGATGGTGCTTCTACGGCATTGAGAGATGAGAGTATGACCTTAAATGATTTAGCTCTGTATTTTGGCATCAAGAAGCTCTAATTCCATTTTCAGATAAAATAAGTCTTCAAGTTATTATATCCAATATAAACATCCATCTGTGGTACTTTATATATAAATTATTACTTTGAAAAGAACTGGAATTAAGATTTCAACTTGCTTGAACAGAATCTCATTTCCTTGAAATACAGCAGAAGCAGTATTTCAAGGAAATGAGATTCATCTGCACACCGAGGCAGAGGACTTGAATGCCAGAGAACTTGGCTGCCCACTGGATGGTGGAGATAGCTTGATATGTACAAAGTATTAAAGGAAGGCAGATATTCTTACAGAAATAATGTTTTCTTAATACTTCCTTGCCACTCAATAAACATAAACTCAACTAACTCAATATGTTAGATTTTATCTGTCTAGACACAAAGCAGTGACAAAGGCCTTCATTAAGATTAAGCAGCACATTTTTTTTTTCAAGTAGCACATTCTTAAAATTTTATATGTATGGTATACTTTTGCTCTGCACTATCAAAAATAAACTATTTTTTTAGAACACACACGATTAATCTATGTGTTTTTAGAACACATGATTAATCTAAAACCTTTCCATTTAATTTGTCATTTGGAGTCTGTTTTTAAGTCCTCCCTATATGCAATTTTAAAGGCCATATCAGTCTTTGATAGAGAAAACGTAAAAATGTTTCAAATCAGTTTTGTTTGGCATTTCTCAGATATTTCAGGCGCAGAGAACTACATGTGGATTCCTTTCCATCAGATTTAGAGTCCTCAATTTGTCATATTGACACATGGCCAGAACCATAAAATGAATCAGAGTCATGGAGGTAAATGAGGCGCTTCTCTGATGATCTTGGGCATGATTACGGCTCTTGCCTTCATCACGCTTGAGAATAGAATGTGGAGTCTAATCTGAGACTGCTCAGGTGGGTCCTCTCCTGAACACTGCTTTAACAAAATCATCCCCTGCTTGACATCCACGGGACATTTTCAGACTGCCAGTGTTTGTTTTACATAAATTTTATTTACATAAACTTTATTTCCAGGTAGTATAAGAATAAAACACATTAAAGTGCATATATTTATATATACATGTATACACATACACACATTTTTTTTCTTTTCCATGCTTTTAACTTCCTTACAATATCCCTTTAATCCCAGCCTAGGAAGACACCAGGTACCCTCATGCCATCCCTGATTGCATGACATACCTCCAGGATTCTATGCCAGGGATAACACAGACCTTAAGATATAAAGTATTTATTTCTCAAACCAGAATTACTGTGCTTTCTCTCAATTGGAATGGAGTAGGATAGTGAAAGATTTGCATAAAGATTTGCATTTTCTAATATTTACCTAATTTCATCCAACCAATTTCATCAATTCTTTGATGGCTGAGATGAAATCTCGTATCAAATTCTCTACACATTTGCTAAAGATAATTCTTAATACTGTACACTTTATAATCTTTAAAAAAATTACACAACAGCTTTACATTTTGTACTGCCAAAGTGAATTGCTAATCATCATGGATTTTGTGCCATAATTATTTCTAATCTCTTTATCATTATGGTAGCTTTTACCCTTGTCACTCTATTCAGCATCAGTCAAAAGTGTATTCTTCAGAGAATCGTGTCCATATTTATTCTTTCAAACTAGAAAAATAATTTAAATATTATATAATTTAAATAATAATATTTCAATTTATTTGCCAATTATGATTTTTTTATTAAGTTCAATGAGCCAACATATAGTACATCATTAGTTTTTGATGTAGTGTTCAATGACTCATTAGCTGTGTATAACATCCAGTGCTCATCAGATCACATGCCCTCCTTAATGCCCATCATCCAGTAACCCCATTGCCCCCACCCCCTCCCTTCTACAACCCTCAATTTTTTTCCCAGAGTCCCGAGTCTCCAATGGTTTGTCTCCCTCTCTGATTTCTTCACATTCAGGTTTCCCCCCCTTCCCCTATGATCCTCTATATTCCACATATTAGTGAAACCATATGATAATTGTTTCTCTGCTTGACTTATTTCACTTAACATAACCCTCTCCAGTTCCATCCATGTTGATGCAAATGGTGGGTATTCATCCTTTGTGATGGCTGAGTAATATGCCATTGTATATATGAACCACATCTTCTTTATCCATTCATCTGTTGAAGGACATCTCAGGTCTTTCCACAGTTTGGTTATTGCGGACATTGCTGCTATGAACATCAGGGTGCATGTGCCCCTTCTTTTCACTTCATCTGTATTTTGGGGGTAAATACCCAGTAGTACAATTGCTGGGTCATAGGGTAGCTCTATTCTTAACATCTTGAGGAACATCCACACTGTTTTCCTGAGTGGCTGTACCAGCTTGCATTCCCACCAAGAGTGTAAGAGTGTTCCCCTTTTTCCACATCCTTGCCAACATTTGTTGTTTCCTGTCTTGTTAATTTTAGCCAACCTAACTGGTGTAAGGTGGTATCTCAATGTGGGTTTGATGTGTACATCCCTGAGGGTACGTGATGTGGAACATTTTTTCATGTGTCTGTTAGCTGTTTGTATGTCTTCTTTGGAGAAGTGTCTGTTCACGTCTTCTGCCCTTGCTTGACTGGATTATTTGTTTTTTGGGTGTTGAGTTTGAGAAGTTCTTTATAGATCTTGGATATCAGTCCTTTATCTGTAATGTAATTTGCAAATATCTTCTCCTATTCTGAAGGTTGTCTTTTAGTTTTGTTGATTGTCTCCTTTCCTGTGCAGAAGCTTTTTATCTTGATGAAGTCCCAATAGTTCATTTTTGCTTTTGTTTCACTTGCCTTCAGAGATGTGTCTTGAAAGAAGTTGCTGTAGCTGATGTCAAAGAGGTTATGCTTATGCTCTCCTCTAGGATTTTGATGGATTCCTATCTCACATTCAGGTCCTTCATCCATTTTGAGTTTATCTTTGTGTATGGTGTAAGGGAATGATCCAGTTTCATTCTTCTGCATGTGGCTGTCCAATTTTCCCAGCACCATTGATTGAAGAGACTGTCTCTTTTCCATTGGATATTCTTTCCTGCTTTGTGGAAAATTAGTTGACCATATAGTTAAGAGTCCATTTCTGGGCTCTCTATTCTGTTCCATTGATCTATGTGTCTGTTTTCTGCCAGTACCATGCTGTCTTTATGATCACAGCTTTCTAATACAGCTTGAAGTCAGGCATTGTGATGCCCCCAGGTTTGGTTTTCTTTTTGAATATTCCCCTGATGATTCAGTGTCTTTTTTGGTTCCATACAAATTTTAGGATTTTTTGTTCCAGCTCTGTGAAAAATATTGATGGTATTTTGAATGGGATTATACGGAATGTGTAGATTGCTCTGGGTAGCACAGACATTTGAACAATGTTCATTCTTCTGATCCATGAGCAAGGAATGCTTTTCCATCTCTTTGTGTCTTCCTCAATTTCTTTCGTAAGTGTTCTATGGTTTCTAGAGTAAAATCCTTCATCTCTTTGGTTAGGTGTATTCCTAGGTATCTTACAGTTTTTGGTGCAATTGTAAATGAGATTTATTCCTTAATTTCTCTTTCTTCAGACACATTGTCAGTGTATAGAAATGTAACTGATTTCTGTGCATTGATTTTGTATCCTGACACGTTGCTGAATTGCTTTATGAGCTCCCAAATACACAAGCTAACTTTACACCCAAAGGACCTGGAGAAAGAACAGCAAATAAAGCCTAAACCAAGCAGGAGAAGAGAAATAATAAAGATTAGAGCAGAAATCAATAAAATAGAAACTAGAAGAACAGTAGAACAGATCAATAAAACTAGAAGCTGGTTCTTTGAAAGAATTAATAAGATTGATAAACCTCTGGCCAGACTTATCCAAAAGAAAAGAGAAAGGACTCAAATTAATAAAATCATGAATGAAAGGGGAGAGATCACGACCAATACCAAGGAAATACAGGCAATTGTTAGAACTTATTATGAGCAACTATATGCCAACAAGTTAGGCAATTTTGAAGACATAGATGAATTCCTGGAAACTTATAAACTTATAATCAAAAACCTCCCAAAAACAAGAGTCCAGGGCCAAATGGCTTCCCAGGGGGAATTCTACCAAACATTTAAAGAAGAAATAATACCCAATCAACTGAAGCTATTTCAAAAAATAGAAATGGAAGGAAAACTTCCACACTCATTCTATGAGGCCAGCATTACCTTGATCCCAAGACCAGACAAAGAGCCCTTCAACAAAAAGTAGAATTACAGACCAATATCCCTGAGGGATATGGATGCCAAATACTCCCCAAGATACTAGCCAATAGGATCCAACAGTACATTAAAAGGATTATTCACCATGACCAGGTGGGATTTATTCCTGGGATGCAAGGGTGGTTTAACATTTGCAAATCAATCAAGGTGACAGAGCACATTAATAAAAGAAAAGACACGAACCACATGATCCTCTGAATTGATGCAGAAAAAACATTTGACAAAATACAGCATTCTGTCTTGATTAAAACTCTTCAAAGTATGGGATAGAGGGAACATACCTCAACATCATAAAAGCCATCTATGAAAAGCCCACAGTGAATGTCATTGTCAATGAGGAAAAATTGGGAGCGTTTCCCTTAAGGTCAGGAACATGACGGGGATGCCCACTCTCACCACTATTGTTCAACATAGTAGTAGAAGTCCTAGCCTCAGGAATCAGACAACAAAATGAAATAAAAAGCATTCAAGTTGGCAAAAAAGAAGTCAAACTCTCTCTCTTTGCAGATGACATGATACTTTATGTGGAAAAGCCAAAAGACTCCACACCAATTACGATTTATAGAGGTATCAGTAACCTGTGCTGTTTACATAAAATATTCAAATAAACATATTGCAATGTTACATGGGTACATACAAAAGTCATTCAAACTGAGTCAATCCATTGACATCAAATGTATCAATAATGTGTATATATGTAATAACTGAAATGAAGCACGTGCCCAATATGTACTACAATGAACACCAATATCTTGCATGATGTAATAGTTAAAATGAAATACAGTCTTACCAAAATTATAGAATACTATATGTCTCATATTTTTATTTTTTTAAATTTTTTAATTTAAATTCAATTAACATATAATGTATTATTGGTTTCAGAGGTACAGGCCCATGAGTAATCAGGGCTCATTATATCACATGCCCTCCTTAATGTCCATCACCCAGTTATCCCATCCTTCTACCTCCCTCCCTTTCAGCACCCCTCAGTTTGTTTCCTATGATTAAGTCTCTTATGGTTTGTCTCCCTCTCTGGTTTCATTTTGTTTTATTTTGTCTTATGTTTTTAAATTTAACTTAAAGTAAAAATTCAATTACTCTGCTAAGCTAAACAAATTTTAACTGTTCAGTTAGCTGCATGTGGCTACCAGCAATTGTACTGGGCAGTACAGATATAGATAATTCGAACCTGTATCTTCCTGACTCCCAAACCAGTAATCTTTCTACTATATCGTGCTTAATATCTATCAGTAGAAGGTCCAGACATTATTGGCAGATTCAAAGTAAGATACTGGGGGAAGGTAGAGTTAACCATTCCAAAGGAAATTATATAGAGTACTTATTCTTTTGAGAGAGAAGAAGTGATGAACTTAAAGATCACAAACTTCCTGAATTTATGAATCTCAGTATGAGGGGCTTATTTGTAACAAGTGCAGCATTGTCTATAATAGGTAACTATGGGATTCTATTCAGTCAGTGAGCCAATGAAATGACTCATGTAGCTTTATTTAAAAACATACTCTAAATAAATGAATAAAAACATACTCTATAAAAAGCATTACATAATTTCTTAAAATTTTTAATGTGTGCCTTTACTAAAGACTAAGCAACCAAATTGTTTTTCCTCTACTTTAATCTCATCAAAATTGAAATCTAACAAAGTTCTCATTCCTTCGTGACTGTGAAACTTTTGCTCTTGGCCTGAATGATGGTTCCAAGTCAATATTCTACCTATAAGAAAGGATTTAATTAACAGAAGGCTAAATATTTGTTTCTTCATCTGATTTTCTCCTGAGAATTTTAAATGTCTTCCTGAAACCTCTGTAACTAGTCTAACAAAATAAAACACAAGAAAAACCTGCTCACTTATTTAGGAAAATTCTACTGTGATTCTGCATACATCAAGGTTCCATAGCCCAGTAAGAAGGTAATATGTTGAACCAATATTTAGCAGTTGGGTTACTGAATTCTTACTGCTTGACTAGTGTATTGATTTCAAGCTGACAGGAGATGAAAACACAAAATTTTAAACTTCATGTTAAAAATAAGTTTAAAAAAACCCTCACGTGCCGGCTGGGTCTCAGTCATTCCCATTTTTTTATGATAAAATAGTCCATAATAAATATTTTCACGTTCCTCTATCTTTTAATATTTTCTTTTGAAAAGCCAACAATAGCTCTAGGCGGTCTGCTGTGATTAATGATGAAGGTGGTGGCCTTTGTGTGGCAATGCTGTACTGCTACTAGAAGTTTTCAAGGTCACTATTTCCTTCTGCAGAGTTCAAAATAAGTTAAATATTCATAAAACATGACCTGTTTTTGTGAGAGGTACCGTATTTGTTTTATGGGAGCCCCTTTTAATGAAAAGAAATGCAAAGAGATTTTCCCTCTCAATACTTGACATCCTATTCAACTGGGAATGCTATTGGAAAGCTTTTTTTATGACTGAGGAAAATAAGATGGATATTCTTTAGGAGCTCCTTATTATGGAAACATTATTTCCTTTACTAACATTACCTGCAAAAGTCAGAAGTCTCTTAACCTATCTAAATGATAATCTACTGGTGTCTGATGTGCTAATAAAAATCACTGAGGGTCACCTTAATTGAGTGCCTTAGTTGCCATGCCAGGTAAATGAATCATATCCATTGGGAAGATTTGTCTTGGATAGAGAATTTTGTTCCCGGACTTTACTTACTTAGCAACAATCCGATGGATACCAAGGGATGGGGGTACTTATGGGGGTGGGGCTCCACCAAAGCTAAAATCTATTCATTTAGGCAGAAAAGAAGGAATGAAGGGAGGAAGGGAGGAAAGAAGGAAATGAAGGACAACTGGCATCTCTGTGCTTTTTATCATGATATCTATACGGATGTTTCCCCTTTATTTAGTTAGCACTTTAGCTTACTTCTCATGTACTTCCAAATATTTCCAACACTATATTATCATTTCAAATAACCAAAGCTCACTACATTCTTTTGTGGTAAAATGGTCTCCTAAATAATATAATAAAAAAGTAATTGGTACTAATTACCCAGATTTTATTAAAATTCATTCAATGCAAATGGAATTTTCCTTAAAAGTTCTATAAGCCAACAATTTTTCTTTTGTCATATGCTGAAATTTGAGAGATGTTTTATCTGTATACCTAATTTCTCTTTAATATCTCCTTTAATAGGCAGGGTTTGTCAGTTTCTCCATCATATAATCTTCCTTCTACTTCTGTCAAACTATTACTAGTCCAGAAAGAATAACTTAAATATAATTGGAAGATTTACTAGTTAAATCAAGCTGAGAAACAAGCCTTTTAAAATAGTAATAATTCCTTCAGTCCAATAGAAATATATGCATGTGCTCAAAAATCTAAGCATCACAGGAAAGATGAATAAAGTATGGCTCTTGCCTTCAAGAAAAATATAAGTTTAATATGTATATATGTAAACAATTATAGAACAAGAAAGTATTTTTTCAGTGCTACAATCGACTACAACAAAGTTCAATGGAAGCATAGAAAAAGAAGAGAAGAAAATTAATTGTCTAATGAAATAACGAAGAATCCATGCATACCTTGACATTTATTATTGGCATGAAAGTCTAAGCAGAATGGGATACGGTACTTAGAATAGTGGGAAAATGATAGGCATATCAGGGGTTGAGGTTAACTCAATAGTTTAATTATAATTTTTACAATTGGATTGTACTTAGGGAAGGGCTATAGGAGTTTCTTGGAAGAACAAATGCTTTGGAATTTTGACCACCATTCTAAGGGATTTGATCGTTGTTATTTTAAGCAATTGGAAGTCACCAAGGATTTTGAGCAGAGTGATCTAAGTATCCTTGCATTATAATACAAAAATCCCAGCCATAAAAAATGAGGAAATCCTGCCATTTGCTGCAACATGGAGGAAACTTGAGGATATTTTGCTAAGTCAAACAAGTCAAAGACAAATACTGTACGATCTTGCTTATACGTGGACTCTAAAATTTAAAAACAAAACCAAAAATCTCATTGAAAAGGAGATCAGATTTGTGATTATGAGAGGTGAAAGGGGTAGGTGGGATGAAGCAAAGTGGTGAAAGGTACAAACTTCCAGTTGTAAGATACATAAGTACTAAGGATGTAACGTACAACATGAGCTGTGTGATATACAGGAAAAGTTACTAGAGTAGATCCTAAGAGTTCTCAGTATGAGGAGAAATTTTTTTTTCTTTCTTTTTCTCCATTGTTTTTTGTTGTGTCTCTATGAGATGATGTCATCTAAATTTATTGTGGTAATCATTTCACAACATGTATAAGTCAGACCTTTATGCTGTACACCTGAAACTCATACAGTGATGTATACCAATTACATTTCAATAAAACTGGAGGTGGGGGGAGAAGAAAAATTTCATGCGTTTACATGTTTCTCCAGAGAAGATAGGGTAGGACTAAATAAATTACCAAAATGTAAAGAATGGTCAAAACTATCTTTAAAACATTCAACACTATTTATATCAAGCACATGTATAAGTATGATTTTGCCCACAAAAATACATTGATTGCTAGGGGTAAATTTTAAAAATCTGTAGCTACGCTGAAAGAAAAGGAAAATGTACTGAATGAGTAAATGAGACATCTAAAAATTAAGACATGAAAGAGTTGAATAGGAGAAGTCATTAATAATTTACTTTATATTTATACTAAGAAACTTAAACATCATTCAGAAGTAGGGAAATGAGGTTTGATTTTTTTTTCAGTTCTTTTTGTTTGGCAGGAAAAAAAAAGAAGATACCCAACTTACAAAGAAATGTTTATTTTTTCTCCTTTATTATCTTTGGTGATTGCTTAGCAATTATGGAAAAAGTAAATATAAATATAGGGAAAAAGTGTTTTGAGCTATGCATGGTAGGAGCATTATCTTATGTTAACTTATAACAACAATCAACAATTATCAACCAAAAAAATACAGATATATATTCAATATAATGTGTCAAAAGGCATGAATAATGGTGAAGCCATTTTCTTGTTTTTTTTCTATTTGCATAGGCTGATGTATGTTAGAGAGATGAAAAGTAAAATAATATTTACTGAGTGCTTATTATGTGACGGTCACACTTTACATATATAACTTTATTTAAATTATAAAATACTTGTAGGAAATCCATGAGCTTCATTCAAAAAGTTTTCTTTTACTTTTTTTTTCTTTTTTTTTTTTTTGTGCTAGCATTGCATTGCTTGCTTTTAATAGAGCAGTGAGGAGGGTAGGTATCATCGTTGTGTCATGGAGCCTACAATTAGTAGGGAAAAGGATATTACAGAATTCATTACAGTAAAGTATATAATGTATCTTAAAGATATTATGGGAGCAGAAAGTCCTAACCTAGACTAAGGCCCAAGAATCCTGAAGAAGGGCTGTACAAGCTGAAATGTAAAAGTTGAGTAGGAAAACATTTGGCCGAGGGGCATAAGAAGAAAAAGGGAAGAGGATTTGAGTAATAAGGCACAGAGATTAGGAAACAGCATGCCCCAAAGCCTGAAGAAGGCAGTGAAATGAGACTGTAGTGCCTGGAGGAAAGACCTCAAAGTAACAAGTGGCTATGATTGAGGATAAAGAGGTTGGGTGGGGAAAAATCTTGGTAATGTGACCTATGCCATGTCAAAGGTTCTGAACATCGACACAGATTTAGGACATCATTTCAAAAAGTTGACTGTAGGTACAGTGTGGAAATGGATTGGATGAAGTAAGAATGTATGGTAGGAGGCAAGGTCAGAGTCTACGGAATAATCTACAAAAGAATGAGATTATCATAGCGTGTTGGCAGTAAAATTAGAGTGAATTGAGTGACGTGGCTCTAAAGTAAATTTAATTATATTGGGGCGCCTGGGTGGCTCAGCTGGTTTAGCATTTGCCTTCAGCTCAGGTCATGATCCCAGCGATCGAGCCCCATGTCGGGCTCCCTGCTCAGCGGGGAGCCTGCTTCTCTCTCTCCCTCTGCCTGCTGCCCCCCCTGCTTGTGCTCTCTCTCTCTCTCTCTCCCTGTCTCTGTCAAATAAATAAATAAAATCTTTTTTAAAAAGCAAATTTAATTGTATATATTTTTATTGACTGGATGCAGGAAATAAAAAAAAAGAAAGTGTAAAGTACAGTAAGGAAGTTTTTGGCTTGAAAAACTAGCAGTGTATTGACAACAGATACTGAGATCTGGAAGACTGGGAAAGAAGCATATATGGGCTTGGGTGAGAAGATCGGAGATAATGAGAGTGTTTTATCTATAGCAACTTAGTTGTGACAATGAACGTACACCACAGAGTTTTCACAAGCCAATTATATACCAGAGACTGGTACCCAAGAAAGAAAATGAGGTAGGAAATAAAAAGATGTAGTTGTCATAACAGATGGTTGCTGCAGCCAAGGGGTTAGATAAAATCTTCTGATGAAAGTGTGTAGTCAGAGTGGAGGAGTGAGCTGAAAATACAGTCCTTGTTTTGGAACATCTACATTTGAGATATGGGTAGAGGAGACTGGGTAGATGGGCAGAATATGGTAGGATTACAATGAGGAAATATCGTCTTACAGAAACCAAGAAAAGAAAATTTTCCTTTTAGGAAGGAGTGGTTACTATTGTCAAATGCTGTCAGAAGACTAAATAAATTAAAAGCTAAAATACCCATCTGAACTAGAAACACTAAGGACAGAGGAAAGAGCAGAACTTTGGAAGCAGAAAAAAATATTAGAATAGTTTCAAGACCCAGTGACAGATAAGCAAATATGGTGAAAATCTGATGCTAAAGGAGATAAGATATGCCAAGTGTAGCAAAGTAAACAAAAAACATTGTTTTCATTTGCTTTTAGATTGATTAGCTGGCTATTTGGTTTTTGTCAGGGTCTTTTTTGTTGGTTTTTAACTTGGAGGAGAACTGACCAAGTCGAATTGCTCTTTTGGTCTTTGACAAGGTATTATTGTAAGTGATCCAAAGATAAGTGGGAGAAACTAGCCTTAAATAAAATAAGATAAACATCATCTCTTCAACTGCCCCCAAACAGAAAGGTAGTCGGAAGAAAGGAAGATTGAAGAGAATGTAGGTTATTGCTTTTGGTCGTAGGAAGTTGAATTTGTGTAAAAATTACTTTATTCTCTGTCAGGTAAAGTTATTTAAAATCAATGAGTGAAACATAGAGGGAGTCAATTATTGGAAAAATTTAAAGTAGATTTAGAATAAAATTATGGAAAAGGGGTGATTAAAGTGGTTCGGTGGATTGCTGGTCATTGTTAATAACCTAATTGAGGTTTCCAGTTATAAATTTATAGAGATGTCAGGTTGTCTGATTTTTTCAACAGTACTCAGCAGCCTGTGATTAGACATGAGAGCGGTCAGACTCCTGGATTCACCAAGAAATGGAGTCTTTTTGTCGTTGCTTTATGCTTTTTTCCCAAACAGGGCTTCAGACAGCACGTTCTAGGATACTGGCAAGATATCAGATGATATGAGGAACAAGAAAATCTAGGATGAATAGGGATCAAAATTATAGATCAATGGTAGGAAAAATGTAGAGGCACAGTAGGGACCAGACGTGAAGGACAAAGAATTGATGGAATAGTGTTACTGAGATAGGTGCATGGATAGCTGGAATCAGAAAGTAGACGGGCCACATTTGTGATTTCAGGTGATGTATTTTGGGGAGAAGACAGCATATGGTCCAGTGCTTGGCTGAGATGGTGGGGAGTAATAATCACTAAAAATGGGCAAGTCAGAGATACTGATGCAGTGAAAAATGTCGAAAAGGCCAATGTGGAGAAAGGCTCTAGTCCTTAAGCTAAAGTTGTCAATTACTGTGAGGAACCGATTTGAAATGCTATCAGAGATGTCAGTAGAGAAAAAAGACAAATAGCATCGCACTCAGATGGTGTGAATCTCAATGAAAAAAAGAAAAAAGGACGAACAAAAGAAAAAAGGAAAGAGAAGATTATAGGAGAGCAGAGGGACAATGAACCAATCACAGCAGTGGGCAGTGAAGAAAACAAAGAACTGTCCCTGTCCACACCAGAGGCTCAATATTTGACAGCAAGCAGCCTCCATACGAGAAGTGCAAACTGCAGGAGAGAGCCAGTTTTCAGTGTCTTCCCAATGTATTGGGAAATTTCACTGAAGAAAGGGAGAACTTCAAAGTGTTCTTTTATCACATAATAGGAATTCCTAAGGATACAAGTGGATAGCATTAAGACTGAGAGTATTAAGAGTGTGAGACTGCAAGAGAAGGTAGAAAGCATGGGAGGGGTGTGGCTCACCCTAGAAGAAGAGTGGTATGGGACATGGTCTAGACAGCAGCCCCTTGAGAACAGGGTGCACCTGAGCTGCTCAGAATTCAATGAGACTAAAAAGGGAGCTCTCAGGCTGTGGCCAGTGGTGGGATGGTTTGTTTTGTTTTTTCCCATGGTGACAGTGTGTAGGTAGTAGCAAATGTGCTTTCATTATATCTCATCCCTGCAGCAGGAGACAGGTGAGCAAGTCCCAATGACGGCCCATGGCGGGTATCAGAGAACAAACACCCTTATGGACTTGAATGTGTGGCAGTTTTACAGTTTAGGGATCTGCGCATTACCGAGTTTATGTAATTTAATGAAGGCAACATAGCTACCAAGGATGCCCTTTATCTTTATTATCCACCTGCCATTGCATGTCAGTACACAGAGGCTGAAGATACAAAGCCCTTCCATTTTTATAAAGTTACTTAGCAAGGCCTCACTTCACAATTAAATGAGCATGTATCATCTCCCCTACTCTACTGCACTGTGGAAAATTCATTTATATTTTAAAATCCAAATTAAATTTATTTCCGCCTTGATGCTTTCTCTGTCCCTAAAGGAAGATTTTTTTTCTTGTATTTTAGTTTATTTTTATTTTTTGTGACTTCAAACTTTTGTTTAAATTCTAGTTAGCATATAGTGCATATTGTTTTTTCATGTATTTTAAATAATTTTCTTACACCTCTATTGTAGATTGTATTTTATTCCTTATAATGACCTTACCTCCCAAATGCTAATAAAGACACCATTATAGGATATAACACTGATTTTTGTGACTAGGTGTTTTAGACAATAATATATAGGGAAATGATTTTATCACATGTAAGTTTTCCCAAATTTCAAGAATAACAAGGTTTGAAAAATAAAAGTACCCTATAATCTAGGCCCATCACACGATAGTAGGTCTGAGTCTATTTGAAGTTATCCTGCGTTCAATATAATGCTTATTCTCAAGGATTATTGAAATAAAGCTAAGTCAGTCTTTCTAATCATCCTTCCATTGAAAGAAATAGAAAACAAATAAAAAAGGCATAGATTTTCAGGACACATCTAAACTCCTTTACAAATCCCTTGGCTACCTGTTATCTATTACTAAACCTCGATTATTTCAAGTTAGGGTTTAAAGACCTCCCAAACTTGGTCCCAAACAGCTTACTTCCTACAGCAAACTGTAATTTCCAGACCAATTCTTCAGTTCTACTTTCAAGGCAGCACGTCATTCTACATAATAGTTGTAATCAGAAAGTTCTGGTTCAGAGTCTTGAATACTCAATTCTTGCATGTGTGATCTCATCAAGGAGACTACCCTCTATCTCTAGACCAGAGATATTAATAGTATATATTCCACATATTTGTCGTGTTGATTAAAGTATCATATTGTGGTATTTATGCAACAAATACTTGAGTTCTGACCAGGTGTTAGGCTCTGGGTTGCAATTTCTCTATTAGTCAAAACTTCCATAATTTTGTTCACAGTATAGCAAATTAATGTCCCTAATTTTTGAAGATTTATTTGAGAGAGAGAGAGAGAGAGAATGGAAGGAGGAGCAGAGGGAGAGAATCCCAAGCAGATTCCTTGCTGAGCACGGAGCCCAGTGTGGAGCTGGATCCCACGACCCATGAGATCATGACCTGAGCCCAAACCAAGAGTTCGTCATTCAACCAACTGAGCCCACATGCCCCAAATTAATGTCCTCATCTTGTAATAACCACCTCAAATCTTAGTTCCTCTGTAAAAAATTAACCATTATAATCTTTGTCAAATGACCTCTGAACCCCTAGAAGGTATTATCTGTGTCAACAGTTTATATTAAGCATTTGTCTGACATTGTTAAGTATCATTTCCTACTCATGAATTTCACCTCTTTCATTAAAATACTGATGAGGAGAAGCCATTGATAATGTTTCCCTTTCCTTGTGTGCCATACTCTTAGGAACAACTTGGAGATTGTGTTAGTAAAGACTTGTTGATAAATAGAGGGGTTGAATGATTTCAGAGATTTTCTTAAAAGAAAAAGTGTTACTTTTTTTTTTTTCTATTTCAGAAATTTTTTACAAGGCAGTTTGTTTCTAGGAACAGGCAAGTCATTTGTATAAAATCCATTCCACCATTTAGTAAATGCATTTCTGCCAGGACTCTACTTCATATCTAGTAGTTGGAGATGTAACAGAATTTAGACAAGTGAAATAAGAAAGTATGCAGCTGCTGAACAGCGTAAAGGCACTACCCCCAAATAACACTTCCCCTCCATCTCTTCTCTTCTGTATTCATTTTACGGTGGACGTAGTCAAAAGTACTACCTAATGTGGCTTTCCTCTAACCTGTTTAAGGTAGCTGTCTGTAGCTATTTATAGTCCCAGTAGTACTGGGGGTTAGGAGAAAACCTATGTTTTAATGAACACTTTTCTTAGAAAATACAACAAATGTACTCAGAGTACTCATTGCCTAGCTTTAGCTGTCTCAAATGGCAGCTGGTGCTTTTATTACTGTATAAAATATCTGACTGCTTTTGTAATAAAGAAGCTAAAGATCCCACTGCTCTCTTCCTAGGCAAAGGGAGCAATAAAAGTGCCATTTAGTAAACTCTATCCTTCCTAGTTAATAAAATACGCCATGTAGGAAGTGAGAGAATCAGAGCTGATTTGGTCCTCGGAGTCTCCTAAAAAAAAACAGAAAAACGGTATTGTCTCCCTAATTGTTTGATTGTTCTGTATGCCTTCCAGACTAGGAAACGATTCATCCATAGCTCTCATCTTTAACACAAAACAAGACACATGTGGTCCTTTTGCTATGAACTGGGAGTGAAGAGCCACATTGGTTTGTGAAATTGTCCAGGTTGTAGGAGGTCTTGAACTGGGAAATATCTGAGTCAATGGAATGGTTATTTAACTCCCTATTTAAATTCTGAAGAAACCATACCAAAAAACCCATATGCAGAATGATCTGCATATGGAGCTGCCCTGAGTTTAAAAGATATCATGATAAAGCAAAAGAAATCCGCAGTAATTTTAATGAAAGCAGGAATGTAAAACAATTCAATATACCACAAAACCACATTTGTCCACTATTTGGAATTCATGATAATTTATATAGGGCTTAAAGCAAGGTTTCTTTGTACTGTCTTTGAAAAAGGGTTTGCTAAGTAAATGAGAAGCATAATCAGGGATTCAGATTTGTTTAACGGATATAAAGTGAGCTTTCACATATGTCGAAGTGTCAATTTTCGCAAAACAAATGCTAATTGCCAGTGACAGACACAAAGATGGTACCATTTGGAAATCTTTGTTACCTAAGTTGTATGTCAGGAGTTGGAAATTTCTGTCTAGCATCAGGCCAGGCTGGGAGCAACATCCCACAAGTCATTTAAGCTACAGCAAAGTAGTGATACGAGCATCCCCTCTGGAGTCAGACTACCTGGCTGCTAATCACAACTACACCCTTACCAGCGAGGTAAGGACGGGCAATTTCCTTAATTACTCCATCTATAAAATGGGGATAATAATAGAATCTATTTCATACATTTGAACGGAGATTAAAGAAAATAAGGAATCAATATATGTAACTTAGTTTTACAAGAGCTTGGGGATTTAGGAGATGCACATACATGTGCGTGCACACACGCACGCATGCACACACACACACACACACACACACACACACACAATCTTCCTTGACTTCAATGAAGTTATGTCCCAATAAACTCATAGTAAGTTGAAAATACCCTAAAGTGAAAATGCATTTTACACACCTAACCTACTAACATCGCAGCGTAGCCTAGTCTACTTTGTGCTCAGAACACTCACTTTAGCCTACACTTTGGCAGAATCAACTAACGCAAAGGGTATTTTAAAATAAAGTGTTGAATATCTCATGTAATTTATTACATACTGTAATGACGTGAGAAACAGAGTGGTTGTATGGGTACACGATGGTTGTAGACTGCAGGTATATTGGTTGTTTATCCTCATGATTATGGGGCTCTCTGGGAGCTGCAGCTTCCCACCCTGGCTAGCACTGCAAGAGAGGATCATACTGCGTATCACTAGCTCAACAAAAGATCCAAATTCAAAAATTCGAAGTATGGTTTCTACTGAATGCATATCACTTTCACACCATCATGGAGTTGAAAAATTGTTAAGTCAAACCATCGTTAAGTTGGGCACCATCTATATATATGTGTGGATGTGTATATGTGTATACACACAAACATATATGCATATATACACATATGTATACATGTGTGTGTAAATGCATGCATGTGTATTTATTTACTTAAATACACAGGAGAGATATTGGATTGTTTCTATATTCCAGCCACTCAGTTAATGGACCTAATAGAAAAAATACATATATATACACACATACATACAAGCACATGCATACATATGTGTGTGTGTATATACATTTGAATATGTATATCAATGTATATACGTGTATGTATATATTTTTTCTACTAGGACCTTTAAATGAATGGCTGGGATATAGGAACAATTCAATACAATTTTTTTATATATTTAAAAAAATATGCCTTTCTATTCATGAAAAAATAGTCATGATATTTTGCTGTATTTGTCTCTTTTACTTTCTCCTACATGTGGTGCCCATCCGAATATCATTTGGACTTAAAAGGAAACTAAAAGATGGTCTAGTAGATAAAATCTTGTGCTCCTTAATACAAATGAACTGATGAAAAGTATCAGAAAACGGTAGGATTTAGTAGATATAGAAAATGTAAAAAATTGTGGAGTCATAAATACTTTGAAAAATATGTATAAGATTGAATACATCAAATGTATTTGAGCTTTCGTGGCATTTAATATTTCTAACAAAGATAGAAATACCAGAAATATGCTCAATTCTTTCTCCTCTTCCCCCTCCCTCCTTTTCTCCCTTCCCTCCCTTCCTTCCTTCCTTCCTTCCTTCCTTCCTTCCTTCCTTCCTTCCTTCCTTCTTCCTTTTTGGTGTGTAATTAAAGTATATTATTAATATTCATGTAACTGTTGTTCATTTTTTATAATTTAACACCTTCTCAGCTCTCCTTCCGATTGGACCCACTGTACCACTTCCTGTAAGAGATGGGTATAGATTTGCGAGGTTGGAGGTTGAAGCTGGGACTAGGCTGAAATGGCTCTGCATAATACTGAAAATTTCTCCAGACTGGTGGAGGGATGGAAGGAAAACTTAAAAGAAGTCTGGAGCCTGAGAAACAAGATAATGAGAGAAGGAGGGCTGGAAAAGATCCCTGCCTGTGCCTTATGGGAAGAAGAGACTCTGTAGATAGAACATATTTTGAGGGTGGTTATTGGTTTGCCCTTGGAGGTTTGATGGAAAGTCCTACCCCTCTTCCCCTCTGAATTGTACAGGAAAATCTACATGGCTCAGTAATATTTTTGGAGTGAGCAACTAATCATTTTAAATGAAAAGACGTGAGCATAGCATGGCATATAGAGATCTTTAATCACTATGCTGTACATCTGAAACTAACGTAACAATGTATGCCAACTATACTGAAATCAAAAGATTAATTAATTAATTTTGAAAGGAAAAGAGGGGCTGAATTGAGGGAAGGCAAAAGTCAGACTTCAAATTGAAACAAACAAAGAAGTGGATGCAGAAACAAATCAAACCAATCATTAGAGACCTAATGTGGATGGAGACCCAGAAATCACGCACTTAGAGCAGTTTTCTCTTTACCATGAGTGAAACTTTTGCAGTCCTTATATTTTAAAGGTACGGACGAGAGGTTAAACAGTTCACAGGAGCTGCTGCACACTCATGTACAAACACAGACATGTAATTTGAAAACATCGGATTAGTTCAAAATTGTTCAGGAAATGTGACTGTGTTTCAGTTAACATTTTAAATGTAATGGTTTGGATTCCATTAGGAAGTTTAAATTATTTTTGTCTGTGATTTGTGTGTATGTGTAAGACATTACAGTACATACATCTACAGTACATATTAAATTACCAAATCAAAATATACCTTGATTCTTTTTCGTTGAAACAGCTGACAGTTGGTCACAAGATGTAATTATTCTGTTTTATAGAGCCTCATTTCATGACCACATGGAAGAGAATGTTTAAAAAAGGTCTAGACACAGCAGAAAAAAGAAATCTTAGTTCAGGTATCAGAAAATGGCAGGAGTCCAAAGCTCCAGCGTTTGAAAAGAAGCTAATAAAAAGATCACAAAGTTACAATTTGACCTTATTTTATTAAAAAGCTGATCCACCTGGAAAGGGAGTGCTATTTAATTTAAAGACAGAAAAGGTGAGAGATATCCTAAAATGATCAAAGGGATTCCAATGCTTTTGCCAGATGGGCTGTGTGTTCATTAAGAATATTTAATAGTCTACATTTAAATGCCTACAATAGAGGTTTTATAAGGTTGATGTTTCACTGAAATTTTAATTGAATAATTAGTCTAAATTCTAAGCTAGGAACTAAAATGATGATCTTATTTGAACAGAATAACTGAGGGCATTAGATGATTTTTAATTAGATTGTTAATTGATTTTCTCTTTAATTTTTTTCAATGATTGATTATGGTCTGTTGAATTGCAATGGATGTTAATTCCTGCTATGACTTGGGTCCATACATTGAAGTTCAGGCTTTTTTCTCTTCTATTTTCCTATTCACTGTCATTGCTGCAGACAGTTTTTATAATACTACATTCCTCAGTTGTGTTGGTCCTGATTAACAGTTGCTACATCTAAACTAAATAGTTTCTTTATGTCAGTTATACTTTATGATCTTCTGAAATCCCATATAGCTTTTAATAGCAATTTAACAAATTTCATAAACACATGGAATATTTTTGATTATTCTTGTTAGCAAAGAAAAATAGAATCTACATGAATATTATAGAAAAAGTATAATGCAAGTCTTAACAGTTAATATCAATGAGTTAATTACATGTTCTCAGGCTTTCTCTACGGGGTGCTCTTATCTCCAGCCAAACAGACACAAAATATGATTTTGTTTAAGGAAGTGAAAATAACTATACTGGCCGTTTATTTATCCTTTATCATTGGAAAATGAAAGGTTTTCCTTAATAAAGTTTTTTGCACATAGATGGATTTTCTAGAAAACTGAATTTTATGCCTTTAAATACTAACTTTAAAGTTTATAGCTGTTTTTATGGATATTTAAATAACATGTTCCATCTAGCTTCTTGCCTTTTTAACCAGGGAATACTGAACATAATTTAAACTTTTCTTGATGACTGAGGGTCAAAAAATGAATACAAATTATTTTAACCTTCTGCAATTAAAGGGCCTCAGAGGCTAGAAAGTCTTAGATTTTTATGCTGTGATGAACTTGACCATAAAGCTAAGGAACTTATGAGCAATGGCTACACCATAGATAAAGCACTGGAGAGTCAGATTTTTCCCCCATGGGCTTTAGTTTTTAACTCAAACATTGCAGTAAGTTTTGATTGTGGAAATCCTTACAGTTCAAAGGAATGGGCATATTCACAAGTAGGGAAAATATTTCTTAACTACCCTAAAGAAATGGATAATTGCGAAGTCCAGCTCAGAGCAACAACTGCAAGAAATACTTGGGCAGGTTTGAATTCCAGTAAAGCATCCTTCATAGAACCCATACTTCATGGACTAAAGAAACAGAAAAAGATACAGCACAACTAACAGGCCTGCTGACACTGAGTTCAGCATCAGACACAGAAAGCTTCTGCATCTTTAAAAAAATTGCAGCCAATAAGACTGGATTCTCTCTGCAATTCTAATATAAGATCTGATGTTAGAAAGTTAACAGGATTTGTGAAAGCAAATCAGTCTATTTCAGAGATGTGACTCCTATGGCAGAGAGAATCATGATAAGAAAGATACACCAGACGGCTGTGGGCACTTCAACAGTCATTTAAACCAAGACTTTTCACTAATTCCTTAGTGAAGAGGAATTCAACGAAACACTAGAGATATGACTTACGTCATTTCTGTTTATTATTATTCGTCCTCTTTCTACAGTAATCACAGAGAGTAATTCCACAAGGTACATCTCCTAGAAGAGTACAGATTTTATTGATTTTCACTAAATTGCAGAATCTCAGGTTAGAACATGTTCCTTGCTTAAGAATTTTTAAAATACTGTCAGATACACATGTGGGTATGTATGTGTGTGTATATATCTCAGAGTATATATATAATGTATGAGGGGATGTATTATGAGTGTGAGTGTACCATGTGTTGGTAATTGTTACCTTGTTCATTCTGTAGTGAAAGGTTAGTTGATCTCATTCATTTCTTCTTTTTAATATCTCTAATATTTAAAAGCAGAGTTTGCAAAATTTTTTAAGAAAAATTATTTCTTAAAGTATTTCTTTTTTTCCTTAGAGTATTTCTTAAAGAAAGAATCCCATCCATATTAAATTTAACGTATAATTTGTAGCTGGCATAATTATTTTATAACACATTGATTAACTTTCAGACAAATGTCTGATTCATATGTGAAAACATCTCTTTTCTTCTTCACTAACTTTCTTTATTAAATGATTTTCTCAGACTTTGTCATCTGCACCAGCCTTTAGGAATCTCTCTGCTTCATCAAACCCTAATTTCTTTCCAAATCCCATTTTAAAAGTGATCATTTCTCCTCTTCTTGGTAATCTGAATTTTTGTCTCCTTTGGTTACTTCCATGGCTAAATGTCTGACATGATTCATTTCAACTCTGAAATATTCCTCTTACTGTAATCTGTCCCAGAAGCAGATGTATCATGTAAGTAGGCGCATTGCGTTGTGAAAAAAAAATATATGAGAACTTATGCAAGAAATATATCTGATTACAAATATAAACTATCTAGAAATGAGTTAAATCCAGGGTTCTAAATTTCTTTTCTTTTTTATTATTGTCATTTTGTCCAAGCAAATATATGTCAATGTGATAAAGAGTTGTTTAACTTAAAAATAAAAAAAATAAATCCTTGGACAAGAGAATGATTTCTAAAGGAGACAAAGTTTGCTTTAACACTATTTTAGTAATTTCTTATTGGACATTAGAATTCCTTTTTGTATCTCCACAAATGATTGGTTATATTTCATTACTGCTAAAATTTAACTAGATATTTTTACTCTAAACTCTAATTATGACATGAAATCAGGGCAAATTTCATATATCAATCTGAATGCATCATTCTCTTGCTTTATTTAATTTTGCCACTCATGTTCTCATGTGTGCTGAATTTCATTAAAAATATTTCCAACATTTTTTTGGCCTGAATAATATAATTAGTATGACTGAGGAGACCAGATAATTAAATAAAAAGTGCTTCATCCACTGGATCCAGGGTAGGTGATGGATGGCAGAATTCGAGAGGACCCAGGAAGGTAGGAACAGACCAGTTCAATATTCCTCAAGAAAGAGCAATGCAATGACTAATAGATTTTTAGAATCCCCATCATTTTAATGCTATTTACCCAAACCACAACCAATGTGTTACTGCTGATTTTATCTCTGCAGTGACCCATCTTCCCTCTTTCCGAAGGGTTCCCTGTAAATGTCTTCCTTTAATACCATCCATCAAAAGAGGAAAATAAAGGTAAGTTGATCAAAGATCATCTAGGAAGAAAAATTATTAATCTTAATAACTTTCCATAATTAGGAACAAGAGGTTTATACTGATACCAAAACACAAATAACTGTAAATTAGATTTAAACCAGGGCTTGAAATTTGCCTACTTAGGATTATCACTAGTTACTAGGCATGCGATTTGTTTTATTCTATTTTCTCTGGAAAGAGTGCCACAAGAGATAATAATCTGTTAAAACTTCATTCCTATTCTCTGATCACTTGGAGTCACTACGCTCAAAGGCTAGAAACTGACCAAAGATGGTTCTGTAAGTTCAGTGCTGGAGTCATTACCTTCAGAGGTGCTAATTTACACTGTCTTGGTTTGTATTTGTCTTTCTTTTTTTTTTTTTTTTTATATTTTATTTATTTATTCGACAGAGATAGAGACAGCCAGCGAGAGAGGGAACACAAGCAGGGGGAGTGGGAGAGGAAGAAGCAGGCTCATAGTGGAAGAGCCTGATGTGGGGCTCGATCCCATAACGCCGGGATCACGCCCTGAGCCAAAGGCAGACGCTTAACCGCTGTGCCACCCAGGCGCCCCTGTATTTGTCTTTCAATGCAGGTATTTATGACACTGAAGTTAGTGGGCTGCTTAGATGTTCTCTAGGGTCTAAATACAAAACCATAACAATATGATGGGAATTGTACAAATCCCCGAAGTCCAGAAATGAGAGAGCTGAAGGCACCATGACTAAGGATATTAGCTGAGGACATATGTAACCATTTTAGGACTGAATTCATCTTTCAAGACGTGATAAAATAAAAGCAACCAACTGTAAAATCTTAAAGAATTATCTGACATAGAAAATTGGATTAAAGATTGAATGAGTATAATTTTGGTGACACTGATAGCTTTTGAATATATGAAGCCTTAAGAAATAAAACTGCCCTTGACTAAAACCTAGAGAACACTAAAAATGTATGAATATTATTATTAGAAAATATAATTAAGAGGAAGATGTGAGGGTTGGCATTATGACTTAGAGCAATACTTGAAATGGATAAAAAATATATAGCTTAATTTATGAACAAATCAAAATTACCATTCTAACTGTACTTTGAAGTTTATTTAAAATAATCATGTGATTTTTTTATTTAAAAAAATCTTCCTTTTTCCTTGAAGATCCTAGAAAGCTAGATACAGAATGTCCTGAAGAAATAAGACCTTGATAGATGTATGTAATGATTCAATTATGCTAATAATGCCAAATATAAATATTAGGAAAGTTTTCAAACAGATACAGAAAAGTACAAAATTGTGTGTATTCTTTATTCACACAATGAGACATACATCCTAATAATAAGATGAAAGTTGCCCGAAGTCACCAGTAAGCCAAAAGCTGTGGAAGAAGCCTCAAGGGACCCTTTGAAGATAAAGGGGAGAAACAGCCCTATTGTTACCTCACTTTCTTGCCTCTTCTATTTCCTTCTCATGCCCAAGAAAACAACAATTGGTGGACTACCCAAATGATACAGATTCTAAGATACTTTTAGTTCTGTGACTTCTAGGCTTACAAGACCCTCAATTGCCTTCCTCACTTCCTAGTTCATAGCACAAGTTTATGAGATGGAATCATTTTTTTAATTGATTATTTTGCACTAGATTTTCTACTAGAAAAACCATTCATTCTGTACATCTCATATCATGTGTTCTGTAGGAGCTTTCCCTCCCACACCAGATGTGAAGTCAATAAAAGAAGCGTGGCATTTTATTGGGGATGGGCACAGGACTCAATTAGGATCAATGAGACTTTCTCTGAGACATCGGGGAGAGAATCCTCACTTTTTCTAACTGGATTTGAACCCAAAAGTACGTAGGCTTTCTTAAAATAGCAGTTTTCTCCGAGATCCTAAAGCAAAACAGAAAAGTGAAATATAATATTTAATAAAACTCAAATAAGCAGCCTAAATTACTACCTAATTCTAACCACTCTACCCTCTTGATAGCATAAGAAGAGCTATTTGTTAAAATTTGCAGCATGATTTATGGTGAGGTTTTCTTTGAATAGTTCTGCAAGCAGTGCACCTTCCCAGAGAGTGTTAAAGTGTCCATTAGGGAAAGAGGCAAAGAAGAAGCTTACAGTCTCTGCAAGCAAGCATTATCTTAGAATGAAACACTGAACTTTGTGCCTTCTTACCTCTACAACATCTGTATTTTGAATCCACCCTCCCCGCTGTGCCCCCACCCCCGATTCCATCATGGGAAAGAACCTGTCTGGTTATTTGAGAAGCAGGCCATCCAAATGACAGAACCACACATTAGGGTGAAGTGACAGTATTTGTAGTCTTGCATCCTAATATCCTGCTATCTAATTCACTCTGGATTTTTCAGTTCTGGGAGTAGTGCTTATGTTGTTTTGAGATAAGATTTCCTCATTTTACACTCAAAGCATCCTGATTGGATATAGTTTGGGGGATAACTAACTTTTTTTCTCCTTAATGTTAAACACGTGCTTATAAACATGACATCTTTTTGGAAAGATGTCAGGTGTCTCAATCCCCTTTTGTGCAGATTCCCTATAACATCAAAAATTATTGGGACACCAATCATTTGGGTAAGCAGCTACCTTTGACTCAGATCATGATCCCAGGGTCCTGGGATGGAGCACCACATCAGGCTCCCCTGCCCAGTGGGGGAGTCTGCTTCTCCCTCTCCTTCTTCCCCTCCCCCTGCTTGTGCCCTCTCTCACTCTCTCTCACTCACTCTCTCCCTTTCAAATAAATAAATAAAATCTTTAAAAAATCAAAAATTACAATGACTACAATTATGACTATGTATTATTATAACTACTATTACTACTAGTAATGCTACTACTACTATTTCTGTTAGTTATCAGAATGATGAAATATAACAGACAGTAATGGTTACTAGGTATACCATTGATTCTCAACAAGCCCAGCCTTCCAGAAGTAAAGGCATATATAAGTAATTCTAGATAGTTCTTGGCTGGGATGGGATGTGCCACTTTCACACTGAGATAGTAAAACTCCTCTACCCAATTTTCCAGCTTGTCTGCCAAAGCTATGCAGTGGAGAAGACCATGAGCTCTAGGAGATGAAGCTACAAGATGGCGGCTCCTTCATTAGTCTGGATCTCTTCTTGACTGTGCAAAGCAGAGTCCCTTTCCAATCTGTTTTAGATACGTTTAGAAGTAAGTCACTAGACACTTGTGGATTTTTTCCTTACCCTTACATAGCTTATGATAACAGAAACTATCAATGCTCTATTCACATCCTCTCATTTTATCCTGGAGTTTATTTATAGACAGTTCTCTTATACGCAAGCAGTTTCCCATTTTTCTCTGCTTCCACAAATTCTGAGGCTTCAGGGAGTCGGAGGTGGTGGTGGCTGGTCCATGCTGCATGTTCAGGGGAATGAAGACACCACAGGCAATTCTTAACTTGCAAGGAATGAAAACTGATGGATAAGCAAATACTTTTTGTTGAGAGGTGTCTACAATCCCAGAGGATTTCCCATGGGATTGATCCGAGTTGTTCATAGTGGTAACTTACCCACATCCTAACATACCCTTTATTGACTTTCTTTTACCTCCTGCTTAATGCCCTACTCCCTTATCATGCTCCCTGGAAATCACATCCTAAATAAACTACTTGTAACTAATCTTATAACCAGGTTCTCTCTTGGGAGAACCCAAACTAAGAACAATTTTGATAGACAGAGATGTAAAACCGATACGGCACAATGTCGGCGCTCAAAACCTCAGGTCTGTCTTACTCAATTTCCAGTTAAGGTTCCAATCTTAATTAATATAACACCTGGTTCCTATTTCAAAAATTTATTAATATATTACATTCATTAATATACCTTATTCACTTGTGTGAAGAAGGAATTTTATTTCATTTTTTCTTAGTGGGAATTTAGTGTATTAATTTTATTAGAAGTGCAAATATACTTTGCAATCATATTGGCACAGGAGATGGAAATCTCTGTGAGGAGTTGTGTGAGAATTTCTGACACCATGGACATAAATAGATCCCGGAACCACTCAGAGGTCTATGGTTTGTTCACATATATTAAAAAATTATAAGTACCCCAGAGAGTGAGGAAGAGTATTTTATTCTATAAGCTAAGAGCACTTAAACTCACAGGAAGGGCAAAAGAGATATTGGTGTTAGAATCCTGAAGTGCAAATGAGGGGACAAGATAGGGAAGCACATTACTTATCTGTGAGGTCACATCCAAGAGGTGGACGTGCAGATTCAGAGAAGCAGCAAGGTTACAGAACAGAGGAGTGAGGAAAAAGGAATCATCTATACTTAGAAGAAAGCCTTGGGAATCATACTGTCAGGGATCCGTCAAACTTAGTGGCAACACGAATGTGTGAGGGATGTTTAGTAAAGAGGCTGAAAGTGTTATAGAATCTGTTGGTCCCGGAACACAAATTTCAGTAGACAAAATAGAAGGGTTTGGAGGCAAGAGATGGGTGGTCCGGTGCTACTGGAGAATATGAAGATTGAAAAGGTTTGAATATTGGATGTTGACAAGCCGGTACAGCTATGAGACACAATAGGGTCCGTACGAAGTGTTCCTTGCAGGACGGTAATTGAAAACAAGAACAAAACCAAAAAGCATTGCTACAACATACAACTCTCTCTACATCTCTTCTGGGTCAGCAAGGATACGAGGAGGTGGCAAGGCAGTGAAGGTCTAGTCAGCCACCATTCTCCCTCTGGTCAGGTGCCTCACCAGGGCAAGAGCCTAAATGGAAGCCGGAAGTCACAGGTAATCGGCTGGGTGGAAGCATGGCACATTTTTTTTTTAAACCAGAATTAGTGTGAGGTTTTTGCTGAGTCTGTCCGATGGAAATTCTTTGTGCAAATTCATTTTATCTGTGAACAGGAAGATCCTGAACAAGAGTAACTCATTTTCTATATGGCCAGACCTAATGAGCCATCATTGTTAAATTATTTTGTTATATATCATTAAGAGTTCAACAAAATTGTTTTCCCATTCCGAGGGTCTGCAAGGGATATACTGAAGACCCTAAGAGTTCAGGTTAAGTCACTAAAAATTGAAATATCCTCCTAATCCCTGTTTTCTGTTTTCTTCCTGAGGTTATAAACGCTCATGGCTCTAAACATTCACATTCAACACCTACCGATGCTACCATACAAGGAGGACCATCATGTCATAAATAACTTCCCCAAAGTAAACCTTTTCTTTCTTATCACATTCCAGAAACAAATAGGCAGATTGTTTATATTATGGTGAAGATACAATTCTATTACATATTAAAAATTTCAGTTGATATATCCACATGTAAAATTACGAGCTATACCTTTTTGCTTCAAACTACAAAAACATTTGCAAACTAATAGACAGTTTATAGCACAATAAAAGAGGACCTAAACATTGCTTCTAAGCAATTTTCAGTTTTCTTAGAATCTGTCCTGTTTTTATCAAACATGTGAGAACCTGCAAAGTGAAAATAAAGCTAATATAAATGTCGTCAGAAACGGGAGTCAATGTTTCTTGATTTATAATGCTAGCAGGGAGATGAACGTTTTAGAAATTTTCAAGACACTGGAAATGAAATTAAACTATCATTGCTCTCAGTTAAAATGCAACACTATACCCAATAAACAAACACTCCATGTCCAGGGAGCCAATATTAAACCAACTTGTTTTCTCGTGGTTTAAAGACATTATAGTCGCTGGACCATAATCTAATATAGAAGGCAAAACAAATATTAGCCCTTCAATGCCAGTCTCTTAATCTCTCCAGAAATAGCACACATTTACAGAAAACTGTTTGCTACTCTCTCTCTGCAAAATATTCTTCATGTAAGTCTTCTTGTGTTTAAATTGAAGCTGTGGGTTACATTTCCTTTCATCGGCAATCATAGGGGTCATCACGGTGTTATCCCCCAATCTATTCCACCTCTCCACCGCTGTGTTTCTACAAATTCGGGAGACTGAACACAGCTGGACCTTAATGCTGATCACTCGTGAGTACCTTATTTCTTTCCACGGTAATTAATGCAGGCCTCTAGGTAAGTTTATTGATGGATATGAGGGTTGCTTCAGGAATGGGAATATGATCTAAATCAGACAAATGAAACGCCAAGACATTTTGGCATTCTGGCACAAATTTCCTCATGTTTAAGAGAAAGCCTTAGGGAAATACAATGTCTTTTTCTTCTGGACATTAGCACTTGAGGTGTAAGGATGAAGCTATGCTGTCTTAGAAATCAGCCCTAGGACAAAGGGTGCACACGATGAAAGGCATATCTGGCACAACCACTAGGGATAAAACCCAGGGCCACTGGATTAGGTCAACCCTAAAACCTCCCGAACCACCGGTGTTCCAGTTTCGTGGTCCTGTACATGATTTTGCTTTAAAAAGTTTTTGAGTCTTTTGTTTCTGTGTTCGTTTTTCTAATTTAAGGTTAAAAGTATCTTAGACATAGAAGTTTTGATTATGTGGTTCAGCGTCACCTTCAAATAACTCATTAGTCAGTAGTCTTTAATATTATTTAATATTGATGTAATATTTCAATAATAAATAAACTAGAGGCATATAATTTTACTACTGGACTGTTAGGGATTGTGTCTGCACTGTAATCTGCAAGTAAAACAGACCCATAAATTCAGAGAACAAACTCACGGTTGCTAGAGGGGAGGGGAAAATGGGCAAAATGTGTGAAGGGGAGTGGAAGGTACAGGCTTCTAGTTATGAAATGAGTAATTCCTGGGAACGAAAGGCACAGCATAAAGAATACAGTCGAGGATATTAAACAGTGTTGTTTGGTGACAGATGGTAGCAACACTTGTGGTAAGCACAGCGTCACACGCTGAGTTGTTGAATTACTATGCTGTACACCTGAAACCAATATAACATTGTGTGTCAACTATACTTCAATTTAAAAAAAAAAAGGGGGTAATCTGCAGGTATACACAACTTTTTTTTTAAGATTTTATTTATTTATTTGAGAGACAGAGAAAACGAGCAGGGGGAGGGGCAAAGGTAGAGGCAGAAGCAGACTCCCTGCTGAGCAGGAAGCCAGGATGCTGGGAGGCAGGGCTCGCTCGATCCCAGGATCCTGGGATCATGCCCTGAGCCAGACAGTTGCTTAATTGACTGAGCCACCCAGGTGCCCAGTGCACACAACTTTGTGTCTGTTTCTGTCCTTCCCATCCTAATCCTTGGACAACCAAATAACTGAAGTTATTTAGAGCCAGCAAGGAGTAATGTTAATTTTGTTTCTGTCTAGCAGAGACAAGTCTGTAAATCAAGTTATAGTTCTACAAATCTTGCTAGTAATCATTTCAGAGAAATGTATCCAGATGTTCATTAAGTACAGTATTACGCTGAAGAATACAATAATAATAATAATAAAACAATAACATAATAACACTGACAGGAACAATAATCTCTCTTAACATTCTTTTCTTGCACGCACTCGTAAAGTCTTGCTTTTGATTACAATTTTAACACCTCTACCAGGAAACTATTATAAACATACTGCACGCATTATGAAAACTGAGCAGTAGTTGAGTGAAGGCACTAACACAACTTAAGTTCTACATATGTCAGGAACCTGGCTTATAAAATTATGGCTCCTGAAATATCACACTGATACAAAGCAAAGTAGATGAAGGGCACACAAAATTGTTATTGCTCAGGTTTAAAACTCTGAAAATAGATCTTTTTTTTTTGAAATGCAATTAGATAATAATGTATGCATTTAGAAATTACTTCTACTTTACAGAACTTTCCATATGCCAAATAAAGCATAACATTAAATGATAAATATCTTCTTAATAAAGATATGTATAACTATTGCAGAGAATCACCCACTTACTGTTAAAAGTACTGTTTCAAGTATATGGGCTATTAATTTTCTGTTTGTGTAAGCAAGCTGGGCAGGGTGACAGCAGGAATGAGCTTATAGGAGGCCATTTAAAGGACCCATATAAATGAATCTTAATAGAAATGAAAATGTCATGCCCCGATTGTGGGTAATAAGCCTCTATTGGTTGTATAAGCTTTTTCTTTGTACAATGGTCATAAATGCTATATTACCGAGTTTTTTCAGCATCATTAAAGGTATTTGCAAAAATATAATATGTAGTACAAGACAGGTAACTTTTCTGAACTGGTATCTTGCTAAATTAAATGAGTTCATCAGCTTCTATTTTTATATCTCCATTTTTTTTCTGGTTGTAAGAATATAAAATGTTATTCAATATTAAAATATTTAAAATCAGTAAGAGGGGATGCCTGGGTGGTGCAGTCCGTTAAGCATCCAACTCTTAGTTTCGGCTCAGATCATGATCTCAGGTCATGAGATCGAGCCCCACATCAGGCTCCGTGCTCAGTGGGGAGTCTGCCTGAGATTCTCTCTCCCTTCCCCTGCTTATTCTTGCTCTCTCTCTCTTTCTCTCAAATAAATAAATCTTTAAAAAATAAATAAGATCAGAAAGAAATTTAAATTCCATATAATCACACCTACCAAAGGAAACTTCTCTAAAATTTATGTATTCCTATATTTCTCCACTCATATACCAATATATTCTTTCTGAAAATGGGAGAGACTGCACATACTCTTTTCCACTGACTTTTGCCACACTGGAATATATTAGATATCTTTCTGTCAGAACATTTAAAAATATATTACATTGCAAGGATGTAGCCATAGATTATGTGACTAATTTTCTGCAGATAACCTATTTTAGGTTTTCTTCAACTTTTGGTAAAATGAACAATGCTGCATTTAACCTAATTATACATTTTCTCTTTCTCATTGGTAGATATGTTTTTAATTCCTAGGAATGGAAATGCCAGATCAAAATAAATGAATATTTAAACTCTTAGACTGCAAAATTTCCATCCAAAAGTAGTAAATATTATAATCTGACTTCAAATCCAAGCAGTCTCTCTTGTCATTATTACAGTACGCTCCCTCTCATTATTTACATTTTGATCCCTATAAACAAGATGTCTTGAAAACAAGTTTTCCTGATCACACTGCTATGAGCACATATAAGAGGGAGTCTTTTGCCATATCTTTGACAAAAAATGGGGATTATCATTGGCTAAAATTTTACTAATTTGGGAAAACATTTTACTAATCTTTTAATTTTTTAATCTCAGGACTCTTTAGATGGTGGATTTATTTTTATCTTTTTTGGCCATTTATAATTTTAATTAAGTAATTGTTTAGCTTGCTACTTTTTTATATTGGTTGTTATTTTGGAAATATTTTTTTCCAAGTAAATTTTCAGTTACACTACTGGTGCTATTTTCCCCCATTGCAAATTTGTTCACTCTAATTCTAATTTATTGGCTTCCACTTATTTATTTTGCTTCTCCTTCCATTCCTGAGTCCTTGAGTTGTGAATGAATCAATTTCATTACTGATTTAAATATCCCTGTCTCCTTTTCCTATTTTTTTGTTGCAATAACAACAAAACAATAATAGATCCTTTTTAATATGCTTGTGGACTACCCAGGTGCATTAGCATGCAACTCTAATCTAGCCAGTGAATGGATAGGACACCTCCGTGCTCAGGAACAAACAGCTGCTTAAATATTTAACTGGCCAATGAGTTTTGAGTGGACTTGACTTGATTTGTGTCATTTCTGAGCTGGCTCATTTACTTGCTGATTAAGACCACTCACAGCCTTCCGCTCCAGCACATAGCGATATCTGAGTGGAAATTCCATCAGCCTGAGTGTGGTTTAAAATTTCTGATGTGCTACGTAATATCCTAACCTGTCTGTATGATACAGGTAATTCCAATCATTATACATTTTTAATCTATTGAGAAAAATAAAGGAATAATACACTTTTCATCCTCTATTCAAAGAAACAGCAGTATGAAGGGAAAAAGAAATAACATTGTTTTTTTTTTCTTCTTAATTGTGTCACTTCACCAGCAATCCCAAACTTCACTACCTAAATTTCATGAGGCCTAAATTACACAATTTTCTCATCTACTGTAATAATATTTAATTTAATGCTATGTTTTAGTCCGTCCCCTACGTTAAAGTACTTTATATATAAATATATTATAAATATATAAATATATAGTATTTTATATATGAAGTACTTTATATATAATATACTATATTAAAGTATATACTTTATATATAAATAATATAAATATAAATTTATATTATATAGTATATTATTAAAGTATATATTTTATATATATAAATACAATAAATATAAATTTATATATAAAGTATTTTATATATTATATATAGTATTTACATATAAAGTATTTATATATATTTATAGTATATTATTAAAGTATATATCTTATATATATAAATACAATAAATATAAATTTATACATATAAAGTACTATATATGTTATATATAATATATGTATAAATAGTATTTACATATAAAGTACTTTATATATATAGGATATATATATATATATATATAGTATATACATAAAAAGTATTCCCATTCTCTCATCACTTCCCTTTATGCCTTCTTCTATTTCGTGAGAGTCCATTCACTTTTCTCTTTCATAATGTTAGTTATCACCCTTAAATGGATGATACGCACATACACATTTCTAGTTCAAATAATCTTTCTTATTTTACAAATGTCTACCTTAAAATCATGTTCTATTAACCTTAAATGAATGCTCAATTAGCCATTTGGCTAGATAAGACAAGGACTGCATGGATAGGATTAATCTATTATTATCAGGTTACTCCTCTGCTTCTTAGCTGCCCATTGACAACATAATACATTTCACACTACTCATGATTCATTAGCACTGCACAGTTCCCTTGTACTTAATACACTCATTCCAGTGCCTGACATTTCTGTTTGGAAGTTCTTCGTGCAGCTGAACTAAAATTTGCCAACATATTCTAAATCTGGTTCTTGACCCACAGAAAGGGTTAATCTCCTTCTCACATGATAAACTTTCAGGATAGGGAGAAGATCTTTGCTTTCTGCACTCTGAGGGACAACATATGTAGCCATTCTCCTACTACATACATATATACCTCTTCTGGCTTTCATCATCGCATAGGTTTACCCACTCCACGGTTTGGGTCCTGCAGTCTAAAGCTAATTTTGCCTCCTTAAGTGACAATTATTAAATATTCTGTATTGGGGATGGTTGGGGGGGCGCAAAAAACACCATTATTCCTTTCAGGGGAATTTAGAGGGGATGTATAATTATTAAAGAAAGAGTCAGGACAGTACAAAATAACAAAGAAGTGACTATAATTAATTTAGCACAGGCTTTGAAGGACAATCCATGTCAGATGGAAAATTAAAAGAAATGAGCATCTGAAGGCATAATAGGGTACCGTTAGCCCCCCATTATTTTTTAAAGACTCTCCTGAAAACACAGATAGTTACCGACATAGTCTATTAGGAAAGATCATTTATATTTACATATGTTAATTTCAACTAGTACTCTATGAAACCTTAGGCTATCCTAAATGACACACTTTCTAGTTTCTAAAACAATGAATTATTTTCTCAAAAGTATGATGTAAACTCCTTTAGAAAACTTACTTTCCACAAGATTTTGTTTGGAAAAGAAAAGTTGTCTCTTAAAAAGTAATTTTAGTAGCTTCCAAGAAGCACAAATCGGCATCACAAACTGAATCAGAATTCTGATCCTCCTTCCAACAAATGTCAATTGCATCAGCCCCATGTCTGAGTAAGAGGTTTCTCTAAAAGGGGCTATGTAATTGTACTCATATTTATTCAAATATACTTACCTGTTCTGCACTGGCCCCCTACGAAGTTTACGGAGTTGGGACTTGAAAGTGACTTTCATTTATGTAAGTATACATTATATGGATAACATGAAGATAATTAACTGAATAGCCTCTGCAATTTAGGACTGAATCAATCTTAATCTATGCCTAGTCAAAAAATCTACCCAGGATTAGGGAACACAATTTAGAATGAATAAAAAGAAAAAAAAAAAAAGCCAACATTATGGATTGGGTTCTTTTGTTAGCAAGTTGAAGTGGAGCCTTTTAGTATTATTTCAGGAACATGCATGCAGATTGAAATAGCATCAATTTAATTGGCAGCCAATTCACTGCTTTCCATTAGATAGATATCCAAGTCATGAATTGCACTGAGAATTTAATTTGCTTTCAGAGCCAGTAATATCTGTCTAAAAAGCTATAGTAAGAAACATATGAATTTTGCCCATGAAAGAGAAATACTTTGTCATAACTGTAGATTATTCACACTCACACTTCGACTACTGAAGAGGCAGCCTCTTACTAGTTGATAATAAGAAGTGTTTATTTTTCATAAACAGCTTTTTTCTCTGCCAATTACATATTTATTAATATAAGATTGTACTACAATTTTCTTGATTTTTATTCCTTATTGTATCAAATAGTTACTAAAAGCATTTACTAGAGTAGAAAGTTTTGCTCAAATATGAAATAACAATTTGCAAAATAAGAGATCAAATCCAACTTCTGGTTCAGAGGTAGATTACAAATAACTAGGCACTGATGCCCAACCCCTTCAGATACCAAATCCTTACCCATTCTTTGGCTTCCATCTGGGCTTTTAAATAATGATACACTGATACAACGGCTTCTTTGAACACCCATGATGTCCTTTCTTAATTAGGATAACTTTATAAAGAATCTTGATATTTTTTAGGTTGAGAAACCTCAGTTTCTCATATTTCTCTTGACTATTTTGTGTTCTTACTCTTTATGACAATTAACATGAAACTGAAAAAATTTCACAAACAAAAAAAAAGTCCTGATAAGATTTTGATTGGCACTGTATCGAACAGTGGGACCTGGGGTTCCTCGTAGAAATCATTTGGGTACAAATGCTGGAAAATTGACATTTTTGGTTCAATATTTTCTTATTTATATCTCACCTTTATTTGGGTCTTCCTTTAAAATCTACAATGATCCATACTGTGGACTAGAAATCTAGTTCTTGCACATTTAGACATTCTTAAATGGCTATGAGTATCTACTGGTTTTTGTTCCTTTGTTATGAGACAAACCTTTCTTTCTACTACATATCTTAATCTTTTTGTGTTCTCTTTAGGAAGTTTGTTTATTTTTGCATATGACTCATAAGTAGCAATGTTGCTGAGGTCTCTCAGTTCTATGAGTGCAAATGACAGCGGCCTGGTTCCTACACAGGTGATCACATGGGTTGGCAAATACAAATTGTGCTGCTTCCTTTCGAATCTTTATCTCTTATTTCTTTTTTATTCTTGTATTGCATAGGATAAGACAACCAGTGCATGCTGAACAGAAGCTATTTCATTGACGTCCTTTTTTGACCTCTACTGTAGTATCTGCCTTAAGATTTTCAGTAGATACCATTTATGAAGTTCAGTGAATTCTATTTTTTTTTATTATAGCTGACACATAATGTCACATTAGTTTCCAGTGCACAACAGAGTGACTCAACATCTCTATATGTTATGTTATGCTCACCACAAGTGTAGGTACCATCTGTCACCATATAATGCTATTACTGTGCCTTTTACTCCTGTGAAAGTCTCTCCATGACTGGGAGCCTGTACCTGCCACTCCCCTTCACCCATTCTGCCCATCCTTCCACAAGCCTTCCCTCTGGCAACCATCAGTTTGTTCTCCGTATTTATAGGTCTGATTCCGATTTTGTTTGTTTATTCAATCTGCTTTGTTTTTTAGGTCTACATATGAGTGAAATCATATGGTATTTGTCTTTCTCAGTCTGACTTAGCAATTTCTATTTTATTCTTCATTCCTCAACTTTGTGCAATGTTGAATGCTTTATAAAATATATTTTGTTTTCTCCTTTTAATTATTACCTCTACGAACTTGATTTTCAGTGTGTATATGATAATTGCATTCCACCTTTTTACCTGGAATTTTTGTACTCATGTTTATAATTAAAATAAGTTCTTGGGGCGCCTGGGTGGCTCAGTGTCTGCCTTTGGCTCAGGGCTCAGGTCATGATCTCAGGGTCCTGGGATCGAGCCCCGCATCAGGCTCCCTGCTCAGCGGGAAGCCTGCTTCTCCCTCTCCCACTTCCCCTGCTTGTGTTCCCTCTCTCATTGTCTCTTTCTGTTTGTCAAATAAATAAATAAAATCTTAAAAAAAAAAAAAAAAACAGCTCTTAATTTTCTTTCCTTTTTACTAAATTTCTAAAATACAAGATTCTAGGCCAAATTAAACACACAATTAGGATAGATTTTCTCTTCCTCCATTCTCTGATAAGCCATCAAGGTGATTACAAAGTGGTAGAATAACAGATTGATTCAGAATACAGCTCTGAAACCCGTTATTTGAGTTCAAATCCTGGTTCTGCCTCATATTAGCTGTATGACGGGGTAGATTAGTTAATTTCTCTGGAGTGCAGTTTCTTCATCTGTAAAATCAGGATAATAAAAGTTTCAATCTCAGTAGGTATTGTAATGATTCAAAGAATATATGTAAAGTGCTTAGAAGAGCTCCCAGCACATGGTACGCACACAATACATTTTAGCTAACTATAAACAAATGTGGTCAACAAACTGCAAGAGGATTATAAACAAAAGACAAATCAACATGTAGTGAGGGTACAAGGTTTAAATTCTGACTGAAGAAGATAAGACAAGCTTACAGATTTGGTGGCAGAAATTTTATTTACCCCATCCTAATGATGTCTCCTTTTAAAATTGTGAAGTATCAGATAAGATCAATTTTCAAGGCTGGGGGGGAAGGATAGGGACCTACGGGTTTGATGAAAATGAAGATATATGGAATACTTGTTTTTTAAGCACCAACTTAATTTATATTTTTTTCTTTCTGTCAAAATTCATCTAACTTCGCACAGTCCCCCTGGAAGCTTGGGACTTGCAACAACTGTTTATTAAACATGTTTTGAAAATGGAAGCTCATGTTCACTTGTGACACCAGGCATACAGTAGAGACAAATAAGATACCACATTAAAATGACAAATCAGGTGTGATTGTTTTAAAGAATTAATCTTAGCATGCTCATTAAAGCTGAACATATGGCTTCAAATTCTTCATTTCTTCTAAGATAATACTTTTCTCCCCTTAAATCTAGAGCTACAGATGATAAGACAACAGGTTAATTAGATTGATCAGTTGAAGTTCAGCCAGGAAAACAGAACCCATGAAAGGTACTTTAAAGAGGGAATTTAATAGGCACCTGCCATATAAGCAGATAAGGGACAGTGAAGGCAGCCCAGGGATTAGCAGGAAGCCACTTTCCCTCAGGTATGGAAAACAAAGACAGAGGTCAGTATTAACAGAGCCCAGCCTTCGGGACTGCCAAGTAGGAAGTGGGAGCAAGAGGAGAGGAGGACTAAAATCAGGGGAGAATGCACAGGACAAAGATGCTGCCGGATGCATAGAGAGCCAGGAAGAAATAGTCTAGCCTTTAGCCTCCTCCTTCTTTCCAATGCCTATCAGTGCCCCCAGATGGCCAAAGCAATGGCTGGAGATGTGGAAAGACTAGTTTCTTGGAAAAAGAGGCCAACAGAGAACTCTGATAGCAAACAGGCAAATGGCCAACACAGGTATACTGTTATGAAAGAAAAGCAGAATGGATTTTTATTGTTTAGCAGACATTTACATTCCTTCCTAAGTGAAATGCTGTTTTAAGTTATAAAGCTGAGACTGGAATCTTTCTTTCTTTTTTCTCTTTTTCTTGTTCATTGTTTGGCACCTCATAAAATGTCATCAAGAGTACTAATATATCGGGGCGCCTGCGTAGCGCAGTCGTTAAAGCGTCTGCCTTCGGCTCAGGGCGTGATCCCGGTGTTCCGGGCTCGAGTCCCACATCGGGCTCCTCCACTGGGAGCCTGCTTCTTCCTCTCCCACTCCCCTGCTGTGTTCCCTCTCTCGCTGGCTGTCTCTCTGTCACATAAATAAATAAAATCTTTAAAAAAAAATAAAAAAAAGAGTACTAATATATCTATCATTAGTTAAAATTACTGAAAATTGTTTCTTATCACCACATCCTATCAATTTAGTTGGTGCCTATGAAGATTTCACTGTCAAAAGGATCAAATAAACCAATGAGCCAAAACAACACATTTGGATTTATTCATTTAAAAACAGGTGAACATCTATAATGGATTTGATTTATAATGGATCAATGGATTTAGCAATTACATATATAGGTAAATAGCAATTTTTTTAAAGAGTTTATTTATTTGTCAGAGAGAGCGAGTGAGTGAGCACAAGCAGGGGGAGTGGCAGGCAGAGAGAAAAGCAGGCTCCCCACTGAGCAAGGAGAGATGTGGGACTCGATCCCAGGACCCTGGGATCATGACCTGAGCTGAAGGCCGACACTTAACCAACCAAACCACCACTGCATCCCAGTAAATAGTTACTTTTTAAACCACACATGCAACTTTCTGAAAAACAAATCTTCCAGGATTTTTATGGAAATTATAATAGCATCAATTATTTCTCTCTTACATTTTATAATATTAATATATGATGTGTAAATCATTAAGATTATTTACGAAATAGTTATTTGTTGTTGAGACTATTAGCGGTTATAGAAATTCAATTCTCTTCCTATTTTTTATTTAAATTAAAAATGAAGTAAATGTGCTTATATTCTCATCTTATTCCAAAATTAGTTTTAAAGCAAGGTAAATCTGCGGAATTATTTCTTCATGCAGTACATTACTTTTACACTAGTACCTCGAAACCTCCTATGACCCTATAATCGCAGGTACCTTGAATGAACAATTTCTGACTCATTTACATCTGATGAATTTTCAGTTTAGAAAATTAATCTTTCTGATGCTTCCTTGTCTGAATGCATATTAATCCTTTATAAACTATCTAGCTGAGTCAAGAATTGTATGCAGTTCATTGTGAAAGTCAGAGAAAAAAAAAACTTGGTGCTGCTATCCTTGATGTTAAACAATAATTATAGCTACTGTGTTTGCTATAATAATTTGATGGCCAGACATAAATATTTTTAACTAGTCCTAATTTGTTTCATATTACATATTACAACCTTTGGCTTATAGCTGATGTACAGATTTTCAAGATTATAAACCAGACAAAATATAGCAGGGTTTAAAAAGATATTCTTGTTCTTTTTGATACTTTTGCTCAGAACAAGTCATTTGTGAATGTTATATGGCAAGTTAGTTAATTGATATGTAAAAAAAGTTTCAGGATATTCATTCTTTTTTTAATAATATATATTTTTTAAAGATTTTATTTATTTATTTGACAGAGATAGAGACAGCCAGCGAGAGAGGGAACACAAGCAGGGGGAGTGGGAGAGGAAGAAGCAGGCTCATAGCGGAGGAGCCTGATGTGGGGCTCGATCCCGGAACGCCGGGATCACGCCCTGAGCCGAAGGCAGGCGCTTAACCGCTGTGCCACCCAGGTGCCCCTTAATAATATTTTTTATTATGTTATATTAGTCACCATACAGTAAGGATATTCATTCATCTTATCATTATTGTAAATATTTCTGTTTTCAGGTACACTTCATGTCAGAAAGGAATTGGGTTTATGAACATTTAAAATAAGTATATAATATGCTTATATTTCTAAGTAAATTAGGTATTTTGGGGTTCAAAGATTCAGATATAGCCTATTATATGTGACAAAGACACCAATTTCCAAATTTGCCAGTAGTGATTGATATTTATAACCTCCTTTAAAATATGCATATACTTATTTATAGAGTTACCAAATTAACCAAATTTTCAATGACACCCCCAGTTTTTAATAGTCTATTCATTCTTCCCAAGGAAAGATCAAAATGCCCTGGAATTCAAATACGTGGTAGGTTTTATCAAGTCAAACATCTTGTAAATACTGTGTAAATATAATAATCTATCAAAGCACAGTAGTAAGATAAAGATGATTAATTACAATCACATTTGTAGAGATATCGCTGTAAAATAACTTTGAGCCCAACAGAAGGTTTGTAATTAAGTCAGCTACCACAATAGGCTCCGCTGGGTAGGGGCACTCAGAAATGGAGCAAAACACATGCTTCAGAATTATCTCACCTAAAGACAAGAAAGTTGGGTTATTTTCACATGATTTTTTCAGTCACTTCTCGTCAGCAGGGGATGTTGCACTCACTGCAGAGAGCACTAGTAATAGAATTGGTGGAGCCCCGGGCATAATGAAAAAGTGGAGACAAGGACAGGGAAATGAAGCTCCCCTTTCCATGGACCTACTGCCCCTAATCCACTATGAGCAGGCGACCCCCAAAGGACTGAATTCCCTGGCTGGCTGCAACGTGTTCTACTCCTGGCTGGGGTGGGCAAGATGTCTTGGCTAAATGTGCCACTGAGTTAACAACTCAAGCTGGGATGGGCCGCTGCCCTGTCCCCAAGATGCCGCTGGGCACCCATCTAACTCTCCAGTCACCTATGCGAAGGCCTACACTGGGATGTCGAAGGTGGAGTTGAAGTGCATATGTATGCCCTTCCATCTTCCCTCCCTCATCTCTTAGAGAACTGGTTTTCTCCTCAGGGAGGGTAGCAACAGTTGCCAGGTGGAACTAAAGAAGCAGCAGCCAAGAATCAATCCAATAGAAACAGGAAAGTAGGGTTTGGTGAGACCATGTGAGCTAAGATTCTAAGCAACCTCATCCCTACCTCCTTCACTACACTCTCCATTATCCCAGTGACTCCACTTACAAAACACAAATTCAAAGACTGCAGTATTAAGGACTTCAAGATGGCGACAAAGGGCATTTCACCCCAAGAGTTCTGAGTAGTGGGGTTCTGTGCAAATGCATTGGTCCCAGGCTCATGAAATTGGCTCTGACTACTGGGCATCTTTCCATGGTTCTGAAAACGCTTTCAGGCAGGACGTGTAGACACTGGAAGTTTTCTAGAGCACAAGGGATACATACAGCAGCATCTGCTATAGGAGAACACATCAGCTTTGGAAGTCTCATGTAAATATTTTTACTCATCAGAATTTAGAAAGAAAAACACTTAGAAAGGTTTGCTCTTCAAAATAAGAGAATTATAAGATAAATACTCATTATGATTCAGAATTTGCACAGCAATTACTGAGAAAACCTTATGTTTATTGTATGACTCACCCAAAATTTTCGCAGCAAATTTTGAAGTCTATCTCAATTGATTTACTGAGGGGTTGATGTGGGGACCGTGGGTAAAATACTTGAATGAGCTCTTCCTGAAGAGGCATGGAACTTTTCCAAAGTGTTCTTATTTATTTTTTTAGTGTGGTCATTTTTAGGACCATTCTGAACTTAAATTATACCTTAATAAGTACTTATTAGTCAAAATAAGAGTGGAAGAAAAAAGTTTGAAGATGAGAAATGGCTGAATATATATTCTCATCACAATACTAATAGTCTAAAAATGAGAACATACATAGTTTCAGAAAATTCAATATGGAAATTTAAAAAATAGCCTATAAAGCAATTAGGGATTAGTAGTTTTCACTCCTCAAAAGACTGACCAGAAGAGCACATTGCTCCTTTGTAATTTATAGGCCTTTTCTCTCAGGTAGCTTATCATTATTATTTTGTTTTATATACTACAATTTTTTCACAGTCATGCAAGTAGATACGGATTCACCTTTACGTATCTTACCTGGAGCCTTTGTACATTTCAACCTGAAGACCCCAGAGTAACAGCGGTTTAAAAAATTTAGACTCATTATCAATTTTGGATTGCTTTATTTCTTCCTTTCCTCTTTTACTTTGTTCTTGATTTTACATTCAATATGTTCAAGTCTTATGGGTCTTAACTTCTCTTTCATATCACAACTCTACAGGCTGCTTTCTGAGCAAATTTCATAATGCCGTCTTAACCATACGTGTCTCTTAAACTGTGCTCTCTATAGTATTTATCCTATGGGTGAGGGGTTCTTTTTTTCCTTCCTTTTTTCCTGTTTCTTAATTGAATAATTTTAATTTGTTTTTATTTCTAGTAATTCTTTGGATATTCTTTCCTACACCTAACTGCTTCTGTTTCCTAATGCTTGCTTCTTTTTCATGCTTATTGTTACTTTATTTTCAGAAAATGAACACAGTAATTTTTAAAAACTCATTATTTTTTTAAAATTTTACTTAGATTTAACAAACCAACTAATTATCTACTTGCCTCATTCGCTTTGGAATTTTGTTTTGCAAAATTCTCCTTGTCCTCTCTCCCTTTCTTTTCTTTATCCCTTTAACGCTCCCTATCTAGATGTTCTGTCGTCGCTTCTAATTAACACATTTTTTCCCCTCAAATCTAAAATTAGCATTCATCCTACAGATTGAGGGTTCTTTCCAACAATGATTTTAGAAATATGGTTGATCTAGACGCTCTCCAGAGGTAGGCTAGGCCGAGAACCTGGCCTGGAGGCTCTGCTAGTCCTGGTTTTAAGCTTCAGCCTCCCAGGGCTCCCCGTAAGAGCTAAAGCTTCCCAATTTTCCTGGTATAACTGCAGCCTCCCCGTCCAGGGACACCACCCACACTGACAGACAGGGTGGTAACATTTGCAACCTCCTTTCAGGTCAGGAAAACTCTGCCTCCAGCTTTATTTTCTAACAGTAAGCCTAACTTCGTTCTCCAAATTGATAGGAATTGCCTCTAGTTCCTGTTACCTTGAGTTCCCAGGTGCTTGAAACCTTCTCTTTCCCTGAGCCCAGTAGGCCCCCACCTTCCACTCTAATTGTTGAGTTGTGTCTTTTTCCAGTTGCTGGTCCTTGGAAATGTCTATCTTGCTTTTGGCTGGGCTGTGTATTTTTTTTTATATATTTTGTCTATCATTGTGATATATTTTGAAAGAAGCAGGGGTGACATAATTATCCTTAAAGTATGAATTTATAATACTTTCTATATCAAAGCCTTGATGATTACAAAGTAGGAAAACACTGAAGTTGAATTATTTGATATTATGTTAAGGATGTTAATAATGGTTAAACAAAACAATGTTTATGTGGCTGGCCATGGAACAATGACTGCTGACCTGGGTACAGTTCAGATATTCTGACATTTGAATCACATATAAGCCTAGTAATGTTCTTATAGTATCTCCATTTTCTAGTTGAGGAAGCCTAGCAAGTTAAGCTGAAGTGACCTGCCTGATGCCAAAGAAACAGAAGTGACAGAGCAGAAATACAAAAACTTACTTTCTGACACTGACATTATATATCGTACCACACCCTGTTCCTATTAAAAATTAAAAGATGCATATCATGACTATAGTTCAATGAAAAGATATTTTATTTTGATTTCATATGTAACCGAGAAGTTGTTTTCTGAGCCAAGAAACTGCCCACCATTTTGCAACAGGAAACAGCTGGGACATACTTTTGGGTTTTATGTCTTTTTTTTTTTTTTAAATGTCTATCTATGCTACAGAAGTCGTGATTATTAAAATCAAGTTACAGTTAAAATTATCCTTCATTGTCAGAATGACTCTGGAGACTCTAAAGTTTTTGTTTTTGTTTTCTCTTTTGTTTTGTTTTGTTTTAAGATTTTATTTATTTATTTGACAGAGATCGAGACCGCCAGCGAAAGAGGGGGAGTGGGAGAGGAAGAAGCAGGCTCATAGCGGAGGAGCCTGATGTGGGGCTCGATCCCATAACGCTGGGATCACGCCCTGAGCCGAAGGCAGCCGCTTAACCGCTGTGCCACCCAGGCACCCCTGTTTTCTCTTTTGTTTTGTATTGGTTTCCTGGCTTGGAATAATTTAGATAATATTGTAAATAACAGTTTTTAGAGTTTGACTGAATCTCAACTGTGAACCCATCTGTGGCAGAGACCAAGTAAATGCTCATGAAACTTGTCTCCTTCTCTTCGATGCACAGCTGAATTACTATAATGGGCCCCTTACGTGAAGATGTGACTCTGTCTTGTACTTGGAATGTGAGCTGAGCAGATGGGTTACTACTGAGACAGTGTAGAGAGGATGTGCCTTCCCCACACATTCTCTTTTCCTGCTCCCTGAATGCTTGATGGTACCTGGGCCACAGACTGAACGGAGCCTGAATCTTTGAGCCAATTCCTGAAGAGGAACCACAAAGGAGACTCATTCAACCAGAACACCACTGAAGTCACTTTGATGGAAATAAACTTTTAACCACAAAGATTTTTAGGGATGTTGTAGCAGTGAATATGAATAATTAGCATGTATGACTAATTCCATATTCCTAGAGTCTTTTAAAATGGTAAATATGTAATCATTTTTCAATGTTTTATGTTAGCTATTTAAGTTTAAATGCAAATTTTTCTACAAAAATGATACATTTCCTTGTAGGTTTTCTTATTTGTTGCCGCAGATTTGCCAGCATAAGGTAGACTATAAACCTTAATAAATATATTCAAAATATAAAACAATACACTATGTAATAATCATAAGAATTATATTCAATGGCCAAGCTGAGTTTATTCCAAGACATCAAAAGTCATTTAATATCTGAAAATTTACCAATATGCAAGAGATGCATTGAATGAGACTCATGATAAAATTGCAAATTTTTCCCTGTTATGGGCTGAACTGTGCGTCCTCAAAATTCATGTGTTGAAGTTTTAACTCCAGTCCCTCAGAATGTGGCTGTCCTTGGAGACAGGGTCTTTAAAGAGGTAATTAAGTTAAAATGAGTTTGTTAGGGTAGGCTATAATGCAATATGATGGGTGTCTTTATAAGAAAAGGAAATTACCACACACAAAGACACAAGCAGAGGGAAGAGTATCTGAAGACACAGGGAGAAGACAGCTGTCTGCAAGCCAGAGAGACCTCAGAAGAAATCAACCCTGCTGACACCCTAATCTTGGACTTCAAACTTTCAGCGTTGTGAGAAAAAAACAAACAAACAACAACTAATTTCTGTTGTTTAATAAGCCATGCAGTCTGTGGCACTTTGTTCTGGCAGCCCTTACAACTAATATACTCCCCTTCCTCTAATATTTATACATTCAGGGTAATAATCCCATGAAAAATTGGGCACATAATTAACTTTTCCGTTCATTCTTGGGTAATAAATTGTTCTACAATCACTTTAAGCCACAACACAAAGTCTGGACTAAATAATAAATCCAACATATTAATCAACCTCCTTCAACAGTCATCTAAGGTTTAGACCTCCCCTCCCTCTTTTGAGTGCCCAGAGTCATAATTGGCAGCTGTCTTAATTAGGGAAAGGAAATGGAATTGGCTTCTGCTCTCTGTCTATCTTGCCTATTTCCTTAGTTTCTAGCTGTGGTTTTGAGCATTATGGGATGAAGACAGAAAAGAATGGTAAGGTCATAGAGTACTTCTGACTTGGTTGGGTAGATTTTATGCTCTTTGGGTCTAAGGGGTAGTTAAAAGTGATTTTTGTCTCATAAGTATTTCTTTGTGTGTGTTCTTTAGAGATTTTTGTTCCTGGGGACCTTTCACCTACAACTTTCATGTTATGGATGAAACATTCCATTTCCTAAACCCTTGATTCATCTATGGTCCACATCACATGAACTCGTACTGTTGAAGTCTTTCCTAAATGACCCACATCTATTTTACAGACAATACCCACATACTTCCTGCCCCTCAAAAACCCTGAGAGTACAGAGTTATCCCCAGTACACTGTATCCTGCTACCAAAACAGTGTGCAGTAATTTTGAGAAATGCTGCATGTTATATGCTTTCTCACCAACATTACCAATGTTTACTAGCATATTAAGTGTTAAACCAAGTCAACATATAGAAATGCACTTAATTTGTAAACACCTATCCCAAATACATTTTTGCATGGGAGACACTATGTGCTGATCCTTTATTAACATCTTGTAGAAGGAGCATTCCATGATGCAGACAGTCATTGATCCTTTAGTAGCCATGTACTCTCCAACTTATCAGACCCCATACACTTAGGGAGGGCCAGTTTAGTCACTAGTTAGGTGACCAGTTTTGGCTTTGAGCAGTTGTGATATGAAACACACATAGATGAATCAAGCCCATTTTATGGCTATTAAAAGTTTGTTATTTGTATACCCCAAATAAATTTCTTTCATAAGTCAACTGACAACTTAACTGTCATCAGTCTCCAGAGAACTCAAAATTTTGATAATTTGAATTGTATTAAAATAAAAACACCTGAGGCCTCGTGATATTAGTTACTACCACTTATTTTCTGTTATTGGTCTTCCTATAACTCAAAATTGATGAGTCACAAATGCACTACTTAAAATAGAGTAAATCCTTTTTGAAAGAACACCTTTTATTCAGTGAAATTTTCAACTGCTTGTCCTCATTCTTTTCAGGTCTTGCTTGTCCTTCTGCCCATCCAGAATGCCTTTGTTTTGTTTTTTTGTGTGTGTTCTTTCAAGCTCCAATTCAATGAAAACCTAGCTCTAGTTCAGTCTTCTTTCTTAAACACATTTTCAGGACCAAACAATTAACATTTTCTAATATACTACTGATATAATTAATTTTAATACTTTCACTTATAGATGTCATCTTTTCCCTTAAGGAAAGGGCACCAACTTTCACTTCTTTATTAAGTCACTCACTAATAGGCTCAGAGATAAGTATATAGTAGCTATATAATAATTATTTGGGAGCAGAACCATTATGATTGATACAGGACAGCATAATACTTAAGAGGACATGTTCTGGAATCAGATATCCTAGGTGTTAATCCCAGCTCCACCATCTACTTGGGATATGACTTAGAAAATTATTTACTGTGTCTCATTGTCTTCAAGAAGACAAGAGTAATACCTACAGGCTTATTGAGAAGACTAAATGGAATAATGTAAGCACACTACTTGCTATTATCACTTTACATTACAGACAGAATCAGTGATTGCTACTGGCATTTCCCACTCAGTATTCCATTTCCATAGACTATAAACAAGCTAAGTCACTAAGAAAATGTCATTGGTAGTAATGAACTGGTATGATATTATAAAGCCTACAAAAAAAACATACAGCAATCCTGCAGTAAAAGACTACTAATGCAACTATTAAAGTATCATTAAAGAGGCAATACTGAGAAAGTCATTATTACAATGATAATATTTTATAGAATTGTATTGCTACTAAAAATGATGAATGAATAATTGTTGCAAAAATTAATAATTTTTTATTCTTTCCTTAGGATGTTACAAAATTCAAATGGTAATTTATCTCTAACACACCTATTACAGAAAATATCCTATTAATTACATTACCTAAATGTACATTTAAATCATTATTTCTTATAATTGGATATTAATATATACTTTTAGTTTTATGTGTAAAATTGAAAGACTTGTTTATAATTTAGTGTTTTAACTTTCTTGTCAAAAAGCAAAAATCAAATTCAGACATAACCAGCACATGTCTAATATGCAGCAAATTATTCTTTATATGTATTTCATTTCTAAACAACCTTATAATTACCTTGGAATGTATTTTTCACTTTTGTGTTTATGCTACAGTGAAGTAGGGGAAATGTGACAAGGGACCAGTTGTGGTAATGTGGTAATTAAGACTTAAACAGATGTCACCATTAATAAGAGACTCAAATGAAGTGTATGTAATAAATGGTTGCCTTCAGCTGCTATGGCAGGCCTAGTTTCATTGGTAATGGTATCTGGAACTGGTTCAATTCCTAATAATGAACAAAACAAAAAAAGTTTAAATAAACCTAATGAGAAATTTGTAAACTACCAGTATGTTCTGCAAGTAAAAACTTCATAGGCACTGAAGACTTTCAGGATGCATGACATAATTAAAATAAAGAGGAAAAAATTACAAAAACAAAATGTCTAATTTTAAGAATGTCTTTTTAAAATATAAAACAGAATTTGCTTATCAATATCTTATCACTTCAGGGTAAGACTCTTGGATTCTCATTTAAGTGCAATCAGTGAGTTAATATTTGTAATGCATTTAAAGCAGGGCCTGGTACAGCAGAAGTACTATATATGTGTTTTCCATAATATTAATAATAATAATACCTGTTATTATTTACTGAGCATCTATAATAACTAATGAAAGCAAAAGCACTGAAATTTTTGGTACTGTTCTCCCTCAGGTCCTATCATGGGGTGAGCCGTGCCCTCCTATCACCCACTTAAAAGATAATGGTGAAGTTCCAATCCCTAGTACCTGTGAATTTGACCTTATTTGGAAGTAGTGTCTTCGCAGATATAATAAGGTTAAGTTGAGATCACTCTAGATGATTAAAGTGGATCCTAATCCAATATGACTGGTGTCCTTACAAGAAGAAGAAAATTTGGACACAGACATAGGGATTGATGGCCTTGGAGGGATAGAGGCAGAAATTAGAAAATATGTTGCACCAATCCAATGAAGTTGGAAGAAGCAAAGGAGGATCTTTCTCTATAGGTCTAGCCCTGTAAACATTTTTATTTTAGACTTCTAGCCTCTAGAACTGTGAGAGAATACATGTCTGTTGTTTTAAGCCTTCCACTCTGTGGTATTTATTATGGCAGACCTCGTCTTTCCTCCAAAGGAAGACATCTCAGGAAATACAAAGACTGTATTTCCATAAATAAGATCTTATTGTACATTTTGTGTTCATTTTTATAATTCTTACTGGATCCAGAGTAATCCACCATATTTTAAAGGTTTTTTTTTTTTTTTTAAGATTTTATTTATTTGAATGAGTGAGTGAGAGAGAGCACAAGTGGTGGGGAGGGACAGAGAGGAGGGAGAAGCAAACTCCCCACTGAGCAAGGAGCCCGATGTGGGGCTGGATCCCAGGACCCTGGGATTATGACCTAAGATGAAGGCAGATGCTTAACCAACTGAGCCACCCAGGCACCCCTAAAGGTTTTTTTTAATACATTTATTTATAAGCATATTCTCAACACTTGCGAAAGACACAAAAGCTTGACTAGCTCATTCAAAACATTTAAGTGATGGACTCATCCAATTCCCTAGGATCAAAAATGGAATAGCACACATCTTTACCTTGTTTAAACTAAAACAAAATCTTAAATAAAACTTTCAGCTTGAACACTGATATAAAATTCATCAAATATAGAAGACTTTATGCCCATAGCACCCAGATTTCTACTATATGTTATTTAAGTGAACACTTAAGTATATTCAGAGATCCATCACCAGCACTCCTTTAAATCTCTGTGATATCATCACTGAAGTACAAAGCATGTATTTCTGATATCTGATTAAGGAGAAATTTTCACAAAATGCTTGACTGAGCCTCAAATATGAGCATCCTGATGGATAAGATCAATTTCAAATTTATACTAGGGATTACTCAAATCTAGAATTTTTCTCTTAGGTTCTCTAGTTTATAGGATCTTCAAATATGCGGACCATTGCAAGGGTTGATCTGGTGATTTGGGGTCGTCCTATGGAAATAGGGAATATGTTGGGTTAAACAAAATTCTTCCACTCAATTTATATCCAAATTCAAGTTGGATTAGTAATTTCCACTGCTTCTTTAAAGGTGGCTGCAAATTATTATATATAGGCCAGGTTAAAGCTTACATTAAGCAGTATTATTTATAAGGCAAGGACAATGCTAGACTATAGTAGGCCTAACTTTTTAAGGGCAATTCTTGAAACTATAGTGCTAATTTTGTATAAATAAAATGTTCCCCAAAAGGCATACCAAATCAAGAGTAAAGACACCAAACAAATATTTCAATGTAGAATTACTACAGCAACTGCTCTTCAATAATCATGTACAAATAAATCAGTAAAAACTTCCCATGCCATTTATGAAGGACAACTAAAACTAACTAGCATTAATTAGTGAATTAGCTAATTAGCACAGGACATGGTAATGGCCCATAGACACATGGTGATACAATCTTTGCCATGAACCCTGTGGAATCAAATCCAGTTCATTTGCTATTATATCCCAGTGCTTGACACAGTGCCCAGGAATGGCAGGCTATGAGATACGCATTCTGGAAATATATCAGAGGGACAATTGCTCTAAACAGAGTCTTATAGAATCATTAAGCAAGTGATTTTTAAACTGAGACCAGACGTGATTTTTTAATTCGAGACCTCAGTTCTGGAAGGGGAATATCATCACCGAAGGAAGTCTGACCAGAGCTCAGAGTCCAGTGAGAGAGGAGACTGGAAGGACATAAAGTCTGGAAAAGCAAAGCAGTTCCCGACCATGTCAGGCCTTCTAAACCATGAGGAGAACTGTGGACTTCAACTTAAAAACAAGAGGTGCTACAGTGAGTTGAATAATGTCCCCCCAGATTCATGCCCTCCTGGAACTTCAGAATGTGACCTTATTTGAATATAGGGTTTCTGCAGATTTAACTACTGTAAAGAACAAGATGAGAGTGTACTGGATTAGAGTGGATACTAAATCTAGGGAGACTGTCCTAATAAGAGATAAAGGAACAGAGAAGAAGGCATTGTGAAGATGGAGGCAGAGACTGGAGTGATGTGTCTATAAGCCAAGGAATGCTAGGGAGAGTTGGCTGTCACCAGAAACTAGGAGAAAGGCATACGGGGGTCTTTCCCTTGGAGCCCCCAGAAGGAACTGGCCCTAAAAATCTTCAGTTTTGGATTTGGGGCATCCAGAATTATGAGAGAATGAATTACGGTTGTTTTAAAGTCACCAAGTCTGTGATAATTTATTGTGTCAGCCATAGAAAATTAATACAGATACCACTGAACGATTTTGAGCATAGGTGTTCTATCATTTCAAAACATCAATCTGTTTAGAATGAATGGTAAGAGTGGAAAGTTGAGAGGAACACAAGAAGCAGAAGAAATTGCTGTACTACCCTTGCTATAACTAGTAATAAAAATTAGAATCAGAAGCAGAGTAAGAAAATGGAGCAGTACTGTTCCCCTGGGAGGTGGCTGGAAATATGTGGAGACACTTCTGTTTGTCATAATGACTAGGGGATGCTCCAGGCATGTACTGCTTAGGGCTCAGGATGCTAACAGCCTACAACTGTTGAGCTATTCTGTACAACTAAGAGTTCACGCAACGATAATTCCAACAGCACCTACAATGAGAAAGTGAAAAAAACAGCGAAGAACGAAGTATCATATACTTGTTTAGAGTACTTAAGGTTCTCATTTTGCTACTAGCGTCATGTTCTTATGTTACACTTTTGCTACTTACAATGGGGGGGGGAGCAAATCCAAATTTTAGATGCCACAAGAAAGAAATATCACATTAGAAGAGAAGAAATTTTGTTCAAACTTAAATATTATATTTGTTTTCATATTATGAAATAAATACAATGAAAGTGTGAGTAGAGTCATACAGTATTATAATAAATTAGTGTCTAACAAATAATAAATTAGATAAGAAAGGAAAAGGATAATAATTAGACAATAACCATTTCAAATAACTATGACTTTTTTTTTCAAAATATTTTCCCTAGGATGACATTTCAAGAGAAAAAATATACCTGGAAAAAGAACACTTAGGGGAAAAAAATAACTATATCAAACTCACAAAGCTGTTTTCTGGATGTTAAGGGCCAATGACTTAAAGACTCAGCTGGGAAAATAGATGATACATAAGCTGAAAGATTAAGGATTCTTTGTAATGGAAGGCCACGATCCATCATTTACTGCAAAGCCCAAACAAGAAACAAGTACACCTGTTGACATTCAACAAACATTCAATATGCCCAAGAGCACACACTTGTTTATAATCTAGCAGCTTTTTATCAAACTGAAAACACATTTTACAATATAGCATCAGTTATCTGACACTTTCCAGTGTTTGAAAGAGTAATGAGAAAATATAAGTGGGTGGGTGGGGGTTACTGTTGGAATATACTCAGAGCTTTTGCTACGATTGGTTCTCTATTTTATTTGTAGCTTATTTTTTCAATTCCTACTGGCACATTACTGCCAAAACATCTACTTTCTTGGAGCTGTTTGGGATATCTTAGGTTAAGCTATTGTTTTTAATTTTTTTTTTAATTTCAAGAGTAATTTTTCAAGATTGTTTTTTAAGCAGAAGCTTACAGTACTCTTGACCAATAGGAAATATTGGAAACATTCTTACTTGGCTTTATTATGTATAAATGCTACCATTCCGTTTTGCTGTTTAAACCATTAGTCTCATTCATAAAAGTAAAAGTGATAGTGAATAAATATTTCCCTCCCTTTCTCTGAATTTATTTCTGCATTACGTTCCCTTAATTTATTTTAGATAAATACAACCTTATTTCCTTTTAGATAGGAAAGATAAGATTTGTTAGATAATCAGCCAACTTTTTCTAGATGCAATTCAAATGGTACTATCCCTTTGACTCTTCTTTTGAGTAATAGTGTCTTTTTAATTGATTCTGGATTCTAAAAGATATTTATCACTTCAGATTCAATACTCGGTTAGGATGATGCTCCTACTACCATATTCTACATTTCTCTTGGACGCTAATGATAAAAATGCAAGGTAAGCTTCTCCAGTCCATCAGTTCAATTTGATTCAATAAATAACTTATTGAACAGCTATTATCAAAGTTGCCTGATACAGATACAACAAAAACAAACAAACAAACAAACAAACAAGGAAGAGGCAGAACCTTTCTTAAGAAGAGTACATTCTATGCACGATGGTAACTATTACTGCTTGGGCTACCCAGGAAGCAGATTTTAACACTGAAATTTGTGTGCAAGAAGTTTATTAACAAGAAAGAGGAAGAAAAGCAGAATTGTGATGTGGTCACAACAAAACATCACCCAAACTAATGAAGTCTGAAGCCAGGACAGCCTTTAGAGCTGTCCCAATTTTGACTGAGCCTTAATTTCCCTTCATTGTCCAGTCATTTGATATGAGCTGCCCATGGGAAGGAGGCAAGATCTTGGGCAAGGAAGCTTTGCATGTCTAAGGGCCACTGTCATAACAGAAACAAGCTGAGGGCTATCTGCTGACACCACCCCCAGAACCCTGAGAATAAATCACACCTTCCTGAAGGAGGATGTGGGTGGTGCCACATTGCCACCACCACCACAACTGTTCAAGTTTATATAAGTTAGAGTGTTCTTGAAAGGTAACAGAAATGAGAGAAAGGACAGTATGATCATGTGATAGGAAATAACAGATGAAAGGCCATGGGGATGGGAAAATGGGATATGTTCAGGGACAAGAAATAAAATGAAAAAGGCAGGATGGAGCCACATAATGAAAAACTTTTCATTCCTTGGTGAGATACGATAGTTAACCGGACACGAAGTGAGGTTGGAACCATATAATGGAAGGCTTTAAATTCCTTGGTGAGTATCTATACTTCACTGGAAAACACTGGAGATCTTTGATAGACGCATAATGAGATATGTGCTTTATAAACAAGAATCTGATAGAAGTATACAGAATAAACTGCAGATAATTTCAAGAATGTTAAGGGTCTAAGATATTTTTTAATATTTTATTTATTTATTTTTGCGAGAGAGAGAGCACGTGAGCGAGCGCACACAAGCAGGAGCAGGGGGGAGGGGCAGAGGGAGAAGCAGACTCCCCACTGAGCAGAAAGCCCAATGCAGTACTGGATCCCAGGACCCTGGGATCATGACCTGAGCCGAAGGCAGACGCTTAACCGACTGAGACACACAGGTGCCATGAGATTTTTTTCTACTTGCAAATTTACAAGTTCATCTGCTAGTTTCTCAGTCACTGGCAGAAAACATGAGACTTCTGCGTCAGCGGGGGATAATTTTTGTTGTTTACAGCAATAACAATAGCCATTACTACTACTACTACTACTACTACTATTATTATTATTATTATTATTATTATTATTATTATTATTTTATGCTTGTTACCTGAACTCAAATTCCCACTGGGTGATGAGAAAAGTGCCAGGTGACACCACGACATGCAGTGGATTACATTACTAAAGGAGAAACCCAAGATTAGGAAATCTGACTCATAATGGGCATAAACCTGCTTGCCTTCACCTTGGAGGGAGACAGTTTTATTATATTGGAACAGATATCAAAGATATCTATTTGCTGTACACATCTTTGCAAAGATAGTCCAGAACAAGGGCATTCAGTGCCTCTGCTCTGAAGTTGTGCAGAAGTATAAGAAATCCATGCAGAATTTCCTCCCAACAGAGAAATACTGACTGCAGATTTTTATGTCCTTCTGTCAGTATGGATTTGAGTCTCCTCAGTGCTGAAGTTGGCTCATCAAGATGAAAACAGATTTCTGTTTAAGTTAGTAATGATTGACAATAATTTACAGCTAGGCTGCCACTACTCTTCAGGACTGAGGTGATACCGTTAACTTTATATTTTATATAGACAAGTAAATAATTATTTTAAAAATGACTTTACACTATAAAGTTAATTGTGTGTATACATAAACAATTTACCCCACACACCTTTTTCTTCAACCTATTTTCTTTTGGGGATAAAGCAAACTGCCACTATTTAAATGATTATGTAAGTTTTTCTTTGTACTCTGGAAGTATAAACAAGAAAGGTTCAGATCTTTTGTATGAACTCAGTAGAAGTATACAGATTTATAAATTACTACTCTATACAAAAAAAAGAGAGGGAGAGAGAACATGAAGTCCTATGCCCTGGATCTAGTCTGAAGCCCAGCATTTACTATGTGTAGGACACACTGCACACTTACATCATGATAAAATGAGAGCTTTAGTCTTTTTGATGTCTATGACCTTTCCCAAATTTAATATACTATCATTTTGTGAATATTGGCATAGTATTAAAGTGAGACATATCCTTGATTGCATTTCTCAATTTTGCTTCTCTTAATAATTTCTTTATTGAAAATGGAAAGGACAAAAGCCAGCACATTAACCCTGCCAATTCAATGTATCGACACCACAGGCGCTCTGTCTCTCACAATACTTCAACGCAAGTCCCAATTTCTGCGATGCTGTTATTTGCCTTCTGATGAGGTTCTAAAAATCCTGCTGTTATACAACATTGTCTTTTTCCATTTTAAAACATAAAAGAGCATTCATTTCTCCGAGTCTTCAATTTTTAGTATCTGTTTTACTTATTTTCAAACAGAAGCCGTACACTTAAATTTGTTCATTGAAGAGCTCTTCTAGTTTTCCTTCCCATAGCCCCTCATTTAAAAAAAAATTATAGGGGCGCCTGGGTGGCACAGCGGTTAAGCGCCTGCCTTCGGCTCAGGGCGTGATCCCGGCGTTGTGGGATCGAGCCCCACATCAGGCTCCTCTGCTGGGAGCCTGCTTCTTCCTCTCCCACTCCCCCTGCTTGTGTTCCCTCTCTCGCTGGCTGTCTCTGTCTCTGTCGAATAAATAAGTAAAATCTTTAAAACAAAATAAAAAAATAAAAAAAATAAAAAAAAATTATAAAAATTGATTGTCATTTTGTTTCCTTGATGTTGTAGGCAGTCTTATAATGAGTAACCAAATTCAAAAATAGAGGCTACAGTTTAGAAGGTTCTGACTCCTAAGGAAACACACCTACATAAAATCTGGGTGGCAGGTCTCCTTTACATACAAAATAATCAACTCCTATGCTCTTGTGTTGAACCCATCTTAAGGTGGGTAAGAGGAAAAGAGGAGACAAGGAAAAAGATAACCAAATCATTTCATTTTCTTTCTGTTCTTTTAAAACTTCAACTAAGAAAAACAGATGAAAAATGAAGGTTTTCAAAAATGACCTTTGGTTTTTCTTTTATGTTCACGGAGAGGCTTTCGGGAGGAGGTTGTTTATACCTTACTTCAGGAAAATGGGTGGTTCATTTCCACTTAAATGCTGGCATTATTACACCGGGCATCTGTTTCTGTTTTTGTTTTTCAGAAAGAGATTTTGACCTCACATTGCTAACCACTGTGGTGTCCATTCATTACCATAAATAGATATTTAAAGAAAAAGATTTTCAGATAAAAAGATAAAAATAATAATGCTGAGAAGTTATATCCATTAAAGTGAGTATAAGTCTAATGGAACACTAAACAACACAACAAATTTTAAAAAATATTGTGCAGAACTCTATTTTAAAATAGCTACAGATCTATTTTTTAAATACTTCGAATTACTTACAAATCTCTAAGACAGTGCTATCTTTTAAATTCTTTTAAATGGCTCAGGCTTATTATCTTACCTACTTGGAAACCACTTAATGATTAATGAACTAAAATGTTTGTATTCATATATGGTGACAATTTCCCAATTGCATTACAGTGTTGTCCAAAAAAATTCTTAGATACCATACTCTAATTTTCTTAGAATTACATAGTTTGTGAAAGATGGTACGACGTGAGATCCTAAAGGTTGTACTTAATATGCAACTGATTATAAAGTTTGATCTTGAAATTCTGCCCTACTCCAATAACATACATTCTGTTTATCAAGTTGAAGAAGAATCTCATGTACATCCTAATTACTGTATATTTTCTAGGCTAAGGCATATTTTATAATATTCATTTTTCCAAATTTAATTTACAAGCTGTGGATGAAAGAACAGATTACAAACTTCCCTAATGAGAAAACAAAGAGATATTAGTGTAAAATATTATTTGATATTTCATTTAATTAGCATATTGTCCACTTATTAAAATGCTGAAGATAATGAATTTTCTTTCAAAAGCTGAATAAAAAGACACAATGTTTTTTTGATCAAAAAATATGGACTGTAGGCTACAGAATCCCCGTAAGAAATTGTTTACCCATGTATCATATTTCATCCTTGTGCCTAGAATTTCTACTACAGATTAGTAGATTAATTGCATCTAAGTGATTAATAGAGGTTGAAATGAGACTAATAATAATGCAGGGTATTGAAATAGCTAGGGTATAATATTAGAACATATCGATTTTATTCTGTAAAAGACGTATCTTTATGAAAATTTTTCTTTCACTACATTTTCATAAAGAATGCATTCTATAGCAAATAAAGTATAAAAACAAACGCACATCTAGTTTGAAAAATGGTTTTATTTAGCCACTGACTATAATACAACCACTAAAGCTAAATAAAATCGATCTGTCCAATAACATTGTAGAACTGACATTATTTTTAATGTTTTGGGTTTCCTATATGTAGATATAGCCCTATTCATGTCCTTAGTCTTTATTTTATTTATTTTTTGAGAAGTAACTATATTTATTTTATCTTGGTAATTTTCAAATACACATGAACTCAAATCTCAACCCAATATATGGTTAGCATTGGACATGTTATTTCTTTTTTTTTCTTAATTTTCATTTAAATTTCAGTTAGTTAACATATAATGCAATATTGGTTTCAAGTGTACAATGTAGTGATTCAACACTTCCATACAACACCCAGTGCTCATCACAAGTGCCCTCCTTAATCCCCATCACCTGTTTAACCCATCCACCATCCTCCTCCCCTCTGATAACCATCAGTTTGTTCTCTATAGTTAAGAGTCAGTTTCTTGGTTTGCCCTCCTCTCCCTCTCTTTTCCCCTTTGTTCATTTGTTGGTTCTTAAATTCCCCATATGAGTGAAATCATATGGTATTTGTCCTTCTCTGACTGACTATTTCTGCTTAGTTTAATACTCGCTAGCTCCACCCACATTGTTGCAAATGGCAAGATTCCATTCTTTTTGATGGCTGAGTAATATTCCATTGCATATATACACACACACATATATATAATGAAATATATATATATATATATATAATGTATATATTTCACTATATAGTTTTCCATTATATATATACACACACACACACGCACACACGTATAGGACCTCTTCTTTATCCATTCATTAGTCAAAGGACACTTGGGTTGCTTCCATAATTTGGCTATTGTCGATAATACTGCTATAAACATCTGGGCGTATGTATCCCTTTGAATTAGTATTTTTGTATTCAAATAAATACCTAGCAGTATAATTGCTGTATTGTAGGGTAGTTCTATTTTTAACATTATGGAGGAACCTCCATAATGTTCTTTTTTTTTTTTCATACTGTTTTCCAGTGTCTGCACCAGTTTGCATTCCCACCAAAAGTGCAAGAGGGTTCCCCTTCTCCCTGTTGTTTCTTGTGTTACTGATTTTAGCAATTCTGATGGGTGTGAGGTGATAGCTCATTGTAGTTTTGATTTGTATTTTCCTGATGATGAGTGATGTTAATCATCTTTTCATGTGTTTGTTGACCATTTGCATGGCTTCTTTGAAAAATGTCTATTCAGGTCTTCTGCCCATTTTTTAATTGGATTATTCATTTTGGGAGTGTTGAGTTTTAAAAGTTCTTTATATATTTTAGATACTAACCCTTTATGTCCTTTGCAAATATCTTCTTCCATTCCATAGGGTTTTTAGTTTTTTTTATTGTTTCCTTCACTGTGCAGAAGTTTTTTATTTTAATGAAGTTTTATTTTTATTTATTTTTGCTTTTGTTTCCCTTCCCCCAGAAGACAATCTAGAAGGAAGTTGCTCGGGCTGATGACAAAGAGGTTACTGCCTCTGTTCTCTAAGATTTTTATGGTTTTAGGTCTCACATGTAGGTCTTTCATTCATTTTGAATTTATTTTGGGGTTTGGTATAAGGAAGTGGTCCAATTTCATTCTTTTGCATGTGGCTGTCCAGTTTCTCAAACACCATTTGTTGAAGTGACTATCATTTTCCCACTGGATATTCTTTCATGCTTTATTGAAGATTAACTGACCATATAGTCATTTGTTCATTTCTGGGTTTTCTCTTCTCACTCTTCTGTTCTGTATTTTGTGCCGGTATCATAATGTCTCAATCACTAAAGCTTTATAATATAACTTGAAGTCCGGAATTGTGATGCCTCCAGCTTCTCTTTGTGTTTCCAAGATTCCTTTAGTTTTTGGGGTCTTTTGTGGTTCCATACAAAGTTTAGGATTGTTTTTTCTAACTCTGTGAAAAATGCTGGTGGTATTTTGATGGGGATTGCATTAAATGTGTAGATTGTGAGGCACTTCGGTGGCTCAGTCGGTTAAGCATCTGCTTTTGGCTCAGGTCATGATCCCAGGGTCCTGGAATCAAGCCCTGAGTCTGGCTCCCTGTTCAGCAGGGAGCCTGCTTCTCCTTCTCCCTCTGCCTGCTGCTCCCCATGCCTGTGCTCTCTTTTTCTGTCAAATAAATAAATAAAATTTTATAAAAATGTGCAGATTGCTTTGGGTTATATAGACAATTAAACAATATTTGTTTTTCTGATCCATGAGCACAGGATGTTTTTTCATTTCTTTGTGTCATCTTCAGTTTCTTTCATTAGTGTTTAATAGTTTTCAGGGTACAGGTCTTTCACCTCTTTGGTTATTAGCATTACTCCTACGTATCTTATTGTTTTTGGTGACATTGTAAATGGGATTGATTTTTTAATTTTTTTTTTCCTGCTGCTTCATTATTGGTGTATAGACATGCAACAGATTTCTTCATTTTTGTATTCTGCAACTTTACTGAATTCATATATCAGTTGTAGTTTTTTTGTTTTGTTTTGTTTTGTCGTTTTCAGGTTTTCCGTATAGAGTATCATGTCATATGCAAATAGTGAAAGCTTTACTTCTTCCTTACTGATTTGGATGTCATTCATTCATTCATTCATTCATTTTTGCTGTCTGACTGCTATGGCTAGGACTTTCAGTATTATGTTAAACAACAGGGGAGAGAGTGGACATCCCTTCCTTGTTTCTGACCATAGAGGAAAAACTCTCAGGTTTTCCCCATTGAGGATTGTATTAGCTGTGGATTTTTCATATATGGACTTCATTATGTTGAGTTATATTCCCTCCAAACGTACATGGTTGAGGGTTTTTACTGTGAATGGATGTCTTATTGTCAAATACTTCTCTCTGTCTATTGAAATAATCACATAGTTCTTATCCTTACTTTTATTAATCTGATGTATCACATTAATTGATTTGCAAATATTGAACCGCCCTTGAAACCCAGGAATAAATCCCATTCGATTGTGGTTGAATTATTTTTTTTTTAAGTATTGTTGGATTTGGTTTGTGGTGAATATTTTTTTAAGTATTGTTGTTGTAGTTCTCTTTTTTAGTAGAGTTTTTGTCTGCTTTAGGTATTAGGGTAACACTGGCATCACAGAATGAATTTGGAAGTCTTCCTTCCTTTTCTATTTTTTTAAATAGTTTGAGAAGAACAGGTATTAAATCTTCTTTAAATGGCTGGCAGAATTTGGGTGTGAAGTCATCTGGCTCTGGACTTTGGTTGCTGGGAGTTTTTTGATTATTGATTCAATTTCTTTACTGGTTATTGGTCTGTTCAAGTTTTCTATTTCTTCCTGTTTTGGTAGTTTACATGTTTCTAGGAATTTTTCCATTTCTTCCAGGTTATCCAATTTGTTGGGATATAGTTTTCATAATATTCTCTTATAATTGTATTTCTGTGGTGCTGGTTGTTATTTCGCTGTCTCATTTGTAATTTTATTTACTTGGGTCCTTTCTCTTTTCTTTTTGATAAGTCTGTCTAAAGGTTTATCAATTTTATGGATTTTTTTTTTTTCAAAGAAACAGCTCCTGGCTTCATTGATCTGTTTGATTGTTTTTTAGTTTCTATATTATTTATTTCTGCTCTAATCTTTATTATTTTCTTCTTTCTCAATGAATGACCCATTCATTGTCTAGTAGCATGTTGTTTAACCTCCATGTGTTTGTGGTCTTTCCAAATTTTTTCTTGTGGTTGACTTCTAGTTTCATAGCCTTGTGGTCAGAAAAGATGCATGGTATGATTTCATTCTTTTTGTATTTGTTGAGGCCTGATTGGTGATCTTAATATGTGATCTATTCTGGAGAATGTCTCATGTGCACTTCAAAATAATGTGTAATCTGCTGTCTTAGGACAGAATGTTCTGAATATATCTGTTATTTTCATCTGGTCCACTGTAGCATTCAAAGCCATTGCTTCCTTTTTTATTTTCTGTTTAGATGATCTGTCCACTGATTCAATTTCTTTGCTGGTTATTAGTCTGTTCAAGTTTTCTATTTCTTCAAGTGTTAAAATCCCCTACTATTACTGTGTTATTATTAATTCCTTTATGTTTGTTATTAATTGTTTTATATACTTGAGTGCTCCCATGTTGGATGAGTAAATATTTACAATTGTTATATCTTCTTGTTGGGTTGTGTCCCCTTTAGGAGTATATAATGCCCTTCTTTGTCTCTTTTTACAGTCTTTGTTTAAATTCTCGTTTGTCCTATGTAAGTATTGCTACTCCAGCTTTTTTTTTTTTTTTTACATCCATTTATGTGATAAATATTTCTTCACCCCCTCACTTTCAATCGGCAGGTGTCTTTAGGTCTAAAATGAGTCTCTTGTAGGCAGCAGATAGATGGGTCTTGTGTTTTTTATCCATTCTGACACTCTATGTATTTTGTTGAAGCATTTGGTCCATTTACATTCAGAGTGATTATTGATAGATATGTATTTAGTACCATTTTATTACTTGTTTTATCATTGTTTCTGGAGATTTTCTCTGATCCTTTCTTGTCTTTATCACTTTTGGTCTCTCCTTTGCATTCAAAGAGTCTCCTTTAATATTTCTTGAAGGGCTGGTTTCGTGGTCATGAACTACTTTAATTTTTCTCCATCTGGGAAACTATCTCTCCTTCTATTCTTAATGATAACCTTGCTGGATAGAATGTTTCTGGCTGCAGATTTTTCCCATTCATCACTTTGAATATATCATGCCACTTTCTTCTGGTTTGCCAAGTTTCTGTTGAAAACTCTCCAGTTAGCCTTATGGATTTTTCCTTGTAAGTTAAGGACTTCTTTTGTCTTTCTGCTTTTAAGATTTTTTCTTTATTATTATATTTTGCAAATTTAGCTCCACTATGTCTTGGTGTTGCCCTGCTTTTGTTGCTTTTGATGGGGTTCTCTTCCTCCTGGATCTGGATGTCTGTTTCTTTCCTCAGATTAGGGACGGGTTTTGCTATTATTTCTTGAAGTAAATTTTCTGCCCATTTTCTCTCTCTTCTGCAAGGACTCCTATAATATTAATGTTATGACGTTTGGCAAAGTCACTGAGTTCCCTACATCTATTCTTGTGTTGTGTAATTCTTCTTTCTCTCTTTTGTTCTGCTTCATTATTTTCTATTATTTCATCTTCTAGATGCTTAGTACATTCCTCTGTTTTTCTTCTAGCCTGATGCTTACTGCATCAAGCTTGTTTCCAATCTCATTTATTGCCTTTTTCATCTCTGATTGATTCTTTTTTTAACTATCTTATCTCTGTAATAAGGGTCACTGATGTCTTCTATGTTTTTCTCAAGCCCAGTGAGTATACTTATGATTGTTGCTTTAAATTCCCCATTAGGCATGTTACTTATATCTGTTTTGCTGAGATCTCTGACCATCCTTGTTCTTTCACTTGGGAAAAATTCCTCCATCTTGGCATTTTGTCTAAGTCTCTGACTTCTATGTGTTAGAAAAGCCAGTTATGTCTTCTGCTCCTGAAAGTAATGACCTTATAAAGAAGAAGCCATGTAGTTCCAGGGCAAAGGGCACTTTGCTATTGTGTTTTGGCTGTTCTACCTTCTAGGCCAGCTGTCTGCGGAAGCTCTCCTTGCCTGAAGTGGGCAGTGTTTTTGGTTCCTGGCCTGAAAATGGCTCTGGTCTGTTTGTGAAATAAGACCTGACACCAACTCCACCAGAACTGAGGCCCTGCAAAACTATCTGGTCCGGAGATGTGGTGTGGGCAAGGGTTTGTGCTGGTCTTCTTGGTGAGGGGTCTGTCGCGCTGGGACAGAGGCAAGCTTGACTGAGAAGGGCAGTTCTGCCAGAGCACAGGATAGTGGGGCTTGGTGTAAACAAGTCAGGCAACCAGTGTCCATGCTGTGTTGCTTCCAGCAAGTGGCTGTGTTTATGCTGAAACGTGGGTGAAGAAAATGGCACTAGCCAGCTCCTTTGTCCCTGGAGAGGCATTTCCATGAATGCTGCCTCTTAGGGAAACTCCAGGAGAAGAGTGAATAATCCCCCTCTGCATGCTCCAGACTTTCTTCAGATCACTGTTTCCACACTGTCTACCCCCGGGGTTATTTGCCTGCCTTCTCTCCAGGAGGAGGGCAGTGCCTTCCAGGCTCTACCCCAGCCAAGCACGCTGACCTTTGAAACTTCAGACTTTAAGCCCCGCTGATTATAAGAACTCAGAAAATTCAGCCCCTCTTGTTTTCCAAGCCAATGGTTTTGGGGAAACTTTCTCCTTGTGCATTCCCCTGCATGTTCCTCTCTCTCTCTCTTACCCTTCTCTATGACCACGGCTCCCTCCCCTCAAAAGAACCCTTGATCTGCTTCTCCCTTAAACCACATCTCTGTACTTCCTACGTTCTTGAATGTGGCCTCTTCTCTCCCTTTAGTTGCAGTTTGCTCTGTCAATCTTCAGGCTGATTTCTGGAGTATTTAGGATGATTTGATAGTTATCTAGTTATATTCCTGGGAGAAGATGAGCCTAGAGTCCTCCTACCCTGCTGACATTTTGAAAATCCCACATCCTTATTTTTTAAATGTATTTCTGATACACATTAGGAAACGCAAGACAGTATCTTTTTATGCATAAAAATTTACTCTCAATATATGTTATAAAAGGATATCAATCTGAAAGCATTAGCTTGGTTTTCAGAAGATATTTTCCACGGATTTAAGACAGATAAAGTATCTTTTACATGTGTTTAATCCTTTGTACATTTCCACTGTTGTTTTATCTACACTATTTTTTTTTAATTCTCACAATCAACCTTTGATATTTCATGTGAACCAGAGCTCTCCGACAGTTTTAAACTTTAGCAATAATTTCAAGGACATCAGTAATTACTAGGGAGAGGTGAAGTAAGGAGAGGCTCAGAGTCTCTAATATATCTCTAAAGTTTCATTGTTGCAGCATGAGGATGTGCTCTGGTCCAGATTAATATGTGGGGTCTCTGACAGTTGTATGGGTCATATTACTAATGTAGAAGGTGCTTTTTGGATCCTAAAACATCAATATTTTAGGGGAAAAAAATCAACATTTTATACTCAGTTTCAATAAACTCCTGCTTTGATTATCATAAACAACCTAATGTAACTAAGTTCATTCTGCTAAAAGCGTATCATAGTTAAAGATTCCCACTGGAAAATGCCATTGGTTTTTGCCAATTTTGTTAGCATGTTTCTAAGGATATGTGACTAGGGCACTACTTTCTTTCCCAAGGGCATTCCCACACTCTAAAGGAGAGAGCTGTCTGCACAGCTATTTAACAGTTGACTTTCCATGAGTCAGAAAGGCCACTTCAAGCACAGCTGATGAAAGAAAAGACAAGGCAGACAGAGGTTAAGACAAATTTGCTGATTTCACTTATGTGTAGAATCTAAAATTATAAAACTCATAGAAACAGAAAATATTATGGTGGTTAACAGGGACTAGGGGTAGGGGGAAACTGAAAGATGTTGGTCAAGGCATACAAAGATTCAGTTATGTAAGATGAATACCTTCCGGAGATCTAATGTACAATGATATGACAATAGCTAACAATATTGTATTGTATACTTGAAATTTTCTAAGAGGGTAGATCTTAAGTGTTCTTACCACAAAAATGGAAAGAAAGAAAATGATAACTATGTGAAAAGAAAGCTGATATGTTGATTACCATGCTTGTGGTATTTCACAGTGTATATGTATATCAATACATCAAGTTCTTCATCGCAAATATATCCAATTTTGAGTTGACAACTATAACTCAATAAAACTGGGTCAATTACAAATGTGTGAGTTACAATTCCTAATTAATTTTAAGAGAAATGTAGAGATATCCTGATAATCAGATGAGCTTTCTGATTAGACTTGTGGAAATTAGAAAAGTAAACACGTATTCCTCAAAGTTTTTAAGCAAGATGACACTTTCTCCTCATATTTCTGCTTCTTCCTTTTTCACAGTTGTCACCAGAAAGGTTGGCTGTCAAATTTTAGTTACTAAAACACAGAGCATAATTTTTATCAGAGACCAAGATGAATCCTATTTCCTTGGGTTTTAAACTTTTTGATTGGAGTATAGAAGTTTGATATAAACATGGCAACTGTTTTGACCAAAAGTGTTTATGGGAAAACCCACATTGTAAAAGCAATAGTGTATTTCACTGTTCATTCATTTATTAATTCAACTGATGTTTATTGACTTCCTATATGTCTGTGACTACACTAAGCCCTGAGCTAATAGAGATTAAAGAGCAGATCTTATCCCGTTGGTAAAGTTTTAATCTACTTTGACAAGTCTTTCCTGAGAAAACTGTTTGGCAGTAACCTAAAGGATGAGCAGGAGTTGTGCATATAAGAAAGTAGGAGAAAGAACATTCCAGGTAGTGGGACCATCATGTGCAAAGACCTTGAGTCAAGAGGCAGGAAGATGCTTACTGTGTTTAAAGACCCAACAAAAGCCAGGATGATTAAAGCAGAGTGAGTTTTGAAAAGACACGAGGTGAAGTTTGGGAATAGATAAGTTCTACACCTTAGAGGGCCTTCAAATCATGACCGTGATTTTAGATTTTCTCCTAATGTCAATGTAAAAGTATCAGAAGGTTTTAAGTGTGAGATCTAAATAGAAATAACTGATGTGGTTGCATGTCAGTGGATTGTAGGCTATCAGGAAGGATACTGCAATGGTCCATGCAAAAGATTTAACTGTTTTACGAGGAGAGATGGGGAAAAAATTCAAGAGTTATCTGGAAAATGTAACTGAAATAGAATTTAATGACTGACTGATTATGGATGTGAGAGACATCAGAGATGAAGTACAAGACACTTTTTAGTTTCAACTAACAGAAAACTAGCCTAGCTGATTCATGCAGAAAATGAAGTATAAAATTACGATGAGAAGCTAACAGAACCAGAGAGAAATATGGTTCAGGCATTCCCCAGCTAGAAACAGTATCCCAAACGAGAACTGTTTTTGTGACAAATAAGCTCTGATGCAGCCACAGCAACACACCCACAGCAGCATCTGGACCTGTTTGTTGCCCCAAAACGTCTACCACTGCCATCAATGCTTATCCTTTTTTGCCTACTTCTTTACTAAAAGTTCAGTGTGGTTCAAGCCTGAGTTATGTGCCCAAAACTTAGCTGCAAGGGAAGCAAACAAAGTGAATATTTGATTTTGTTAAATTCAGAAGAAAATGGAACTTAACCTTTCACCGAAGAGAAACACTTCCTAAATATTTCAAGTTAAAATGCTGAACAACACCCACTGCGGCCAAGAAACAAAAGAGAAACAAAAACAGTCTTCCACAATTGCTGTGGTCAGCATTACCACAGAGATGATATGAAGTATCTTAAACAATGGTGCAATCAACTACAATTTTATCTTAATAAAATGATAAAATCTCTGAAAACTGGGGACAAAGGGAAAATCTTTAAGCAAGAAGACAAAAAGGACATATTACCTTCATTGGTGCAGCAATAAGACTGATAGTTGACGTCTCAAAGAAATGAGCAACTGCAGAAATCAACAGAATGGCATTTAATACGGAAAAACCATTGCCACGTAATCTATATCTACTTATAGAATCTTTAATAATATTGAAAGATATGAAAAGGATGTTATAAATTGCTAACAAATTTGGCAAAAATTGGCATGAAACTGAAAAATTAGTGAAACAAAAAAACAAAAAACCCAACAAACAGAGTAGAGTTAGAAACCTGAAACTTTTATACCTATTAAAATATTGAATCTATTATTACATATCTTTACACACACACACACATACACACACACACACTCGCACAATCCCTTCAAACCCAAATGATTTTGTGGTTAATTCCTCCAAATATTTGAGGGAAAAAAATTAAGCTTAAACAAAATCTTTCAGAGAATAGGATAAAAGGGAGCATGCTATAGCATATTTTAAGAACTCAAACCTTAACAAAGACATTAAAAGAGAAAGTACATCTCTATCACGAACACAGATGTATAAACCCCACCAAAATAACAGCAAATAGAATCTATTTGTATATAAATCAAGGAATACTTACTGGCCAATAGGATTTATTATAGAAATGCAAGTTTGATTTAACATTTAAAAATAAATCAAATTATTTTACCACATTAACAGAAGAAAAGGAGAAAAAAACATATGACCATATTCTTAGATGTGGAAAAATAATTTGATAAAATAGAACATACATTAAGATGAAAAACTACCAATAGACCATAATTAGGAATAAAAATTAGGAATAAAAAGGAATTTCCTCTATTTGCTAAACACTATGAAAGACTAAAAGTAAAAATGCTTTAAAAAAAAAAATCCTTTTGAGAACAGTAATGAGATTCGATACCCACTACTACTCGACTTTCTACTGAAAGTTCACACCAGCACAATAAAGCAAGGGGGAAAAAAGGCAGAAGGACTGAAAAGCAAGAACTAAAACTATCATAATTGTGGATAATGTGATTGCTTATGAAAAACAGAAAAAGTTAGAGATATTGTATTGGAATTAATGAGTGAATTTACTGAGGTCAATGAATATAAGGCAATGTACAATAATTAAAGCAGAAAAAAAGTAGAAAATAAAACTGAAATATATAATACACACAAACACACACACCATTTTTAATACTATAGATTACTACATGTAATTCTGTGGAATCTGACAAGCTTAAAATCATATAAAACAAATCTATGCTGTTAGAAGAGGAAGGGTTACCCTTTAAAGGGGAAGTTGTACGTTGAAGGGAGAGTGAACAACAAAGTACCATTGCGGTTTAGAGATGTGTTTTGTGATCTGGAACATTTTCACATGGTGAAAATTCATTACCTCTCCTGTTAAAATATGGGCACTTTTCTGTATGCTTTTCAAATTTCAGTAAAAACTTTGAAAAATGCTGAGAATTATTTCCACGCTGTTTTTAAAATTTTAATTACTATTTATACTCAAAAGACTACATATGTAACATATAATGAATCAATGAAAATAAAACACAATAAATCCATATCTAGTCCCACTTTAAGGAATCAAACATTACCGATAATTTTGAAGACCCTGTTTGTCCCTCCACCATTGCCTCCCCATTCCTACCAGTCTCCCAGATGGCACAATTAAGGTGGATTATTTGTTATTCCTTCGCTTGATTTTAAACACTCTTCCACATATACGTAAGTACTTGCCAATAATCTGTCTATGTCTATCTCTCTGTCTTTTTCTGTATTGCTTAATATTACATATTTGTGACTTTGTATAAATTAAAATCTCCTTTTCTATTCTTTCTATTTTGTAGTATTTGCTCAATAAGACTTTTGTGAACTAAACTTCATTTGTTTGCATTGCTACATAACTGTTTGTTGCGTGAATATATACCACAAGTCATTACTCATTTTCTCATACGTAGGCATCAGGACCTGTCCTTTTTATATGTCAGAAAAATGTCTCTGTGAAATTCTTCTGCACTTTTCCTATTATGTAGTGCAAAGATTGCTCTAGGGATGTGTATCTCAACCCACAGATCACAACTTTCTAGTGGCACAAAATTAATTCAGTGAGTCATGAATAGAATTTTTAAAATATAATTGAGTGGTTAGGAAATGTAAGAATGCCACTGAGAGTCTACCATATTTTTCTATTAACTTTATGTTACTTTTTAATGTGTATGCTACTACTCACATTATATTTATGTATATATTTATGTGTATATTTATGTGTATATTGTGTGGATTTTGTGGTTCATAAAATTTGCACATCACCAACTTTAGTTTTTTGGGGATACTGTTGTAACAATTTATATATACACCAGAAACCCCTGATATCATAAGATAAATTTTTCCAAACTTAATGGCTGATAAAATGTATTCGTTTTTCTTCACCATTTGTTAGTGAGGTTGAGTATTTTCTCAAGACTATTGTCCATTTCTGTTTGTTTTTCTTAGAAATAATTCCTCAGGCTTTTCATTCTATTGTTTTGTGTTGTTTATTTCTCAATGATCTGCAGAATAATTTTCTTAAGTTTGGTCTTGATACTAATTCTTGATCAGTTACATGTGTTGAAAATTCATCCTCAGAGCTGTTGGCTTGTATTTTCCCTTCAAACGTTATACTTTTTGATGTAATACATAACTCTAGTATATAACTGTTCATTTTATATATAATAAATTACTTCCCAAACCAAGGTAAATTTCTTCTAGAGACTGAACATCTCATATTTAGGACTGTAATTTTCTTAAAACAATTTTAATATATGCTGTGAGGTGAAGATAAATTTCCATATGGATAACCAAAAACCCAGGATAGTTTATTGAATGATTCCATCCTTTTTCTCACCTATTTTCAATGCCAACTCTGATAAATGAATTTTCAACACAACAGAGGGTCTGTTTCTTAGCTGATTATTTTGTTCTTTGATCTGTTTTTCTATTCCTGAGCCAATAGCATGTGGACTGAAATGGTTTCACAGGAAGTCTTAGTATCTGTCAGGCAAGCCATTCTACTCCTACTGCTTTTCCTTTTTCTGTATCTGGGCCCTTCTTGACCCTTTGTTCCTACACTCACACACACACACACACACACACACACACACACACACCTCTCTGTTGGAATTTTGATTAGAATTATGTTGACTATAGATCAGTTTGGGGGAGCTGACCATGCTGAATCTTCCTTCCCATGAATAAATGTTTTAGCTCTTATGTCCCCAATTGTCTTTCAGTAAAGTCTTATGGTTGTAGAGAAAATGGTCATGTACCTCTTTGAATAATCTGGTTCTTAGTTATCTTATGTTTTATTTTCATTATAAATAGTAAATTTCTAAAAAGTTTATTTTTTATTTAATACTGTGATTGAAATATAGCTACTTACTAAATGGTCTTATTGATTCTAGCAGTTAATATAGAGAATTTGTTTTTTCTTTTTAGATGATTATATCATTAATGAATAACGGCAGGTTTCCTTTCTATTCAAGATTTATATATTTATTCATTTTTAAAGTTAGATGGCTATGACTCAAAAGTACCAAAAATTTTGAGGGGTACCCTGATGGCACAGTTGGTTAACCAACCAACTCTTGGTTTCGGCTCAGGTCATATCAAGGTCGTGACATCAAGCCCTGCGTCTGCTCAGCAAGGAGTCTGCTTGGGAATCTCTCCCCTCTCCCTCTGCCCCTCCCACTTGGGCACCCTCTCTCTTTCTCTCTAAAATAAATAAAAATAAATTTTTAACAAAAACAAAATTTTCAAAAAAGTAGCTATAACACACATCATGAGTATCAAAGAATACTTTTTTAAAAGGAACAACTTTTATGTTTGGACATTAAGATACTCACTGCAGATTTAGTACACTATGGTCCATCAGATTATGAAAGTTATCTTATATTTTAGTTTACCAAAAAGCTATTATAATAATGGATTTTGAAATTTATCAAGTGACTTTTTTGTTGTTATTTACTGAAATGATCTGGTGGCTTCACTGTTCAATCTGAATTTATTAATACGATTTTTAAATTTAAACAAATTTAGCATCACTGAAAAACTGAACTTGATTATGAAGTACTATATTTTTTACACATTGCTGGATTCAGAAACATTAATAAATATAATTTTATTTTTACATTTTATTTTGCAACTAATTCTGGTTTATAATTTTCTTTTCACACATTGCACCTGTCTTGCATTAGTGTGAGGCTATACTACTAAAATTATAAAATAATTTGACAACATCTGTCCATGTTAACTGTCTTTAAATTTATCAGCATATGTGTGTTTAAATATTATTTTATCTTCATTAATATTTCTGCACCATTGCACCAGCTCAAGCTTGTCCCTATTGCAACACTTTTACTTGATCAATTTTACAAAATTAAAAAAAAAAATTAATGGCTTTAGTTCAAAAAATTATTTGCTTTGCTGTTGTTAAGTCTGTTATGATTTATTTCTATTTTATTAACTGCTACTTTTATATTTATTACTTTTTCTCCAAATTTTTCATTGTATTTTTCTATTTTATTCTTTCCTAGTTTGAGTACATAGCTATTAAGCACATTACTGTCTTAATTACTTACATGAGCAGTTAAAGTTATAAGTTAGCCTTATATTGCTATCATTTCATATTTCAAGTTTTGATATGATTTTTAAAAATCCATTTTTATTATTATTTAAATGTTTAGTTCAATTTCTTCTTTAAGCCTGTAATAATTCAAAAATGTCAAAATTTTTCAAAAAAATTTTTCCCACAAAACTCTAATTTAGTTCCACATTTGCTGTTGAATGTATTCTGAAAGATACTACTCACTTGAAAATTTGAATTTAGTGAATTTAGTGTCCATTACTTAATACAAGTTCCATTTTTTAAAATGTTCATATTATTGCATATTATCTGAGTGTGTGTGTAAAATACTCCAAATTTACTCAAATTTTTTGAGTATTTTATATCTTTACTAGTCCTTTCATTTTATGATTTCTCAGTTACTGAGTTATTTGTCCCCATTTTATTGCTGGATTTAACACTATAGTTATGTCTCCTAATAATTACCTCAATATTGACAACATAATTGGAATTATTTTATTATATTGTATGTTACATGGCATACAACATTACAGCACGTATATTTGTAGCTAGTTTACAACTATATCATTATGGAATAAACTTTATTATTTATAGCAATTCTTTTTGTCCTTATGTCTATTTGTCAAATACTAATATTTACAGCATTGTTTATTTCAATTGTTATTTATTTAGTACCTCTTTTTCTTCTTTCTTCTTTCAAGCTTTTTATTTCCTATGTTTTAGGACATCTTTTATAAATAGCAATATACCTGTTATGTTTTTAAATCTAATATGACAAACTGTCTCTTATAATAGAATATTTATTCCTACTACAGTTAAGAAGTAGACTTTTTGGATATGGTGCTATATTTTTATTTTATGCTTTCCATTTATCTGCCTTTTCTGGATTGCCTCTCTTTGTCTTCTTTCCTGATGTCTTTTAATACTTTTCTTCCTTTTTCCCATTTTATTCCCTTCTCCCATTCGTTTGAAACGATACACTTCCTATCACTTAGTGGGTCTTAGAAATATTAACATACACAATCTTCTCAGCAAGTCTAAAGTAATTAATACATCATCTTCTCCTTACAATGATTTGACTTTGACCACCCACCCTTTTGCGTTTAGTATTCCAGAAATTACGATCATTGATTTATACTGTTACTTAGAATTTTTGAAATATACAATTCTAAGTGATTAATAACGTTAAGGCGAAGACGGTATTCCAAAAAATTCTAGCTCCCCATGTTTAATGCTGTGAAATCAGCAATCAGTGTGATGGTTGTCTCCTTGCAAACAGTAACTTTCTTTCTCACTGTTCTTTAGATTTTTGTTATTCTGTGCTGTCAGTCTGATGGTAATAGTCGATTTCATTTTATTTTTCCAACTTGCAATTTATTCTGAATCTGTAGGTTCTTGCCTTGCAGTACTTATCTTAGACTTTTATATATTTTTACTTAGTCTTGCTTTTGGCACCTCCTTCTACTCCACAGGTTCATTAACCTATTTATATTGTAATTTTATCCAAGACTTTCAACATCTGGGATTGTTTCCAGTCTCAACCTAACTTCCACCCCTCAACCTAGACATTATCTCCTGGACTGTGCTTTTAATTTTCATGCATTTTGTGGTTTTCTTTTCATTGTTAAGCACAATCAAAGAAGTTTATCTGTCAGACATTTTTGAGTCCTGTATTACAGTTGCTTTGCTTCAGAGAGGTTGTTGTTGGTTTTTTTGTTTTTTTTTTTGTTTTTTTTTTAATTTCTTCCCCTAGCTTGACAATCCAAACACTAAAATACAAATTTTTAAATTGAGTGTTTTGGGACCATTCAATTAAGAGCCAAGGTTAAGAACAGGTACTATTCCTTGTTATATCTATATAAAATTTGTTGTTTTCTAAATTTATCTTGAAGGTACGCTAATGATGTAGCCCTTTGGGAGCAGGGCTCTTGTACCATGTTTGACAGAGCCTGACCCCTGTGCAGTCTCCTGCTCTCCCCAAGGCCACCAGACTGAAAAGTCAAGTTCATTAGGAGAGAGCAGACAACGCGACTCCACATTTAGGGGTGCTCACTGGTCACTTTTCTAGATACTTGCTGTCTCTTTTGGGAATAAGCAGATTTCATATATATATGCATGTATGTGTGTGTATAGTCTTGCCAGTTAAGACAAATATTACTACTAACATATAATTTGGTATTTTTATTTATTTCAAAATAAATGATATGCTAGTCTGCCATATTGTTGGAAAAACTACTTTCCATATGATTCTGAAATTGAATTTCTTCTCATATATGACATATGCTGAATGCAGAAATCATCTGCTGGAGATCACTTGCTAAAGTAGATTGTACTGAAATACTGCCTATTTTCCAGAAACTGTGTTGACATTTTCTATCACTATGTCAAAAATAACAGAGAAACAATACCTCATGGAAGAGAAAATACTTAGAATTTTGAAGGTTAGAGAGAAAAGTATATTAATTTAAATAGCATAAATTCATAAGAACAAATTATCATTTAATATATTTTATATTCTATAGATATGTGTGTGGCAAAAAAAAAATAGCCATTTACAATGTTACTAATTAAGGGAGATGGGGTGTATTTCTAGAATACCAAAATAAACAAACACACACACACAACTCATATTCCAAAACCTCAAATAATTTAACTAAAGCCCAAGATTACGTAGAATTTTACCACTGGAAGATTTACCCCAGCTTTATTTACTCACACAGTGTGGATTTACACCCAGGGCCATAGCCACTGGCATACCTAAATTACTTTATATACCACTTACAGCAGCTTAGAATTGAAGTTTTCCCTATCATCTGAGCTAATAAAACCTCGACATCAAGTCCTTTCACTCCTACGACAAGTACCCCAAAGAGGTTTTCTTTCTTGACTCTGACAGCTTCAAAAGAAATGAACAGACTCTGTGTCACTCACTGTCATTTTTTTCCCCAGAAATTGCATTTTCTTTTAAAATGGTTCTCTTTCTAAATCCTTCACAAACGAAACAGGGGAAGAAAACGGTATGTCTTCACTGCTGCTGTGTACACATTAGATGATACCACTGTCTCCCTCCCGTGTCATCATTATACAGCGGCAGCCTAGAGCTTCAGTGAAATGGGCAGACAAGTTGCCATGGGAAAATATATTAACATTAAACGAAAACTTCTCAAGAATCAGTTATTAGAAGCCTCTAACGTGGTTCAGCACTTACAGAGTTGAACGTATAAAATCAGAATCAATCAGTACAACTGAAATTCATAAGCAGCGACAACTGTGGGCATGTCTCCAGTCTCATGCTCTTTGGTTGTATAAGGCATCTGCATTCTGACACGACGGAGTACGCGACACAGGCCTGACTCATATTAGCTGCTAGTAAAGGTGACTGAGTAACATGACATCTCTTCTCTCCATCCCTACTCCCCAGATTGTAACTGAAGTGAACCTGGGTCACTGGATCAGAGGAGGTACATCCTGAATCTTATGTTAATTGTTCCCTCGCCATGCCAGGTGTTGGGTCTTTGTAGATAGGACTGAGGGGCTAGACAGTGAGTTAAACAGCCATTTACCTCCCTATATTCAGTTCACTCTTTGTATGCTGTTGTTTAGACCATCTATACTTCTCAGCACTGCAATCTGAGTACAGGTGGTGAAAACACCCACGTCCTTCAGGGACTGGATGTGAGGAAGCAGTAGCTGCTTCTGCTCTGATCTTCATATCTTACTAAGCAAGTTAACCTTAACCATGCTCAATGCAATGGTTTCTTTATTTACAACCTATAATTCATATGTTCTGTTCCAGAGCAAGTATCTCAACTCTGTCAGGTGCAAAGAGATGATAATTGAGGTCAATATGAAGTTTTCCTTCAAAAACATTATTAGTCCCATCAAGTTGGGGGGGGGGTGCAGAGCGGTCATGACATAGTGGTAGTAAAGAAAACAGCACAATTTTGATGCACATAAAGATAGAGATAGAAATAGAGATAATGGATAAGAATTTAAAGGGGAAAGAAGAGGAGGGAGGTTGCACGTGGGTATGTATAATAAGATATTTAATAATGAGAACAATTCTGAAGAACAGTGGGAGGACAACAGCCAGTTATTCTCCACCTTTTCCATCTCCCAACATCTTAATCCATTATCCACAGACTAGCCAAAGCAGTTTTAAAATATAAAATAGATCCTCCACTCCTTTGACTGGGACCTTTCATTTGTTCGCCCTATACTTAGTAAAATTCCCTAACTCTTTACAAGGACCTCCTGTCCCTGTCCAACACCCCAGGGTCATCCTAGACCAGCTCTCCAGGCCTCAAACATGCCAAGTCCTCTTCCTCCAGCACTCTGCACTAACTCCTGCCACTGTCATGAAAGTTCTTCTCATGACTCTGCACAGCTATTCCATCCTACTTCTGACACTGAAGAGGCCTCCTGACCTGACCATGCCATCCAGGTAGGTCATCTTCTGTGCCAGTTTATTTATCTTATAACATGTAACATAATCTGCAGAGGTATTCTCTCATTTGTCTACCAGGTTTCAGTCTGTCTCATGAAAATATGTGTTCTATGAGGTTTCCTGAGTTCCTACTATATAACACACTGTTCTTAGTTAAGGACAGAAAATGGATAAAATGCAACAAAATATTTCTATCTCACAATGTGCATGTGCAGGGTTGGAAAGCTCTCCCCATAATGTGCTTAAGAGAAAACAAAATGTTGAAATTATAATAAAAGCAGCAAATAGACGATATTGTCACAGAGCACCCAGCCCTTTTTGTTAGCACTTCTTTAAAAAAAATTTATTTATTTATTTATTTGAGAGAAAGCACTAGAGAGTAGGAGCAGGGAGAGAGGCAGAGGGAGAGGGAGAAGCAGACTCCCCACTGAGCAGAGAGCCTGAAGTGGGGCTTGATCCCAGGACCCTGAGATCATCACCTGAGCCTAAGGCTGAAGCTTAACTGACTGAGCCACCTGGGTACCCGTGTTAGCTAGCACTTCTTTTTTTTTTGTTATTTTTCCATATATTTAGCTTCTGTTTTATTTCTTAAACTTATCTTTGTAAGAAAATAACCTATATCTCTTGCAACTCTTGCATTTGTTCATTGCTCAGGTATAGTGAGAATTCTGATTTCTAATGATTAAAGCAAATAGTAGGTACTAGGTCAGCCTTGAAATACTCTGAAATTCTATTTGAACTACACTGTTTTGCATTGACATTTCCCAAATTGCTAATTCTATTTTTTAAGCTCCTACACATATCATAACTTCTTTATACTATTAGGTTAATGCAACAAAGCAAATTTGCTGGTTTTCTTCTCAATAAGGTCTTTATAAACATAATGCGACATTTATTAATATGCCTTTACTCTCAGCATGATGTCAAATCACTTGTAATTGTCTCAAGATTTATTCTGAGTACTTTAGATGTTCGCTATAATAAAAATCAAAAGTCCTATAAATAAATACATGCCTTCAAAAACAAAATAATGCTTTTAAATATGGAAGCAAACCTTGCCCCAGAAATAATATCAGGCTCAGTAACAATTAAATGTGGACCACTCTTTGTTTTCAGTGTGTCTTTCATCCTGTTTCTAATAGTATATTTATATATTATGAACTCTTCCCAAAGATCAAGGAGCAAATATCACTTTCTGTATGTCCTGCTATTATTTTAAGTTCTTTAAGAACAGAGAAAGTCTCAAGAGAGAAGAAAAGTGTATGTCTGTTATATATGTCAATAAAATATTAACATCAGTATCTATGTACTTTATAGAGACTGCATGGAAATGGATACATGAATCAATAGACATTGATTTTCAACTTTGTTATTAGTTGTAACTTGGGAGTCATATCAAATTTTTATATTTCATAATAGTCTTTGCTGCATTGCTGTTCCTCTTTTAGCTTCATCTAGCAACTATTAATCTTCTTCTCTTATACCTTAAAACCTTTTGAAAAAAAGTAATTCTAAACAGATCAGAATATCCCCACAAGTAGCTCTTATTGGACATATGAATGCTTGAGTGCACACCCAAGAGTCCTCTTTAATGCAAATTCTTAGCCAATTATATATAATCAGCATCTGTTTCAATGATGCTATTTGATATAAATTTTAGAATCTAAATATCAACACACTTAGTGTCTGGAGAGTTGGTTGTGAAGGGGAGATTTTATATTCTTTAAATATTCTGTTCACTTAGAGGAATTCAGCTGGTTCCTGAAATTAAACAGTCTGGATGAAAGAGCTCTTTCCAACCGTCTTCTCAGGAGGCATTTAGCCAGGTATTACTTTTGATTCAGTAAACATTGTCTTGCCATTAATATTTTCTAACTCTCCTTGTACTTCTGATTGAAAAATAACTTAGAACAGGCGGCAGTAAAAAGAAAAATAATACATTCAAAAGGAACAGATCGCCAGGTACTTAACTGAGATTATTTATCAATTAGTTTCAGCAAAAGATAACTTATTCGGCACAGGTGAGATTAAAATTTTCTGAATCTCCCTGTATAATGCAAGGCTACATTCCCTCTGAGGTTAAAATTGATTATAAGTTACACCTTAGTGGAGAGATGGATAAAGCATAGTTAGAAACCCATATGATGACGCATTTTCCTTCTCACACCTAAAAGGAAACTTAAATGTAAATCCTATCTGTCTAACAAAGATTAGAAATGTATTTTCTGATTTATATTGAATCAATAAATATATTTATAAGTAGATCAAGGTCACAAGCTTTTGACCAAGAAAAAGGATTAAAGAATAATAATTTTTTTTCTCTGAAAATACCATTAGAAATCACCTTGTGCAACACTCTCCTTTTATGGTGAAGGATACAGAGACGCAGACCAAGTGTGCTACTGTACATCCACTAAGAAAACCTAAAATTAATCTTATTCGAGAAGTTTAGATTTTGAGGCTCTGACATAAATCTTACTCTTCATATTGTTTAGCAAAAACCCTAAGTATAGCAGGCACTTACTGTTTTTGTTGAATAAATTTCATCTAATTCTAAAAAAACATTGCATCTGAATGCTCTCCCTAAAAAGTTAAAAAGCTAAAATTAACAATAAGATACAACTACAAATCATGAATATATGTAGATATCTTCTGTATTATAAACAAAAATTATACATCCTTGAGGAGATGCTTTATTTTGTGTTTTTTACAACATATTTTTCGTAATTATAATGATACTTATTTTCACTTGTCATTGATTGCCGGTATCATAAGTTACACATAGACTCCAGGAAGTATTTTTATTTTATTAGTGTGAATCCTACTGTCATTCATTTTAGCTTATGATGTAAGATTATATAATTTCTAGTAGGATTACACTCAAATATGGAGTTAGATGAGAGCTGATCCATTTAACAGGTCAATATAAAGGAGAGAAAATTGTACCAACTTTGCAATTTAGTGATTATAAAAACAACAATGTATTATCAAAAATTATTCTGAAGAACAGAATCTCCTAACCTCTTAACTTGTCGAAAGTAGTCTATTAAAAAAATCTACCTGTAGAAAGAAATTTATAGACATCATGAGGGTCTATTTATGGATTTGAACTTCAAGTAAAACATCAACCCAGAAGTGATTCTCTTCCAAGTCTTTTAGCAATGGATTCTTTTTCTGAGAAAGCAGAAAGAACATTAAAGATAGAGAGCAAGAAGACCAGAGGATTCAGATGAAATAAAGAAGAAAGTCATTACAGAGTATTTCCAAAAGTTCCTTTTATAGTTACGTCACTTTGGGGAAAATAAACTGAGAATTAGCTGACCTAATATAAGAAGTAAAACTGCATTTCTGACCTGGAAATCCTAGAAGTAAATAAACTCATATAAAGTAAGCCCCCACGTCTGTATCAAAGAGTGAAGCAAACAAAACCTAACAGGCAAAAAAAAAAAAAAAAGTTTTTAGACCAAAGTAAAATAAGGATTATTAGGTTAATGACAAAAATGGAAAAATACAAAATACCATGACCATACAGCATACAGCATGCCATTCAAGATTCTGACAGCAAGCTTCCTATTCTGCATATAGAATAGCTCCTTCTCTCATTTTCACTGTCTTTACAGTTCTACAAGTTATTTAAAATTTTTTGCTATATTGCTGTATGTGTGTTAAAATTGCTATCTCATAAGCTGAGAAATGAAATGATACTAAAGAGTTCAAATATTCCCTGAACAGCCTGAACATGAGAGTTAATAACTACAAAAGACTAGAATATAGGCCTTTTACATGGGATAATGCATAAGTTTAAATCCACACTAATTTATCTTTTCTAATTCTATTCAATAGATGTCTGTCTTTCCATCTTCTCCCTTTTCTTTCCTGCTTAAGTGTCCCCTTCCTTTTAAATGTTTACTGAATACTGTCCATATGAAAGTGAAAGAATTTTCACAGCCTTCTTAAGAACTCACAAAACCATACACATCTCTTTGTGGACTTTTGCTTAGAATGGTCTCCAATGAAAAAAGTTCTTCCAGTTTGAAGCAAGAATGGCAAATTCTTTCTAGAGAGTGAAGAGTCATAAAAGTAGCTGGGGAGGCTATTAAATTGGGTTCTTTTCTCAAAGGTAGGAAAACCTGCCAAACTACAACCAGAGTAGCCTGGCCAAAGAAGGATCCATGGTATAAAAAAACTTCCTCAACGCTGTCCTGGAGACTCAAACTGCGGTGACTACACTTGGCATTCATCCAAAATATGAAAATATAAAGGCTGCTTGGCTTTAAAGTTCACCCCTACTGTCAGAGATACAAAAAGGACTCCCCCCCCCCATGTCTGGCATCTTACAAAAAATTAAAACTCACTGAGCATAAATGTATCGCATTTCAAAGAGAGAATGTCTGAAAAGAATTGGCTTTATTGCAAGGTTAACGGTTTTCTAGTATCACTATACTAAATTTTTCAGACAGGATGATCAAATAGTACTTGTGGGGAAACAAAATGCAGCACCTGTTTGGCCAAGAGTGCTACAATGAACTCTCTCAACAAAGAGCCAAGCTTCATTCATGATACAGATAGACTGCTATGCCTGCCAGTTCCATGTAACCACCCATGTCTGTTCTAGCCAAATCCATATTTGTTTCTTGGTTTATATATATATATATATATGAACCTATTATTAATTCTCTTATTACACTGAATAAGATCTTATAACACTAAATATAGATCCCATTTACCTTGAAGTGACTGTACATTAAGACTCCTGATACTGACTCCAATTTTTTTTAATTTTTAATTTTCTGTTCTCATCAATTACTGACAATTTTCTTGATTCTTTAGATTATGTTTTTTAAAAGATTTTATTTATTTATTTATTTATTTATTTATTTATTTGAAAGAGAGAGAGAAAGCACTAGCAGGGGGAGCAGCAGGCAGAGGGAGAAGCAGGCTCCCCGCTAAGCAAGGAGCCTGATGTGGGGCTCAATCCCAGGACCCTGGAATCCTGACCTGAGCTGAAGGCAGATACTCAACCAACTGAGGCACCCAGGTGCCCCTCTTTAGGTGATTATTATTTTTTAATCCATTATACTCTATAAGATCAGATTCTTATGATGTAATTATAAATGTTCTTAGAATGCATAAATGCTTTGATTTAATGCAACTGCACTATGGCTATTAGACTGGTTTCCTCTCTTGGTCTGGTATCTTCTGTCAGCCTGTCAGATTGCACTTTTCCTTTTGCCTGTAGAGAGCTTCTAGGGCTCTTTAGTATCTATACTGCTTTGCCTCTGAAGATTAAATTATACAGGCAAACTACCTCCCTAGTATTTTCCTAATTCATTTGTTTTTATTAGTCATTCATTTAACAGCTGCAATATCTACCATGTGGTAATGTGAGAATCCAGAGATGAGTCAGCATATCGTTCTCGATGAAACATTCTGATTTCCATTCCCTCTCCATATCCTCCCTCTGACTATCAGCAATTTTAAGATTTACCTTAAATGTTCTTCCTTTTCCCTTGCCTTTTCTGAGGACACAATTTTATCGGTTTCCTTTGGGTTTTTTCATAGTTAATAATGAGATATGTTTACCAAACACACTGTATGTGACTAACAGTATGCTTTTTGTGAAATTTTAAAATCTGTTCTCATAACAAACATATAAGTTAGATGAAATCAACCCTATTGTATAGAGTACTGATACTATGGTATCAGTGATTTAGACAAGTAAAGTGACTTATCTGAGACCACACAGAGAAAAAAAGCAAATCCAGGACACTAAAGTTCACAGCTTCCTCATCAGATATCTACCTAAAACTTTACGATATGCTCCCATACTCACCTTTACTAGTAAATATGGCACTCACATCTCTCTGTTGCTTCATGCATGTAAATATGCATCCCATTTAGATTCATAGATTCTTTTTTTAAAAGATCTACTTTCTTATGAGAGAGAGAGAGAGTGTGTGTGTGTACAAGCAGGGGGAGGGGCAGAGGGAGAGGGAGACAAGCAGACACTGCACTGAGCAGGGAGCTGGACCCTGAGATCATGACCTGAGCCGAAATCAAAAGTCAGACGCTTACCCCACTGAGCCACCCAGGCGCCCCTTAGATTTATACATCCTTAGTAGGTAGGACATGGGTCTAATAATTACTTATCTGTACTCTCCCAAACCTACCTTAACTCTTGATAAACAATAAGTTTTCCATTAAATATTTATGTTTTCATTAATTAAACAGAATTCTCTTTTAAAAAGAAAAAAATAAAAAGTCTAAATATATATAGGATGTAGGTCAGTCATTTCCTCTTTCATCTCAATAACTCAGTAGTGAAGTAATTAAACACAGTTTGCATGATGTTGGACTTTACAAACAGAAAAACCATATTCTAACGAAAAATGAGACTGAAAAAAGACTATGCCGGTGTTTCATAAGATTCATTCAGTAGCATGCTAACAACTTTCTTAACAGAATAATATTTAGATAATTTATTAATTATCTTATAATTAATTTATTAAAGATAATTAAAGATAATTAATAAAAATCAAAATCACTATGAATTCACATATTTTACTGACTTCCTGAATGAAGGCAAAGGAAGAAAAGTTCATTGTTTACAGCTGAATTACCAAATTATCAAGTTTGGCAGCATCTATTTGATTTCCTATATATTTATTGCTAATTACATGGGGCTATGACTAGGAGATTGAGGTCAATGTCACATTAAGATACCCCTTTCCATACAATTTGAAATAACCGGCTTCTGTTATAAACAAGTTAACTTTCTTTATGAACATAAAGTTGTGAAATGATTAAAAATGTTATCAATGCACATTTTAGTTGCTAACTGCAGCCGTCATATCCATAAGCCATGGGTTTTCAAAGGTATTATGACTTTCATTTCTTCCTTCACTTTCATTATAAGGATGATAACTCTAGCTTTCCCAGATACGAAATTCCACTGCTCCTTTCACTGTGACTGGCATAAAAATATTTGTGCTCTTCATTTCTCTTCCATTCCCCTGTTCTTGAATCTAAGCGCTGGTCTTAAGAGAAAGAGTGTGTCTTATCTTCAGCTCAGTCACAAATTCAGTTCTCACTTCTGAAATTAAGTAATAATGCAATGTGCAGGTTGTATTTATTCAACATTGCTTTTAATTCACACCTACACAGAGGATTTCTTCTGCGAATTCCAAAGCAATATCCTTATGATATCATACTGGATAAAAATCTGAACTGGTGCTTCCTCGACATCTCATGCAAGCAATACTTACCATAATTTCATGGTAAGGGGACATTGCACATTGTAGGTGAGGAAATGTCAAGCAGGTGAATTACAGTAGAAAACCTGGATCAAGTGTAGTGCCCCAAGTAATGAGGCAGAGACCACAGAAATTCTGCATTCAACAGCTGGTGCCAGAGGTGTGGCTGAGAGAAACCTGAGATAGTGCACATTCAATGTTGCCTGGGATTGGAGACTGAGGAGTGACTAGGCAGGCAAGGAAAAAGACCAAGAAAGTGGTAAATTTCTAAAGCATGGACCTTTACCAGTTATTGAAAGGAAATGTGCAGGCTTCAAAAACTTAAATGAATAAGCAAAACCAAAAACAACCTTTACTCAACATCACTGATACATTTTGAAGTTTCCATGTAAAAAAGTGATTTTTCTTCTGGAAATAATAACCAGGTTTGTAAACACATGGCAGAACAGTGAGAAAAAGACAAGTATCTAGAAGGAAATCTGTCAGTTATCCATGAAAATGCATCTACTTTGAAGATTCAGAGACATATTGTTGCTTAATAATGAGACTGAGTAAGAGACCAAGATTTTTTAAGTTTCTAGAAAACTCCAATTTTTACAATAGAGGATTAAATATGTAAGGAAATGAATAATCATTGTGTAAACATACACACACATGCCCTGTGGGGTCAAAGCTGTATTACTGTCCAGAAACTAATAGTTTTATGGAATCAACAGGTCTTTCTTGATACCTTTTCATTTATCAATTAAGTAAATTTTTAAAGAATAAGAAGCTGTATCATATAGAATTACTGAATTGGAACAAGAGGTGAATGAGAAATTTCTGAGATTTAACTCTAAAATATTATCAAAAATAGCAATAGTGATTCTTACAAAAATTCAATGTCATTTTATTATATTCATTTTCAACAGTGAATTGCTTTCTCTAAAGCCAGACTCTTTTTTTTTTTTTAAGATTTTATTTATTTATTTGACAGAGATAGAGACAGCCAGTGAGAGAGGGAACACAAGCAGGGGGAGTGGGAGAGGAAGAAGCAGGCTCATAGCAGAGGAGCCTGATGTGGGGCTCGATCCCAGAATGCCGGGATCACGCCCTGAGCCGAAGGCAGACGCTTAACCGCTGTGCCACCCAGGCACCCCTAAAGCCAGACTCTTACACCAGAAATTAAGCTACATTTTAATAATTCATCAAATGCTCTTTGAGGTAGGTTTCCCAGTCCCTTTCTCAGTACCCTTTGAGGCATACTGGAGAAGGGGAAATCCTCCCACCCAGCAATATCTGAAGTGGAGTTTTTCACTCCATAGCTAAGAAAGTCAGTCTAGAAGTTGTTGTTGATTGTTTGATATTCTTATCAGCTACTAATATTGTGAAATGTGATCATGCAGGGTCAACTGGAAGGTTTCACCCGACATTGCTAGAGATCTGTTGTTAGCCCTGGGGTGCTGTCTACTCTATGATGTTACCATGATGGCTTCTGTTATTTTTCTCAGTGGTGTTAGCAAATAGAAGCTCAATATTTATTTTTTTATTCATCATTGGAATGTGCTTTCTTCTCAAGTGCAAAACTGAAGGAACACAAAATCACAGGAAACTGTTTCTGCAGATGAATCAATTATGTCCTGTTTTGATATTTTTTGGTTTTGCTCCACTTTTAAAATATTTTCTGTCATTTTTCTATAATTGTTCTGGATTTCTAACAAGTTCAGGTCATAACAGCCCTTTTATGGAAAAGATGGTGTTGTTAACTCATAGGCATAAGTGAATGTTTCACAAAGTGATTTATTACTATACCCGAGAATACTTTCTTGAGACTATTTGTATTAAAAACACTATAGAATTTTTCTTTTGGCATAAAAGGAAATGATCCACATCTTACAAAAATGTTCTTGGCCTCACAAAAGTCAGGTTCATACAAATTTTGCATTTTTTAATTACAACAACCTGAGAGGAAAAACAGATCAACTGTTGAAGCAGAAAAAAAATCCTAAAATTTAGCATCTGGGACACCTCCAATTAAGTCAGTGAACCAATGCTTTCTATTTTGAACAGATGTTCCACACCTTTTCCAAGCACTGAACAGGTTTTTGTACCCACTTGGTCTATTTATATTGTACTTGGCTTGTCTTCAAACTTCTATTAAATGACAGATTTTGAACGAAAAGGGACATTTGATTATGCCAACACCATGAGCCATTATTAGTATACACATCACTTTGTTCATCAAAAAGCAAGCCCCTTACTAATTTAAGGAACTGGTATTTGAGCCTAGAGATAAGTAAATTTTGTCTGATTTTTCTATGCAATAATGCCAGATTATCCACAACTAGAACAATTCCTGCCGATTAGCCATGGTAAATCCTACTTTTATATTATTATTTTCCCTTCATTTACTCTTGCCTTTGTTTTCAACATGAAGACCACATTTGGCATGAACATTACCATTTTTTATTCCTAAAAAATGCAGAAAAAAATCCTTACGTTTTATGTACCAAAACAATAAAGCATCAAAACTCTTAGTAACAAGACTGATCTACACACTTGACTAGGAATTTTTAAGCCAGTAGATCACACATCTATGGACCCACATTTATTCAGCATTCTACTTACATTTCTCTCCAAAATACTGATGCACAAGATAAAATGTCATCAAATAAGAGAATCAGTGTGTTCCATCTTATAACCTTGTTATAAACAGTCTGCTGTGCAGTAGCCCTTTGGTTTTCTCTGTTGTTACTCTTCTCTATCTTACCAATATATGACCTGGCTGTGTCGCTACACAGGGCAAACTCTAGACACCTGCTCACATGTTTTAATTAGAGAAAATAATGTTGAAATACGCTGTGTTTCAAAGCACCTATTCTTATTTTGTTGGGACTTACTAGGATTTTGACACTGAAAGTCAGAGTTATAAATGGAACCTGGAGAACCTGTCCTCCAGAACATTCTACATCACTCCCCAAACACCTTAGTCCATCTACTACCGGCATCTTGCAAACTGAGGAAGAGAGACAAGGAGCCTCTATTCCCTGCAGGAAAGAACATGACAGAAATCTCTCTAGAGTATTTGGAGACCAGATGATACTACTTGGTTTAGAAGGGTTCACCAAGAGTTGGGAGCACTGGGATACAATGAACATTCTTAGGGAAGAAATACTAGATGGAGAAAACAAGGGAAAGTAAGTCAAATTTCAAATTTCAATGTCACAGTTTTGCATGGTTGCCACTGGGCAGACTGAAAGAGTAACTGGATACTAAGAATAGGCAAAAACAAAACCAAAAAAGCCCATATAGTTACATAAACTGGTATCATAGCCTTTTCTGTATAAGAGTACCTAAATGAGAAATTTTGTTATTGAAACTCTAAAATCAGGGTCTTTTTACTCATAGCCCTTTCCTGGTTTCACTAAAAAAAAGAAAAAAAAAAGTATCATTAGGCTCAACTCTTCTGCAAATGCACATTCACTGTCCTAATTTATTTTAGAATTACTTTTGCGATGTCCTCTTAAAGTTACATAAAGTTTTAGGCATTTCAATGATAAATCACAGACCATAGCAATGCTGTAATCTCATTTTCATCCACCTTGTCTCACCAATAGATATTCAAGAAACTGAAGTTATATCATGTCTTGATATGAAATGTTCTAGTCTGTTTGTCTCAATGGGTCCCCACCGTCAGTTGTACACAGAAATAAACTGCAGATTGCCAACATACAGACTCTTGTGAAGACTGGACAATGAAGATTTAGCAACTTTTAATCTGGCCATAGTCCAGGAATGTGAATTTTAAAAAGCTTTCTGGTGATTATAAAATTTTAAAAACCCTACTTGAAAGAGACTAAAATAGCATAATTTGTAAATAATCTTTTCAGTGTTTCAAAATTGTATGAGAGAATATAACTGAATCTTTCAGATATAACTGACTACCTAATCTTGAGTAACTGTTACGAAAAACTGTAAGTCTCTAAAATCATGAATTCTATGTCAAGGAACATGCTGGAGAGACAAAACTGTAAATTTGATATTCATAGGTCATGTGACTACTATGGCCCAACCCCGAGATAATAATTATGACTAGAGACAAAGTATCCTTAAGTAATCAGGGTAATGTTTGCATTTCATTTCCAATTATAATAATTTGTGAACTATCATATGTGAGCAAACAAGCTAATATACAGTACAAATTATATCATTTTCTAGAATCTTGTGTAAAATAGTCTCAATTAGCCCCTAATAAACTTAGTTTCTAGCACAATGCCTAACATATTGTATACACTCCATTAATACTTGTTGAATGAGTTAATAACAATGAATTTGATTTTAACTATTTCCTAATAATAGATATAACTAATTTCAATCTTTACCTCTTAAAGCAGTAGAAACAATAGAAAATGAAATAATAAACATCTGTTTATATTTCTTATATGAAAGCTAGTAATTAAAGTATTTCATTAAAATATGTTTATTTTGGGGATCAGAAACTAAAAATTGTGGCAGTATAGGTCCTTTCCATAAAGTTACAATTATACGTATTGCAAAACAGGAATACTGTATTTTTATTTATCCAAAACCTGAAATTACTATATTAAAACAGGGGATTTTTTAAAATCAAACAGATGCATATCTTTAACAATAGAATGGGATGAATATTATAATGGGTGGAAGTTCTAAGGAGTATTCTCCACTGTACATATCACACAATTTCCACCTTTATCATTCATAAACATATCCTTAATGACTTAAACAACATAAACATGCTAAAATGCTAGTTCTAATTCTATGAAGGCGGCTGAGATTCTAAATTTCTAGAAAACTGACAGATGATGCTGATGCTATGGGTCTGCCGACCTTATCTTGAGTAGCAAGGATTTAATACACCTAGAAAGGCTATTGAATACGGACACTGGAAGTTTGGGTACAAAGTGCAGATCTCTCATGATCTAACTGTGCGATCTGATGCAGTTTATTAACCCACTCTGGACATCTATGTACTTAGCTATAAAATGAGTTGGGAGTGTCACAGTGTTTTCTTACAGTTCTCGAAACTTAGACGTGCATAGCATTCCACTCTATTCTCTAAACATCCTGTTATTTACTTTTGTTTTATTTATCTTTACTCATTTTTAAAGAAACATGCATAAAGGAAACATGCCTATGAAATTGTGCCAAGAACTCTGGAAGGACTTTCTCTCTATAAAGTACTGTGCCCATTCCTTGAAGAGCTATGCAGAGATCCCTGCTGTCTAGACAAGACACCTCAGCCACCAGCTGCTTCCAACCTGGCTTCAAATGGCTTTAGTCTCAGAGAGGTGCCCAGCAGGCCTACGGGCTTTCAGCTTCCCTGTGCAGCTGTTCGCAGTTGATAATGAGCAGAGTCAATAATCCCTCTCTCTGTTTTGTGTGTGTGTGTGGTTTTTTTGGTTTGTTTTTTGTTGTTGTTGTTTTTGTTTTGGGGGGGTTTTGTTTGTTTTTTTATAACACCCGGTTTCCACCAAGCACAATTCACCTGGTAACTGTGGGGAAGAGGCATGTGCCATGTCACATATTGCAGTGTGCAATTCCAAAATTGTCGTGGGAACCTTGACAAAACAGTAGTCACTAGAACATACAGAAAATAAATGCCATACAAGATACTATATATTAGTGTGTATCTATACAATTTATGTATTTAGGAAAGCAGATGTAATTTTCACACAAACAGCCGTAATTTTCTTGAATATTATTTAAGGTCACCCATACAAAAGCATCTTTAACTGTGTTGAAGTACCCTCCATGAACACGACTGTGTTGTGTTTTTCTGCAACAGATCTATTACGTGAAAAACAAGACTTTCTAATACATTATGAACAAACAATTTATACAAATAATTCTCATGAATTACAAGATATTCTGTAACAACTGCATTTGATTAAAAAGAGGGTTCTCACAGCTATGATTTCTCATTTAATAACAATAAAGCTGATAATGTTTAGAATAACAATATCATTAGACTTGTCTAAAATGGTGCTTTTTGGAAAGAAATTAACAACATACAATGTGAATTGGATATCTTGATTTTCATTCACTGTATATTTTTCAGCTTCATCCATAATGAGTATCCTTACTCTTAATACTTATGCCTATAATGCACTGAACAGATGGTAGCTACAATATGTTGTACACAGTGGGAAAGGCAACTAGGAGTGAATAAAGCATAATTCTCCTCATCATCCCCCTACTTCCCAATATTTTATAACGTCCAGTGGAGATTCAAGTTTGAGGAACCTCAAAGTATCAGTACATCTCTGGCAATTTTTTTTTCACATAAGACAATGATAGGTATAATCCTTTATTCTAACACTAATCTTTACAACTGAAATTTCAGTCATCAACAGTTGAAAATTCTAAAGTATTTAAACATCATCACTACAATACCAGTAAACAGGAAAGCGATTATCATAGGGTATATCTACAACTTCATCTATAAAACCAAAGTGTCAGTAAATCCAGAGTAGGATTGTGAACAAGAACATTATGGAACACATTACTGCATGAATGCAATCAAGATGTTCAATAAAACTCTGCTGGGCTAGACCTATATTAAGAATGAAAGCTGGCAGGATGTCCAGGCACTGGCAAATGGCAAGGTGTAGTTGAATAACCCCCTGCAGGCAGGATGGAGGAAATGCTTTGTGAATGCAATCTACTAGCAATTCAGGCAAAATGGCATTGCTGCGGGATTGTGGAAAGACACAAGAGCTGGCAGGCCACTTGATGTGTACTTCTCAAGAGACTTTACCACTAAAGACACATGCAAAAACATCACCAAAAAAATATTGATAAGCAATGAGGAAAAAACTTCCCTTAACCAAATCAAAGGCTGCCATCCAGCAGAGTCTTGCATCTAATTGCATATTTATTGCATTTTTCTCCTTTTTTGGTGCAAGAAGGATCTAATCCATATATGCTATATGTCAAAGATATACATAACATTATGTATAAATGGAAAGAATGAAAACCAGGGAAGTTTGTGCTACAGACTTTTCTAAAGGAGACAGGCTAACATTTCAAATCAGTTAACATTTTAATTTTTCATATTTCATAAAGTGCTTTTATGTACTTCATTGGGAGCACATATCAGTCCATATCTATGTAAGGTATACATTATTTATAGATAAGAAATATGAGGCCAAAATCACAGGAACACAACTTAAACTCAGATCATCTGTTTCCATCATGTCATTATACTTCCTCTGAATGCAATGATTCTAGAGGAGATATATTCGCTTGCAGTTTAGTACAAGAAACAGAAGACAACCAAATGCTAAAATGAGACAGAAGTGTTTTGTGAAAGCAACAGCATCTCACCCACAGACTTGGATTTAGGGGCCTCAGATGGATGGGTGTGAGTGGGGAGGACGGGGGAATGGGGAGAATCAGCAAAACCAGCAATGTATCCCCCCACCAAGGAAGCTAATGGAGAAAACTCAATTGAAAGTAAAAGTTACAAGTTGAAGACTAAATCTGAAACTACAGTGAGCAACCACAGACACCTTTTTGGGAAAAAATTATCTATAAAAAATTTCTCCTTGTATCTTTTTTAATTGAAGTATAGTTGACATACAATGTTATATTAGTTTCAGGTGTACAACATAGTGATTCGACAATTCTATACATTACTCAATGTTTACCATGACAAGTGTGGTCACCATCTGTCACTATATTGGTTAACTATTATGGAAAACAGTAGAGAGGTTGTTCAAAAAATTAAAAACAGAAATACCATATGATCTAGTAATTCCACTATGGGGTATTTACCCAAAGAAAATGAAAGCATTAATTCAAAAAGACAATGCTTTCCTGTTATAATAAAGCATTTCCACTCCGTTTTTTTTTGGCTACTATTGTTACTGATGATTTCATTCAATGAGTGATATCAGAAAATATAGAGAAAGGCCTGTGCATAGAAAGCACAGAATGGGAGTAAGGTAATATGAGGAACCAGTGACAGAGTAAAGGAACCTGTTTGAAATACTGCTGATATATATGCCAGTCCTTCCGTTTTTACCCCTGTAAGTGGTAGCATCACTTTTTTTTATCGAGGTATAGCTGACACACAATGTTACATTAGTTTCTCCTGTCCAGCATAGCGATCCCACAAGTCTACACTTCACCCTGTGCTCACTACAAGTGTAGCTACCATCTGTCACCACACAGTGCTAGTACAGGACTAGTGACCATCTTCCCCAGCAGCATCACTTTGTTATCCAGACAGAGTACAGAGACACGCTTTCATGGAAGAGATGTAGAATGTGACTGGATTTTTAAAGACTAATAGAATTCAAATAGCAGAAAGGGAGTGTGAATGGCAAAAGCCATACCAACGAGATAAAAGATTTCAGTAGAGTCACAGAGGTTAAAATGCATAAGATGTGTTTCTGGAAAATAAGTAGACTGGGTTGCATACAGAAAAAAAAAAAAAATGGGTGTGGGGAATAAGTGAGGACAAGGATGGCCAGGCAAGTTGGGCTCAATGAGAGAAGGCTTTAAAGATCTGCAAGGGAAATGAGATTTCACAGAGAAAAGACTGGTCTGGACGCTATAGACTATTTAGTGCACTGAATATATGCAGAAATATAAGGAATTATCTCTGGAGTTGAAATCAGTGAATATAGTCAATAAGAGTTACTATGCTCCTTAAGAAAAATTTGATATCAAATACATAGAGAAAATGCTTTTTTTTTTTAAATTTATTTATTTGCGAAAGAGAGTGAGAATGCACGTGCACACACGAAGGAGTGGATGATGGGGTAGAGGGAGAGGGAGAGAGAGGATCTAAGCAGACGCCCTGCTGAGCATGGAGCCTCATGTAGTGCTCAATCTCATGACCCTGAGATCATGACCTGGGCCAAAATCAAGAGTTGATGCTTCGCTGACTGAGCCACCCAAGCACCCCAAAGACCCAGAGGAATTGTCTAACGACACAGAAGTATTGTCTAACATTTCAAGTGTAAAATAAAATGGCAAACAGGTATCCCATGATAGTGAGTTTTGGTAAGAAAAATAGGAGACTATGAATTGTAGAGTACTTGAATGATGTATTTTCTCAAAGATATAATTTTTCATATTTCTCTTTTATAAAAATGTAAAAGAGGTCACTAAAGGGATATGGAAAACCTAACTGTCACACATGGGCACATGAACATGCATTCACTTACTCTTTTTTTTTTTTAAGATTTTATTTATTTATTTTTGTGAGAGAGAGAGCATAAGCTGGGAAAGAGGCAGATGGAGAAGGAGAGGCAGACTCCCTACTGAGCAGGGAGCCTGATGCAGGGCTCAATCCTAGGACCCTGGGACCATGACCTGAGCCGAAGGCAGATGCTTAACCACTGAGCCACCCAGGCGCCCCCCAGCATTCACTTATTCTTAATAGTCTTCTCACCTTAAAATTTTCCAGCTATTTTCCAATTTTATTTCCCAGATTGAAAACCAGCAATCATTGTTAAGACCATATGCACACATTTAAAGGAGACAGAATTTTATTGAATACACCACAAGGTAGCAGTGGCAGGATAGCAGAAGAGGGGCTGTCTGCCTATACCCGTATCTATATTATAGAGTTGTGAGGATTCAATGAGTTGATAATAGAAATTACTTAGAACACAAGGGGCGCCTGGGTGGCTCAGTCATTAAGCGTCTGCCTTCAGCTCAGGGCGTGATCCCGGCGTTATGGGATCAAGCCCCACATCAGGCTCCTCTGCTGGGAGCCTGCTTCTTCCTCTCCTACTCCCTCTACTTGTAGTCCCTCTCTCTCTGGCTGTCTCTCTCTGTCAAATAAACATAAAATCTTAAAAAAAAAAAAAAAAAAGAAATTACTTAGACCACCACCTAGTATAGACTAAATATTTATTAAATATTTGTTATTTTTCAGATGTCTATTGTGTTTTCATTCTCCAAGAACAATTATGAAACCTAATTTGAGAGAGAATCTAGTCAAAAATAACAATTTTATGATACCTAAGAGTAGATGCCCTCATTCTTGCAGTTATTCTACTAAAATTTATTGAGTTGCTACTCAGGCAGACATTGTTCTAGATATTGGGAATATTATCGTGTACTAAAAAGAGTCAGTGAGTAGTAAATATTCTGAAATTAAAAAAACATGAAATGAATGGATAGAGGATGAGGGAGGGTGTCTTAATTTACAGAAGTATCAAAGAAATACAAAGAAAGACCTACATATGACAGTGGCAGTGAGGCTGAAACCTGAGGGGCATGAGAGACACAACTATGGAAAGTTCAGTTAGGGAGAAGGCGCGGCATTTCAAGCAAAGGGGATCACAAATTTTACAATCCCTGAGAGAGGAATATGATTTTCACATTCTCTTAGCAAGAAGACCATTCTGCTGGAGCAGAATGAGCTAGAGGTTAAGAGAACACGGTAGGAAATGAGAAGAAAGAGGTGACGGGGTAGTTATGTACAGCCTAATGGAACAGGGAAAACTTTGTTGCAATATGTGTACAGCATGGGAGAAGAGAGGAATCATGTATGATATCAAAGTATTTACTCTAATAATGATATATGCAAAACATACCAATGATTGTAAAATAATACTGAAAAACATAAGAAAAGATATGGTATATTCTCCATAAATTCCAAATAGTTCCAACCTAACTCCACAAATGTCACCCTTAAAACTTAGCAAGCTGTTTCCTTTTTTTAAATGCAAAGTAAATAGCCAATAGCAGCAAAGAAAATATCAAAGAATAACTTTAAGGGAAACAGCTTATCAGACAGACTACCTTGTTTTGAACTTATAATTCTTTTGAAAAGCATGGCATTTGCTTAATGGAACAGAAAGGAAATACCAGAACCTCTACCTATTTTCAGTGGAAAAGTCTGCATTATTCCATGAATTGTGCTGACAGAGTTGGCTATCCCTTATGATCAAAGAAGAATCAGATGGCTCCCTAACATTCAACAGAATAAACAGTGACACAAGGTGAAAGCAAAACTAAACCTGCAGAAGGAAATATGGGGGAACATTTTAACAATCTCAATGAAGGGAATTCTTAAGAGGGAAAAAAGACAATATAAACAAGTTGACAGGAAAAGATACAAAAAGGAGAAACTGTAAAGCCTATAGCCAACAAAAGGTTAGTGTCAAGAAAATAACAACAACTTGCAAAAAATAAATAAATAAATAACTTGCAAATAAAAAAGAAAAAAATAACACATCTCAACTAAAATATACGCAAAAAACACAGACCCTGAGATTCTCAAGAGTAAGATACCAAAAGGTCAAGAAATACATTACAGGATGTTTCGTCTCATGAGTCATCAGGTAAAAATAAAAGGATAATAATAATGAGATGCTACTTCACATTCATAAGATGATAAAACTTTTATAAGTCTGATAATAACAAGCGTTGGTGAAGATGTGGGAGACAGGAACTCATTTATATTCATGAAGCTTAGGTAAAGTGTTATGAATTCCTAGCAAAGTTGAAGATATGCATGTCCTACAATCTAGATATTCTATAACAAGGAATTTAAACTCCAAAAATTCTAACACATGTACTCAGGAGACATGTACAAAGACTTCTTCGAAAAATAGTATAAAAATTTTACCTTTCCTATGGCTAATGATTTTAGTAGCAAATGACTAACTAAACGTGCAGTATACACCTGATGGCATTCTGAATCAGAATCTACATAAAACAAGATGGAAATTTATATATATACATATATATGTATATATAAATTTATTTTTATAAAATAAAAAATAAAATAAGTCATCTGCAAAGGAATCAGAAGCAGGCTGGCCTCAGGCCTTTCATTAAGCAACGAAAGTGATGATTTTAATGTTCTGAGAATAAATTACCCTCAACCTAGAATCCTATACCTGACAAAAATATTAATCAAATGTTATGGTGGAATATTCAAAGACTCACAAAATTACCTCCTTCACATCAAGTTTTAGAAGTTACCTAATGACCCACAACCAAACAGAAACTTAAAGAAAAACATGGAATAAAAAAGAATGAAATAAAATAAACAAAATAAAATAAAAATATACTTATACACACACAATGTTAAGTGAGAAAATCACATTACAAAATGACAAGTACATCATCATACTATTTATCATTTTAAAACAGAATATTTAATATTTATGGTTGATGAAATAAATACGTATTCAATAAAATATATAAAAATTAGCTATGATATGCAACATTTTTTTTGGATATGCAACAATTTTAATGTAAAAGTTAACTCTAGGGAGCAAGCACTGAAAAAGGGATGAGGGTGTTGAGATGGGAATAATGTTTTATTTCTTTCAATAAGGGAATGATGTGAAGTAAATAAAGCATAATGTTAACATCTGTTTGATCTTAGTTATGGCCCATGCGAGTCAGTGATGTTATCTTTGTAAAATTTCAGATGCTTCATAATTAAAAATTTTTGAGTGACTGTTAAAGCATCTTTGGCTGCATAAACACTGGGCGCATATTACATAAGAGCTTTATCAAAGTGCTTTTATACTGCTGGTCCAGTATAAAATACTTCCTTTTAAGTAAAAGCAGCCCAGAGTTTCCCCCTTAGTTACTTGTTTCAATGCAAAGAAAAGCAATATGTCTCTTCCACATTAATTTTTAAAACATATGTCTTCTGCGTAGACAATTGTAGCTCCAAATTAAACAGGCTGTTACCAAAGGGATTCTTCCCAACCCTAATCACAGAAGACAATCCTAAAACAAAGATATAGTAACTTAAATTGGCAAAAGGAAATATATTAAAATTAAAAAAAAACCAGCATTCCTTGCAAGTTGGTACAGCCACTCTGGAAAACAGTGTGGAGGTCCCTTAAAAGGTTAAAAATTAAGCTACCCTATGATCCAGCCATTGCACTACTGGGTGTTTACCCCAAAGATACAGACGTAGTGAAGAGAAGGGCCATATGCACCCCAATGTTCATAGCAGCATTGTCCACGATAGCTAAATCGTGGAAGGAACCGAGATGCCCTTCAATAGATGACTGGATTAAGAAGTTGTGGTCCATATATACAATGGAATATTACTCAGCTATCAGAAATAACGAATTCTCAACATTTGCTACAACATGGACGGCACTGGAGGAGATAATGCTAAGTGAAATAAGTCAAGCAGAGAAAGACAACTATCATATGATTTCTCTCATCTATGGAACGTAAGAACTAGGATGATCGGTAGGGGAAGAAAGGGATAAAGAAAGGGGGGTTAATCAGAAGGGGGAATGAAACATGAGAGACTATGGACTATGAGAAACAAACTGAGGGCCTCAGAGGGGAGTGGGTGGGGGAATGGGATGGGCTAGTGATGGGTGGTGGGGAGGGCACGTATTGCGTGGTGCACTGGGTGTTGTGTGCAGCTAATGAGTCATCGAGCCTTGCATCGGAAGCCGGGGATGTGCTGTATGGTGACTAACATAATATAATAAAAAATCATTAAAAAAATAAATAAATAAAATAAAATAAAGAAAAAAAAAACAGCATTCCTAATCTGAGGTGGTCTCCTTAATTTATCCTATATACAAGGCAGAAAACTAGAAGGAAGTCTTAGACACCACATTTTCCCTGAATTCTGAATGTAACGAATCACCACAATTTGATTTCCTATTGTCTTTCCCTAAAGGTCTGCCACTCTCTTTGTCTTCCTCCATTTCCACTGTCCTGGTCCTAATTCAGGCCATTACCTCTGACGGGATCACTGAACTCTCTTCCTAAGTGATCTTATTGACTGGAGCTTTTACAAACCAAATACTTGTCATATTTTGGTCAGAGTCTCCCTTCCCTGCTCCGCAGCACAGCATCCCTGGCTCTGCATCACCTGACCCCTGGCTTCCTCCTGAGCCACGTCTCACCATTCACTCGGACCCCATCACATGCTCTTGTCGCACATCAGTATATTTGCTCCAGCGGATTTTTCTCTGCCAGGAATGCCCTTTCTGCCTTCGTTTGCTTGCTAATTTTTTTCCTGAACATCATTCATATAATTTTCATTTCTTCTAGGAAAACCTTCTAAACACTTAGGTTGAGCTAAGTGCCTACAGCGCTTTCCAAATCAAGATGCAATACCTACAGGTGGCCCACGTGACTCCTGCCTCCTGGTATTCACGCCTCCGCGTGCTCCTCTCCTTCTGGGTGTGGTGCAACCTGTGACCTGCCAGCTCTAATCAAACGGAATGCAGCAAAAGTGAGGGAAGGTCACTCCCATCATCACGTGCTATGTACAAGATTCTGTCTTCTGGCAGATTTACTTTATCTCCATGACTAGCTTCCAAGGAGTATGCCATGGAGTGAACGGCCACGTAGGAGTAACCACCTGAGAAGGCACTCCATGCGTCCTCTAGACGCCCAGGGCTGTCAGGAGTAAAAACCGGAAACCCTCAGTCCTACGACCAAAGGAAACAAATTCTGCCACAGCGTGAGGACCCTTGGACGTTGATCTTTCCCTAATGGAGCCTCTGATGATACTGCAAACTTAGCCAACACCAGGAATCTAGCCTGGTGAGACCCTGACTCAGAAAACCCAGGTAAGCACTTCCCAGATTTCCAACTAGAGAAACAGCAAAGTAACAGCTGTACGTACAGATGTAGTAGTCTGCATCACTTAAGCCACTATACGTGGTCCAACTTGTTACTGCTAACGATAAACTGAGGCATACTAAAATGTTTACGAGTTTATTTGAGCACAAATCAATTCAAATGGGGAAGTGCAAAGCTGGAAGTGGCTAGGACTGCCCCACAGACTGATGCCAGGGGAGACATTTATACAGACAAAATGCGGAAACGTGAGGAGATTATATGATTGGCTATAGCTTAAAATCTACCTGCTGATTTTAACGGGTTGTCCTTGGGTTTCAACTTTGTAACCTAGAGGCATTTACAAGGTTAGGTTTTAGTTTGCTTACACAGGCTGCCACAGCATTCGAGCCACCTCAGTCTAATGGCCTCCTTGTTTAATTAATTTCACATCACACAGACACAGATAATATACTGTGTTATGAGGAACTTATAATTTTGTCTGTCTCTCTGATTAACTAACCCCATAGACTACTTGAGATGAACTCCAAGCACAGTTCCTGACACATAGCTGGCTTGTAATTATTGCTCGTTGACTTGAAAAGTAGATTTCATGTGAAAGTTGAAATCCAAATCATTACAACAAAATTTCAGTCTTTGAATATCTTTTAATTTATTCAAGAAGACTAAAGAGAGGAATATTTTTTCAGTCTTCCAGATCACTGTGTGACCTACTCAATTTAAACTAAATCTCCTCTGGAAAGCCTCTCTTCTATTCTTTCATAACATTCTACTAGTGTCTCTTCTGCAATGTGTATATGAATCTTGGAATTTTTTTTCCTAACTTCCCCAAATATACCTTGATGTTTGCAACTAGATTTTTTAGTCTTTCTTGTCCCAGTTCTTAATTTAGTAGAGATGTCCCCAACTTATATTCAACTTACAATTTTCCAACTTTACGATATTGCAAAAGCAATACACATTCAGTAGAAACCATACTTCAAATTTTGAATTTTTATTTTTTTCCTGAGCTAGCAATATACTCTATGATACTCCCTTGGAATGTGGCAACAGTGGCAGGGAGCCCCAGCTCCCAGTCAGCCACACGATCATGAGGATAAACAACTGATACACTTAAAATCATTCTGTACTCATACGATCAGTTTTTCACTTTCAGTATAGCATTTAATAAATTACATGATAAACTCAGCACTTTAATATTAAAGGGGATTTGTTAGATGGTTTTGCCCAACTGGAGGCTAATCTAAGTGTTTGAGTATATTTATGGTAGGCCAGGCTAAGCTATGTTGTTATCTAGGTTAAATATATTAAACTCATTTTGACTCATGATATTTTCCAACTTACAGTGGGCTTGTCACTGCATAACCCTGTAGTAAATTGAGGAAGATCTATACTTAGTACATATTTTGAGCTTAATAATGCTAAAAAAAATAAATAATTGATTGGAAGCTGATTAGATTTCTGGCTCTCTATCCCAAAAGTTATATTAGTTTCTGGCTTTTCAGGGACACAAAATCACCCTGACTTGCAGGCATGTTCTGAGGGTTCCTGGATGACTTTGGAATCCTTAGAGTATGTCAACAGACTCAAAAAAGGATATTCCCTGGAAGCTCACTAAAAATTGTACTCTAAAATGTCTGGATTCTAGTTCTACATAATTTCATTTAATAGTAATATATAATTATTTCCAGTCTTCATAGTTCCGCCCCTGACAAAGCCCTTTTTAGGGTTCATGCTGCTAGTCCCTTTTTCTACTTCTAGTGGAATACCTGTATTACATTCATTTGAATTGGCATAAAAAAATTTTAAGATGAATAAAATAACAAACAATCATTGATTTTATGTGAAGTTAGGTGATATCTTTTTTCTGTTTTTGGAAAATATATTCTTGGAATTCATAAAAGATGAAATAGATTTTTTCTATAATAATACACATTATATTAATTAATTAATTAGTTAATTAACTTAATGATATGGTAATGAACTGTTATTAAGATAGCTCAGCAAAAATACTTTGTATTTCAAAAAAAGAAAAATTCTTCATGCATCTCTCTTTTGTGGCCATAATCCCAGGACTAACCCTCTTATTTGATAATTGCAATAAGATTTTTCACAGTACACAGATTTGGGAAAGAGACATGATCAGAATCTCTTGATGGTCTTATTGTAAACTGAAGTAAACACAGAGTTATCCTGACCTTATTTGATTCTTAAGTTGATTAAGGCGCACTGAAATATGTAACAGTATCCCAGTCAATTTGGAATAATCTTGAAATCATTGTCTTGACATCTTTACATTGAAAATTAAATCGATTGGAAATGTTATGAAATTGATGGTAGTAATACAGAGGCCAAATTTCATTTTGTCCAAAATTAATATAATTAAAAGTACCAACAAATATACTGATGGAAAAATCTTCATTCTTGAAGAATGCCTTTGTAAAAAATTGAAAGTCCAATTTTCAGAGATTTGAAATAAAACATAATATTACCATTCATTTGCAAATGTGGTAAGACAATTCTCATTAGCAATGAAGTTCATTTTTTTTGAATGTATAACAATGAAATTAAAACAAGGCAGTATTATGTAAGGTCATTCAACTATAATGAAAACAAATACCATTATAACTTTATTAAAGTCCTCATTAAAAAGTTAAACTGCAAAACCCTGGACCAACCAAAATCAGAACTTGAGTGGAAGCCATTTTCTCCCAACCCTGCCCCACCCATGGGAACACTCTATTTGAACAACACTGAACAATCATAGAAGAAAAAGGATGACTGCATTTTTTTCAGAGAGCATTCTGTCTCAGAAATGTTCTTTTTCCAAGATAAACCACTGAAAATTATAAAAACTTCTCTAACTGCCTTCCATTGACAAGCTGGTTGTTGAAAGCCGTGGTGAGCTTGGGCATCATGTCTGAAGGTGGCAGAGCCTCTCTCAGACTGAGTTCCTAAACAACAGAATGAGAGAGCACCATTACCCTCGCTGCACAGCCTAGATTACATGGTGAGTAACAAAATTCATATTGCATCAGGCTGCTGAGTAGTGTGTGCTAGCAATGGACACGACTGTGCATTTCTACTGGCTTCCAATCATAACATTATTAGTTTGCACAGGCTACATGACAGAGTTTCTTTTTTTTTTAAAGATTTTATTTATTTATTCGACAGAGATAGAGATAGCCAGCGAGAGAGGGAACACAAGCAGCGGGAGTGGGAGAGGAAGAAGCAGGCCTCTAGCAGAGGAGCCTGATGTGGGGCTCGATCCCAGAATGCTGGGATCACGCCCTGAGCCGAAGGCAGACGCTTAACCGCTTGCCACCCAGGCGCCCCATGATAGAGTTTATAACTTCCATTACTCATAGGAGAATCAAGGCTTTCTCTACTCCAGTGAAGTTGACCAGTGCCCTATTCTCATGTCCATCCCTTCCCAGGTCCTACTCCACAGAAGGACATTCTTTCAAGATAGATCCCTACTTTAATAGAGAAACACATATCTGGAGACTCCTGTTATTGTGTTTGGAGTGGGTTAAATTATGGACCCCCAAAAGGCATGCCTACATCTTAATACCCAGGATCTGTGATTATTACATGACATGGCAAAAAAGCAAAAATTACCTTATATATCAAAAGATGTGATTAAGGATCTTTAGAGGAAGAGTTTATCCTGGACCATCCAGATGGTCTCTAAATGCAATCACGAATATCTTTTTGTAAGATTTATTTATTTATTTGAGAGAGACAGAGAAGGAGTGGGGGGGAACCTTCAAGCAGACTTCCCCACTGAGCACAGAGCCCAACCTGAGGCTCGATCTCAGGACCCATGAGATCATGGCCTAAGCCGAAACCAAGAGACGGAGACTTAACCAACTGAGCCACCCAGGCAGCTCTGATATTCTTATAAGAGATAGGCAGAGGAAGTTTGGAACACAGGGACACACAGAGGAGAAGACTCAATGCTGCCTCTGAGGCAGAGACAGGAGTGATGCGGCCACATGTCAAGAAATACCTGGAGCCACCATAAGCTGCCAGAAGCAAGGAATGGATTCATCACTAGAGACTTCCGAGGGCGTGTAGCCAGCTAACACCTTAATTCCAGATTCTGACCTCTAAAACTGTTAGAGAATAAATTTCAGTTGCTTGAAGCCACCCAATTTGTGGTAGCTGTTTTAGCAGCCGCAGGAAACTAACAGTGTTCTCCTCTATGAAGGCTGAGTCACTAGGGACGGTGTCTCTGTTGTTTGTGCCCCTGCACAATGAGATATGGACTCTTCTCGATCCAAGTCATACTTCAAGCCAACAAGAAGCCTCACCATAACAGACACTGTTAGCATACTCTGGTGGTACAAAAATGAATACCACTCAACTATGCTTTTCCAGAACTCAGAGTCCAAAGAGGAGGCAGAAGATACACAAATGATGACAGTACAACATCACGTGACTAAAAATTTTCTAAATGACATGTAGGGTATTTATTTAAATACTCTAAATATTTGATCATTTCACTTGAGACACCTCCGCCTTCGATGCTCTTTCCTGAATGTGCCAAATACCCCACCTCAGAGATTTTGCATCTGCCATGTAGCTGTCCCTTCCCACCTGTCTCCCAAAGTCCTTGCACAATGTCACCTTTTCAGCTAATCTTTCATGGAACAAGCTATATAAAACTGCATTTGTCCCTCCTCAGCCCTTTGGAAATGTTTATTCCCTTTCTCTGCTTTACTACTATTATTTTCTTATAACACTCATCATCAACTAACTAACTAACTAACTAACTATATATATATATATATATATATACACAAATGTTCTAATTTTATAATATATAAAAATAATATATGATATATAAATATACACACACATGAAATCGTATATATGTGTGTATATATATATATATATAAAATAACTCATTTATGTGTTTATTTCCTGTATTCTCCAAGGCAAGGGCAAGGATCATTTTGCCAATTTTGTCCACTGTTACATCCCTAGCACTTACAATCATTTCTGGCACAAAGATATTGAACAAGTAAGAGTTATTATCAACTAACACTTTTGTTGTGTTTATTTAAAAAAAAAATCCTAGTTAAATGGACACCTTCATTTTCTGAGCGGATTCACATCACCTTACAGTAATATCCTGTTTCTGAGATAGGGTAAACTAGATAAGCATTGCTTAAAATGAATGTGAATGAGCTAATTCTTAAAATATCATTATTTGTGAAATTCTAATATATACAAAAATAACTTAAAGAAAAGAATGGAAGACACAATATTGCCCTGGTAGCCTAAGGCCGAAAAGTTGCAAATGGCTAGCAAGACAACCTCTAGCCAGCCTTTTAAAAGTGTCAGGGTCAACAGAAACACAGCTCAGTGGTTATGATATTGAAGTGAAATTCAGCCTTCTCTTATAGTCTGCAACACTGTAACAAGAGTATTTTACTGACATGGTGCCATCCTACATTCTTCAGAACTGCAAATCTACTCTCACCAGTAGCCAAGGAAAAGAATTACTATGAAGCACTGTCCACGAATGAAAAACAAAACAAAACAAAACAAAACCTGTTTCAAAGAACATTTCCATTATCAACATTCCGAACTTGGTGTTTCTTCATATCTCTATGTTAATTGACCTAATTCTCTCTACTCTCCTACAGATCTCCAATCTCTATAAATACTGATTATATACCTTAAATTCTTTATGCTCCTCATGCTACTAGACCTTAAATAGTTTTAACAATAATTAGCATTTAAATAATGAAATAAGTAATATGGGTTTCTGGGTCAGGTAAATAAAAGTGAATACGTACCTTAGGAAGATAAAGAATTTTTTAAAAAGTTACATGAGGTTTTCATAAGTCTTCACTAATATCATTTATCTTGTTAAATTTAGTAACATGATGCATAATATATAATTAAATAGTTAGCATTTAAAAGAGGTCTATGTTAAATAGTAAGATACAATTTCACCAGCAACTAATAAAAATAAATTTCAAATTAGGAAATGAATAGCAAAGTCACATAACCAATGTACAAATAACTGAGCTCTGTTTAATCTATTCCCACGGTCCTGGTCTGAACACAGCCGAAGTGGTAGTTAGTCCTTTCGTACCATGCCCCCCACCACACACACCCATTTCCCCCATAATATTCTGGAGTGATCTAAGAATGAGAATTCAGAGGCAAAATCAAATTAATAATTAAACATATAACTCAACTACTGTATCAGTCTAAAAGGAGCAATGCACAAAATATGGATTTAAGAACAAATGTGTCACTATTTTATAAATCCCTTAGCCAACATACTTAACAGTGAACATTTTTATTAGCTTTAGTTTGTGCAAGCTGCATTTTTGAAAGGTAACGTACACTGCTCTCAAGTTTTAGTACCTATGATTTGCTTTCTGGAGTTTATTATACAGGATGAATTCTTTTTACAAACATATACAAAAGAATTGTTGAAAATTAATAGCAATAGGAGGTGCCAATGATGAAGTATTATAGAACAATAACTTATAAAAAGGTGGCTGTAATTGAATTTAGAGTGCATATTATTGTTATCAGGCATAGTAGCAGTAGGGGAAGGGCAGCATATTAACTATTTTTATTTAGGAATAGGGTTTCCTATAGTACTCATTCAGTTATTGGCCCACCCCCATGAGAAAGTACAATGGAAAGCCAGTGTGGATAAATATGCCACATCTAATTAATCTTCATATAAAACACACACACACACACACAAACACACACACATACACTCATACTGTAACACTGTAAACCGTCACTGCTAAATAAGTGGCATGAACACTAAATGTTTTAAGCATTCAAAATATTTTTTAAAACTTTAGAAAACTGTACTATTATGCAGAATTTTAATCCAGCTTTTCTTTCAAAAGAAAAACAAATGTAACAGTCTTGATTGCCCCTTTTAATTTCTCCCTTGTGTTTTCTAAATAAATAGAGAGTCTGGAAGCTTCAGGGAGATTTGCATTTTAAGATAGTAGGAACGGGCCATCAGAGTTTTTGTTTTGGATTTTAATGAAGGATTCCACTACGTGGATTAAGTAAAAGCAGATGAAATATCCTTGAAAAACAGCTGTGTCAAGAGCCATTTCAAAGCTCCTGTTGAAACAGAGAAGCTACCAATTTAAGAAATTAGAAATTTAAGGAATAATTGGCAATAAAGAATCATTTTATGAATAATTGACAATCAGCTGATGAAATTTATAGCTTACAGTTGTACAGGCTTCAAGTTGTTGCAGATTTTCCCCAGAATATGATTAAGAATATGATTTGTCTTTGGCATGTTTTCTTAACCAGAGTAATGATGTCAAATACAGCACCAATAGCTTTTGCTCCATCAGTCTAATGCGTGTATGACTGTGGCTGACATATACCATACACAGACAGGTGCAAGGACGGACAGACAGAAGACAAGACAGATTGTGTGTGCACAAATGTAGGTATATGTAAACTTCATATTTTTTATACTAGAAGAAGAACAGAAACATGATAAACAAACAATATGTATGTAGTTTGAGGCTCTGGTATTGATTAAATCACAGTAAATTTTTTTTCAGCTCCAACTGAAATATTGGCTTTGATTACTGGTTTATGATTTATTAATTTCTAACAGGTGTTAATTTGTGTATAAAAGATGTACCAAAAGTATACACGTAAGTACAAAAACCCGACTCCTATCACTTTTCACTCTGATATCTTAGTATTTCTAATAACTATACAACATTAGAAAGGTACATGCCGGTCATGACATTTTAGACATGACACAGATTAAAATACAGAGACAATTATCATATGATCTTGCTGATATGTGGAATTGTGGAATTTAAGAAACAAAACAGAGAATCATAGGGGAAGGGAGGAAAAAATAAAACAAGACGAAATCAGAGAGGGAGACAAACCATAAGAGACTCTGAAGCACAGGAAACAAACTGAGGGTTGCTGGAGGGGAGGGGGGGGAGGGATGGGGTAACTGGGTGATGGACATTAAGGAGGGCACGTGATGTAATGAGCACTGGGTATTATATAAGACTGATGAATCACTGACCTCTACCTCTGAAACCATTAATACATTATATGTTAATTGAATTTAAATACAAATAAATACATTTAAAAAATAAAATAATATACACAGTATCTCAAAACTATTGTTTATGACACATTTTGCCATGGATATATATTACAATTGGAAAAGTTAAATGGAAACAGCGGTACATGTTGATTTTTATTTGGTAATTTATTCAACATTACCTGGATTCCATAGTACTATGCTTACAAAGCAGTGGATACATAAACTATTCATATGTGTATGCTGTTTTTTACTATTCCTATGAAGTGAATGTTATTGTTATAAGAATTATTTCTCTGCACAATATGTCAGGAAATTAGGCTATATTTAAATATCAAAAAATTACATTTAAGTCCCCCAACATTTGAGCTTGGAAAAAGGAACACTGACTCTATTAATATGTGCTTCTATGAACACATTTGTATCAACTATTGAAGAATTTTACATTGATACTTACTTTTCATTTTTATTGTCATTTTCTAGAGCTAGTGTACTACCATGTGGTCAAATGGCTTGTAACTCCTTATGAAGTGCATCATGATTTATTGTTTAGATTTGCTGCAGTCCTGAAATAAACCCTCTTTGCTTATATTATTTTACTCTCTTGATGTATTGCTAAATTAATTCCACTAATACTCACTCACGACTTTTACACTTCCTTTGTTGGAGCTACATGTCCAGCAGAGTGGTAAATAGTTTCTTGTCACCCCTGTCTGAATTCAGTTTCTAGTTCTTATAAGGAATACAGAAAATTGAGGGAACCTGCATGGTGTTGAGTGAAGATGGCTGACCCTCTGCTGACCTCTACCAGAAGTAATCACTGTTCGTGTGTGTGTGTGTGTGTGTGTGTGTGTGTGTGTGTGTGTGTGTGTAAATACACTGCTATTCTGATTTTCTTTTGGGGATGATTTTCACCCATGTTCTGTCTCTGTAATCTGAATGAGGCTGAACCCCTCTTTCCAGGCGTGCACTTGTAAACCTTCCAAGCAGCAAGAGCAAGTGGTTCACAAAGTGTGGTCACTGGTCCCAACTTCAGCATCACCTGAGAAATTGTTCAAAATGAAGATTCTTGGGCCCCAGCCCAGCTCTGGTATTGGAGCTGGTTCTTTGTCCTTCAACAAGCCCTCCAGGTGATTCCGATGCATACTAAAAGTTTGAATATCCTAGGAAAGAGTGATCATTTTAGAGATGGTGATGTGTCACAAGGGATCACTGAGAGTCAACACTGAAACTTGTGATGGAACTAGAAGGAAAAAGACATTCTTTATCTTCCTGTGGCTAAGCCGCTAAAGCTGGAAGTATCTAAGCCCAGAGCTGCTAAGTGGCTATCTTTATCTTCATTTATAAAAAATTTGCTTCTAACAAAACCAGAGGAAATCAGAGCTGAAAGAAGAGGAAAAAGGCAGGTTTTTGAACACATTTTTTAAGCATCTGATTTCACTTGGTGTCTGAAGAATTACTATAGTTCTTTTCCATTATGAAGTCTTTTTTTGTCCTTAACCAATTTGAGTTGGATTCCTGTCAATCACAACAAAACACGTCATAATACTACACCCTTTGAAAATACATTTTTTTTTCATTTTTATGTTATCCTATGCATTTTTTGTTTCATTCCATGGGTTCAAGTTAGGGGCCATGAAGTTGGAAATTAGAGAAACAAGGCTGTCGTCTGAGAATTGTTACATGAAATCAGCATAGCAATACATTACAGGCGAACTGCTCTTAAAAGGACCATTAGATCCCAGACCATAAGAACTTCAGTATGACTTGACAGAAATTTAAACATTACAGGCATGCCTCATTTTATTGCACTTCATTTTACTGTCCTTCACAGATATTTCATTCTTTTTTTACAAATCTGAGGTTCGTAACAGCCCTAAATCAACAAGTCTACTGGCACCATTTTCTAACAGCATGTCCTCACTTTGTTTCTCTGTCACATTCTGGTAATCTCACAATATCTCAAACTTTTTCATTATTATCATTTTTGTTATGGCATATGTGATTAGTGATCTCTGATGTTACTATTATATTTATTTTGGGGTGTCACAAACCATGCTCATATAAGACAATGAACTTAATCAATAAATGTTGTGTGTTCTGTTACACCCACTAACCATACCCCGTCTCTCTCCCTCTCCTCCAACCCTTCCTTTTTCTGCAACACAACAATACTGAATTAGGCCAATGTATCATCCTACAATGGTCTCTCAGTGTTCAAATAAAAGGAAAAGTCACAATTTCTCTCTTTAAATCAAAAGCTAGAAATGATAAAGCTTAGAAAGGAAGGTACGCTGAAAGTGAAGACAGGCTGAAAGGTAGGCCTCTTGCACCAATTAGCTAAGCTATGAATGAAAATAAATAAATAAATAAATAAATAAATAAATAAATAAATTTTAAAAATTCTTGAAGAAAATTAAAAGTATTACTTCAGGGAACACACAAATGATAAGAAAGTGAATACAGCCTTATTGCTGATATGGAGAAAGTTTCAGTGGTCTGGATAGAAGGTGAAACCAGCCACAACATTTCCCTAAGCCAAAGCCTGATCCAGAGCAAGACCCCAACTCTCTTCAACGCTATGAAGCCTGGTGAGGTGAAGCAGCTGAAGAAGAAAAGCTGGCTCGCAGAGGCTGGTCCATGAGGTTTGGGGAAAGAAGCTGTCTCCATAACACGAGAGTACGAGACGAAGCAGCAAGTGCTGATGGAGAAGCTGCAAGTCTGCAGAAGCTCCAGCTCGGACTGATGAAGGTGGCTACGCTAAGCAACAGACTTTCAGTGTAGATGAAACAACCTTTTATTAGAAGAAGATGCCATCTAGGACTTTTGTAGCTAGAGAGAAGTCAGTGCCTAGCTTCTGAACTTCAAAGAAGAGGCTGACTCAAAAGCACCGTGTGCAGCTGGGACATCAAGCTGAAGCCAGTGTTCACTGACCATTTCAAAAATCCTAGGACCCTCAAGAATTGTGGGCAATCTACTCTGGCTGTGCTCTGTAAATGGAACAACAAAGCCCGGATGACAGCACATCTGTTTACAACATGGTTTACTGAACACTTTAAGCCCATTGTTGAGACCTACTGCTCAGAAGAAAAGGTTTCAAAACATCGCTGGTCATTGACAATGCACCGGGGTCACCCAAGAGCTCTCATGGAGACGTCCAAGCAGATTAATGTTGGTTTCAAGCCTGTTAATACAACATCCATTCTACAGCCCATGGATCAAGGAGTGATTTCTACTTTCAAGTCTTCTTTTTTTTACGAAATACATTTGGTATGGCTATCACTGCCATAGATAGTGATTCCTCTGATAGGTCTAGGCAAAGTTAACTGAAAACTTTCTAGAAAGGATTCACCATTCTAGACACCATTAAGAATATTTGTGATTCATTAACAAGAGTTTAGAAGAAGTAGATTCCAACCCTCATGGATGACTTTGAGAAATTCAAGACTTCTATGAAGGAAGTAATGCAGATGTGGTAGAACAGCAAGAGAATTAGAATCACAAGTAGTGCCTGAAGATGGGACTGAATTGCTGCATAATAAAATGTAAACAGACGATAAGTTGTCTCTTATACATGAGCAAAGAAAGTGGTTTCTGGAGATGGAAGCTATTGGGGAAGATGCTGTGAAGATTACTGAAATGACAACAAAGGATTTAGAATATTTGATGAACTTTTTTTTTTTTAATTTTATTTATTTATCTGACAGAGAGAGAGACAGCCAGCGAGAGAGGGAACACAAGCAGGGGGAGTGGGAGAGGAAGAAGCAGTCCCCCGGTGGTGCAGGGAGCCCGATGAGGGGCTTGATCCCAGGACTCTGGGATCACGCCCTGAGCCAAAGGCAGACGCTTAACAACTGAGCCACCCAGGTGCCCCTAGAATATTTTATGAACTTAGTTGCTAAAGCAGTGGTAGGGTTTGAGAGGATGGACTCCAATTTTGAAGAATTCTGCTGTGGGTAAAATGTTATCAAACAGCATAGTGTGCTACAGAGAAAACGTCTGTGGAAAGAATCAACTGATGTGGCAAACCTCACTGCTATCTTATTTTAAGAATTGCCACAGCCATCCAATCATCAGCAACCATCAGTTAAGCAGCCATCAACATCAAGGCATGATTCTCCACCAGCAAAAAGATTATGCCTTGCTGGAAGCTAAGATGATGGTTCAGTTTTTAGCAATAAAGCATTTTTAAATTAAGGCACGGATATGCCTTTTTTTTTTTTAAAGACAATGCTACTGCACACTTAATAGACTACAAAATAGTATAAACATAACTTTTATGTGCACTGGGAATTCCTAAAATTCATCTGACAGTGATATTTGCATTTCTGATGGTTGGAACCCTCAGTATCTCTGAAGTTTGCCTGTATGTGTAGAAATAATAGATTATCAAAAAAAGGTTTGGATGCTTTATAGCACCACAAGAAAAGGTGCCTTAGAAGCAAACATTAACATGACTTGGGCATGCACTCTTTGAGGAACAAAGTGTCAACTGTGGTCAGATGGCAGGTGGGTCTCTATTATGAATAAGGGTGTAGCTGACTGCCTGGACATAATGTCATTAATATACTGAAACTATGTAAGAAATCCCACTTGCATTGACTGTTTCTGTATATAGGCATATAAGAAGCCTTCTGATTATAATGTGCCTGCCCAAGAGTTGAGTTAATAAACACCGTAACCTAGAAACATTACAGAAAGCATTTCAGGATTCAAAGACTCTTTGTTAATTTTAAAATGAAGACAACAGGGGTCTGCTCCAGATACAAAGTTAACTGGTGGGGGTAACAGAGGGGATTATTAGTAATATTTTAGAAAATAAATAATGAAAAAAAATAGTAGCTGTCTCATAATCTCCAAATGTAAACTGTTGTTTATTTGTATTACTAGACATTAAATATTAACATTCCCCAAGCTGATAAATGGCCCACTGCAAATATGGTGCTCATCTAATTGACACAGTTTCATTGATATAAGTGTTCTATTAAAAGGTCTCTTTATGGTGCCTTAATTATGTCTGAAAGTTCCATTAAAACCCTTGGCAAATTAGCAGACTGTTTAAGTCAGCAGGGAGCTACCTGCAAAATTCACTTCTTTGTTTTTGGGTAACTTCTGGAGCCACTTTCTTTGGTGGTTAGGAAAAGAATACAAGCATGTTTGCAATAAGGGAGAAACACATATACCTATTGTTATAATATCTATAGAAATCATAAGAACATTATTTATACAATCTCTTCTAGAAATTTACTTCTGAGGAGGGAACTGTGATAAGAGTCAATCTTGAGGATTTGGGCCAGAAATCCAAAGCACAAAAATGTAAAGACCTCCAAAGTTCTGAGGAGATTTCTGGGTAGACATTCCATTGTTCTAATTTCTCTCATTTCCCATATTAATCATATCAGTATTTGTATAGAAATCCCTAGGGGCGCCTGGGTGGCACAGTCGTTAAGCGTCTGCCTTCGGCTCAGGGCGTGATCCTGGCTTTTATGGGATCGAGTCCCACATCAGGTTCCTCCGCTAGGAGCCTGCTTCTTCCTCTCCCACTCCCCCTGCTTGTGTTCCCTCTCTCGCTGGCTGTCTCTATCTCTGTCAAATAAATAAATAAACAAATCTTAAAAAAAAAAAAAAGAAATCCGTAAATGCTCACTGGGTGGGTGTTGTAAAAAGAGACTTTCTTCCATTCTTTCACTCACGCTCTGTTCAAGCTCAGATTTCCAAAAAGATTCTTTTGAAGATCTGAAAGGGCTGGGATATGGGTGGAGTGTTTGTTGAAAGTCCCTGGGTCAGTAACAAGTTGCCTTTACACAAGAAAATGAGAAACTGACTTGTTTCCAGAACAAATTATGATTTCCTACAACTGAAAAGAAAAACAGAACTGTTTTCCCTAAAGTAATATTCAAGTAAAAAGTGTGGAAGTAAAAATACCTTCAAAATACATATGCACAGGTGCTGAATAGATTAACTTTCTTACAACTTTGACTTATGGTTTAAAAAGGAGTCAGTAGAATAAAATATAGCAAAGATTTAAGAAGATAAAACCAGCTCAAGTCAAACTCATGTCTTAAAACACCTATATTCGTGATACTTTCATCATTCAAGAAGAATGATTGATTTCAATGCATTTCCAACAGTTTAGATGAAAGAACATATAAGCCTTTGAAGTTACTATTCTGCACAAATAGCATTTGCAAAAATGAAGTTAAGAGTGCTTCCTCCCTGTGTTACAAGAAGTATGCTTTAAAAATATGACAGCTTCATATCTAAAATAAAGCAAATAAAAATACAAATATATGTAAATTATTTTCTTTATTTCAATATTTCCTTGACAACTTTTTCAAATTGTTTTAATCCCTTAAATTAATTTGCTAATCTATGATTAATAATTAATGCTTATTCAAAAATAAACTGATACCCAATGTAAAGTACAAATGGAAAGTTCTTAGGATATTGCTTGATAATACATCTTTATATGTGCTTTTGTCAAGCTTACTTTTTTTTAAGTTTATAACTTCCAAAAAGAAGGAAATCTTCATTTACTTCTGTATCTATTTTTTCCTGTGAGTCACTATTTTATTCACCAGTTGTAATAGATTCATCCGGTTTCAGGAACTAAAAAGTTTACAAATATAAAAATTATGTGAAAACTCACAAGTGCATCTACCTTGGGAAAAAGCAGAAACTGGGGTTCTTAGCACCCATTTTCAGTAATCCATGGTACAGTGTGATTTTTGATCTGTGGAATTTCAATGATGAAAAAAATTAACTTACTACTTTTGTGACACTAACACAAAATGAAATACTGTATGCAAATACCTTTTGTTCTGAAAGCACTTTACTCACTTCAACCATTTCTTGTGGCACAGGTGCAGAAATACTAAAATAATACATCTAGGGAAAGAAGGTGTAATGAAAAATGCCACTTGCTATAAACTGTTGATAGCCCTTGGGTATTAGACAAATGATCTAGGTCTCACTGAAATGTGTGCTTAGAAATTGGGGCAAAAGATAAAGGCAAAAGCATTTTGTTTAGAATCACTATCCACCCCCCCCCCCCACTTTAGTGGTCTCAGCACAATGTAGTTCGAGAAGGGCCAGAACATTGTGAAGTCTCACTCTACCTCTATGCATAGGTAGAGTCAGGGTCAATCATTCAAAGATGACATGCATTAGATGAGGGTCACCTAAAGAGCTTTAACTATAAGCAATTATACATACATATATGCATTATTTCCTTGATAAGCCACGCTTAATTAGAAATTCTAGTTCATGCCAAGCAGGAACGAAGCTAGAGTCTCTACATTCCAATGCTCAAAATCACATAAAATGATCTGCCATTAAATATTTCCATAATGATTAAGGACATAGATGAACATAAATTTTAGTGGAAAATTCATTTCCAAACAATACTTATAAAGTATACCCTGTTTTTAATTTTTTCATCTTTTAAATATTGATACCGTATCAATATTTTTTGTGTGAGTAACTTATATACATAAACATGACCAGATAGATTATTATAGACATACAAATAAATATTCATTGCACAAAATAAATACAACAACAAAAAAAAAATTCTGTGAGCATCCCAGACTTCAGATAACAGATTTAAAATAAAAGATGATATCAGATCATGTAAAAATACTATAAATTATTGGGTGAAAATTTTTGGATGAATCTCTAAAAACACAATTCATAGCTTTAATTATAAATTTCACTTTTCTAGAAGTTAGTTTATTTAGTGTTATTTCACTCATGAATATGTAAGCTTCCTTTTTTAGCATCAGATATATTTTTGGTAACTTTCAAAAGAGTTTACTCTGTAAATGCTCATTTTTAAAATTGTCACTGGTTATTTGACACTGGTTATTTCACTTGGCAGGTGAAATAGAGTTCTTTTTTTACTCCAAGAGGTAGACATTTCGCATGTAATTAACAGAAAATCTCAAAGGGATTTTTTTTGTACATCATCCCTGACTAGCCTCAGTAAGTAGTGTTTTTACTGTCTCTACTTAAGCCACATAGGTCTTATATTTAAAGTCTTCTAGTTTATGGTGTTTTGATGATTTTGCTAGTGTTTGGTTTCTTTTGTTATTTCTTATTGTTTTTGATATTATATACTTTAGAGTACTTTATAAGTCTACCAAGGGAAATAAACCTGAATTTAGTACTTGTAATCATTTTAAACACTCTAAGAGATTTAATGAGTATATATTTTTACATTTCAATTGTGGACTATTCAAAAAAATTACAAAAGAAAGAAAAAGAAAAGCTGAGACATTTAATCAGCAATACAATTCCTGAATATTTTGTTGAAAAGAAACTGCTGATGGAGAGGACATGTCACATCATTAGGTTTTTTTAATGTGCTTATGTTTCAAACATAATATTCAGTATTTAATTAGCTGAATTACATGAACTGGAAATGTATGATTTTCATTACCACTTAAGATCTCTGGAAAGATCCTGCTTCAATGACAGTACTAGCTAATATGTCTGTTGAAAGTTAAGTTCATCTATGTCTTTTCAGTAAAATTTTCTCTCATTCTTTTTATATTGTTAAGATTTCACTCTTTATTCTCATTTTTAAGAACCAATATAGAATTGTATTACAAATGATTTGCTTTGAACATTTCTAAAGAGTTAAGTCTTGAGAATCGAAATTGTGCAATGTGGCCTTTTTGTTAATTATATAACCATTAATTTGCCGTGAGTGTCTGTATACATCTGTAAAACAAGGGGAGCCTGTTTTTGGGTAGCAATGTTTTAATATATTTTTGCATCATAGCCTACAGTTTCATCCACAAGACACATAGACACTTTCACATACCAAACTCTGAAAATAGTTACAATGCACATTTACAAGACTGTTTTCCTGCTGACTGTGCTGCCCAAATCAGTCCCTGCCATTAGTGTTTCTTTCCAGCATATTAGCTTGGGATGCTCTAGATAGTTCCACCTTTCTTTCTCTTTTCCATCCATCTGAGTACAGTTTCAGTTCTATTTAAGAAAACATATCTGGTTCCCCAACAGCTACTTTACTCTTACCTCTGAACCTAACCTTGTGCCTGCTAATGGCTTCTGATAAGAACATATAAGATACAAGAATAGGAAAATGAGCATGAGACATGAATGCAGGCCAAATATCATCTCCTACCATACTGAAGGAAAGATTTTACAAGCATTCAAGTGAAAAGAATGGAAAATAAGTCACACTCCTTTTGCAATAACAGAAAAGAATTTGATAAATGCTTTTACTTTCAATTTCAGAAGAAACTTAAAATTCAGAACACCTCTAAGACCTCAGTCTGTTGATAGCAAACATCTGTTTTAGCAACTTAGCAAAAGAAAAAAAGTCGATTCTCATATTAATAAACATTATATAATGTTTTTTCATAGTCTCATGAAGAAAATGGTTGAGTCTGTTATTTTTAAGACCCAGCAGAAGGATTCAAAATAGAATAATCTCACCAACAAATAGATTAATCAAAAACCTATTCTTTGGTGACTATTAAGAATTGATTAAATTAAAATGATACATTCTCTTTCTCAATTACCAATAATTTAAAATATCAAAGAACAAAACATTTCAAAATGTATAGATTTTTATATCAATCATCAAAGTAATTTTTACAAAATCAGTAGATACCCAAATTAGAATGCTTCAAAAATCAATTGTAGGGATATGAGAGTAACTTTCACATTATCTATGAAAAATAAAATTTAAGTGGGATGTCCCAATTATTCATTATTCTCTACCACGACAAAATGGCATATGCATAGATCTTGTTAATACTGAGAATAGGAGGGGCACGTGGGTGGCTCAGCTGGTTAAACGTCTGCCTTCCAGCTCAGGTCATGATCCCAGGGTCCTGGGATCAAAATCGCATCCTGCATCAGGCTCCCTGCTCCCTGCTCGGTGGGGAGTCTGCTTCTCCCTCTCCCTCTGGCCCTCCCCCCACTTGTGTGCTCGCTCGCTCTCTCTCTCTCTCAGGTAAATAAATATCTTTAAAAAAAAATACTGAGAATAGGAGAGTCTTTTTCGATGCCTCTCTCCTCCTCTTTCCTATGGTCTCTGTTCCCCAAGATATTCCTGGATGCCAAAACTAATTTCTGCATTGGAATCAGCACATACATATCACACTCTGTGTTCTGAACTTCTTTTCTCCCTTTCTCATTAAAATTTTCCTTCAAGGGCCTAATTTTTTCAGAATAAGGACTGAAAAGACTCTTAGTTCCTGATGTCCCAGAGTAAGCCTGGAGGTGGCTTGGTATGTGTTTACGGCTTCTCAGGATCAAGGGCATCTTATCAAAATGACATCACTCATTAAATGATAGAGGAACTCTGAGGATTTAAGAGGTATTAAGGACTCGAACTGTGCCTGCAGTCTCTGAGCACAACTGGAAAATATTATAAATGATTTGTTAAGGACCATCAGCAATAAAAGAACTCAAAGAATGGCTAAGTACAAATCCTGAATGATAAAATCGCTTATAGCATTGACATAAAAGTTAATCCCTGGAAAATTTTAGTACAAACTTTGCCCTTTAAGGAACTAACATGGTATATAAATATTAAAAATGGATGCCAACCTGGTGGTTAAAGAAGACACTATTCAGTCATTCTTGTTAAACGTGATTATATCATCTAAATGTTATTTCGAAATGGCTGTAATTAAGAGATTAATTAGACGTTTGGATTGTCATTAACCATAAAAAGTACAATTACGACCTCAACTTGTTAATAATTTTTCACTGTTTGCAAGTTCCAGACTTATTAGTTTACTCAAAATATATATGAAATGATGACTGAGGTAAAAAAAATGAATATATATTTGGTTTCTTGTTTAGTTTTTTAGAATGTAGACTCCTGTCATTTCTAACCTGGATCTTTACCATTTAATTTTGCAAGGTGCTTAATGCTAATCGTGTGTTCATGTGACCACTGAATGAGTGATTCTGATGATTAAAAAGAAGACATTTCCAGTTAGACATAATTCAGAATTTTCAAATCCACAAATTCACATTGAGAAAATAAAGATAAATTAGTTATATCTCATACAGCTGTGCTTTTCATTTTGTATTTTTTTAAATGTCACCACATTTTTTTCTTTCAACCTATTTATCTGCATTCTACCTTTATGTGAGGGATTTTCCCTTTGTGGTGCAAAACCCACCTGCAAAACACACAAAAATCTATGCAAATGGGTCAAAAGTGAGCACAACTCAGAATACTGAAAAGAAGATAAAAATGGTAATACAGAAGAACTAGAAAGAAATGATGTAACAAAAATACGTCACAGAGTTTTCTTTCTTTCTTTTTCTCTTTCTTTCTTTCTTTCTTTTTTCTTTTTTCTTTTTTTTTTTTAAATAGGCTCTACACCCAGCCTGGAACTGGAGCCCAATGTGGGGCCTGAACTCATAGACAGTAAGATCAAGACCTGAGCTGAGGTCAGGAGTTGGATGCTCAACTGAGTGAACCACCCAGGCACCCCATTTTTTTTTGGTTGAGGTGGGACAATAAATGACCTAAAAACTTTAGGCTCATTAATTATTTCTAGAGAAGAAATATGTTATTTTAAAAGGAAAATAACTATTGATTTATACTAATGTTTCCAGAAAACATCCATGCATTTATATTTCTTAGTTTTCTATTGATATGTTAAAAAGTCATCATAATATTCCAAAATTCATAGCATTACCCCATATTTCAAAATAATAACCAAAGAGGTAAAACAGTCAAACTCATTGTTTCTGATACTTTGAATACTGTTTTAATCTGTAGCAAAGAGTAGTTGGCTTCAAAATAAATGCTTACAAGATAATGACTTACATTATGTAAACATTGGTTTACAGTATAATCAAGATTCATTAAAGATTTAACAAATAGAAAAATATTTTAATCTGATATATAATGTTAAGACCTTTCTAGAGATATTTATTTCTAATTACTTGCTCTCCCACTCTTTTCATTTCAAAAATGTCTAATGCAAACCTTAAAGTCAAATATTTGTAAAATAATATTGGCAAGTTTTCTATTCATAGATTTTTTTTTGTCCTTAGTTACATTAGGGCTTTAGGGTGTGCACAATGCCTAACAATAACTTATTTGTTATGTTCTATATCATCACGTGCAAAAGCTTAGCAAGTAAACTCATTATGTTTACTTTTTAGATTGGATGAAGTCATGAAAATAGAAGTAAGGTGATCTTTCACAAATCACATTTCAAGGTGAAAGCCAGCATAAAATTAAGGGATATTTTATCACAAGACCCTACTGCTGGTTTTCTACCTCTTTGGAAACTGGGTCATATATTATCTAAACAAGATACAGTAGTTTCAATGTATGATTTCTACCCCTTATAAACTTCTTTAAAACATAGTTGTATGAATGCATAAAACAATACTAGACTTTTGGCAAAATTTTGGTCTTTAGTTTTCACCTCTTACTCTCCAGGAGACAACAGTCTTAAGGTTTTAACTATTTCCATTTAGTTAGAATACAAGTTTTCATTTGATCATGTTAGACTCCAGTTCACCTTTGATTTTACGAACAGCTTTAGTGATTGTAATGCAGAATGACATAACGTAGTTCAGCTTCCTGAATACTCTCTCTTCCCCACTCTTGGGAAATAAATAATATAGAACAGAACTGGTAATTATATATATCTTGGGGCACTTGGGTGGCTCAGTAGGTAAAGCGTCTGACTCTTGATTTTGGCCCAGGTCGTGCTCTCAGGGTCATGAGACTGAGCCCCACATTGGGCTCTGCCCTGGGCATGGAGCCTGCTGGGGATGTCTCTCTCCCTCTTCCTCTACCCCACCCTTACCCTTCCCCTCCTTTCGAAAAAAAAAATAAAATAAAAAATAAATAAATAAATAAATATATATATATATATATATATATATATATATATATATATATATATATATATATATATATATCTGGATGATGGAGTGACAGAAGCAATAATTGCAAAACTATCCTATTTACTATATGTTAGGTGTTCTTCCCCACCCACCTTTTTTCCTAAAATAATCTAATCCATGTCCACATCTAGATTAGTCATACTATCTAGTTATGGCTTTTGCTGCAGTACTACAGAATAATAATCCTATATGGAGTATACGCAAACACTAAAAGTTCCTGTCTCATTGCTACCACTTGGCTCTTGTCAATGATGAGCATGTCTACTTTCATTCGTTAATGACTTCTTAACTCACTTGGCATAAACTGATTGCCAGCCCATCTTTCCTCTCTCTCTCTCCACACATCTGTCCTAATTCCTGTGTTCCTTCCAAGCACCACTTGTTGATTCTCCTTGTATTCAGACCCAACATCCTTGACGAAGTTACTGTATGTCCTTACCAGTCAACAAATCATCAGTGTTGCTTCTAGTCTCATTCATATAATAAATCTGCTCTTGAAGATGATGAAATCCAGCACTCATTATTCTTCTTGACTTTAACTGCACTTCCAAATTCATAGACACCTGAATTTCTAATATTCTCTACTTCTTACTGTCTGTGATAATATGTTCTACCACATCTCTCTACATTTTTTTTTTTAATCTGATGAATAGGAAAGGGCTCTGTTAGCATTTTGCTTATCATTCTCTGTATTTGTTACCTTGCATAATTCATCCTTCCTAAAGCCTCAACTAATTTCTTAGACCATGGAAACTAGATCTCCTGCCGAGACCTCTCTGGCTTGCATTATTTCTTTCTGCCTATATAACACTGACTCCTGAAGTTCCCCCTCTCCCTTATTTTCAAACTTAAGTAAAACTGAACTGGTCACATTCTGATATATCTCTCTAAATATTCTATAGCAGCACAATCTTAGAGATCTATCAGAATGATGAACTTGTAAACATGTGATAGTTTTGCTTTTTTTTTTTTTTTTTTTTTTATCTCCAAAATCCAGTCATTCACCTGGATTCTTTTTTCCCCACAGTAATTAGTTTGTTAGAGACTCTAACCTCTGTGTGGGACAATATTAATTTTTTTCTTCCCAAATGTAATTCTCATATTGTTGACAAGTCTCTCTTCTTTGCTGGTCAGCAGATACCATGAATAATATCTGAGATGAATTCCAGTTTAGAATTATAAAATAAATTCTAATTCAAAGAGTCCCTTTCACCATCACTAGTCAGGTTTGAAGTTCCAAAGATCTGAATGGTCTTCTGTGTTCCTCCCACTCTCGCACTAAAAGAACACAGAAGGGAGGTACATGGTCTGATCCTGAGATGTCTCCTGCTCTTCTCTATTTTCAAAGAATAATTGGCCTGATTATAAAGGAGGCTAGTTGGGGAGGAGGAAGAAAAAATATTTCTTTAAATAATGCCCCTCAGTTGCAGTCCTCCCTCTGCTGCTTTTCATGGCTTTTCTGGACAGATTCTTGGGGTGAGAATGCCCTCTACCAGCAGGCATCCAGTTGCTGGTCCTGGAGAAATACATGTGCATTCCTCAGAGGGTTCTGGTTGTGGTCTTCAATGATCAGCTCCCAGATATGGAAGGTAGTTCGATCATTTTCCTTAGCTCTTGCCCCTCAGTTCCTGCACCCCGTAGTCTCTTGTCAGTAGGATTTCATTCAATACCTCTCCTTTCCAGTCTTCCTCAATATAGCCTGGGGATCAGAGGTTTCAGCAGGACCAGCTGGTTCTTCAAATCTTTGTTGTTGTCTCGGCCCAAATTTAAGCCACAATTGCCAATCTTAGCATGATTCAGCACCCTGTAACAATGGTGTTGCTGGTTACCTCCATCTTCCCTTCCTTTTCAATCTTGCTGGCCTATTTCAGACATTGTGCTCTGAACTCCTGCTGCATTATCTTACCTTCCTGATTCTTAGCTTCAATTCTTTTCCATTGCTTCCTCAGTCAAGTCTCTATTTCGTAAAATATTCAGATCTTTTAATCATTAGTCTTTTTTTTTGATCCTATAATTAATAAAATTCTTATAGGATAATCTAATCCTGGGATATTTTTCCCATCTTTTGAAACTCCTACACTTTTTAAAGTTTCTAACCAGATTCGTCTCAATTATTTTCTTGTTTCACTTATACAAAGATGTATTTATCTTTAATAATAATCTAATTATTTTCACATATAGGTGCCATATTCTTAACCAGATTATGAAATTCTCTAAAAAGGAATATTCTAATGCTTTAGAATAGCACCAACCATGAGACTTGGGGAATGATTTTAAATAAGTGTAAATCTTAACGTGGATTACATATTCAATAAGAAGTTACTGACCACTGACAACACATTTCAAATTAAATTCATATGATGAAGCCCATTTCCTTTTTATTATAGAATTTTGTTACAATGAATATAGGATATGAATGAGTATTTAGTTGGAGGATGAAGATACTGATTTCATGAAATAAATTACTCTTATGATGATACTTTATTCCATAACCCTCATTTAGCTTGATAAGGTTATAGAAATACTTGATACATTCAGAATACAAGTCCAAGAATTAAATGATCCTTCAGGTCTTGTTAAGTGTTGACAATACAAGAACAGACATCGATTTATCAAATGGTGAAAACATAAGAAGGAGGTGGGGTGTGAACGTAAATAGATTTTGTAATCAAGGATAATAAGAGAAATTGTTGAAGCAATTATATTGAAAATAAATCCATTCAAAACAATTATCTTAATGAAGATGATGCAATAAGTGGAACAATTTTTAGCATAATTTCTCTATATTTTTATAATGGGTTCCTTTTTGGTTTCTGAATATAAAGAGGTCCAAATATTAGCAGATGTCATTTGAATAATAGAGTTCTAAATTTAAATTCCTAGCATTTAGCTTTTCTTCTTTATTCTGTGTGTATATCAGACATAAATATGTGATTTAATGAGATGAATACAGACTGATGTGATAATTTCTAAATGGTGAATTTCAGGAAATATGCGTCTGAGCTATATTTTCTCAAAATGGAATTTGTAATATAAATTTTGCCATCCATTTTCGTATCAGTAATATTAGAGTGTGATCCATCAAATAAAGGATTTCCCTGCTGCTAGGAAAATGGCAAGAGCCCTGACATCTCCACTTTTATTAGTTTTCTAATTTTATTTCCAGACTCATAGGTTATTTGATAGAAAGCTGGGTTTCTGGTTCACTGATACAGAAGAAATTCTGTAAATACACAGAGCCTTAATATAACCAAAAGATCAAAATAGTTTGAACAAGAAGAAAAATATACATTTTTTAAACGCTTCTAGTTGTTCAGAGTAGCTAACTTTGGAAGCTCTTACCTCAAACTGTTGGGTAACACACACAGTAACTTTTCACTGCTGATTACATTTGAATTCAGTTTCAGAACATTTGATTTCTGCTGGAAAGTATTCCATTTCTTAGATGATTTAAAAATTTTGTTCATCATGTAAATCTTAGTTATTACAAATATTTAAACACCAGTAGCATGAAAAGTATAATTTCCTTTTATAAAAATATCAGAAATTAAAATAATAAAAATTTCCTAAATATATTCACATTTATACTGTCTATTTTTTAAAAAGTATATTCAAACAACTGCTTGCCTTCTTTGTATTAAGACTGGGTTTCTGCACATAAACTAGTTTTTCACAATTTGCTAATAAAACTGATGTCAGCTATTAAAAATATATGTATATGCATATACATATGAACGTATTAGCACAATTGACATAAATGCACAATAGTGCTATTTTGTGCAAAGTAGATTCTGAAGGAATACATCTATTTTATATCTCAGTACAAGCTGCCTATTGGTCAATTATATTTGTAGTTTAATCACATCTTTATTTGAAAAATCTTTAAAATTATTAGGTGAAATATAAAAATATATCAACAAAATGAGGGCCTAAAAAAAAAGCAATCTCTATGTCAAAACTCTAAATGGTTAGAAATAACATGAGTACCATTCTTTCCTTTATGAACTCCCCTCCCCCCACCTCATCATTCCAGTTGCTCCAATAAATCACTTTTGTCACTGAAGAAAAAAAAAATATCCTGCACCCATTTAGTTACTATCCTTTTTAAGAGCTTTGGGTTTCTGTAATTTCTTTCTTTCTTTTTCCCCCATAGGTTGATTGTGATATAATTTCCATACAAAAACATTTATTTTAATAATTGTACATTATCATATAACTATTGCCACAATTAATATACTGAACATTTCTAGCTCCTCCAAAAAATTTCCTTCTGTATTTTTCACTCAATTTCCTCTCCCAGTTCCTAGCTCTAGGCAATTATTGATTTGATTTCTGTGCCTATGATTTTACCTTTTCTAGGATTTCATGTAAGTGAAATCACAGTATTTAATATTTCTTCTGGCTTCTTTGCATAGGATAATCCTTTTGAGATTCCTGCAGGTTGTTATGTACCAAACTATGTTCATTTTTATTGATGATTAGTATTTTATATATATATATATATATATATATATATATATATATATATATAAAACTTATGCTACAATTGTTGGTGGATATTTATGTCTTCAGTTGTTAGTTATTATTATAATGATGCTAAGGACATTTGCATACATCTTTCTGTAGACATAGGTTTTCATTTTTCTTGAGTAAATACTGAGTAATGAAACTTGGATCATATGGCAAGTGTACATTTAACCGTTACACTAATTTTCAACGTGGCTGTATCACTTTACCTGCCTATCAGCCATGTATGAGAATATCATTTCCTCCACATCCTCACCAGTATTTAGTATGGTAAATCTTTTTACTTTTAGCACTTCTAGTGCATATGTCACTGTGATTTAAAATTCATTTCTCTGATGAATGCTGATAATGAGCAGTTTTTCAGGTGCTTTTGTGTTTCTCCGTATTTCTTTTCTTGAAGCGTCTGTTCAAAACATTTTCCCATTTCTTAATTGGGTTGTTTGTATTCTTGTTATTGAGTTTAAGTCTTGTTTACAAATTTTGGAAAAAAGTCTTTTGTCAGATATATTTTTGAAAATATTTCTTTCTAGCTTACGTCTTGCATTTCATTTTTTTTAAACTGTGAATTATCAAAGTATAATACATTCAATTATTTGTTATATTGTGTGTGTGTGTGCACATGTGTGCATGTCTATCTTCTGTTCAAAGAAATCTTGCTTAACCCAATGTCACAAAGATTTTACACTGTCTTTTTCACAAAGTTTTATAATTACAGCTAACTGATTTTCCAATCTATTTCAAGTTAATTTTTGTGAATAAGATAAAGATGAAGTTCCTTATTTTACCTATAAATATCAACTTTCTATCTCCATTTGCTGAAAAGACTACCCATCCCATACTGAACCAACTTGGCACTTTTGATGAGAGTTAATTGATAAAAGTTTTAAATATTTTAAATATTAAAAGTTTTAAATATTATTATCTATTGTTCTCTCAATTTCTTGATTTCTGCTTTTATCTTTAATATTTTCTTCCTTCTACTTAATTTGTGATTAATTTGCTATTCTTTTTCTAATTTCCTAAGATGTAAAATTAGATCTGTACCTTTCCATTAGCATCTTTAGTTAATTCATATATAATATCATTTTGATGTGGCTGGATTGGGTTCTAATACTTTTTAAAGATTTTGTTTATTTGAGAGAGACAAAGAGAGTAGAAGCAGGCAGAGCAGCAGGCAGAGGGAGAGGGAGAAGCAGGCTTCCCACTGAGCAGGGAGCCCAATGCCCCGCTTGATCCCAAGACCCCGGGATCATGACCTGAGCTGAAGGCAGATGTTTAACCAACTGAGCCAACCAGGTGCCCCTCTAATTTTTATAATTTGTTTTATATTTGTCTCCATTTTTGTTTTTTGTTTCTACCTTCTTGACTATTATTTTATTTGTGTACAGTTTAGAATTGAATTTTAATTTTTTCTATTGACTTTGAGTTTATAGTTCTCTGCTTTAATTTTCCATTGGTTGTTCTAGATATTACAATACTCATTCCTAGTTTTCAAAATCTTCTTAGAACTAATGTACTAGCACTTCATATAAAACATAGAAATCTTGGCACGATATAGGTCAATTTATCCCCCACCATCCTTGAGTCTACATATACATGTGTTATAAAGTCTTTCATGACAGTGGTTATAGTTTTGTTTGAAGTAGTGATATGTAATATAAATAAATTAATAAGGAAAGCATAAAATAAAGAAATTAAAATAGGCTTTTATACTTACCCAGGTATTTACCATTCTAAGTATTCACTCTTTTCTAAGGACCAAATGTTCCCAGCTGTAGAATTCTTACTGTTTATTCAGCTTGGGATTTGTTGAACACTTTATATCTTTACTTCCTTCAAATTTTAGAAAATTCCAACCACAATGTCTTCACATACTTCTATGCCTTATCCTGCTGGATATCCAATCATACTTATGTTAGACCATTTGATATTATGCAAGAAAAACCAGAAGTTCTACTCATTTACTTTTCAATGTTTTTTGTTGCTGTTGTTCTTCAGCTTGGATAATTTCTATTGATCTATCTTCGAGCTCACTTAGTCCTTCCAATGTTGTCTCCATTTTGATGTTAAATCTATCAAGGATTTAAAAAACAAAAATCACTATTGCATTTTTTTTAAAGATTTTATTTATTTATTTGACAGAGATAGAGACAGCCAGCGAGAGAGGGAACACAAGCAGGGGGAGTGGGAGAGGAAGAAGCAGGCTCATAGCAGAGGAGCCCGATGTGGGGCTCGATCCCACAATGCCGGGATCACGCCCTGAGCCGAAGGCAGACGCTCAACCGCTGTGCCACCCAGGCGCCCCTACTATTCCTTTTTTTTAAATACAGATTCATTTGGTCTTTTTTATCATTACTATTTATTTGTTAATATTCCCACCTTTTCTCTAAGTGAAAGAATATTTTCTTTTACATAATTGAATATAATTAGAATGGCTACTTTAAATTCTTTTCTGTTAATTCCAACATCTATGTCATTTTAGGGATGATCTCATTTGCTTTCCTTTTCTTTTGAGAATTTGCTCCACATTCTGGTTCTCTCTCTTTTGCAAGATTTATTTATTTCTTTTAGAGAGAGAAAGTGTGCAAGCATGGTGGAATGGGGCACAGAGAGAGGGAGAGAGAGAATCTCAAGCAGACTCCCCTCTGAGCATGGAGCCCAACATGGGGCTCAATCTCACAACCTTGAGATCACGACCTGAGCCAATATCAAGAGTTGGATGCTTAACCAACTGAGCCACCCAGGCACCCTACATTCCTGGTTCTCTTTAACTCAGGTAAGACTACATCTTATAATGGGTATCATGTACATTAAGTTATGGAGACTGGGAGCTGTATTTTTCATGAGTGTTTTGTTTTGTTTCAGTTAGTTACAATCACAAACTCTGCTTGGACAACAACTCGAGTCCAAATACAGTCTTTTGTGTTAGCTAAGTTGTTTTGATTCCAGTCCACAAATACAGGATTCAGGGTTCTGTTGGAATATAAGCAGATGAAATTTGGAGATACCTTTTCTAGATATTTCCCTTCATAGATTCCTCCCTTTTTTCCCAGAAACTACAGTTACCCTGATTTAGTATTCTGGTTCCTCAGAGCAGAATATCTGTGATTTTCTTCCCCAAAAGGGATACTGCCTACTTCCAATCTAAAAAGAGTGAGAACAAACATAACTCTCCTCTTCTGAACATGGGCTATTCATAAGAATTTGCCCTATTCCCTTCACCTTCCAGTAGTTGCTCTGAGGTAGTATGTCCAGATTGTATAGTTGTTACCCATAAAGGGGTCCTGTAAAGTAATGCCTATTCAGCTATAACTTGAATCCACAAATTCATCACTTTCTTCTTCTTTTTTTTTTTTTTAAGGTAATGAAAATTAAGTCAAATATGCCCTTGTTTGTCCAAGCATTCCACCAGACTTTCAATGTTCCAGGTCACTTCCTCCTACACAACAAACAATTTTCCCCATTCATACTATTGTGCTCTTTATCTAGTCACATGATCTCTCTGGAATATTTATCCTGCTTTCATGTGTTCTACTATTGGCTCTTAATTCATATATTCTACTTTATTCTTGAAATTTCCATGAAAAAGAAAATCAGCCTTTTCCAGATTCACTCAAAATAAGCACACAAATCCTTTGGATCTCATCTAGCTCACAGCCTGACAATGTGCTCCTTTGCATTTACTTAAATGTGGCTTTATTAAATTATTTAATTCAAGGTATGCACTTGAAGTTATTTTTGACTAATACCAACTTTGTCAGTTGAATAGCTGAACTTTGGCTTCTTTTTTTTTTTAAGATTTTATTTATTTATTTGACAGAGAGAGACAGCCAGCGAGAGAGGGAACATAAGCAGGGGGAGTGGGAGAGGAAGAAGCAGGCTCCTAGCGCAGAAGCCTGATGCTGATGTGGGGCTTAATCCCAGAATGCCGGGATCACACCCTGAGCCAAAGGCAGAGGCTTAACGACTGCGCCACTCAGGTGCCCCTGAACTTTGGCTTCTGAATATTTAAAAGAGGGAGTTGGGTTTGAGGATCTCTACACTTACGTCTTCACTCTAACTTCAAACTATACCATAAATAAGGATATACTATTTTCTCTGCCTATGGAAAGTATCTTTGTATGATTACTAAAAGGGTTGTACTTCCATTGCTTTACATAGTCTAAAAATTAATTATTAATCATAATGTTAGAAACATGCACCAGCTATATCTCACCTCATTTACGCATGGGGAATGAGCACCTTCTTGACTAAGACCTCTGTCTTGCTCTACACGGGCTGTTTATCAATTTCTCTAGAGTGACAATAAATCAAGTAGGAGCACATGGTAATGTAAATCACAGTCTAATTTAGTTGTCACTGTGTTGTGACACTTGGTTAAAAATGCTTTTTAATTGTGACTGTAAATTATACATGAACAATTCTTAGTGACAGTCTTAATACTACATCAGATTATTTCACCCAAGGGGAATAGCAAGCATCATCAACATGAAGCAAGAGTATGTCTCAAACTTTTTAAACAGCAATTTGGGGAAAGATAATGATGATGATGTGTTCTGGTTTAGTTTCAATCCAAAACTCTTTGGATAGAAAGGGAGAGGGAGGGAAAGATATCCTTGGAAATTTCTAGGCTATAAATTGTAGGGCTGTAGATTTCCAACACAGCATTTTCTCTCTGTTCTCCTTTGGTTTGGCCATGAAAACATGATGTAAAATGTCTATTTTTTAGTCTATCAGTATTCAGAAATGAGCTACTTAATCTTAGAGTATTTTCGTATTAGAGAAAAAGTAAGTGGACTTAGAAGAAAAGTGATATTTCTAAGTAGCTATTTAAACTTAAACATTCTCACATATTTCAAAAATCTGTATTTCCTGTTTTAAAGTACAGGGCTTCAATTAAGTAGATCCAACTGGCTATGGCATGGTAATATTCTATAGTATCACATAAAGAAAAACAAAATTTATACAAGAACACTCATATTTGACATGCTACTTTCTGTAACTAGATAAAATGTGAATGATATAATAAAAATTAACCTAACTTTATTCTGATCTCTGTCATTTGGAAACAAAACCACATAAATGTGCTTCATTAATGGTTACACATTTTCCTGAAAAAAGACAGGCTTGTGTTTCAATCTAGGCTTCACAGTCATTATGCCTCAGCTCCTTCTCCTCTAAAATTGGAATAAAGCCCACCTCACATAATTGTTTTGAAACTCTAATGGGACAGCTTTTTAAAAAGTACACTACTTAGTATGTTATAAAAATCAATACATTTTAGTGTTCCTTCAGCTGAAATTCCTGTCCTTTATGGATGTAGATAAATTCTTTGAAGCCGTAAGCATGATCCCCCACATGCTAGATAGTTCTCAGATGCCCTAAGGTGTTTCACAGAACTTCTAGGCAAAATAATCCTGATCTGAGACTCTACAACCCCATTCCTGGGTAAGACTCTGAAATTCAGGGAAAAAAAAAAAAAAGGTATAAACAGGTAAGGGGGAAAAAAAGGAATATTCTCTCAGTTCAAGAACACACAGTATCACCCTGTAAAATCACCTATAAACTTGGGGATGGCTTGATGGATAAGGAAGACAAGAAATCATAGGCTAGGATGGATCTTCTGAAAGGAAGAATGCAGCTGAGAAGATATCATCAAGGTGTGTGAGCAGTGCATGCTAGCGGACACCTTCTGACTGGCTGACCAAGCATTTATCAACACATTTACTGAGCATCTACTGTCAGGCACTCCCTTGGACATCTCAGAACAAAGACGACTGATACTCAGTTCTTGTTTCAGATTAGACCACGTGAAACCATGCCTCTAAGGGAGAGCTATGCATTATATTCAGAGTGCCTCATAATAATAAACACCGTGGGTATGCAGGATGATTAACTATCATTCAACATTTGCAGCTATACTGACAAATACTAATTACACTCCCCCTTTTTATTTAGGTTGCTATATTTTGCCTATGGCTGGCTAATTTTCCGTTGTAGTAAAACATCCTCCTGGTGATTTGTAAGAATGTTTGCAGGATGATGAATTCGCACCAACATATTGGAGTTTCCAATCAGAGATTTGCCTAAGGTTTTTAGGTCTAGGTCAAGCAAAAATAGATGCAAAATTATGATTTTATGATATTATCTCTAACAGTGGGATTATATAAAGGTCTGTTTTTATTCTTTGGCAAATAATCAATCTCCCCAGAAATACTATGGTTTTTGCATATAGGGAGGCTCTTCAAGGAATGGAAATTAGTTGTGAAATCATGTGTCTCCATAGATTGGCTAGAAATGACAATTGTCTGAAGTCATATCCTAATGATTTTGAGAATCTATTTGGGTACACTGATGCATGCTATAGTATAAGAAAGAAATGGTCGTAATAAGAAAATAATAATAAAATAAGAATGGACTAAATATCACAATACATCACCAAAAAAATAAGCATATAAAAAATAAAATTAAATTAAAAAATAAAAATAAGTAAAAAACAATGTGGCTAGGCAGGTACATTTAAAGTGGCTACAATGTAGCTGATAATCTGTCATTCTATATTTAACTTTATAAATTTTACCTTCCTAGAGACCTTAGGCATTTGATTTTGTGACCCCCTAGAATAAAAGATTACATTAAAATGCAATTATTAAATTTAAAAAAAAAGAAAGAAAGAAAGAAAGAAAGAAAGAAAGAAAGAAAGAAAGAAAGAAAGAAAGAAAGAAAGAAATGGTCCAATTACCAGGACCAGGTTGTCTGGAAGGGGTGCAGTCCCCAAAACACTGTAGCCCATCACTAAAAATCCACTCTTATTGGGGTAGTCAGAAAAAAAGGCAAACAGTATATGCTTGCCATCTCCACTTTATAATGTCTACAAATTTATCCACATATGGATATTCAACAAATATTGACAGATACTATTGTTAGTACAATATTCATACTTTCAGAAATAAATAAGATTTTGAAGCAATTCAAATTAGCTAATAAGGCATGGTATATGAAATGAAACAAATTGTGTTTTTGTCTAAATACTGTCCCTTAGATTCTGCTTGATTAGGAGGAAATATCTCAACATCAGTAAGCCTCAATTTCTCTATCTACAAAATCAGGATAATAATTCCTACCTCATTTATTCCTTTTTCATTCATTGAACAAACACTGTCTATAATTGCCACATACTCTCCAGGTTTCTGGGAACTGAGTAATGAAGAGGACAGACACAACCCTTCATGAGATATATCGTCTAACAGTGGTTGTAAGGATTAAAAGTTGTAACTAACGGAAAATGTTTGGCATGTAGAAAACTTTAAGTAAGTGTTCTTTTGTAATTATTGTGTTACCGATATTGTTATTGCTGTCATTAAGCAGAGGAAAATTATGAGAAAAAAGCATGATAACCTGAGCCATAATGTTTTTTATACGAATACTGGTGTTCACATGTAAGGGATATTTACTTTTCCTTTCCATTACTCTTCCATTTAATGGTAACTACTATGTGTTTATCTAAAGAAAACTGGCATGCAAATAAATGCATCAGGGCTTAGAGTAATCTGAAGATGCCATCTTGAGAAACCATCATTGAAATTTTCCTGTGCTTGGCCCACCTTTCTCCTTCTATATCTGAGGGATACTATCACATCTAGTATGGTTGCCAAATTTAGCAAATAAAAATATAGAATGCTCATTTAAATTTCAGATAAATGATGCATCATTTTTAGTATGTCCAAATATTGCATTGGACATGGTTATACTAAAATATATTCATTGTTTGTCTTAAATTCAAAGTTAACTGGATATTCTATATTTTACCTGGCAACCCTAATCTATAGATACTCAATAGGTACTCTCAGAGAATTTCTCTGGCATGTTTATTAAACAATTCTAAGATTTTCCCAATGTCAAAAACATTAATGACAACACAAAATAACCACAGGTGACCCAGTCATATCTCTGAAATGAGGGGTGAAAGACTTTGAAATACACCCCAGCATGACACTACATACAGCACTGCAACTTTTTTTTAATGACACTAACATAAAAACAATGATTTTTTTTCAAACTCATTTCTTTTCCTGTTTCCTCAAGAAACAGAAATTAAAACAACCACATGCAGATCATAAAAGCGCTTACTCAAGTCTCCTGTCCTCAAGATTCCTCAAGGCTGAGTAACAGGTGTTAGAATTGAACATGCCAAAGAGACTGCGATCACTCCATCCACCCTGAGAGTAGCTGCCTTGGGCACCTCTAGATATGTTCCTGCAGCAGTCAGAATGAAATGTTTTTGCATTCCAGGGTTAGAGGAAAACAACTGTGCTCGCTCCACAGTGCCTTCACTCTCCAAAGTAGAAAAAATAAATTAGGTCAGAGGCATCATGAATCTTTGACTAAAATGGTCCTGTGATATAGGTGTTGAGGGTCATAGTGGATTGCTTTATGAGAATGAGGACCTTCAGGAGTGGGTTGCTTTAAATTTGCAAATCATTTTTGTGACAGTTAACGACAGAGGATAAAACAAATAGGCATCAGCTAAGGTAAGGGCTTCAGGAATAGGAGTAGCTGACTAGAAGGACCTTTGGGAGAGGAACGATCACGTGAATTTTATAGTAATAATGACATCAAGTTACCAGCAAAAAGAAACAATAGGAAGGAGTAGGACTAGTTAGCCAAAAAAGGAAGGAAGGAAGGAAGGAAGGAAGGAAGGAAGGAAGGAAGGAAGGAAGGAAGGAAGGAAGGAAAGAAGGAAAGAAGGAAAGAAGGAAAGGAGGGAGGGAGGGGGGAAGGAAGGAAGGAGGGAGGAAGGAAGGAAGGAAGGAAGGAAGGGAGGGAGGAAGGAAGGAAGGAAGAAGTCTGTGTGTAATCACTGTTAATAAATTGTATGAGTAGAGATTTGGCATCATTTGTGACTTCAACTCTTAATCTTTCTCTAGAATCTAGCATCACCTAACAGAGTTATACTATATATTATTTTGTTCAATGTTTAAGTTCTTGTGACAAAAAATGTTACATTCATAAGTAGCAGTAACAAATAATCTTAAAAGTACTTGTTAGAAGTAACTACTAAGGCCAGAGAATAATTAGAATGTTCACTACCATAAAACAACTTGAAGGTCTTTAAAATTTATTTTGATATTGGCATCAGGTTATCATATAGCAATTTTCCCCTTGGTTATTTTTCATTCATCAACCCTTATATCTCATATCGTCCTACAAAGGGTTAGCATGAAACTACTTCTATAATAACTACAGGAAAATGAAAATATAAGAATGAGTGTCTATTGCCTGAAGCAGTAGGAACTAAAATGTATATAAAAATCATACTGTTCAATATTGATAATGTCAAGTTATTTGATGATTACAAATATTATTCTTCAGGATTTAAAAAATAAAAGAAATAACATCTTTATTTTCTTCCAGAGCTGGCAAACTTAAAAGGAAGAGAATTAGGACAATTGAGTATATGGTCCTGTGAAAACCACTTGACTTTGCAGGCTCTGAAAATTATGATATACAGAGATACAGGTTGGAAATATATACCCAGGCTATTAATAGTGATTGCCTCTAGGCAGGGACAAGGAATTGGAGCTGAACAAGGGGAAGATGAACGCAGAGGCTTTAACTTTTGTTTTAGAATAGTTCTGCCTTTCTGTAATTTTTAAAATAGTAACAATCGTACATTACTCTGAAATTAATTTTAAATGAATCAAAGTCTTTCTCCTGGACTTTTCATTGGCATTAACAGTTGGGTGCTATATGCTAGCTGTCAAAATATTGGAAAGCATTTAGTACATTTATTCTTTTACATTGCCAAGTGTGGTAGAATATTTGCAAAACATACCGTATGTGAGCAACAGAAAACGACTTGACTTTTACATCACACCTGTTCTCGGCAACTGCTCTGCTACAAACTTTCACGACGATAACTTATTCGAAATCACTATTGGCAACATGAGTGTGATTTTATTTTCCGCCTTCTTAATATGTCAGCATTGCACCAATACTAGAAGCAGGTTTCTTTGTGACTCATTTTTTCTCACCACTTTAGACAACCAATATAGTGACAGCCAAACCTAAATCATTATAATAAGGCAATATCGGAATAATGTGATGGTTCAATATGATGGGCATCCAGACATAGTAATCCAGTAATCTCATCCTCCAAAAACTAAATTTCATTCAATGGGATGATTTTCTTGTAGACTCAGTCTAGATTGATTTGATATATATCATTATCTGCATGGAAGTCCAGAATCTTCCAGACTCTTTGCTATTCTTTTGAATTTGTATAGCTTCCATAAATATATAATTTCTTGGAAAATAATGACATATATCCAAAAAATGGAAAATTGATTATTCTACAACTAAATCAATAAGAAACTGAAACAATGCTTACCACAACTTGTCTGTCAGGCAACATACCCCTTATTTATTTTTAAATCAACTTCATGATCTCAAATATTTTCCTGACCTCAAATTATTTTACTGCACAGAGAAACTGCCATGAGTTTGCTAGTTATAAAAAATTCATACCTTCAATGATGTAAAGCAAAGTCTATATCTTTTTTTCTTCATGTTTCGTAGGTTGCTTTTTAACTGAGTAATCTACTGACATATATTAAAATTTAACACCTGCTAAATTCTAAAGACCCTATTAAGTTAGGGTCTCTTTTTGCCCCCATGATCACATGAAATATCAAGGCTTTGAAGTATGGATCAAGAAGAAATTTCTTTGTTTTATGCTTCAGACTACACATTTATTTCTTGGCAAAGAACTATACAATAAATCGCAGAATTTGTTTGGTCTAAAGAATAAAGCATTGGTGTATTTTAGCTCAAATAAACTGCTAGCCAAAGAAGTTCAAAAAAATATCTACGGGCACTTTCATAGACATGTATGTACTTCTTTGGTAGATATTCAGTTTGCAATTAGAAGTTTTGTTGGGTTTTGTGACTGATACATGTCATCCATGTTCTCCTGTTTCAGAGGAAAGCCTGGATTTGGATTTCTTTACTGCAAAAATCCTCCTCTCAGCTTTGTTTGGATTTGGATGGGACTTGACTGATTCAGGTGGAGCTTAATTGGATTAGGCCAATCAGCACACCCTATGCACCTGCCCCACCTCAGTCCTCATAGACAGACTCGAAGAAGAACAGCCCAAAAGTTCTCGTAAGCTGAAATGTTCGCCGAGATTCCAATAAAGAGCAAAGCTAAGGAGTCCCTTTTTTCCTCTGGATTAGGTTGTGTGAGGATATGAATATTAAAACTGCTGCAGCCATTTTATGACAACAAGGGGTTCCCATATAAGTATGCAGGGAGATGGAGAGAAACCCAATTTTTAGGAAATGAGCCAGTGAATCAAATTTCACTTGAAGCGACAGCTGAACTTTAAAGTTATATAAGCCAATAATTTCCATCATACTATTTTTTTCTTATCCTTTTACTTTGAAGTTTATTGAAAAAGGCAAGGATTATTAAAGAAGCATCTTACTATAATAATAAAAACACATAGAAAAAGCATTGGTAAATTCTCATTGAAGTTGAAGTTGAAAGGACATAATCATAATAAATTCACTTCAATACAGTCACCAAACATACTGATAAAAAAAATCTACAATAGGGGCACCTGGGTGGCACAGCGGTTAAGCGTCTGCCTTCGGCTCAAGGCGTGATCCTAGTGTTGTGGGATCGAGCCCCACATGGGGCTCCTCTGCTATGAGCCTGCTTCTTCCTCTCCCACTCCCCCTGCTTGTGTTCCCTCTCTCGCTGGCTGTCTCTATCTCTGTCAAATAAATAAAATCTTTAAAAAAAAAAAACTACAATAGCTATTGATGTGACAAACAAATTTGTATTAATTCAGAAAGTAGGCTAGTTAATGAAAATAAATCTCAACTTTCAAACCTACAGAGAACTATTTATTAGTAAATCTATTTCCACAGAAACACATGCAATTCACCAATCTACTGCCCATGGATATAGTCACAACATTATCTGTGACTTAGTAAAAAGTATTTATAATTGTCTTTCTTGTTTGACAATGAATAAAAATCTCTAATAAGTGGAAGAATAAATAACCTTGGATAAAAGCATTATATGTGATTCTCTTTTCAAATGTCCTTTGTTGATATATAAGAAAAAAAATTACATGTAATTCAGAATATACCAGCATTTCTAGAAGACAACTTCTAGGCAAGTAGTATTTGAAACAATTTTACTAAAGATATGTTCAGAACAATGTTATATTCTAAATTCCATTAACAGTTATCCACAGCTCCTGCCCCAATTATTCATTCCTCCCTTTGTCCCCTCTTGTATAATCATCTTCCCCACTATGTTATTAGCACAACTCTGACTTTCACCCCAGCTTTCCATAGGAGCCTCTGTAACATAATCTAGTAACCTTGTGCTCTCCAAGGAGTTCTCTCCTTTCAACCTAGCCATCTCTGTGCTGCCAAAGTGACCTTTCTAATCTGTCAGATTATGTTTCTTTACCACTGAAAATTTGTAATGATTTCCAATGCCTATAGACAGCATCGACCTAAAATCGTTGTCCTTCACAACCTTATGCCAGCCTACTTGTCCAATTTCGTATCTGCCAATCCTCATCTTGAATTGTATGTTTCAACCATGCTGAACTACTCATAACTCCTTCCACACACCACGATCATATACCTCTATGGCTTTTCCACATCTGCTTTATTACCCCATCCCACCCATCCCACACTCTGTCCCCTACATTTTGCTAAAGATAGTCTACCTGACAATTTTTTACTCGTCTCTCAACTACCAAACTAATGATATTGACATGTCTCTTACAAAACCACCCCAGCCTTCTTGACAAGCCAGTTTTAGGTGTTCTTCCTTCTGCTTCCCATTTCATTTTGTGTATGCCTCAGTTTTTAATTGATTATTTTCTTCCTTCTCTCTTCACTAGATTATTAAGTTCACTGGGGAGAGAGACTCAGTTCTTTATCTTTGTACTTGTGGCTTTTTGAACAATGCCTAGAATATAATAAGATGCTAATGACTATTTTCTTACTACCTCATCTTAAGTGAAGCTGGATATTCTTTGCACAAATAACACCTCTTAGGACTTTCCTGTTATCTATAATGCCCAGGGAGGAATCATGAGATCTTTATTCTCCTAGATTTCTTCTAGGACATACCAGATAACTCTTATTATTGTAGCCTCTTTTCGTTTAGCCCCATGGTATTTTCTAACAATCCTTGTGATGGGTTAATGGGCCATCTGCTTATTCCATCTATTTGTGGACAACTTGGATCTCTGTCTTCTTCACCAAAACAACTTTTGCTCCTTCTAGACCTCAAAAGCTGCATAAAGATAATATGCCAAGTAGCCTAGCCTTATAGTGCCCATACAGCACCACATTTTAAGTGTAATATATTTCTACAATATAAAGACACTACAATTACCTATGTATTACCATAAAAAAATACAAAACCCATTTTGATTTATAAACCTAAATAATTTTTATATAATCAATACAGGTTTGATAAAATTATACATTTTTCCCAGTCCATCTATAATTAGTTTTCATAATGCCAGACTGAAAATGGAAGGTGAATTAGATACTTTGTCATTATTAATTTTGACTGAATTGACTGGTTATTCTGATGTTATAGCACAGTTAAATACAATTTATCATACATGATCTGTAATTTTTAGAAAGTATTTTTGTTTGACTTTGTCTTTCTAAAAATTTATTTTGTTCCTATAAGTTAAATTATTCAGTTTATTATTTGTTTTGATTTTTTGTTTCTTATCTCCCACCTTAAAATGTCTAAGGAACAACTGTATGGTGGTAATTAAGAAAAATTATGTAGACTTTCTGTAATTTAGCAAATTAATGTGGTTAACAAGAGATAGCTGAATAAAGGGATAGCTACATTACGTCTGGTTCTGACAGTGAATTGTTCTATGTTTATTGTCAATCTACAAAAATGAATTCACTTCCACAGAAGTGAACTTGAAATCTACAAATATGTCATAAGCATTTCAGAAATTTACTAAGGACTACTCAGAAGTATATAGAACAATATCAAAATCAGTAAGAAAAGTGTAAAGATTTCTATAATTTTAATCTGGGCAACAAACAAAACAAGAAAACTCCCTTAAAAATATCCATGAGAAATTTTTTTTTTTTAAAGATTTTATTTATTTATTTGACAGAGAGAGAGACAGCCAGCAAGAGAGGGAACACAAGCAGGGGGAGTGGGAGAGGAAGAAGCAGGCTCATAGTGGAGGAGCCTGATGTGGGGCTCGATCCCATAACGCCGGGATCACGCCCTGAGCCGAAGGCAGACGCCCAACCGCTGTGCCACCCAGGCGCCCCTATCCATGAGAAATTTAGCTCCGTGAGCATTTGAAGCCAAAGAAGCATCCTAAAAATGAATATATTTAAATATAAATATAAAGATTAAGTCTGTAGACAAAAATAAAATATTTTCTTATACTCATGTACTGGTTTGTAAGAAATATATATCAACAAAGTGTGATGGGATCTAGTAAAGGGCAAATGATATAATACCAACATAGGAAAACAAGAACAAAGATAAGAACTAAAAGAGGTAAGGTAAATAACCATGCTGACACAGCGATTAAGATCTATATTGGCATTCCCAATCTTTGCTTAAGAGACCCCACATTGGACCACACAGTCATAGACAGAGGTGTTCAAATCTATAATTTATTTTTAAACTAAATAATTAACACATTCTTACACAGTAAATTCTTATATTTATAAATACGTGTAGGTGACTTTTATCATTAACAGATTTTTTCCTAGCTACTGCAGATGACTGTAAACTTCTTTGTTGTCTGTAACGGCATATAAAAATTATCTCTTCAATTCAAATAATTTACACATTGCATACCTTGAGCATGCCACTTACTGCTCTTTGTTTCCCTTTGCTCTAAAATGAGAAGAACAATATCTAATATTGTCTGAGATATCAGATTATTTTTGAAGATCCAATGAACTAATGCATGTAAAAATCTTTAAAGAATGTCTGGAACACAGTTAATAACAAATAGTAGCTTTTGTTCATTCTTCCTGTTAAAGAATTTTGAGTAAAGGAAGAGATCTTTCAGGCTTCAGGAAGAATACTTTGGCTAGAAGATACAAGAAGACTTAGTGAAATGAAAGACAAAGGACAAAAAAAAATGGTAATTTGGTCATTAAGAAGGTCACTTTTGGCCTCAGAGAGAATGTTTAGTTGAGAAGTAAGGAGAATGCTGTCAAAGAAGCAACTGAAACAAGACCAACTGTAACTACTTTTTTTTTTTTTTAAGATTTTATTTATTTATATGACAGAGAGATAGCCAGCGAGAGAGGGAACACAAGCAGGGGGAGTGGGAGAGGAATAGGCAGGCTCCCAGCAGAGCAGAGACCCGATGCGGGGCTCGATCCCACGACCCTGGGATCACGCCCTGAGCCGAAGGCAGACGCTTAATGACTGAGCCACCCAGAAGCCCCTCCAACTGTAACTTCTTAAGAAAGAAAATAATTTGTGAAATACGTTGCCATAAAAAAACAAAAACAGAAACAAAAACCAACAACAAAAAACATCTGATTGTGAAAAAGAATGGACTCATAAATGTTGGGACATTTTTGTGAGGAACTGAACATTGATGGCTATTATGAAAAGCCCATAAAACATACTAAACAATAAGATATCTGAAAAAGAAATAAGGAAATCAATCCCATTCACAACAGCATCAGAAACACAAATACTTAGGTCTAAACTTAACCAAATAGGTAAACGATTTGTACAAAGAAAACTGTAAGTCTTTGATGAAATAAATTAAAGACAAAGACAAAAAATATTCCATGTTCATGGATTAAAAGACTTAATATTGTTAAAATATCCATACTACCTAAAGCAATCTACAGATTCAATGCAATCCCTATTAAAATTCCAATGGAATTTTTCAAAGAAATAGAACAAATAATCTTAAATTTTGCACGGAACCACAAAAGACCCCAGATAGCCAAAGCAATCTTGAGAAAGAATGCTATGGCATCACATTTTCTGATTTCAATCTGTACCATAAAGCTATAGTAATAAAAACAGTATGGTACTGGCATAAAAATAGACACAGAACCAAGAGCCCAGAAATAAACCCTCAAGTATACAGTCAAGTGGTATTCGACAAGAAAGTGAAGAATACTCAATAGGAAAAGGATAGTTTGTTGAATAACAATGGTGGAGAAACTGGATAGCCATACAGAAGAACCTCCACCCCATCTTATACCACTAAGCACAATGGATTGAGATTAAACATAATGTCTGAAACCATAAATCCCCTGGGGAAAAAAATGTTGGGGAAAAAATGTCCTTGCCATTGGTCTTGGCAACTATTTTTTGGACATCACACAGAAAGAGCAGGCAACTAAAACAAATATCAACAAGTGGAACTACAACAAACTAAAGAGTTTCTGCACAACAAAAGAAACAGTCAACAAAATGAAAAGGCAACCTATAGAATGAGAGAAAATATTTGCAAACCATTTTTCTGTAAGGGGTTAATATCCAAATATTTAAAGAATTCATACAATCCCGTAATAAAAAAAAAATCTGATTAAAAAATGGGCAGAGGAACCAAATACATATTTTTCCAAGAAAGGTACAAAAACAGTCAACATGAGAAAAGGTGCTCGACATCACTAATCTTCAGGAAAATGTAGGTCAAAACCACAGCGAGATATCACCTCACACCTGTTCACATGGCTGTCATTAAAAAGACAAGAGATAACAAGTGTTGGCAAGGATATGGTTCACTGTTGACAGGACTGTAAATTGGTGCAGCCACTATGAAAAATAGTATGGCGATTCCTCAAAAAGTCGAAAACAGAACCACCTTATGATCCAACAATCCCACTGTTGGGTATATATCCAAAGGAAATGAAATCAGTACCTCAAAGAGATAGCTGCACTCCATGTTCATTGCAGCATTATTCACAAAAGCCAAAATATGGAAATAAGCTAAGTGTCCTGGTCAACAGATGAATAAAGAAATGCGGTGTATATATGTATATATATAATGGAATATTACTCAGATATGAAATAGAAGAAAATCCTGCCATTTGCAACATGGATGGCCTTGAGGATATTGTGTTAAGCGAGGTAAGTCAGACAAAGAAAGATAAATACTTATGATATCACATATACATGCAATCTAAAAAAGCCAGACTCATATAAACAGAGAGCAGAACGGTATTTATTTGGGGCTGAGAGAAGGGAATTAGGGAGATGTTGGTCAAAGGGTACAAACTTGCAGCTATAAGATGCATAAGTTCTGGAGATCTAATGCATGGCATAGTGATTAGAGTCGATAATACTGTGCTACATACTTCAAAGTTGCTAAGAAAATAGATCTTAAATGTTCTCACCACAAAAAAGAAATAATTATGAGACATGACGGAGGTGTTAGCTAATGCTACAGTGGTAATCATATTGCCATATATAAATATCAAATTGACACCTTATGTAGCTTAAATTTACTCACCATTATATGTCCATCATCTCTCAATTCAAGGAAAAAAAAAAGAAAAGAAAAGCACATATATGATTACAGGTAACTATTAAACCCTCAAACAAACCTATTATTATCCTTTATTTCAGAAAAAAACAAACTTAGGTCACCATACTCACTAGCCAATGGGGCACACAAAACACCGAAATAAAATGAAGCTGGCTCGTGAGTGGGGCAAGAGGGAACAGTGGCCACTTCAATGACTGAAAAAAAGGCATGCCTACTCAGAGGCGTTAAGATGTATTTTAAGGGGCGCCTGGGTGGCACAGCGGTTAAGCGTCTGCCTTCGGCTCAGGGCGTGATCCCGGCGTTATGGGATCGAGCCCCACATCAGGCTCCTCCGCTATGAGCCTGCTTCTTCCTCTCCCACTCCCCCTGCTTGTGTTCCCTCTCTCGCTGGCTGTCTCTATCTCTCTCAAATAAATAAATAAAATATTTTTTTAAAAAAAGATGTATTTTAAAAGTATTTATTAAAGTACAAGACAGTTCAAGCAAAACATATCTATGGTAAACCTCAATCTGTATGACTGACAGTCAGTATTCTAGGACTGATTCCAAAACCAAGGCTTTTGCAAATTGGCAGATTAGATTACCAATTTACTCTTAAGATTAATATCACAGACCATTCCTTGACGCTTCTACAAGTGACTGACTACCTGAAACACAATTTTATTTCCTGTAGCCTCTCCCATCCACATGTTAGTCTTCATTTGTAGTCCCTGTTTGAGAGTGAATATGAGGTCACACTAAGTATACTGTAAATAATAATCAAAATGAAAGGACATGAGGAAGTGGCAGAGAGAGCTGTAGTCAAAAATCCATTTTCATAGAACTTAAATATAGGGAAATGACATTAAATTTATTTATTGAGGCTCAGCGAAAGCACCCAAGGAGGTAGACGTTTAGCATATTTCCAGTAAAAGAGTCAAAGAAAAGTCAAAGAAAAAAAAAAAAAAGAAGAAACAAAAAACAACAGATGGTATCAAGAGAGCATGAGCGTAAAACAAAGGAGATTAAGGGAAGTAATTCTCATAGGTCAGATTCATATTGTTAGGGATCTGTTATCCAGAGAAAGAAAGCAATTACAGAAAGCATTTGCATTTATTATTTTTTGCTCTGCATATGGATCTGGTGAATGTGATTATATGTAATACCAAACAAACACGTTTTTTTTTTTTTGCCTTAATTTAACTTCCTTTGCAGAAACTCACTTCCAGGATGGAACCAGGAAGCGTTTCACGGCAGACAAGGAGAAACTGGAACAAAAGAGACCACTGAGAAGTGTGGTGATGTGAAGCTAACCTTTTTTTTTTCATTTATTTATTTGAGAGGAAGAGAGATAGAAAGAAAGCACACACCCGGGGAGGGGCAGAGGGAAAACGAATCTCAAGCCGACTCAGTGCTGAGTGTGGAGCCCAAGGCAGGGCTCGATCTCACCAACCTGGGCCAAAATGAAGAGTCGGGTGCTTCACCAACAGCCACCCAGGCGCCCCAAACTTTCTTGACCTTTTTAAGCAAGAAAGAAGCCAGGAAAGAGAGACAGGAAAATGTTTTCTAAATTCCTTAAGCATCCATTTAATATACGTACAGCTCAACTCACTCGCTCACTGAGCATTTTGCATAGGGTTTGAACCTTCCTCCTACATAGACGGAGAGCTCTCACTTGATGAATGCCCAAGGGGAAGAGGAAGGATGTGAAGGAAATGGGGACAGAATCTTACTCTCCATCAAGAGATCTGGGGAAGAAGAAGGAGTTAGACACAGGAAGATCCATGAGTGAGGATCTTGCTTAAACTCACTTTGCAATGTGTGGTTTAGATTTGTCATACTTCCAAATCTACATTTAAGAGCAAATTCCTCTGTTCGATTTTCCTTGTTCATTCCTCCACCTGATTTTGAAGATTTGTCCTTGTCTGGTACTACCATGCCTTCATGTTGCTGCTTTTACTCTCCATAACAAAGACATGTTCACTCTTGCATCCCTGACTTCACCCATCTTTCTAGATGGTTCCTTCTTATTATTGCCACTTATCTTAATTCAACAGTCTTTAATGCACATTGCTCAGTTCAGTATTTTCACCATTTTGCTCTGATCAATACATTACCCATTGTATTGATAGTGTTTAGTGTGTAAACTACAAAAATATCTAAGAACCTACTGCCTTGTGTTATTTAAGTTTCTAAATCAACTGTAAACTGCTCAAATACAGAAGTTATAGCTTAAGCCTTTGTACTTGTTCATCGACTAACCCACGGGAAAGCATTCAATCTGTAAATTTATGGATATAACTTGACCTCCTTATTAGCAAGGGATTTTTTGGATATGAAAATGAGGACTAGGTACCTATCAACAATATCCATGATAACACTGTATTCCTTTTTCCTTAACATTTTTAGATTATTTAAAACACAAAATTTCTTATTTTAAATTGTCTGTATAAAAACTCCAGAGTAAGAAACGGTCTTCCTTCTGTTTATAATTACTGTCTAGATCAGGTGTTTAGGGATGGTGTTAAAAAGATTATGGCATCAAATTCTATCTCTGTGGGCTGATTCTCTGCAGACCGAGCTGTTCCATATCACAGATAGTAGGCCTGGTGGCCTGCAAGGTTGGAGGCATCAGTCCGGAGGGAAGCTGGAAAGAAATACAGATCGTTCACAACTGTTAACAATGACAAACGTATCTGAAAGCTCCTAACACGCTCGGCGTGAGCTGTTTTATGCACAGGCTGAAGTATCTGGGTTTGTTCATGCTGTTTACTTGAGACAGGAAAAAATTAAGAAGAGCCTTAATTTTCAGTCTAGTACGAGGCATAGTAGGCAATCTGGTCCATATGGTCTTAAAAAGTATATTGTAATAATACTGTTAATTTTGACAAAGGAACTTTGTGAACGATTGTTGGTTTTCTTTTTTTAAATAACCCATGTGACTATTATTTTTTCCTTGGGGGGAACATTTTCTCTACTTTTTAGTAGTTATTTCTGATGCTAGCCCTGAATTTCTCTTGATTTAGGTTCTGTAAATAACAGGTTCTGTAGAAACTGACCTTTCCTTTCTGCTTTGCCCTTTCCAATTCTACTTTCATATGAATCTCTTCCCACTCTGTATTTTGTCATCTTTTTTGTCTTGTTATTTTGTGCCTGTTTCAGCATAATTCTGAATTTGAACACACAATAGTTCTCACTGTTCCAATTAATTGGCTCACCTACCCTTTAGGTGACCTAGACCCAGGTCTCTTGTGTTAATTAACAGCCTTTCCTTCTAAATGTTTCTTTCTTTTCTTTTTTTTTTTTTTTAAGATTAGGATGGGCCCTATGATTTTTTTTTTAAAGATTTTATTTATTTAAGACAGAGTGAGTGAAAGAGAAAGAGAGAACAAGCTGGGGGAGAGGCAAAGAAGAGAGCGAAGCAGGCTCCTTGCTGAGCAGGGAGCCTGATGCGAGGCTTGATCCCAGGACCCGGGGATCATGACTTGAGCCAAAGGCAGACACTTAATGGACTGAGCCACCCAGGTCCCACCTCCCAAATGTTTCTTAACATGGAATGATATAGTGGGGAGCAGAATAAGGAATTACTAACATCTCACTATAAAGAGAGAGGACACGTGTGATTCTTCTCAGGCTTCATCCACCTAATGTATGATTGTTTCAGGGAACAACAACAAACAGATATGATTTAGGTTACATTACTGGTGGTCCTCACAGATGTACTTAGAGGAGGCATCTGGTTATCTGTACAAAGTAACCTTGATCTGGTATAGTAATAAACAAGGTATTACAGCAGAAAGACAAGGCAGCAGCATGCTGAACAGTAGAGGTTCTCAGTTAGAAACAAAAAGTCCAGGGGCGCCTGGGTGGCTCAGTCGTTAAGTATCTGCCTTCGGCTCAGGGTGTGATCCCAGGGTTCTGGGTTCGAGCCCCATATCGGGCTCCTCCGCTGGGAGCCTGCTTCTTCCTCTCCCACTCCCCCTGCCTGTGTTCCCTCTCTCGCTGGCTGTCTCTCTCTCTCTGTCAAATAAATAAATAAAATCTTTAAATAAAAAAAAAAACAAAAAGTCCAAAGACCTAAGGTAATTAGGGGAGAGGTCAATGAGATAAGTCCTCAGATCTGAACTAAATGCAGAATCCAAGCTTTTCTTTTTTACATGATTTTTGCCTTAGATGTATGGTATCCACATTTAATGGTGGCTTTGGAAGGTGTTACTGATTCCTTTCTACAATAGCAAGTTCTTAATAAATGGTCCACTGTATGGATAGAGCTCAATAACTGTTGCTAATTATTAATACGGGATAAGAAGTAAGGACACATTAATCTTTCTTCAGGATGAAATAACACTTGCCATGAACAAAATACTTGACAAAAAACTGTCTGAAAATAATACGCTCTTCCATGATAAGTGGAAGTTTTCAGGTAAAGTCATCTCTTGGGGTGCCAAAGCTTGTGTGTTTAGCTTCTATGCATTGTTATTGACTGAAGTAGATTAAACTGTTTTTAAGATTCTTGACAAGCCCTGAGATTGAAACCAACCTTTAAGACAGAAAACTTGCCTATATTGTCTTATCAGCCTAAGGGTCTGTGATAACAGGAAGCACAATTTATTAAATTGTGGATATTAGGTACTTAATTGCTTATTGAATTAGCTGATGAACTGTCTAATTGTGTTCAAGTGAGCTATAATAACTAGTTACTATTCCACCTCTAATTTATAGTTTAATGGACATATTATATAATTATGTTGAAAGTTGTTTTAAACTAATTTGAATTGTAATGCCACCACTAATTTTTATTTCTTAAAGGTAGCTACATAGGACATATAGACAACCTGTATAAAGATGTAGAAAAAACATAGTTGTGAGAATCAGAACCTGGTTTTATATCCTTGTCCTACTCCTTAAAAGCTCTGCAATCTTGGGCAAATAACTTATTTTTTCTTACTTCAGTTTTTTCATAAGAAGATTAAGGTAATACATGCATACCTATCTCAAAACATCATTTTGAGAACTAAATGAGATAATATATATACAAGCTCTTGGCTTAGTGCATGCACACAATAATTTCAGTAAGTATTAGATCTGTTAAGACTCCCTGTCCTACAATTCTCTTCATGAGCCATTAACCATTTCTTTATGTATTTGAATCAACAATATTACAAAAACAAGCAGAGACATAAACTAGAGAACATTTTGTTTTTATATTGATAAAAGCATCTTGCAATACAAAAGACTATTATAATATGTATGTGAATAAATGAAAGTTTTAAAATATTTTTGGCATCATAGAGATAGGACTACTTAAGTTAAGACAAATGTTTTATGCCCAAAGAACTCGGAATTCTGAAATATGATGTAAGGTAGAAAAAGCAATGGAATATGTAGAGAGGGTAGAAACTGAAGTCTGCCTTTGAAGTTCTGTAATATATGCAATATTCTATAATATATATAATTAAAATACAACAAAACTGTTAAAAGTAGCTAAACACAGCAAAGCCTCATTGTATCCTCTTCCACTTGGAAAGTCCCCTGGTTTGGATGATAAATTATATAGTTACTTTCTCAGGCATAATGTAGCTTGAAACCATAACCTAGAAGCAAAAACACACTTGGCTGCAATTGTATATTTAGTCTATATTACACTTGTTAGTTCTATTCCAAACAGGAGTCAAGGGTTATAAATAGTTCTATGGTATGTTACCGCTTCACATATAAAATAGTTTATAAACTAGTACTTAATGTGATCCATATCATATGAATGCAAAAAGATAAAGACAGTGCATTTGAGCATGTCCTTTTGTAACTGAGACAGCTGAGTCTCATTCTGCTTGTTTATCTTGTCTTACAATGTCTAATTTGCAGGAGTTCTCTTAGTGCACTTTCAACACCAAAAAGTTGTATGCAAAATTAGCTTGGTGTTTAATCATTGTTTCGTTCTCATTTAAAATTAGTTTTGCCTGATTCATTATCTTTTGCTAATTTACAACAAAAGAAGAGGTCAAGCAGTCCTGTTTGTAGAAAAGTACCAAGATTAATAACAAAGTACTTAAAAGGCAGCCAAACCTGGTTAAGATTGAGTGGGTTATTCTGATTATTTCACTTGAATGATACATTATGTAATTTCAAGAGTCTGTGCTTCTACTCTATGAAAGAAGCTAGAAAAGGAAAGCAGTGAAAGAAAAAAGGTTTTAACTGCTTCAGTTCTGAGACTAGAGAGAGCAGCTGAGCAAGGGCTGCTGGACACTTCCTAGGAAGGTCTGTCACAAGCTCTGATTCATGCCTGACACACTCTGAACTTCACTTAACACCATGTGGCTGCTGATGTGTGGTATAAAATGAAATATGTTGGGCTACCTGGGTGGCTCAGTTGGTAAAACATCTGACTCTTGATTTCGGCTCAGGTTATGATCTCAGGGTCTTGAGATGGAGCCCTGTGTCGGGCTCCATACTGAGCGTGGAGACTGATTAAGATATTCTTTCTTTCCCTTGCCTTCTGCCCCTCCCGCCCCCAGCTAGCGTGCACCTTCTCACTCTCTCTAAAACTAATTTTTTAAAAAAATGAAATATGATGTGCTATCTCGAGCCAATAATCTGCAGGAGCCCATTTCTTCCAATGGCATTTATGACAGGGCTGCTTCTCTGTTTAGAAGGAAGACAGAAAAGACTAATTTCATTTTTATGTTGACTATCAGTGAAAGATGTAATTTGTAGTCACCCTTAGAGTAATCTCCTGAGAATCTTGGGTCCACAAGCAGTCCATGAATCCCTGGCAAAAATGGTGAAGGAAACTGGAATAAATGAAAAGTAACCTCTATGTATACTGCATTGAATTTTTGATGGTAGAGAATAGGGATAGCTCCATTCTGAGACGCCAACTACACTGTAAGCAAATGAAGAATCACAGCCTAAGAGGGTAATGGGGTGGCTCAGTAGGATTAAGGGAACCAAGGGCAGCCGAGTAGGCAGGAAAAATAATCAAAGGGAGCACACGACTAGAACGCTCAGAGGACTGATGTGAAATGTAAGAGACTGGGGGCTATTTTGAATGATCATTCCAAATTTGCTTGAAACTTGGAATCAAATCAAATTATAATCATCACATAAGCTCTTGGTTGCCTCCAAAGGCCATAGAGCCTGAGGAAATTTGTGATTCAAAAAAGTAATCCTCTGCTTGCTGAACAAAAATTTGTTTATCGATACCAGATGTTAACAAGGACAGTTCTTATTTACAGCTCAGAAAATGCATGCTGGTTTTCATTAAATTTAACAGTCTTAACTAAAATTCCTACCTGAGCAGACTCCGTGAGGCTGATTATATTTTCCGTAATAAATGGGATTGCCCATGGTTTCAAGTTAGGCTTCCACGGGCCACATGACTTTCTTGGGATTTGATTGTCTGTTTCTGTATTTTGCTAACCTTATTTGTTGACACATTACTTCAACTATTAAAACTACACATTCTACCAATATAAAGAAGTCTGTGATAATGCCAAATGAATCATTAAAGTAATTATCAAATTAATTCAGACTAATGTAGATGTACATTTTATTTCAATTTACAGCATTTGTTTAGATTATCTTAATAGGTTTATTTAATTCTATATTTTATTTTGCCTCCAGAAATAACCCATGTTATCTTACCGTTCGCTAAGAATTTATACAAAATTGATTTGGAGACATTTTTCTACAACATCAAACTGACTGGGATAATCAAAATATCAAAATCTGTGATTCATCAACAAACCTCAGTGCCACGTCTACTTTTAAAATGACTAACAAGAAGCCCATTATTAATCAGCAAATCAAAAATGAATTCTGGAACGAACTTTTCCCATTTATATATCATCTATCTCTATCTTTCAATAATAAAATTAGGATTATGTTTTTCTTTTCTTATTAAAAATACTGAAACATAACTTTAAACTAAATTTCTACTTTTGATGTATGTCAATAACCACGCTCTTTTGGAGAACTCATAATTGCCTAAATATCCACCATGGTTTATGACCTCCGAGTTTTTGTCCATAATTTAATCCTCTTCATAAAACAAATAAACAAAGAAACAAAAAACTGGTACCCATTCCTGAAGGCTCATATTAAAGACTACCTTCTTCATAAAACCTTTCTTATTATCCTATTATCAGTATGATTCTCCTTTCTTTTTAAATTGACCTGATATTTTATCTGTAACTCCTCTGGTATCTTACATATTGAGTCTTTGAATTACATTAGTTGCAAGCGTGAATTCAAATCTAGGCCCGCATTTGATGGCTATATGACACTAGACAGTTATTTAACATTTCTGGGCATTAGTTTCTTTAACTATAAGATAGCTTTAAAAAAACCTCCAAAAACAAAAACCTTTCTGCAGGGCCATTTTAAGGAATCAAAAATAAATGTCCTTAGAGCACTACCAATGTTTGATACCTATGCCTGCTTTTCTCCCTTACGCCAGTCTCACAAAAGGCTCTATGTTGTTTGAGGTTAGGAGCTGTGATATTTAGTGTTTTATTTTCTGAGGTCTTAATACAAGCCCTTTTAGGTAATGAGGGATTTTTTAAAGATTCTATTTATTTATTTGACACACAGAGAGAGAGAGAGCACAAGCAGGGGGAATGGGAGAGGGAGAAACAGGCTCCCTGCTGAGCAGGGAGGCGGATGTGGGACTAAATCCTCCCAGAATCCCAGGATCATGACCTGAGCCGAAGGCAGACGCTTGAAGGCTGAGCCACCCAGGCGCCCCTGTAATGAAAGATTTTTAACTCTCAGTTTCTGTTTGTTTTTGTGGGAGTCACCTATTATTTTTGTTCTTAGTCCCTTTGCTTCCTATGGAGAAGAACACAATGACTTCTATTGCAAATTGTTCTACCAACTCCACATGGTTATATCAAGAGTCACCATGATTTTTTTTAATCTGTGTTTTTTTTTTCCGCCATGACTTTACATAACCCTACTTCCCAGCAGAGAGAACAGACCCAGAGTAAGTTCCTAACCCAGTCCTGGCCAATGAAACATTTTCCCCAGCATGAGTTTTCCCTAGGAAGTTTTTTAAACAAAAAAATGAGAGTCAGAACTTCATTTGTTTTTGATAAAAACTGTGGAAGGTTAGGAGCAAAGGCTGTTGGTAACCATACTCCTGTCCTGTGAAAAAAAACAGTCATCACTGCAAAAGAATGAAGCTAATGGACTGACAGAAAGAAAAAGTACAGTCATGAAAGTGAAGTAAAGAGTTCTGCTGGCATTTAATATCTGATTCAGGTTTTTACTAAGCCTGGCTGAAAACCTGCCTTCCCTATCATTTGTTAATTCAATTTCCTTTTTTTAAATCTCCAATTGGAAGACTCTTGACTTTTCGATAACTAGTCATAATGTCATATCCCTACTTCAACCCCACACCTCATGAGTTACCAAGAGGAGGGTGTTGGGTGGGTGTGTGTGTGTGTGTGTGTGTGTGTGTGTATAGTGTTTGTGTGCATGTGGTATAAAATACAGTACAATAAAATATATATATAAGTTACACATATACACACATATCCTTTACTAACTGATACTGGTAAAGATAAAGTATAATCTCAAATAATAACATACTTATTAATTTACAGAATCAGTAAACCATTGGATGCAATGTAATTTACACATGGGTTGGACCCCTCTTTTAATCTTCTATGGAAAATTTCTATGGAAAATTGGTTAAATGATTAATTATAAAAGGAGGAGGGTTTTTACTAATCTCTACTGCATAGTTTTTATGGGCACTAAAAATCAGTACAAAAAGAAATATGGCTTTTCAGGATTGTGTTGATGGGGCAACAGAAGATCATCTAATCATATCCTGGACTCCTAAACTATGCAGGATTCTGACTGATGGTTATACAGAACTATGTTCTACTGTTTTTGCTCCATTTTTTTTTTCCATTTAAAGCAAATCATGCTGGATTAAAATCTGGAAACACAATTTTATCCATATATGATGGTTAATTTTGTGTGTCAACTTGACTGGGCCACGAGGTAACCAGATATTTGGTTAAACATTATTTCTGGGTATGTCTGTGATTGTGTTTTCAGATGAAATTAGCACTTGAATGTGTCAACTGAGTAGAGCAGTCTTCCCTCCCCAGCATGAGTGAGCATCATCCAATCTGTTGAGGACCTGAAAAGAACATAAAGGTAGAAGATGGGAGAATTCAGTATTTCTGCCTGATTGAATTGGGGTTATCACTCTGACCTCAGAGGGAACTCACACCATTGGCTGGGGTTCCAGCCTGTAGACAGCAGATTATGGGACTTCATAGCTTCCATAATCATGTGAGCCAATCCCTCATCACAAGTCAGATAGCTTTTCTCCTTTCTTTCTTTTTCTTTCCTTTCTTTTCTTTTTTTTCTCTTTTTTCTTTTCTTTTCTTTCTTTCTTTCTTTTCCTTCCTTTCCTTCCTCCTCTTCCTTCCCTGCCTCCCCTTCCTTTCCTTCCCAATCTATTTATTCTTATTCTTATTCTTATTCTTATTCTTATTCTTATTCTTATTCTTAATCTTCCTATTGTTTCTGTTTCTTTAGAAGACCCTAACATATGTCTCTACTTCTTGTTGTAGTCCTAACCCCAGTACCTCAGAATGTGAGCCAATTTGGAAATAGGGTCTTTATAGAGGTAATAAAGTTCAAATGAAGTCATGAGAGTAGATCCTAATTCAATGTCCAGAGTCCTTATAAAAAGGGGGAAATGTGGATACAGACTGACTCATTAAATAGGTGAAGACAAGGAACTATCAGAAGCTAGAAGGGAGGGCTAGAAAAGATCTTTCCTTTTTCAATTATTATTATTATTTATAACAATAGTTGACAATGTTGCATTAGTTTCAGGTGTGCAGCATAGTGACAACTCTATATGTCATGCTATGCTCACCACAAGTATAGCTACCATCTGTCACTCTACAACACTATTACAAAATTACCTGCTCTGTTCCTTATGCTGTACTTTTTATTCCTGTGACTTATTCATTCCATAACTGGAAGCCTGTATCTCCCATTCCCCCTTACACATTTTGCCCATCCTCCTCTCTGGCAACCGTTAGACTGTTCCTAGCATCTAGGGGTCTGTTTCTGTTTTTTGTTTGTTTGTTGATTCATTTGTTTTGTGGAATAGATCCTTCTTTAGTGCTTTCAGAGGGAAAATGGCCCTGTCATCACCTTGATCTGATCTAGCCTCCAGAACTAGGAGACAATAAATTTCTGTTTTTTTAAATCAGTTTATGGTATTTTGTTATGGCAACCTTAGGATACTATACAGGAAAGAAAAAGATTAAAAAGTGAAGTGCCTTACTTTATTAAATCAGATTCATTGAATTTAGGACATTAAGCATCTTAGCTCAAATGTTTTCCTTAAGAATGCTCTGCAAAGGAATTTCATAAAAACTGCCATTACTTTGGATAGTGTGTGTGTGTGTATAAAACAAATGGGTATATATACATACATATACATGTATATGATATACATATATGATATATATATTCACATATTCATATATATGGTATACAAAATCAACTTTATAGCTTTATCACTACTGTAAGACAATACACTTAAATGTAAATATAACTACCTATCTTAGACCACAGTTTAGCTATGGCCTTAAGCATGATCCAAAGAAAAGTTTTTTCAGGTGTAGCACAAATTGTTTCATTTGGAAAGAAATGCAAATATTTCTGCTATACAATATAAAGTAACGTATTGGATTTGCTCTGGGCATAAAAACAAAGATTTCTTTCAATATATTTACTTAAATACATTTAAATTTTTTACAATAGAAATATCTGTAAACATACTTAAGATGACATCTGGCTTGAAATTAAATCTATTTTGCTAGCACAGTAATTTCAAAGTTCACATTTGGAGTTTAAAGACATCACTGTGAAGGATGGAACATCAGATTATTTATAACACACTTAGTTTTCATGACTGCACTTATTTTTCTCTACGACATTTTCAGATCAGTAAGACAACAGGTATCCTTGGTCTCTCCAGGAGGCTCAAGCTGATTATGTTATTATTACATTTTAGAGACAATGAGATTTACTACAGTATGTGACAAAACTAATAATCATTAGAATATGGTATTTTATGAATCTGAACTAAGTTCCAGAATCCTAGTAGAATCCTTTTTTTTTTTTTCTGGATTTAAATACAACTTTATTTATATGTTATTATTTTTCTCTACTACATTTTCAGATCAGTAAGACAACAGGTATCCTTGGTCTCTCCAGGAGGCTCAAGCTGATTATGTTATTATTACATTTTAGAGACAATGAGATTTATTACAGTATGTGACAAAACTAATAATCATTAGAATATGGTATTTTATCAATCTGAACTAAGTTCCAGAATCCCAGTAGAATCCTTTTTTTTTTTTTCTGGATTTAAATACAACTTTATTTATATGTCATTATTCTGTTGGTAGACTGCACAGGGCTACTGCTTTCTTACATTTCCTATAAATTTTTATCTAACCTAACATTATTTAGTAATTCCATACAAGGATTCAGGCAAAACGACTACGGCCATGTTTAGGCAATAATGAAGGATGAAGGGAATGTAGGCCTTTCTTCAGAGGAGAAAGGAACACTGGGGATTGATTACAAATTTAACTTACCCATAACTTTGTTCCTGCAATTTACCTTGGTGTATTTTTAATGCAATTGTTCACTATCTTATAATTACACATTTATATAATAATGCTAGAATAAATTGGTTTTATTTTAAATCATGTAACAACCCTTCATGTTGTTCATGTTAAATTACTAGGGAAGAAATGGTTACATTAGTTTGGTAGGGTTGCTAAAATAAAGTACCACAAATTTAGGAGTTTAAACAACAGTTTATATTGTCTCACAGTTCTGAGGCTTGAAGTCTGAAATCAAGGTGTTGGGAATGCCATGCTTTTTCTGATGGCACAAGGGAGGGATCTGTTCCAGGCTTCTTTTCTAGTTTCTGAGAGCTCACTGGTTTGTGGCAGCCTCACTCCAGTCTTCACATGGTGTTCTCCCTGGGTGTGTGTCTGGGTCCAAATGTCTCCTTTTTATAAGGATACCAGTCATATTGGATTAAGGACCCACCCTATTCCAGTAAGACTTCTTCTTAACTAATTACATTTGTAATGACACTAATTTACCAAATAAGCTCACATTCTGAGATAGTGGACGTTAGGACTTCAAAATATGAAGTCTTGGGAGCTACAATTCAACTCGTAACAGTAGCCAAGAAAAATACGCTTATAGAAATTATTTTTGATATTTGTACCAATGGTTAAGATATAGTTTTAACTGTGAGTAGTGAAATACTCTAATATATATTACATGCATTATAGATAATATATATTAACATAATATACTATAGATAATATATATATTTATATAATATATGCAAATAATAGTAGCTTAAACTAGACAGAAGCTTAGTTTTTTCTGTGTAAATAAATGCAGTCTATCATCAGGGACATGGGTACATTTGATCCACCACAATCAATATCTGAAAGAGGGCTCTTTGCGTCCTGGCCATTGTATCTACATCCCAGCCAACAGGAAGAAGAAATGTAAGAAGGATATATTATCATCCTAAGGATACTAAATGGGAATAATTCATGAAGCTTCCTGGCATATACCATTGACCTGAAGTTAGCCATATGACCCCGTTCATTGTAAAAGGGACTGAAAAATATAATCTCTTTTTTCAGGTGGTTATGTAGCTAACTACATAAGGGTTGTATGCCAGTGAAGAAGGAGAGAATAGATATTGTTTGACAACTCTCAGTACATGTCATACCATATTAAAATAATAATAAATAAAAATATTGCTTTATTCAACAAATATTTATTAGTTTCCCTTGCCAGCTAATACAAGGAGCTGGGGTGGAAATACGAATGAGATTTATGTCAATGAACTCAAAGACAATTAGTGAGACAAATCATGCAAATATGTAAATTTGCAATGCAGTAAAAAAATTAGGATCTAGTAAATATATGATGTGTGAATAAAATGTCCAGAGTAAAAGGAGAAAAATCAGCAAAGATGGCAATATTCAAGCTAATGCTAAAAAAATAAGCAAGAAAGTGCCAACTAAGGAGTAAGGCAGACAGAAAAGCAAGAACAGAAGTACAATTGATCCAGGGGATATTCTTAAGAAATAAGCTTAATTTTCATATTTAAGAACTGGTTATTCATTCTGTTTAATTACTCAGTCTTACTCTAAGAAGGTTTTTGTTTTTTACTTTCTAGTTGAATTAAGTCAGTCTGTCCTCCCTCCCTCCTTCCCTTTCTTTCTTTCCTTACTTCCTACCTTCTTTTCTTCCTTCCTTCTTACTTTTTTTTTTCCACACACTGATTAACTAATAGAGGTATATAGTGAGGCAAGCACTGAATATCCCATTTAGAATTACAAAAACATAGCCCTGGCCCTACCGATTACAGTCTAGAAGAAAAAGAAATTAAGTGGAGAAATATTTCAGATATACCAACTGAGATAATTTTCCCCAGCATTTCCCAGCACCTTGTAATACTTTCCTATTTACCAAAAATTGCTAAGTTGGAAGAAGTGGAATGCTATCCATCCGGAGAAGTTGAGAACAGAATTTTGAGTTATTGAAGACTGTGTACCAAGATGACTTAAGTCATGCAAAATATTTGACGAATAGTAGCAAAGCTGTTTAATTCTCAAATGAAATATAATGTTCTGATGAGAGGAAGAAGGTGAGTTTGATGTTGGTTATTCAAGAACAAGCTTATATTTATCTTTCACTCCAGGGCACCTGTTTCAGAGAAAATGATTAGGGACCAGGAAGAAAAAGGACTTCGCCCTCATCCCCAGGTTGTTTGGGATGAGAAGATAAGAGAATATCTCTTCTGTGCAGAAGTGAGCCACAGTCATAAGGCAATAAATAGATGAACATAAAGAAAATTTATAAGAGAGAATGCAGAGGATTCAGCAAACACCTCATTTAACAAAAACTGAACAGAGGGAAGGAACAAAAGCATCCTAGCAGAGTAGATGGGAAACTACTCTGAACACTTCCTTCCTTCCTTCCTCCTTCCTCTACAATCCTGATCACTATGTAAAACTCCCAGATTTTATTTGCTTACTTTTTAAACTTTTAAGAATTGGTGGAAACTCTTCAATTACAACCATTTAAAGCCAGAAAAGGTTCAAAATGAAAAGGAAATGACAATTTTAAAATAGTAACACTTAAAGCTTATTTAAGATAATTATACTTTAAACTTACTTAAATTAATGGGTATGTTCAAATTTATTGATTTTTTTCCAGCTTTATTGAGATATAATTGACATATAACATTGTGTAAGTTTAAGGTGCACAACTGTTGATTTGATGTACACGTATTACAAAATGATCATCACTGTCACATTAGCTAACACCCCCATCATGTGCCATAATTATAACTTCTTTTTTTGTGGTGAGAACACTTGAGGTTTACTCTCTTAGCAACTTCCAAGTATATAATATAGTATTTTTAACTATAATCACCATGCTGTACATTAGATTCCTAGACCTTATTCATCTTATAACTGTAAGTTTTTACCGTTTGACCAATGTCTCTCCAATTCCCCCATCTTTCAGTCCTTAGTAACCACCATTCTAATCTCTTTTTACAGGAGTCCAGATTTTTAGATTCCACATATAAGTGTTATAGAGTTGACTTTTGAACAACATGGGTTTGAAGTGTGTGGGTCCACTTACAGGCAGATTTTGTTAATATATAGGACAGTACTATATGTGTACATCCTTATGATTTTCTTAATAACATTTTGTTTTCTCTTATTTACTTTAAAAGTACAGTATATAATACATGTATTCTACAAAATATATGTTAATAGATTGTTTATGTTATCAGTAAGGCTTCTGGTCAACAGTAGACTGTAAGTACTTAAGTTTTGGGGGAGTCAAAAGTTATACATAGATATATGGGGGGGTCAGCACCCCTAACCCTCACACTGTTCAAGGGTCAACTGTATTTGACTTTCTGTTTGACTTATCTCACTTAGCAGAATGCCCTCAAGATCCATCAACATTGTCACAAATGGCAGAATTTTCTTCTTTCTTGTGGTTGAGTAATATTCCATTTCATGTGTATATATTTTTATACCATATGTTTCTCCATTCATTCACTGTTTGACACTTAGGTTATTTCCATATCTTTGTTATGGTGAATAATGCTATATAAACATGGAGTGCAGATAACTCTTTGAGACCTTAATTTCCAATTTACATTCTCACCAACAGTGCACAAGGGTTCCCTTTTTTCCACAACTTTGCTGACACTTGTTACCTCTTGTCTTTTTAATGATAGCCATTCTAACAGGTATGTGGTGATATCTTATTGTGGCTTTGACTTGCATTCCCTGATCATTAGTGATGTTGAGCACCTGGATGTCTTTTTTGAAATGTCTATTGAGTTCCTCTGCCTATTTTTTAATTGTTTGCTTTTTTGCTATTGGGTTGTATAAATAATATACTTAGGATAGTAAAGCTTTATCAGATAAATAGTTTGCAAATATTTTCTCCCATTATGTAAGCTGTCTTTTCATTTCTTGTTTCTTTTCCTTCTCAGAAACTTTTTAATTTGATATAGTCTGACTTGTTTATTTTTTATTTTGTTGCTTGTGCTTTAGAGGTCATATTTTAAAAAAAAAGTCATTGCCAAGACCCAAGTCAAGGAGATTTTTTTTTCCCGTTTTCTTCTAGGAGTTTTATGGTTTCAGGTCTTACATTTAAATTTTCAGTCCATCTCAAATTCATTTTTGTGAGTGGTGTAAAATAAGGGTCTGCTTTTTTTTCCTCTGCATGTGATAATCCAGTCTTCCCAACATCATTTTTTGAAGAGACTATCCTTTCCCCGTTAAGTGTTCTTGACTCCTTTGTCAAATACTAGTTGACCATGTATGTGAGGATTTCTTTCTGGGCTTTCAATTCTGTTCCATTGGTCTATGTATCTATTTTTATGCCACTACCATGCTGTTTTTATTACTATCGCTTTGTAACATAGATTGAAATCAGAAAGTTTGATGTCTCCAGTTTTGCTCTTTCTCAAGAATAATTTAGCTATTCTGAATCTTTTGTGGTTCCATAAAAATTGTAGGATTTTTCCATATTTCTGTGAAAAATGCCATCAGAATTTTGATAAAGATTTAATTGAATCTACAGATTGCTTTGAGTAGTGCGTACATTTTAACAATATTAATTCTACTAATCCATGAACATTTGTTTGTTTCTTCTTCAATGTATTTCATCAAAGTCTTGTAGTTTTCATTGTACAGATTTTCCACTTCCTCACTTAAACACATTCCTAAGTATTTTATTATTTTTTATGCCACTCTGACATGGATTGTTTTATGTCTTTTTCACATATTTCATTGTGAACTTATGGAAATGCAACTGATTTATACATTGATTTTATATCTGCAACTACTAAATTTGTTGATCAGTTCTAACAGTTCTTTGGTAGTCTTTGGGATTTTTTCTCTATAACATGATGTCATCTATGAACAGAGACGATTTTATTTCTTCTTTTCTGAATGGGATGCCTTTTATTTCTTTTTCTTGCCTGACTGCTTTGGCAAGGATTTCCACAAGTATGCTGAATAGGAGTAGTAGGGGAGGAGTACCTTTGTCTTGTTCCTGATCTTAGAGGAAAAGCTTTCAAAGCTTGCAATATTATGTTGGCTATGGGCTTGTCACATATGACCATTATGTTAAGGTATGTTTCTCTTATACCAAATTTGTTGAGGTTTTTTATCGTGAGAGAATGTTATATATTTTTGTCATATGCTACTTCTGCATCCATTGAGATAATTATATACAATTTTAACTTTCATTATATTAATATAGTGTATCCATTTATTGATTTGCATATGTTGAACCATCTTTACTTCCTAAGGATAAATTCCAGTTGATCATGGTATATCCATCTTTTCATTATGCTGTTGAATTTGGTTTGCTAACATCTTGTTGAGAATTTTCGCATCTATGTTCATCAGAGATATTGGTCTGGAGCTTTCTTTTCGTGTAGTGTTCTTCCTTATCTGGCTTTAGTATTGATAATACCGGTCTTATAAACTGAGTTTTGAAGTGTTCCTTCTTCTTCCAATTTTTTGGAAGTTTCAGAAAGATTTATTTTAATTCCTGTTTAAATGTTTGGTAGAATTCACTAGCAAAATCATTTAATCCTGGGCATTTCTTTATTGGGAGGTTTTTGATTATTTATTCAATCTCCTTACTTGTTATTGCTCTGTTCAAATTTTCTATTCCTTCATGATTCAGTCTTGAACTACATGTTTCTAGTATGTTATCCTTTTCTAGGTTATCTAATCTGTTGGCATATACATGTTCATAGTAGTCTCTTATGATCCTTTCTATTTCTGTGGTATCAGTTGCAATCACTCCTCTGTCATTTCTGATTTTATTTTTGAATCTTCTTGTTTTCTTAGTATAGTTAAAGGTTTGCCAATTTTTGTTACTTTTCGAAAAGCAGTTTGTAGTTTCCTTGATTTTTTTCTATTTTTCTGGTCTCTCATTTATTTCTTCTCTGGCTTTTGTTTTTCCTTCTTTCTGCTAATGTTTGGCTGAGTTTGTTCTTCTTTTTCTAACTCCTTGACATATAAAGTTGGGTTATCTTTTTGAGATCTTTCTATTTTCTTTATGTAAGCATTTATCACTATAATCTTCCCTCTTAGAGCTGCTTTGCAGTATCCCACAGATTGTGGTATTTCATGTTTCCATTTTTGTTTGTTTCAAAATATTTTTTGTTTCCTTTTTGATTTCTTCTGTGACCCACTGGTTGTTCAGTAGTATGTTAATTTCCCACATAACTGTAAAATTTCCAGCTTCCCTGCTGTTATTGATTTCTAGCTGTATACCATTGTGGTCAGAAAATATAGTTGGTAGGATTTCAGTCTTCTTAAATTTGCTAAGACCTGTTTTGTAACTTACCATATGACCTCTTCTAACAGATGTTCTGCATGCACTTGAGAAGAATTGTATTCTTCTGCTGCTGGATGAAATGTTCTGTAAATATTGGTTAGGTCTACTTGGTCTAAAGTATGATTCAAGTCCATGGTACTGTTGATTTTCTGTCTGGATGATTTATTCACTGTTGAAAGTGGGATATTGAAGTTCTCTATTATTATTGTATTGTTTATCACTCTCTTCTGATCTGTTAGAATTTGCTTAATATATTTAGGTACTCCAATGTTGAGTGCATATATATTTATGATTGTTAATCTTTTTATTACTAACCCCTTTATCATTATATAATGGCCTTCTTTATCTCTAGTTCCCATTTTTTACTTAAAATCCATTTTGTCTGATATAAGCAGAGTTACCTCTGCTCTCATTTTTTTTTTTTTTACTTGCAAGAAATATCTCTTTCTATCTCTTCACTTTGAGCCTATCTGTGTATGTAAAGCTAAAGAGAGTCTCTTCTAGGCAGCATAGAGCTGTCTTGTTTTCTTTATCCATCCACTCACTCTATGTCTTTTGCTTGCGGAATTACAGCCATTTATATTTAGAATAATTAAGAATAGGTAAGAGCTTACCGATGCCATTTTAAATTTTTTTCTGGCCATTTTGTAGTTCCCATGTACCTTTCGTCCTCTCCTGCTGCTTTCCTTTGTGAACTGATGGCTTTCTATGGTGGTATGCTTTGGTTGCCTTTTTATCTTTGTGAATTTACTTAAGTTTTTGCTACATGGCTACCATAAGGCTTACATAAAACATCTCACAGTTTGTAACAGTCTATTTTATTCTGATAACTTCACTTTGTATATAAAAACTCTCCATTTTACTCCCCATTCCTTTATGTTTTTGTTGTCACAATTTACATCTTCTATACTGCGTATCCACTCACAAATTATTATAGCTATTTTTAATACTTTCATCCTTTAACCTTTATACTACAGTTGAGTGGTTAAAGCATCACCATATTAGAGTATTAGAGGATTCTGAATCTGATTATATACTTACCTATAGTTATGTTATATATTTTCATGTTACCAATCAGCATCTTTCATTTCCATTTCAAGAGCTCTTTTCAGCACTTCTTGTAATGAAAACTAGAGGCAATGAACTCCTTCAGCCTTTGGGAAAATATTTCACTTTCATTTCAATTTTTTTTTTTTTTAATTTGGAGAATGTGGGCAGGTGGAGGGGCAGAGGAGGAGGGAGAGGAAAAAGGAAAGAATCCCAAACAGACTCCACACTGAGCACAGAGCCCAATGAGGGGCTTGATCTCAGGACCCTGAGATCATGATCTGAGCCAAAAACAAGAGTCAGATGCTTAACCAACTGAGCCACCCAGCACCCCTCACCTTTTTTTTTCTAAAGAACAACTTTGCAGGGCAAAGTTATTGTTGGCTTGTAGCTTCTTTCTTTCAGCGCTTTGGTGTTTTTTTGGGTTTTTTTTAAGATTTTATTTATTTGATACAGAGAGGGAGAAAAAGCACAAGCAGGGGAGCAGAACAGCAGGCAGACGGAGAGGGAGAAACAGGTTCCCTGCAGAGCAGGGAGCCCAATGATGCGGGGCTCAATCCCAGGACCCTGGGATCAAGACCTGAGCAGAAGGCACATGCTTAACTGACTGAGCCACCCAGGTGACCCTCTTTCAGCACTTTGATTAAATCATCCTGCTTTCTCCTGGCCCATGAGCTCTTTGCTGAGAAATCCATTGATAGCCTTATGGGAGGATTCCCTATTGGAGAATTAATTAATTAATATTTTATTATTACTATCATTATTTTTTTGTTTTCACTGCTTTTAAAATTCTTTTTGTCTTTGATTTTAGACAGTTTTTGTCTTTGATTTCAGACAGTATTATGTATCTTAGAGTAGACGTATGGGATAAAATTTGGGGGTTACCTATTAGTTTCATAAACTTGGATGTCAGAATCTCTCCCCAGAATTGATAAGTTCTCAGTCATTATTTCTTTAAATAAACTTCTACTTCTGGGACTTCAACATTGTTTCTCATAATGACATACCATAAGTTCCATAGATTTTCTTCATTCCTTTTCATTTTTTTTTTCTTTTTGTTTTTTTGATTGGATAATTTTAACTGATCTATGTTAAAGCTTACTGACTCTTCTGTTTGGTTAAGTCTGATCGAAGCACTCTATTTAATATTTCAGTTCAGTCATTGAATTCCTCAGCTCCAAAATTTCTGTGTTTTTGTTTGTTTTTTTCTCATCTCTTGGGGACTTCTCGTTTTGTTCTTGCATTGTTCTTCTGATATCATTAAATTGTTTATGTATGTTCTACTGTAGATCTCTAAACAACTTTAGAATAATTATTTTGAATTCTTTATCAGGCAATTCCTTGATCTCCATTTTTGGGAGTCTAGTTCCTAGAGATTTACCATACTCCTTTGGTGAATTAAACTACCAGGTTTTAGACACAAGCCCAGGACCCCCAGATTGACAGAGCTTTTTCTGCCACTCCCAAGCACTAAGAACATATTGTTTCATGATAAAAATATGTTATTTTTCTTCCATATCTGCCATAGCCAATTGGAATTTTCATATGCTTAGCAGACAATGTAACAAGTGAATTACCAAGCACAATGTGCTGTGATCTGGGAAGTACTGAGAACACACGGAAGGGCATTTAACTCAAATTTGTGGAAACAAGAATAAACACTTTGAAATGAGAAATTTCTGAGATTAAAGCCAAAAATTAAACAAGGAGATTAAAAAGGTACAGGGTTAGAAAGTGAAAACCTTCAAAAATAGACTGAGGAAATGAAAGAATTTCACTATGAATAAGACAAAATTCTGAGAGTCATAGCAAGAGATGTTTGAAAGGAAAGCAGAGCCAAGATCATAATACAGGAATTTGTTAATTCCGTTAATATATATTAAGTGCTAATTTTCTGTTAAGTCATAGTAAAGACTGTAGATTATGTCCAAAGGTTTATGTTGGATCCATATATAATTTTAAGTGACATGATGTGATCTGTTATTTGTTTTCTTTTTTTTAAACATCACCATGGCTACTATGTGGGAAAAAGGTTAGTGCAGAACATTAATATCAAACTGTGCATAGATGCAAGAGAGAGATAACAATGGTCTGATTTACAGTTGGGGCAGTGGAAATGGAAACAGAAATTTTAAGTTGTTTTGTAAGCAGAAAGGAAAATGTGTGTGGAAGAAGGATGTGGGAAGTGAGGGAGTACAGAATCACTGAACACTTCCAGGTTTCTGACTGGCATTTGAAAGAATAGTGGTTCTGTCTCCTAGGTTAAGAATGACTGTTCTGATTTTTATTTTGCAGATTATTCTGGCATTTTAAAATATATTTATTATAGAGGATGAACTTGAGGGCCCTTTGTCAACTGGTTTGGAAACATTTAATTATTAGGTATGAATTTAGACTGATAGAATCAACATTTGACATTTATGGCATCTTCCCACCCAGGAAAATATTGTATCTGTAAATGGTATGCTTTCATTTCATCTATAGTTTCTTTGAATTCTCTCTACAGTTTTATAGTTTTCATCATCGAGGTCCTTTACATTTTTCTATGGTTATTATATCTTAGATGTTACAAAAGCATTTTACTAAGATGGATAGAGTATTTTCTTAAATGTTATAACTAGTAATTATTGGTTTATAAAGGACTGATGATATTATTATGGCTTTTTGCAAACAACTACAAATGTAATATTATTAAAATAATTTTAGTTGAATATTTCTGGCTTTTCTATAAAGCAGTCACGACCATCTGAAAGAGAGAAAGTTTCTTCTGAGGTATCTGTATGTCCTGATTTTGTCTTTCAGATTGTATTATCCCTGCCAAACAAATGTTAAATAAGAGTGGTTATGACTAGCTTTTAAATATCCTTTCTTCTCACTCCAATGATCTGATTGTATTTTGGAATAATATTGACTCTTGGATTATAAAAGGTGTCATCCCTAAAAAGTAGCCTTCTATTCCAAATTAAGAAAAAAATCATTGGTTAACTGATGCTGAATTTCATCAATTACTCTAAGATCTATTAAATAGATCATATGATAAAGTATATTATCCAATTACATGATTCTAAACCACCACCATACTATCTGATACTCTTTTGAATTCAGAGTTGTATTCTATTAGCCAATATTTAGTTTATGGTGCTTGATTATCTTTTTATAAAAAGTACTACTTTTGTTGAGGGTTTTAGTTTGGTGAGAGGATAACCTTTATTATATTTAACATCAGCATTATGTTGGCTCTTCATAATAAATTAGTATTAAGATTGTCAAATTATTTAGTGGTTCATTTCTTACATGAAGGTTTATTTTTTATACTTAGGTTTGAACATAATCATGGAAATGTTTTATTTCAGCAAGAGAGTTCTAAGACTAACTTTTCAATTTAATTCTGTGTATGAATTTTGGCCTTTTCAAAAACATGGACATATTGCTCTTATTTTCTTTTGGCATCTAATGTTTAAGAGACAAAGTTAGACACAATCCAGATTTGTGTTTTGAAAATTGAATCTTTCCATTTCTGCTTTGGTGCATATAAAAAAATCAATTTTTCCTTGAAATGCAATACATTCTCTAAAACATCTAAATGTCCAGATAGCTGATAAAATCAAAGGATATAAGATTGTTTCTACCCTTAAAAAATGTTAACATCATCCTACTTTAGTATTGTTCTTGTTACAGTAGTTCTGGTTTTCTTTTTAGAAAAGCCAGTTATATAGATGGATGTAATCAGCATTTTGTAAACTTGAAATCTATAATTTTCTCCCTGATCAATTAAAAGTTTCTATTATTCTTCTTCACAATCTAGGACATTCCCTTAAGCCTGTCTCATGAATTCCTTACCACTTTTTCCACGTTGCTTCTCATCTCATCTATTTCTGCTCACCTTTCAGGTAGCACCTATTTGTAGTCTGCCTTTTGTTCATTTCACAATTCATTCTTGATTCACTGAAACTGGGTTCTTGAAATTTATCAGGAGGATAGGCCAACAGCCATGAAACATTTACTTATATTTCTAAGATTAAATCATTTTCACAATAATGTATAGATCTACCTTTTAAGCATTGTCTCCCATTCTGTGTTTGTTGTTGTTGTTACTGGCTTCCATTTTCTTAATTTTTAAAGGATTTTATTTTACGTAATTCTCTTTGAATAGATGGAATCTTGTTTAGATAAACTTAGTGTATCTCATCAAAGTACAGTTAGTAGATTTGTGAATCTCCTCTATCTCCGCTTGGTTTTTGATAGAACAGGAGGAAGCAACACAAATGCCGTCAGGGTCCTGCAGGTAACTTAAACTATGAGGTGGATTGGGTGAGAAATGTGATTAAATATCATTTTAAAGATAAAGCTGAAACCTAGCCCTATTAGGACTAATATATACCAAATATATTACAATGTATGAATCCTAAGTAAAAAGATTTAATATAATTTGGGGTTCTGTATGGTGTTAGCCATACTAAAAGAGTTAGTGGTAATATTTAGCTCTCAGTGTTATTTTGTTATATTATAGCTTACCTTCTCGTTTAATACATACATAATGTGAAACAAAATTATGACTATGCTAGCGTATCGTAATATTTAATTTGTCTATTCCTGAAGAATATAATCACTATACCTCCTATTTGGACATATTTATCATGTACTGGATAATCTGGCATTTCCTTAATTTCTTTTCCCCAAAAATAATCATGAGCATACAGATTAGAGGGACTTGTCTCACAGTTTGATGACATTTAGAACATACATTTGTGATATAAACATAGGAATTATTCAGTAAATAATTATTTCCTTTAGAGACATCATTAAGAGTAATAATTATGAAGAATACTTCTAAAATTTTATATTTTCACAAATAATAACCAACCAAACTTAACACATGGAAGGCACTTAGGTGCTTTACCCTAGAAATAGAATATTCATTTTCACAGGTGCATCATTATTTAATATATGCACTTTGTCCTACTAGGAATTTTCACTTTGGGGGACTTAGATGTGTAAATTTGATAATTTCTTTAAAGTAATGATGAATATCATGCTCAGTGTTAAATTTAATAATCTATTAAAGTCTACAGAAACTTCATAACAACTAATGTAACATATTACTTTGCTCCTGAATTACAGAAGATGAAACACATTACTAAGAATGTAATGAGAAGAGATCAAAAAGTAGATCAAAAACTTTGAAGGCAAAAACTGAAGCAGATTATCTCAGTTCTTTGAAAGAAAACAAGGAAGGCAATTACCAAGAATACATGAACTGAAGTTATCTTCTTTCAGAAATTCTAAATCCTCTTTTTATTTATAAAAATACCACTTATCTAGTCTCTATATAAAATAATAGAAAACCATACAGGTATCTTAAAGTTGAACACAGAGGTCTACAATAAATTCTCAAAAGACAATTGACATTGATCACTAAAAGCTATGCTTATTGATTAGTTGTTCTGCAGTCAGACTAAATAAAGAAAAACTCTCCATATTTATCACCACTTTTCATTCTAGTGCCTTACAATACTTTCAGGGATAATATTTCATTCAATGTTCAAATGACTGGTACTTCACTGAACTTCAGGTATTACCTGAACTCAATCTGTAACCCAATGGTAGGAAGTTTTAAGAGAAGCAGATGCCTAGCTTTCCTAGTTACAAAATTCTTTCTAATTAGTTTTTAAAGACAATTTCTATTCTTCCAGATGACACTTTACTCCATATTTCTATTATAAAATTTATTTTTCTGATCTTTACAATATGTGTTTTTTGACAGTATCACTTCACTTAGAATCAACAGATCTTAATTCAAAACCCAGTCATAATGGTCCTAGGAAAAACTCAGATAATTTCTCGGCTAATCAAACCAAATGACACTCCTATGTTTAAGATCTTTTAAATTACCATATTTGGTTAATTGACTCAATTCATACCACTGATGAAATAATTAAACAAAATATTTAAGAACAAAAAATTCAGTATTACTTACCAAAATCAGGGTAGTTAAAATTTCATTGTTACATAGAATGTGACATTCTTTACAAATGCTATTGTTCTTTTAATAACGCATGATTTCAATATATTAAGTCATTTACTACACTCAGAAACCCTTGGTCTAGTGTATTAATCTCATTTCTTCTTAAGTAAAATGTTAATTTCAGCTTACTTACATTCTAAAATATGATAATTGGAAATATATTTCCCCAATTCTAAAAAATTATGTTTTAGATATTCTGAATTTAAATAAATTAAAATGTGTTTGGGATATTTCAGACTTTGAAGGTATTTTATTAATAAGTAATTAATCAGATGTTCATTTCACACTCAAATTTTGTTTTTCTAAGCATCAAGTCTCATCCAAAATCAATAGCATGGTAATGCTTTTCCCTATAAAGTGAAAAATTAAGCCCAAAGAAAAATCTCCTTCATTTGTATTCTCTTCTTCGATAATTCTACATATGGATATGCTAATAATGGAATATGACATTTCAAAAATTACCTCTCAAATAAAACTCTAATTTGTCTCTGTAGACCTCTGACTGTTAAATAAATCACCATAGTATAGCATCAGTGAATTGCAATGGACAAATCTAAGTTGAAATACTGGTTCTGTCACTTACTTTCTGAGTTATTATTAACAAGTTCCTTTCCTAGTGTTTACTTAGCGTTTCTCAAATCTACAACGGGGAATACACCACCTACCACATAATGACATTAGAATGAACACATGAAATAATTAAAACCAAACATCTAAGAAAATTGACCATACTAAACCACCCCTAAGTAGTTGGTAGTCATTATTAATAGTGCTAGTGGTTAAATAATAGTGTCAGACATACAATATACCTTATTTTACAATGCATACTGCCAAAAAATGCCATCAGAAATATTGTCAATGCTTTTGAACATTTACTAAACACAAGCAAATGATATTTTCCCCCTTAAAGATGTCGTAATTATTTTGGAGGGCAGATTTTTATAAGTAAATTCTTATAAAACTTATGAAGTTCTATGGATGATACAACAGGATTTAGATTTGGTGAGAGTGGTCATGAGCAGCCTCACACAGGAAATAGCACTTTAACTGGGTCTTGAAAACTAAGTAAGTTTTCACTGATAGAAGAGAAATGAAAAGGCATTCCAAGGAAAGAAAAGGCTATGCTTAAACGTACTGAGTTTCAAAAGTGTTTGAGAAATGGAAGACATGCTGGGTTGGTGTGAATAGAGTAAATATAATCAGGAAAGCAGACTGCCACTAAATTGTAAAGGGTTGCAAATGTCAATTAAACTGTTTCATTTGACTTCCAATTCCAGCACTAGCAGAATAAGCTTTCCTAGACTGGCCCTCCCACAGTAAATGACTATAGAGGTGGACAACTTACACGGGTATGATTTTGTAAGCACTGAACAAGAAGCAATGCCACACTGTGGGAAGAAAACTGAGGATATGAACCTTACCTATATCCTGGCTTCCCATCTGGGAGTATTCTCCAGAAAATGAGACGCTGATCTGTGCTCAATAATGCAAAACTGAAGAAGCTTACACCAGAGTCTGCATCTGCACAAAGGAGTGATATTTGTAGGGCAGGATACTGGAGAGGAGTAGGGTTGCTTAGGTAGTCTTCATGGAGGTTCCACGAAATGAGAAATGAACTGAAAACATGAGGAGCAATACTGCATAACACCTCCCAGAGAATCATGGCTGCAAGCTGAAAGCTCAATGGGGAAGGTACCAGAGGGTGCGCCAATGAAAGACTGAAGTTCTGGCTCAGATGGGAGATACCTCACTGGGACACCTCAGGCACTCGCACTGGAAATGTCAGAGAAGCCCACAGTTTACGAGAAAAGACTATATCCTGAATAAAGGGCCACTTTATTATAAAGGGCAAAGAACAAAACCAAAATCGATCCACCCTAATGAAGAATAAGGTCAAGTTTTGGAAGAAGAACAGTACCTCCTCAAAATTTACCTGATTGGCAGAATAAAATTCAACATTCAATTAAGAAAACAATATAATCAATACTTGCTACAATATGTCATCCCCGATGTCCAGTGAAGGGAAACAGGATACGTGACTCCACAATATGCCACTTCGGCATTCGGATTATTGTAAGCTGAAGGCAGTAAAGACCCAGGAGACTCGAGAAAAACTTTTACCTCTCCCTTAACTATCTGAAAGAATTTAGATAGGGGGCCTGGCTCGAATAAAGCTAATACCAGAGATAACTTTTATCTGAATGACCTTCTTGTATGTCAGAGCAAACATGTAATTACCAAACGTCTGCTCTTCTTATTGCCCTGTGAATCACCCTCCCCTTTGAAGCGCCAGGCCCCTATCCTATTCCTTAGCTTAGGATGGCACATAAACCTCAATTACCCAACTTATCCTTGGTCTCAGTACCTTTGGAGGTCCCCTGCATGAACATAATTAAATTTTGTTTCTCCTGTTAATCTGTCCTATGTTAATATGATTATTGGGCCAGCCTAAGAATCTAAAAGGATAGAGGGAAAATTTTTCTTCCCAACACCAACATGTATTTTTAAAAATATTAAACATGTAAAGAAGCAGCTTCAGTAAGGGGGCTAAGGAATTTTAAAGTCAAGCCATTTCCTGGTAGTCATTTTCTATTTGGTATATTGATTATTTCAAACTTAGTAAGTCTAGAGGAATGATGATTAAAGCCAGCTGGCATTGGTGCTTAAACCAAATAGTGGCAATATATATTGTATTCTTTGACTATAGTTCCTATTCTTTTATAAGATATTTCTCTTGTAGACTATTAAAGCCTAATTTTCACCCAGAATATATAATGGATGGAAGAGTAGAAATTGCAAAGTATAAAATCAGGTAGGAATTTGTTTAAATACCAGCTATAATATTTATTAGCCATGTGATATGGAAAAATTAAATTAGCTCTGATTCTCCTCTCCCTCATCAGTAAATGGGAGGAAAAACAAATATTTGTTTTTGTTGAGAAAAAAATATGGTGATGTTTGAATAGGGATTGACACATTCTATGTGCCTAATAATTGGTGAAAATTTTAATGTAGATTTTTGACTCAAATAAAGTGTTATCAAATGGGCAGGAAAGGGTTAACTCAAGAGGCCTGAGTTGCTTAAATCCTTCACATCCCAAAGAAAGGCCTGGCTTCAGAGCTGGCTCTTGTCTACTTCTTTGGATATAATCTCTAAGACCTTGGGATATTATGCCTAATAAGAGCGATTTGAAGCCATGCAGTATAGTTCTGAGCAGATAACTTTATCCTAACAATTTGATTCATGGTAGGTGAATGCCTGTTTTGGTCAGTATGTGTGGGTGGGGATGGGGAGAAAGGAATAGGGGAGTCGGGCTGCAGTCTGAGTAGCTGAAGTCATTCATGCAGTGACTAGATGCTCAGGTGACTGACCCTAAACATAACCTAGACACAAAGACTTGTTTATGCATTGACTCGGGTAAGTGATGACACATCACATGTATTGTCACACACCATTACTGGGAAAATCAAGTGAGTCCCTGTGTAACTCCACTGGGAGGGGAAACCTGAAAACTTGGATCTGGTTTCTCATAGACTTCACCCCATGTGCCTTTTTTCTTTGCCAAGTTTAATCTGTATCCTTTTGTTGTAATAAACTGTTACCATGAGTATAACAGCTTTTTCTGAGTCCCAAGAATCCTCCTAGTGGGTGTTCAAGACCAAGTGTAGTCTTAAAGAATACATAACACATGCTTCTATACCTTCCAGAAGGGACCAAACTGAACACTGCTCAAGACAGTCCATTCTAGCCATGGGTGAATATTGTTCTTAGGAAATCTGAGCACTCCAGCGTGCATTATTGGGGGTATAAGAGCATTTTATAAAAATGTTTAATGTTTTGTTTTCATTGTGATTAAAATGCAAATAATAAGACAAACATATTATATACTACTTATACAACCACTGTATAATCAAGTAGTGCTCCAGAGTATCAGTTCCTGTGTTTGCATTTATGGCATCATCTGTTCAAGCTACTAGTACTCCCATGATCCTAGAGAATGGGAAGAGTGAGGCATGTAAAGATATAACTGTGTTGAAGACTATTAGATATTGGGATTGACTATGAAAATGAAGTCTCCTGAGTAGAACTGAATTATGAAGGGATGGACATACTAGTATTTACATGAAAAAAAATTAAGCTAACAGCTAGTATATTTCACATTATAAGTAAAGCTGTCACTTGTGCAAAATTTAGTTTTATCCTTAACATTAAATGTTTTTTTAATTTTAATAATACTGATGTTATTCAATATTAACTTTATATATTCCTTTGATTTAGTAGTTGCATAAAAGAAGTATAAAAAGTTTACAATGGATTTTATAGTTATATACATGTAATAAAAATATGAGACCAGTTTCAGTCAATATTTGGAAACTGAAAGAATTTCTTTTACACTCCTAAGGAGAGGTGCATATTTCTGACTTTAAAAAAACTGAAATGGGAAATACATTTGTGTTTGAGAATTGTGGGGTTTTTTTAAAGATTTTTATTTATTTATTTGAAAGAGAGAGAGCAGGAGCAGGGGGAGAGGGAGAGGGACAAGCAAACTCCCTGTTGAGTGTGGAGCCGAACACAGCTGGCCAAAGCAGGGCCCGACATGGGGCCCTGACCCTAAGGCCCTGAGATCATGACCTGAGCCGAAGTCAGATGCTTAACTGAGCCACCCAGGTGCCCCCATAAAACTGGTTTTAAGTTGCTGAGAGTATTTCATCAATTTTTTTTTTAATGCTATAGGTCTCAAATCCCCTCACCTGAAAAATGTGGATATTAACATATACTTCATAGGACTGCTGTATAGAATTAGTTAGATAATTTATGTAATAAGAATGATTTAAAAAATGATCCTGGTGCTTGGAATATAATAAGTACCAGTAAATTCTGTTCCCTGATTTCCTCGTCTTTGTGAGAGACCCTAGTATGTCTTGGAATTTTCTACTTCAAAGCTAAGTTCAACTATCAATAGAAAGAGTATTCAAGTCTCCTTTAATAGTGGTTCCTAAACTTAACATTATGCAGTAACAAACGACTGATAACACAATGATATGCTTTGTTACTTCAGTGAAGAAAACTGTCTAACTTTAAAATGGACATAAAATTGCTCAAATTCATATATTTACATAAGTTTTTGCAATGCAGAATTTGAGATAAATATATAATAATATACATATTACTTTCTCATGCCTAAAATTGAACATTGAAAACAAAACATAAACAAAAAATTCCAGTATCTAGCAGTTGAAAGGAAGCACGGAAATGCCATAAATGATTGCACTACTCAGTTTTCTCTGCTCACATCACTGATGGAAGCACTGATATTTTTCAGGTTGTACTGAGCAGATTAAGGCATTATCCTGAGCTCTGAACCAGATGAGGCATAGGCATACTTCATTAATTTCTGATGATTCAGTATAAATGGGGTTTCCCATGTCTACATCCCCTTCCAAAAATATATACACTAGAAGTTTCCCCTTCATCTCAAATTAAATGTGACAACTACAAAGTAGCTCATTTGTAACTTACTCCAACTTTAGATTACCAAATGAACAGACTTGCCTTATCATCAATTTCCAAAAAAAAAACATCTCACCAGAATTTGCCATTCTACTTCAATACACCTTACAAAACAGGATGATTTTCTCTTTATTCCTATAATGACATCATTAATCATTTAATTTTTCTCTCATTTTGATAATGTTTATGTTCCAGGACTCACCAGTAGATTAGCCCAACACTAGCTTTCCCGACATTAAACCTTAACATCACTAAAATGATTCTCTGCCTATTGCTGAATCTTACCAGCCCACTTGTTATGGCTTTCCTGGGATACAGAGCCAAATTCTCTGTGTTAGGTCCATCACCACAACATCCCAAACATCTGCTCTTATGCCTACATTCTTGTGAACAGCCTTCCACAATCTTGCTCTTTAAAAATCCTTTCTAATCACTCATCCTACAGTAAACATTTTCCAGTTTATATCCCACACAGAAATGTCTCAACATTCTTTCTGAATAAAATACTGAGAAATCAAGAGGATACTAGAATTGAAAAAAGATAATTATTAGTGATCATTATGAAAGCAGGATTTGGTAAAGTATCCTTTGCTGATTACCATCAAAATACTTAGTTTTTCCACTTTCTAATACATATGTCTATGTGTACACAAATATGTTATTATATACTAACATTCAATCAGGAGCTTTATAATATCCAATGTGCCTTTACTTATTTATTTTCATGCATGCATTTATTATTTAACACCAAGGGTCTATCTGTGTATGTATACACACTGTCCCCACTAAAAAGTAAACGCCATGAGTTATCTATTCTAATCACTACAGAATCCTTAGAATATATGCTTGGCACTCAATAAATATGTCTTGAAAAGAAAAAATAATGGCAATAATGAATGAGATGAACACTAATAGACTTTAAGACCTATTATAATGCTACAATAATCACGACAACGTGTACTAAAAAAAGAATACGCAAATCTATCAATGGTACGGAACAGAAACCGCACACACACACTCACACAAGTACGAAGGAACAAAGGCTATCCAAACTCTTGTCAACAAATGGTGTTCAAATAAATGGACATCCACATGCCAAAAAAAAAAAAAAAAAATCTAGAACACACCTTATACCTTTCACAAACATTAACCATTCACTCAAAATGGATTATAGACCTAAATTTAAATTCTAAAACAATAAAGCTCCTATAAATGACATAGGAGAGAAACTAGGTGACTCTGGGTTTGCTGGTGATGGCTTTCTTAGATACAACACCAAAAGCATGATCCATGACAGAAATACTGGTAAGTTATATGTCATTAAAACTAAAAATTTCTGGCCTAAGAAAGACTTTTAAACAAATAAAAAGACATGCCACAGACTAGAAGAAAGTATTTGCAAAACACATCTAATAAAGGGTTAGTTTCCAAAATATTTAAAGAACTTTTAAAACTCAAAAATAAGAAAACAACTCAATTTAAAAATGGGTAAATGTTCTGAACAGACACCTCACCAAAAAACATTTACAGATGGCAAATTCATTTGAAAAGATGTTCAACATCATATGTCATTAAAGAACTGCAAATTGAAACAAGACACCACTATACACGAACGGCTAAAATCCAAAACACTAACAACCAAAAATGCCGTCAAAGAGGTGGAGCATCAGGAATTCTCACTCATTGCTCATGGGAATGCAAAATGGTAGACACATTGGAAGGGAGTTGGGAAATTTCCTACCAAACTAAACATACTCTTACTGTACAATCCAGCAATCACACTCCTTGTTATTTATCCGAATGAGCTGCAAATTTACGTACACACAAAAACCTGTACATGGACGTTTACAGCAGGTTTATTCGTGATTACCAAAACCTGGAAGCAACCAAGATGCTTTCGGTAAATGAAATGATAAAAAACAGTGGTAGATCCATACAATGGAGTATTATTCAGCAACAAAAAGATGCTCGGTTACAAAAAGTCATGGAGGGACCATAAATGCATGTTAAGTGAAAGAAGCCAATCTGAAAAGGTACATATACATTGTATGATTCCAACTATATGACGTTCTGAAAAGGCAAACCATGGAGACAACAAAAAGATCAGTGGTGGCCTAAGTTTAGAGTGGAGAGTGAAAGGGATGAAGAGGTGGAGTACACAAGATTTTGAGGGCAGTGAAATTATTCTGTACAATACTGTACTAGCAAGTACGTGTTATTATTCATTTACAAAACCCATAGAATGTACAACAAAAGAGTCAGCCCTATTGTAAATTATGGGCTTTAGTTAACAATAATGTATCAAGAGTGGCTCATTAATTCTAACAAATGTACAGCACAAATGCAAGAAGCTACTAACAGGAGAAACAGGAAGGGGGAAGAGGTGGAGATATGGGAACTTAATGTATTTTCCACCCAATTTTTCTATAACCTAAAGCATATTAATTTTTTAAAGATTTTATTTATTTACTTGAGAGAGAGAGAGAGAGGGAGAGAGAGAGAGAGAGAAAGCACAAGCAGAGGGAAGAGGCAGAGGGAAAGGGAAAAGTAGACTCCCCACTGAGCATAGAGCCTGAAATGAGGCTCGATCCCAGGGTCCCGAGATCATGACCTAAGCTGAAGGCAGACGCTTAACCGACTGAGCCACCCAGGTGCCCCAGCATATTAATTTTTTAAAGGAAAAAAATGTACTGTAGATCTCCTGAAATTGCTTTACAGGCTCTGTTTCTGAATACAGGAGAGAGAAGAGGGAAAAAAAACGTGATGGGAAAACTCATACCCAAGTCAAAGACCTCTACCTCTGTGAGGCGTTCTCTAATCCTTCTTCTATATCACATTCCATTCACTCATTCATGGATGAGTGTGGGATGGATGTGGTATGCCTTCAGAGGGGTACTCCAGAAGGAGAACCCGATGCTGAAGCAGAAACTGGGGAGAAGGGAAGCAATATTCCCTAGAAAAGGAGTGAGGAGGGCAGAGCAGGGGAAGGAGCAAAGCAAGGATGTGGTGTCAGCTGGAGTGAAGCTTAGGCCTGACTCCACAGAAAGTTGGATGTCTCAACCAGATATCCCTCACTTACTTTCTACAGAAACAACTTCCTATCTGATACTCATGTACAAAGAAGGACAACAGCCAGAGTCCAAAGCAAATAGTAGATCCCTATGATGAAATCAATTTTGTGAGAGTCCATGCATAAAAGCTGACAATTAAAATTATTGATGTGGTCATTTATAATGTTCAAAAAACATAATTTCACATTTACACTTGGACTCTAGTATCCCCTTAAGGCAACAGGGACACCCAATTATTTGGAGGGCAAAACCACTAGCAATTGGCCAAGGGTGGTCTTCCTGAAAATGAGGCTGGCAACACTCATCCAAGGAGAGGGGACGGGTGCCACAGGCAAGGCTCTGGGATCTGGGAAGGCATGAACAGGGTCCACAGCACCGATTGGGTGCTATAGACAACATGGTTGTAGAAATGAGTAAAACTCAAGCTCTACTCTCAAGCAGCTCATCGAAGAGGACATGTTTTGCACTGAGTAGTCTTATTCATAGCTTTCTTCTCGATTTCACAGAAAGTCCCTTAAAGGCAGGAACTATCCTAGCCTTTCTGTATTTCTGGTGCTTCCTGTATGGATTCCACATATAAGGACAAATGAAAAGAAAGGAAAGGGGAATCAAGGGTGGCCACTAAATAAATACGAAAACAATGTGACCCAAATAAAGGGTGAGGAAGAAAGGAAGAAAAGACAGGAGAAAATGGAAGAAAAGGAAATAAAAAGAAGAGATAGGAAAGAAGAGGAAAAAAGAACTAAGAAAGTAAAGAATGTACACAAAGTAAACAGGAGAAAAGATGCAAAGGGTGGAAAAGGGCCTGAAGAAAAGAAAAGAAAAGAGAAAAGAAAAGAAAAGAAAAGAAAAGAAAAGAAAAGAAAAGAAAAGAAAAGAAAAGAAAAAAGAAGAGAAGGAGAAGAAAAAATGGCAAGGGAAAACAGAAAAGGCAAGAAGGCAGGTAAAGGGAGGTGGGCAGTCAGGAGAACTGCAGGAAGAGAACAAGATGGAAGTGCCCAACTACACCAGAGGGAAATGCTCACTTGGGTTTTAAACAAAACCATTTCTGCATTTTAATAAATGAGGTAGTTCTGCTCTTCTAGCTACCTAAAGGAATGAATATATTTTTGAGAAGAAAGGTATCAAAACGAGACAGAAAAAAATACATTTTAAACTCTTACAGCCCTAGATTCTTACAGAAGGTACCAGAAAGTGTAAGTTTTTCTCCTTAGCATGACTCTGGAATTCACAAACTATTAGGTAAATAGTGATATGTCCCAGAAGATCATTTATTTCTCTATCCTCATTAACAACCACCAGATGATGTGGATATTAATAGAATTTTAACATATAATTGCTATTTGGCAATAATTCCCCAAATCACAATACATGGCTTTTCACTTGTGGATTATCATATAAAGAACTGAATTTATTGTTTTCTTTACACAATGCCTCTTTGTTGGAAGTCTGGACATTCTATGCATGGAAAAAAGCTGACGCTCAGATTAAACCTATGATAAATGCTTTGAACTTCACAAATGGTATTTCATACCTTACTGGGCACCCTGTAGTTTTCCTATTTCCTTCATCTGAATATTAGTTTTCAAGTGTCTTTGAGCACTACCCACCTGGCTAGCGCTCCCCCACACACTCACTTTCTTCCCTGTGTCGACAGCTTTAGAACAGCTGCCACTTACAGGCAAAAGAGCATCAGCTGCTTTGAATAAAAGCCAAATACCATAAACAGAGAGCAGATCACGATGAAGGGAGATAGTGGCAGTTATGCCAAGAAGTGGACAATTGAAAGAGAAGCAGGTACGTGTCATCACTGAAATCTAACTTGGAACTTGAATGCTGACTCTGTATGTATTTAGTTCCAATAATTTCAATAGCTTTTAGATCTTTTCTGATGTATTACAACTCAATATTTTGAAATGTCCTTTACTTTGTGTCTGGTCACGCGATCATAATCAATTATCATCCTCTGATTCTGTTTTTTCAGCACTAATTTACTTTGAAAAACAAAATGAAAACTATTGAATGAAACCCTCTGCTTAATTTTTTCCCCTAATACATTTTCAAGTGAATCCAAAGGACATGCAGTCAAGAGTTGATATTCTCAATTTTTAACTTCGCTGGATATTTTCAACTCTTTAGAAATACCTAAGTAGTAAAACAGTGGCCTTGATCAATTTTCCTAGAAAAATCACATTGCAATGGTCTTTCTGATACTTTAAAAAGATGAATAAAACTCAGAGTCATCTTGGCTTTACTACATTAGTTCACGTACATTATTAATTAAGAGCAAGTGAATCTATAGGCCCAAAACACATAGCAATTTTTTTCTCTATGTTAATTCTGATGAAATCTGTCCAAAGTAAAGAACAGGACAACAGTTTTTAAAAGAAATAAATCAGCTCATTCACAGTAAACTTAAGAGCTATCTGAAAATGTTATTGCTTTCTTCATCCTGCAGTCTAAGTTAAAAGAGATTGGTTGGCTCTAAAAATAAACATAATATATAACTCTCTCTCAGGCATTGTCAAAAGCAATATGGAGAGACTGATAAGGGTTTTTCTACAGAGTTTTAATGAACCTTCTTCTTTCTTGATTCAGTCCTACTATCATTTATTTTTAAAGCAATTGGTCACATCTTTCTGCTAGGCTGATAGTCTTCTGACTGATTCTGCCAAAATATAGAACAATAAGAAATGACAACAATTTCAACCTGGAAGCCAGTGATGAGCTAAGTTTGCAGTCAGCTAAAAACAGGAGATAGAAAAGTGAAGTAGAGTGTGAACTTAGTTCTATAATTTAAAGTAACTTGTGGATCAAAGAGAAATAGTGAATAAATAAAAACGCTCTTACTTTTACATTCAAGTTTGTTGCCATCTTTTACTTCCATTATCAGGCAAACCTTGTGAATTATGCACAGCCAGAAACGCCTTTATTAAAAGGCTAATACTGCTCGCAAACATAGAATGTGAAATTAAAGCTCTGTGATATAAGCATTCACCTGCACCGCATTGTTTGAGAATAATATCCTCTAACGAACAAGGTGGCTAAAAACCTGAGAAGTAACCCATGAATAGCTCCTGGAATGGTTTCTGGCCCTTAGGAGTACTGATATATGTAATTATTATTTTTACTCTCTCAATATAAATTTACCTATTTAGAAGTAAATTTATATATGTTAAATTATGTTTTGGTGACATTTCATGATATTTACAATTTTCTAAAGAATTGCTTGTAGGATTTTCTTTGGTTCTATTTTAAATATATATGGCTAAAGCAGTTTAAAGATGAAATTGGAATGCCATGCAAATGGCAACATTTACCCTCTCTGTGAAAGAACAAGGAATCATTCCCTTGTATCTCCGCTCTCAGGCTCTGTGTAAATAACACGCAGCACTCCATATTATTAACTATTTCTTTTTCTCTCACAGACACTTTATATAGCAAACGCTCCCCCATCTTTTCGATATTATTAGCATTTTATCATTCTATAATTTGGTTTTATTTAAAAAATAAAAACTAAATCATCTCAACTTTAAATCACAAAAATGCCACTGCATGCCAACACAAAGTTTTCTTGGTGAGTGCATTTAATTAACGCTAATTGAACATCTACATTTATTCATATATTTAATGTACATTGCACCTTGATTTATTAAAGCCAACTGACATTCTAGTGGGCATTTACTGTTTTTTATGTTATTTCATGTGAATGTAACATCAATTGCCTCCCCCAAAATATCACTGGAATAACAAGAAAACCTTTAAAGATGTGGGGCATTTTTTTATTTTCACAAATTGTTCCTAGAGATCTGAGACTAGAGTACTGAAAAGCTAAATTCACAAAGAAAAATGGTCATTCTTGAAGTACAAAGATGTCTTTAATGATTCTTGATGGCTACATCTGAGTTAATTTTTGAAAACAAATGATGGATTTGTTCTGGCTTATCCACACTCTGTCTTTTAACACTCTGTGTATGGTTGGAGGTATAAAACTGCCTAAGAAAAGCTAGCTTACTAAGAAGTACCTATCGCTGCTAGAAAATGTAATATTCTTTGAAGCAAGTCCCATTGTGAAAAATGATATATAAGTAGAGCCATTTTTAAAATAGAGCTGGAGCAGCTATTTTAGAGGAACTGCCTTGTACATTCTGTTTTCTAAACCTTTGAACATGGCCAAACTGCCAACTTTCTAAGAAGTCAGCAAGAAAGAGAAAAGACTGATAAAAGTGAACCTTTGCCTGGTGACCACTACCCCTGGCCAATCAGTGAAGTACAAATCTAGCCCCACTTGTATTAATGAATTCTCCTTAAAAACAACTTGGGAGGTGCCCGGGTGGCTCAGTCACTAAGCGTCTGCCTTCTGCTCACGGCGTGATCCCATTATCTGGAATGGAGCCCCACATTGGCCTCCCTGCTCCACTGGGAGCCTGTTTCTTCCTCTCCCACTCCCCCTGCTTGTGTTCCCTCTCTCGCGGGCTGTCGCTCTCCCTGTCTAATAAATACATAAAATCTTTAACAAAAACAAAAAACACAACTTGGGCAACTAGGTGGTTCAGTTGGTTAAGGGTCTGACTCTTGATTTTTGGCTCAGGTCAGGATCTCAGGGTTGTGGGATTGAGCCCCATGTCAGATCCACACTCAGTGGGGAGTCTGCTAGAGATTCTCTCTCTCCCACTCCTTCTGCCCCTCCCTTTCATATGCCTGCTGGTGAGGTCTCTTTCTCAAATAAATAAATAAATCTTAAAAAACAAACAAACAAACAACCTAATCTTTGGTTTTTTCCCTGTAAAAACCCTGAGTTCACCTGCTAACACTATTTGGGGTTCTACCTCCATACACCAAATTGCAATTATTTTAGCCCAAATAAACATATTGCTTCTTGAAATGGTTTCTTATCTGTAGGTTGACACCATCAATTTCGTAACCAAAAAGATTTGAAATTATAGCTTAACATCCTTATTTTAGATCAGCACAAGAATCATTTGTTGAATTTCTATGTATCATGAACTATGCCAGGAGCCAGGAAATTGAAGAGCACAGCACTAATTTCAACAAGTTTTTAGTCAGTTAGCAGATGATGTAATATTTACTGTACTATATCTGCCAGGATGAACACTCAGTGGGGGGAATGGGGATTAAGAAAGATGTCCTGGAGGGGATGAGGCCTGATCTGGCCCCTGAAAAATAAGTAGAAACTAACCAGGTAAAGAACAAACAAAGGAGGCACTTAATAAAAACATTTTTTTCCCTAAGATATTTGTACTATGAAGGGTACAATTAATTTTATAAATTGTATTCACATTATCAACCCAATATAAGATCAATAATTATTAGAATTATTAACTAATGACTGTGGAGTTTTTTTTAAGATTTATATTAGAGAGAGAGAAAGTGAGAGCACAAGGGGGAGAGGCAGAGGGGGAGAGAATCACAAACAGACTCCACGCTGAGCATGGAGCCCGACGCGGTGCTCGATCTCACAACCCTGAGATGATGACGTGCGCCAAAACCAAGAGTAGATGCTTAACTGACTCTGCCACCCTGGCGCCCCAATGACAGTGATTCAATAATGAAAAAGTTATATTTAATAATCCAAAAAATAAACATATACACTAACAGAAACTAAGAAAAGCAAGATACACAGTTTTCATGAGTTGAGGAAGGCATGGTCTATAAATTTGCCCTTTAACAATACTGAACTATTTCTGTTGATAGTTGATGTTGATATACATTTATCACAGAGATTATATTCTTAAATCCTAAAACAACTCAGGTAGATTCTCTTTTCATGCTAAAAAAGAGTAAACACAGGTCAGGAGTGTTAAATGACTTGCCTTAGGCCACTCCACTAATATGTTAGACTTGGGTTCAAATGCCAGCAACCAACTGAGAGCAGGCGCTTCTTTCACTGCACCGCCCCTACCATCTCGACTCCTCTGGTGGTCTCTTGAGGAGAGCTGAAACAGGAAGACGGAGCACCACTTCGTTCCCCTACAGCTGGGAATGTATGCCTTAGCTGATTCACATTTTTCTCCACCTTACACTTGTCTGAAAACGAGCAGGAAGCTCCTCAAGTACTGATTTGGGGGTTACAAATAAAGTTTTTTGAATAGGTGAAGTCTCAAATATGGAATCAGCAACTAATGAAGATTGACTATATTAATGGTCAACTTATACTGAAATAATGGAAAATAACAGGAGAGAGCCAAAAAATAAGTAACAAATAATTAAAAGAAAATTTCAGAACACCACATTTATCATAAAACAAATAGGAAAGGACTTTGAGGGAGATGGTGTAGTAGTAGGACCCAAAGCTCATGTCCTCCCACAAATACAACTAGATATCACTTGCATCAGGGTAAATAACCTAAAAAACCGACCGAAACACTGGCAGAACAAACGCCACAACTAAATGTAGGGAAGAGGCCACTGAAGAGGGTGGGAAGGGCAAAGATGCGGTAGGGACTGTTCACGGGAGGGACGGACAGATGGGTGCAGAGAGGGGAGAGAAATAGACTCTTACACCGGGATGCCTGCACAGGGAAGATTAATCTCCATAACATTTGGCTTTGAAAACCAGAGAGGCTGAATCTGATAAGCTCTTACAACCAATGCGACTTACCCCTGAACATTAACAATCAGCAGGCTTGGATTGGAAAGAGCCTGGAGGGCAACAGGAAATAGACTACTCGCCTTTAAAGAAACAAAAGGAAGAAGAGCTCACGGAGATAAAGCATAGAACCAGGAGTTTAAAAAACTCCTGGAGCATAAGGGAGGGAGAGCTATTTACTAATCTCAGAGCAAATCCTGGAGGCACAGGATTCACTCAGGGAGTTCTCTACGAACAAAGGAGATGGCAGGTGCCATTTACCTCCCCCTTTTCCCAGCATACACACAGCCACCTATGGAACCAGCACAGAGCCAGAATTCACTACCTAATTTACTTACACTAGGCCCTGCCCCTCCATCTGGGCCTGCCTCATTCCCAGCACTGTAGGACCCCTCCCCTCGAAAACCAGCTCAAACTTTGCCAACACTGTGTCACCCAACTGTGCACTTTGCAAAGGGCCTTGGTCTGGTGGCAGTGACTAGTCACCTCCCAGAAAGGACTCACACGCTTTGTTAGCATATAGTTTTAACCATGCAAATCAGCTGTGGTTGGCACAGTCCCACCAGAAGCAGCACGTCTTCTGTAGAAGAGGACCAGCACACACCTTAAAACTGCATGCCCCACCCACTAATTTCAAGAGCAAGAGACATAGCTGACTTTCCTAACAGACAGAAACAGACACAGAGAGTTAGACAAAATAAGGGTAATGTCCCAAAGGAAATGTCCCAACGAAAAGAACAGGACAAAACCACGGCAAGAGGCCTAGGAGAAACTGAAGTAAGACATATGCCTAATAAACAATTTAAAGCAATGATCATAAAGATATTCTCATTGGACTTGAGAAAAGTGGAGGACATCAGGGAGACCCTTAACAAAAAGATAAAAAAGAACAAATCAGAAATGAAGAACACAATAACTGAAATTAAAAATACACTATTTGGATTAAATAGCAGACTACGGGAAGCAGGAAAAATGTATCAGTGACCTGGAGGACAGAGTAATGGAAAGTAATCAAGCTGAGCAGGTGAGAGGAAAAAAAATATACAAATCGAGAACAGTCTTAGGGAATTCAGTGATTCCATCAAGCATAATAACATTTTCATTATAGGATTCCCAGAAGCAGAAGAGAGAGAAAAGGGGACAGAAAATGCATTTGAAGAAATAATAGCTGAAAACTTCCTGACTCTGGAGATGGAAACAAATTCAGATACAGGAGGCACAGAGATCCCCCAACAAAATCACCCAAAGAGGTCCACACCAAGAAACATAGTTATTAAAATGGCAAAAGTAGTAAGAAAGAGAGAATTTTAAAAGCAGCAAAAGAAAAGAAGGGAGAATTTTAAAAGCAGCAAAAGAAAAGAAGACAGTTATGTACAAGAGAAACCCCATTATGCTATCAGTGGATTTTTCAGCAGAAACTTTCTAAGCCAGAAGACAGTAGCATGCTACATTCAAAGTGCTGAATGGGAAAAATCTGCAGCCAAGAATACTTTATCCAGCAAGGCTATCATTCAGAACAGAAGGAGAGATAAAGACTTTCCCAGAAAACAAAAGTTAAAGGAGCTCATCACCACCAACCAGGCCTATAAAAATGTTAAAGGGGACTCTTTGAATGGAAAAGGAAGATCATAAGTCAGAGTAAGAAAAGTAGGAATCACAAATGCAGCAAAAGTCGGTATATCTGTAAAAATCAGTCAAGAGACTTACAATATAAAAGGATGCAAAATATGACACCATATACCTAAAATATGGGGAGGAGAGAAGAATGGGTTCAAACTTAAGTAACCGTCCACTTAATATAGACCGCTATATGCAGAAGATGTTACATACAAACCTAATGGTAACTACAAAACAAACACCGGTAATAGATATGAAAAAATAAAGAGAGAGGAATCCAAGTATATCACTAAAGAAAGTCAGAAAAACCATGAAAGAGAGTAAGAAAAGGATCAGAAAAAAAACTACAAAAACAACCACAGAACAAGTAATAAAATGGCAATAAATGCATACCTATCAATAATTACTGTGAATGTAAATAGACTAAATATTCCAGTCAAAAGACAAAGGGTGATAGAACAGATTAAACAAACAAACAAAAACAAAAACAAAAGACCCAACTATATGTTCTCTACAAGAGACTTATTTCAGACATAAGGATACCTGCAGTTTGAAAGTGAGGGAATGGAGAAACATTTATCATGCAAATGGATGTCAAAAGAAAGCTGAGGTGGCAGTACTTATATCAGACAAAATAGACCTAAAATAAAGACTGTAACAAGTGATAAATTACTGTATAATAAAAGGGGGACAATCCAACATGAAGACATAACAACTATAAATATTGATACACCCAATAAAGGATCACCCAAATACATAAAAGAGTTAATAACAAACACAAAGGAACTAACTGATAGTAATACAATAATAGTAGGGGACTTTAACACCCTACTTACATCAAAGGACAGATCAACTAAACAGAAATCAACAAGGAAACAATGATTTTGAATGACACATGGGACCAGATGGATTTAGCAGATATATTCAGAACATTCCATCCTAAAATAACAGAATACACATTCTTGTGTATGGAGAATGCACATTGAACATTCTCCAGAATAGATCACATATTAGGGTACAAAACGAGCACAACAAATTCAGAAAGATCAAAATCACATCATGCATCTTTTCTGACCACAACACTATGAAACTAGAAATGAACCACAAGAAAAATCATGGAAAGAGCATAAACACATGGAGGTTAAACAACATGCTACTAAAGAATGAATGGGTCAACCATGAAATCAAAGAAATAAAAAATTACATGGAGACAAACGAAAATGGAAACACAATGATCCAAAATCTGTGGAATGCAGCAAAAGCAGTTCTAAGAAGGAATTTTACAGCAATACAGGCCCACCTCAAGAAGCAAGGCAAATCTCAAATAAACAACTTAATCTTACACCTAAAGACGCAAGAAAAGGAGAACAAACAAGATCCAAAATCCAAATCCAGAAGGAGGAAAATAATAAAGATTAGAGCAAGAAAAGCACTTTTCTTTAAAAAGTTCAACAAAATTGATAAACCTCTAGACAGAATCACATTAAGAGAGAGAGAACTGAAAGAAAAAGAAAAGGAGAGAAATAACTGAAACCAAAAAAATACAGGAATTGTAAGAGAATATTATGAAAAATTATATGCCAATACATTGGACAACTCAGAAGAAATGGATAAATTCCTAAAAACATACAACCTACCAAAACTGAAGCAGGAAGAATTAGAAAATTTGAACAGACCAATTACCAGCAATGAAATTGAATCAGGAATCAAAAAAAACTCCCAATAAACAAAAGTCCATGACCAGACAATTTCACAGGGGAAATTCTACCAAACATTTAAAGAAGAATTAAAACCTATTCTTCTCAACTTCCAAAAAATAAGAGGAAGGAAAACTTACAAATTCATTCTCTGAGGCCAACATTACCTTGATATAACATCAGATGAAGACACCACAAAAAAAAGAGAACTGGTCAGTATCTCTGATGAACAGAGACTCAAAAACCATCAACAAAATACTAGCAAGCAGAACCCAACAATACATTTAAAAAATCATTCACCATGATCAAGTGGAATTTATTCCTGGGATGCAAGAGTTGTTCAATATTCACAAATCAATCAACATATCACATCCATAACAGAAAGGACACAAACCCCATGATCATTTAAATACATGCAGAAAAAGCATCTGACAAAGAACAACATCCATTCATGATAAAATCCCTCAACAAAGTAGGTTCAGAGGGAACATACCTCAACATAATAAAGGTCATATATGAAAAACCCACAGCAAACATCATACTCAATGAGGAAAAACTGAGAACTTTTCCCCTGAGATCAGGAACAAAACAAGAATGTCCACTCTCACCATTTTTATTTAACATATTAAAGTTCTAGCCACAGCAATCAGACAAGAAAAAGGAATAAAAGGCATCTAAATTGATAAGGAAGAAGTAAAACTTTCACTATTTGTAGAGCCCATGATACTGTATATAAAAAACTCTTAAGGACTCCACCAAAGAACTGCTAGAACTGATAAATGAATTCAGTAAGGTTGCAGGGTACAAAATCAATGCGCAGAAATTTGTTGTATTTCTATACACTAATAATAAAGCAGCAGAAAGAGAAATGAAAAAAATAATCCCAGTTCCAATTGCACCAAAAGTAATAAAATACCTAAGAATAAACTAGAGATTTAAAGAGGTGAAAGACCTGTACTCTGAAGACTATAAAACACTGATGAAAGAAATTGATGATGACACAAAGAAAGGGAGAGACATTCCATGCTCATGGATTGGAAAAACAAATATTGTTAGAATGCCCATATTACCCAAAGCAGTCTTTAGCAGATTTAATGCAATCCCTATCAAAATACCAACAGCAATTTTCACAGAACTAGAAAACATCCTAAAATTTGTATGGAATTACAAAAGAACGCAAATAGCCAACGCAATGTTGGGATGAAAAAAAAAAAAGGCAAAACATCAAGTTATATTACAAAGCTGGAGTAATCAAAAGAGTATGGTACTGGCACAAAAACAGACACATAGATAAACGGAATAGAAAGCCCAAACATAAACCCATGATTATATGGTCAATTAATCTGACAAAGCAGGAAAGAATATGCAATGGAAAAACATCTCTTCAACAAATGGTGTTGGGAAAACTGGAGAGCTACATGCAAAAGAATGAATCTGGACCACTTCTTACACCACACACAAAAATAAACTCAAAATGGATTAAGGACCTAAATGTGAGACCACAAATCATAAAATATCCTAGAAGAGAGCACAGCAGTAACTTCTGTGGCATAGGCCATTGCAACATTTTTCTAGATGTCTCCTGAGAAAAGGGAAACGAAAGCAAAAATAAACTACTGGGACTACATCAAAATAAAAAGCTTCTGCAAAGCAAAGGAAACAATCGACATAACTGAAAGACAGCCTACTAAATGGGAGAAGATACCTGCAAATAACATATCTGGTAGGAGGTTAGTATCCCAAATATATAAAGACTTTATACAACTCAACACCAAAAAAAAAAAAAAAAAATCAAATAATCCAAATGGGCAGAAGACATGAACAGACATTTCTCCAAGGAAGACATCCAGATGGCCAACAGAAACATGAAAAGATACTTAACATCACTCATCATCAAGGAAATGAAAATCAAACTTTAATGAGATATCAGCTAACATCTATCAGGATGGCTAAAATTAAAAAAAAAAAAGTCAAGAAACAGCAAGCATTAGTGATGATGTGGGAGAAATGGAACCCTCATATTGTTGGTGAGAATGCAAACTGGTGCAGCCACTGTGGAAAAGAGAATAGAGGGTCCTCAAAAAATTAAAAACTGAACTACCATATGATCCAGTAATCACACTAAAAACTGAACTACCATATTATCCAGTAATCACACTACTGGGTATTCACCCAAAGAGAAAAACACTAATTCAAAGGCTATATATGCACTCTCATATTTACTGCAGCATTATTTACAATTGTCCAATTATGGAAGCAGCCCAAGTGTCCACTGATAGATAAATGGATAAAAAAGTTGTGGTATATATACACAATATATGTACACAATGGAATATTAATCACCCATGAAATCCTGCCATTTGCAACAATATGAATAGAACTACACAGTATAATGCTAAGTGAAATGAGTCTGTCAGAGAAAGACAAAACCGTATGATTTCATTCACATGTGGAACTTAAGAAACAAAACAAATGAACAAAGGGGAAAAAATAAAAGAGACAAACCAAAAGACATACTCTTTTTTTTTTAAGATTTTATTTATTTATTTGACAAAGAGAGACACAGCCAGCGAGAGAGGGAACACAAGCAGGGGGAGTGGGAGAGGGAGAAGCAGGCTCCCTGTGGAGCAGGGAGCCCAATGCTGGGCTCGATCCCAGGCCCTGGGCCGAAGGCAGACACTTAAGGACTGAGCCACCCAGGCACCCTAGCATACCCTTAACTATAGAAAACAAATTCATAGTTACCAAAGGGAAAGTCAGTGGGGGGATGGGTGAAATAGGTAAAGGGGATTAAGAGTGCTTATCGTGAGGAGCACTGAGTAATATAAGAAATTTTTAAGTCACTGTATTGTACACCTAAAACAAACATAACGCTGTATGTTAACTACACTGGAATTAAATTAAAATGAAATTAAAATTGAATAAAATAAACAAATGGGAAAAGTGTTAAGATGGGTATCAATCAGTGTATTGAAAATAAAGGAAAACTAAAAGTGTACTGAAACCTTAATCTACAAACAATGACTCTGCGTTCCTGTAGAAATATTTGGTAAAGTAATATTATTACCATTGGGGAGCTATGATGACAATTGTTTGTCCACAATTTATTGGGGGTGAATTATACAATGGGTACTCTGCCTTATTAATGAGATTATTAGGAGCTGTAGTCACAAATAAAGCTCAAATGCTAGTTGCCTAGTGGATACAAGTGTTTTTCCTTAATAGTGTATTTTTCTCAATAGTGTTCTGCCTGATGCGTGTATTTCATTTTTATAATAATTCAGAGCACCACCATCCCTTAGACATTCTGGTCATCTCCATCCCATTGGCTTAAGGGAAAAAGAGATTTCAGAGAGCACATTACTTCATAAAAATGTTGGCTGGGAATTACATATGTGGCTTATGTTCATGTTCCATTAATAAGAACCAGCCTCATAACCCTATACAAATTCAAGAGAGTTGGAAAATGAAATCCCAGTCAGGGCAGTCACCTGCCAGTACCAGCACGGTAATATGGAAAAGGAAGCATCCATTTTTAATACATTATTGACATTACCATTGATACGAAAATATTATCTAATGTAAGTCCCTGGTTAAATATCCTTAAGAGCATTTTAATTTTTGGTTCTGACCCAGAATCCAGGCATACACTGTCATCATATTCCTAAAGTCACCTTTATTTTTCTCTCAAAACCAAGAGATTACCAAGCATTTGTCTTCTAGATGCAAATGACCGAAGCAAACAGGGTAATTTTGGATGGAAAAATAAAACCAATTAAGAAGCATCAGCTTCCTACATAATTGGAAGTTTATCAAATTACTTCCATTTCATTTAGTAGCTATTGCTAGGCAAGTGGGTTCATTAATACATGAACCAGTTAGTGACTGAATAAGTACGTTAGTAATTTCAACATTTGGATACTGAAGGTCATCAAGTGTTATCCATAGAATGAAGAACAGAAGATTAATGTCTACAACTTGGAGACAAGCAAACCTGCAGATATGTTGGTTACACTTTTCATGCTGATTGCTGTAATGGACCAAGAAAAGTGGTATACTGTGGAGATCTCAATCAGCTGAAAACAAGCAACTCCGAAGACAATCCTTGCCACTGCAACCATTTCTGACTAAATTGCTTGTTACCTTTACAAAGCAACCCTATTGGTGCCATTTATTTGTATGTTTTCTACTGCCCTGAGAACAATTCTCAACGTTATATCAGTTCTTGGGGAATCGCTCTTCCTAAACAGGAATCAATCACACATTGTCACAACCCTACATCCAGCACCCACAAGTGCAAGGTGCTCTGGATGGTATCTGCTGCTCCACTTCTATAATCTGTCAGACCACTGAAGTACCTCAAGATATTAGCCCAATTAATGTAAAACTCCTCCAAACCTTATATCTGGAAACAAAGCCTACAACAGAAACGAATAGTTTAAAAGGGAAGATGAAATTAAAAATACCGCAGAGTTCCATCAACTGTTCAGAAACTTGGCAGGCATCGAAACATCCAAGGCTTCCCAAAAAGGTAATATAGGTGCCCATGTGGGTAAACGCAAGAGCAACAATGGAGGGATCTCGCTTATCCAGGGGAAAAAATACGCCTCAGACATAAATGGTGAAATGGTAACAAAGTTAATCAAGCAGAAGATGAGGATAAAATGAACATTAAAAAAAAAAAAAAAAAAAACGGTAACCCTGATCTTCATCCTCTGAGTCAAGGAATGACCCCAACCATTATAACTGGCAAATAAGTTAGAGTAAGAATGATATTCCAGCTCAAGAATTTAAGAGGTCACATTAACAAATATTAATGAACATAAAGTTACATTGAACAGCTGCAATTCCATTGTCTCACTGCACAACAACATGCATGCCATTATAAAGGCATTTGTACAAATACTAAGCTTGTTTTAATTATATATATTTTGAAGTTAGCATTTTTTCAATATTAAATGCTAGAAGAAATTTAGGGAAAGACATTTTCTTTTCCACTTTCTTCAGATGTACAAATTCTACATGAACTTTGAATAACTACTGTTGTTTTAATCACAAATAGAAAATTACTAGTAGAAATCATTATAGCAATCACTAATAGAAAAGTCTCCTATTGGTTTTCAAAGGATAAAGGATTCTGGTAACCACCAGGCATCTTTCGTTATAGCATGTTCTGTGAATTTCTAAAAATACCTAGATTTTTGTTTGCTTGCTCGTTTTACTCAGTAAATGTTTGCACTCAAGATCTTCATCCTCTGCCAACAAAATATAGTGTATACACATCCACATCGTGGGCAGGACCCAGCCTCCCTACGAAGCTCAATGTCACAGTAAATAGCAAGTTTACTCATGTGAGGTTATAAACACAAAATTCCAAAATCTGGGTGAATTATGAAAAAACTGTAAAAGTCTCTTCTAGGGATGCAGAATTTTATTAATAAAATTTGCATAGAAATATTTACTTTCTAAAATGAGCCATGGATTTTACATATTATCTTAGCCATTATGCATTATATATAAATTAATATTTTCATTATATATTACAAGATATTTTGATATGCTACAAATTTACTAATTATTTATGTCATGAGTTCCACTATCTTTAAAAAATATCTTTTATACACTATTTTTTTAAGTTCTATCACATTCCTCAATACTGGAATTTTATCAAGAAAATAAAAAACAGCATGCTGATCAATTTGTTTAAGTCTCTGTTCAATTAAGACTGTATCTTGATCTATAAGGGCCAGAAATTAATCCAAAAAAATTAACTGGTGTATTATTTGTCTGTGAATCTTCTTCATAGTCATGTTAATATTTTTAATTTCTTGTTCCATTCTACTTATATTCTACTGAAATATCACTTTTTACATTAAATTGTTTTCTATTTACAAGTATTGTTTTTAAAAGTTTTTAATCCTTTTTAGCCAATCTTAGATCAGTTTGAGATTTTATGTAAATGTTTGCTAGCACTACTGATAGTAAGGCACAATTCTATAAAATATCTTGGGCTAAGAGAAATTCAAAATTTATTGTCTACCACAAAGAATTATTGTTCATTGTTTATAGCTTATAGCTACTATTCCCAATATGTGTCTGAGAGTGGTTGTTAAATCAAGTTTAATACACATTTCATCAAGACATTCCATTTTGGGGCACATCAAAAAGTGTTGTATGTAAGGACTGAATTGTTTCAAATAATGTCATTGCCATAGACACAGGTAAGGCCATATCTCCTGGTAAAAAATTCAAACTGTGTATTACAACTGGCACAAAGAACATGTCTGGATTGGGCTAAAAATCTGGCTTATCCATACTTTTCTTCACCAACACAGTGTCATTTCATAAACCTGTCCCTTCCAATCTTTTAAACAAATGCATGAAACTGGAAGTTGTTCTTTTAATAATTAATGTAAGCCAATGCTACATTTTTTTGTATAACAATGGAAACATTAATTAATTTCAACTTCCTTGCTTTTTCTGACTGGAATTTCACCATTTATTAATATTAATTATTCAACATAACTTTTGTCATTGACACAAAGTGAATAATATTTACTTTGATAATTTCATTTAGACTCTTTTTTCTCACTTTATCTACTACTAATTAAAAATCTCATGTAATATTCTTCATTCTGTTTCATTGTTTTTTGAACTTTCTACATGTTCAAACTTCTATATGTTCAAACAACAGGAGATCTAGGGGCGCCTGGGTGGCGCAGTCGTTAAGCATCTGCCTTCGGCTCAGGGCATGATCCCAGCATTCTGGGATTGAGCCCCACATCAGGCTCCTCCACTAGGAGCCTGCTTCTTCCTCTCCCACTCCCCCTGCTTGTGTTCCCTCTCTCGCTGGCTGTCTGTGTCAAATAAATAAATAAAATCTTTAAAAAAAAAACAGGAGATCTAAAGGAGGGAAGAATTTTCTTTATAACTGATACATGGTAGGGAAGCCAGCCAGCAAAGAAACTGCTTTCAAAGACTCAGCAGAGAAGGAATCTTACAGGAGTTTGGTTGTCAAAGCCACTGTGAGGACAAGTAGCAGAGGTTTCTGAAAGTCCACAAAGTTTCAAGGGTTCTGGCAGGAAAGTTTTTTCTAAAACAAGTTATGGATTGCAGTGATTATGAACCAAAGGGCCTCAGCATTTTCCTGAAAAAAGTTCTGATAGTTCTTTCTTAGTAACTTAGTTTTAAGTCAAGATCAAGTCGACTTTTCTACCTGGAATGAATGGGCCCAGGGGAAAATGTTATGATAAAAGAAGGATTCAAGATAGTTTAGAAAAGTACAGATTTTTTTAGGGCACAAATTGCAACGTGATGAGAAATAAGAAGTTTGGTTGGAAAATTATACTTTGTCACACAAAAATCTATTGCTTTTATTTTATTTTATTTTATTTATTAGCAAAATAAGGACACTCTTATTTTTTTTAATTGTGGTTAACTGAACATAACGAAAAAATAAAAAAATAAAATCTATTGCATTTATGAGAAGATTCGCTTGTGGAAAAAAAATCAGAAAAAATATTTGAGGAGTTGGTCTTTTCTCTCATTTAAGCACTCTTCTACCCAAAAAGCACCCCAGTCTTCCAAGTAGTGTCTACTGCAGAAGTCACCAATCATAATATGTCCCTGCCTTCAGATCATGGCTGTTAGTTGGAAAGACATGGGGCAGGAGATGTGAGGAAGCTTTTCTCTAAGGCTTGAAGGGTGAGAGTCAGAAGACTGGACATGTACACTATGGATCTGGCTCTGCCAGCACCAGATGGTTGGGGTTCCAAGCAGTAAAAGTGTCCGTGCTTCCTTTAATACATATATTTGTGTGTGTGTGATTGTGAGATACACAGCCTTTAATTATGGAGCCTAGATCATGAGCCGGTTATACTTCTCTTCAAACATGCTATTAATGGTCAAGATAAAGTAACTCAATCATAGTGAAAAACAGAATTAGATACTGCTTATAATAAGGTCAAGACTGTAAAGTTATTTCCCTCTTAATGAAATTTGTTTGTAACTCTTACAGAATATACTTTGAACCAGCCATCCAGTTATTTTGTGTGCCATGTGGTTAAACAAGAGAGTAAAAGCTTACTGCCATCAAAATAAATATCCCTGGTTGGCACTACTTCAGTAATTTACCTAGCCTAAGGTCATTCTAAAGCAGTTTAAATGCATCATTAATCCACAATCCTCTAAAACACTAAAATACTTAAATAAATTACAATGGAGTAGGATGAGCCAGAAGATAGGAAAAAACTGTCAAGACATGATACATTTAAATGATGCAAAAAAAAAAAGTCTCTAAGACTCATGAATAAATTATTGCTAAAGTGAAAGGCAGGATGAAGAGCCTAAAGGACATGATACATCCAGTTTTATTTTGTCCAGAAAGATTAAGAAAATGAATCTTGGATTTTCACCTTTCTACTTGTGCAGTTTCATTCACTTAGTTTTAACCTTGGCAACTTAAATTTTCATGTTCATTTTTATCATATCTTCTTGTTCTTATTCCAATCTTTTTTTATTCCCTTGACTGCTGTCCTTTTATTGCTAGCAATCTGTAGTATACATCAATCATACCTTTGTGTGTGTTCATGTGTGTGTGTGTTTTGGAAGTGGGGGACATAAGTAGGGTTACCATGATTGAAGCTGGCATAACTATAAAAAATTAAGGAAGAGGCAACGAATTAGAGACACAAATTTACGAAATATAGATCACCAAGGACTTTATTTTCCCTTAAGTCAACAGATACCCCCAAAATATCTTGTAATTACGTCTTGCTTTCGGATGAACATCTGACCAATCAGTAAGGCAGATAAAAAAAAAATCAGAAATTGCAGAATCGTATGCAAATTTATGAACAAGCTTAGAAGTTCATTAAGGCATGGATTCCGAGGAAGCAGGTTTTAAAAGGACTAGAAACATTCAGTACTAAGAGCTCTTCTCCTGACTTCTTCCCTATTATGACAATGTCATGACTGTCTGCCGGTTCCTTTGTTCAATGTGCCTCCCCACATCCCCAAATTGGCAAGCCTTTCTATTGTTTTATCTGAACTATTACATGAAAAAATTATTCTGAACTTTTCTTTCTTATGTTTGAGGTTTATCCCTTGTATGGCAGGTCATGGCCTGGGCTGTCATAGGCCAGAATACTCAGTATAGAGCAGGGACTCCTGTGACTGAGGGAAAAGAAAGGCTTTAGGTGGCGGAGTGGATCTTGGAGCGTTCATGCAGCTCCACCCCCGCCCAGCAGGGGGTCAAACACACAGACTCAGAGAGCTGAATGGTGGTTGCCAAGGGCTGGGGGAGGAGGGGTAGAGACTCGCTCTTGAAAGGTATAAAATTTCAGTTATGCAAGATGATTAAGTTGTAGACATCTGCTGTATAATATTGTGCTTATACTTAACAATGCTGTATTGTACACTTAAAAATTTAAGAAGGTGATCTCACGTGGAGTGTTCTTATAACAACAATAACAATAAAGCAAGCATGCCTGCGCTTTCTTTACTCCTGTGACCTAGCATATTCCTTACTGTTGACCACCAAATTCTACGGTTCCCTGTAAAGAACTAGGGATCAAGGACATGCCTCCATTCTATGTACATTTCTTGTTTCTGGTTTACACTGACAATCTTCCAACTTGGACCACCACTTCGTTGCCTAGCCGAACTTCTTTATACTTTGTAAAGTCAAAAAATATGAACCAAAAAAACCCACACCTCTAACTGGTGTTAAGAACTCTTGTTTTGAACAGAAATTCATAAACAAAATATTCATGTAATTTTGTCACAAGGAATAAACAATAGGATATGTTTAACTCAAAAGCCATTGTCCAATATCTATGATGCCCATGGCACTGGTGGAAAGAAAAGAAAGAAAAAAAAGAAAAATGAACAAAAATACATTTATTGTCAAATGCCTTTGTAGCTTACTTAGCAAGCTAAGTGTATGCGTGTGTGTGTGCGTGCATACATATTTGAAGTAAAGACGAGAATGATAAATTTGAAACTTTTTAGCCCACAATAAAAACAAAGAAATAGATAAAAGAGTAGAGGGCTAAGGTATACAGAAAACTCTTAATAAAAAAAGTTATACCAAATGAGCCCAGCATTTATCTTGGAGCTTCAATGACAAAAAATGTTTTTCTAATCTCTGAGAGTAATTTCTCAAGGATGATTTGATGGGAGACTTGGGTAAACATTTCTAAATGGGGAATGCAGTACATAATTAATAATATTCTCACGGGCATTTTTTCCTTTACATTATTCTGAAACAATCTTAAACTTCAAAACAGCTGTAACTACTTTACAAATATATATATTTTTTCCCTGAATCATTTGATAATAAGTTTGTGATGTGATGTCCTATCACCGTAATTACTGACATCCTCCTACATAATCACTATACAGCCATCAAAATCAGGACACTAACACTGATTCATTATCATCATTTAAAACTCAGATCCCACCAAATTTCACCATCTCCCAAAATATCCTTTATAGAAAAATGACCTAGCTTCAGAACCATGCATTGCATTTAGTTATCATGTTTCTTTCCCTTCATTCGGTCTGGATTAGGTCTTAGACTTTCCTGAAGATTGTAAGCCAGTTATTTTATATGTCACGTTGGGTTTCTCTCTGCTGTTTCATATGACTCAACTCAGGTTATGTCTCCCACAATTTCAATTTGCTGTGATCATTTTAATCAATCACTTACTAATTGTGGTGTCTGCCAGTTTTCTCCATTGTAATATTGTTCATTTTTCCTCTCTGAAATTATTACATACTTAACTTGTGCAGTTATAGCTGTATTCCTTTTATATTTGTATTACAAAACATGAGTTCATAGATCTCTCCAATTCCAGACTGACATCTCAGGATTCACTCTAGTTGTTCTTCCTTTCCACATACATTCCTTTAACTTAGCTTTTCTTTTCCTTAATATGTTCACTTATTTGATCTATCCCCCTGTATTCAAAAAATCTCCCGTCACCAAACTTCTTCGTGCCCCAACACTCTCGTGCCAAAGGCTCCCTCACTTTGCCAAGGTCCCGACATATCAAACCAGGTAGTCCCGCACAGATACGTCCCCCTCATTTGCCTGAGCTCTGACATCCAGCTGAATTAGGCAGACACTCACTCCACCTGCTTGGGTTGCAAAAGCCTGTACTGGGCCCCACTCCTGACCCGGGTGGGCACACCTCTCATGCTGCTGGGGATCTAACACCCTGTGCCTGGCCTGTATCTCTTCTTGTGGGTATGGGCATCCTTCTCACCTGGTAGGCCTCCAACAACCCTCCTTGCACACTGCTGCTTTCCTCCACCTCAGTGTGGATGCCTACCATACTCTCTGGGCCTAAATTGTTTGGGAAGGGAGACAAGAAAGGAAGGGAGTGCTTAGTAAGATTTTAAGAAATAAATAATTAAGATGTTCTATTTTTGTTCATTCTTTATGATTTAACCTCAATAAATATTAAGGATATAATAGATAATAAATACAATATATAATAATATATACTAAGAGTCCCAGAGTGATGCGTTCTAAGTGCATCGCTTTCTGGTTGTGTAATAATTTCACTGGCCTTTGTTCCTTGTTTCTGGGATACAGTCTCTAAATCTTTAGATTTTCCAAAGTGATAGGAGTGTATTTGCTATTCATGGTGAATCTTGATAGGTTATGTTAGGTAGGTGACTCATGCGGCCCTTAGCTTAAACTAAGAAGATGACTCAAGATGGGTACTGGCCACACCAGATAAACCAAAAACATGATTTGAATCACATAATATTTGTCTGACCTCTGGGGAGAGAGGTGGGGCCAGAGATTAAGTTCGACATCATGATCTTGGCCTAATGGCCAACGATTCAATCAGTTGTGCCTATGTATTGAAAAGTCAATGAAACCTCTGGACGGCAAGCTTGGGTGAGCTTCCCTAGTTGAGAATATCTGCACATTGTTGTGTCAATAGGGCTGATGCTTCCTGACTTCATGGGGAGAAAACAAAAGAAGTTTCATTTTGGAGACCCTCCTAGACCTATGTGTCTCTCTCTTTGGTTAGTTCTGATCTGTATACTATGGTACAGTAAAACTGTAATCATATCTGCAGCTCTTTCCTGAGTCCTGAGAAACATTCTAGTAAATTATAGAATCTTAGGGGGTAGTAGGTACCCCCAGATTTTTTAGTTAGCTGGTCAGGAGTGAGGTGATGGGACTCCTGATCTTACAGCTGCAATTGTCTGAGATCACATCAGTTTTGTGGAGGACGGTGTTCTTAATTTGTGAAGTTTGGCCTATCTCTGGGTAGATGGCATTAGAAGTCATTTCACTGGTAATTTGGATAAACTATAGAATTTGATGAATACACACACACACACACACACACACATCTCAGAACACGCTTGCCCTACAAATGCTATCTAAGTATACTACTTGAAACCAACAGATAAACAAATTTTTAAAATAAAAAAGTCTGCATTCAAGACTAGATTATGGTAGGCTGTGAAACCATGGGGAAGCAATAAATATGCATGTTTTTCTCATACAAATTTCCTAATACTGCTCATTTGTATAGTAATTGGTTTTTCAGATTAAGGAGAAATGGTGGAAATCTATGACTTCTAGCAAACTCAACTGAAAGCCATTTTGGAATTAATATGATTTGCAAGTGTCTTTTGGAAACAAAGCCCAGTATATATTTAGGGACTGCCTCTATACGACATGCAGAGTTGCCTTAAAGCAATAACTTTCAATCCTGAATGCAACTCAGAATTACCTCAGAAGCTAAAAAAAAACAAAAAAAAAAAAAACAAAAAAAAGGGCCATTGATAGTGTCCCATTCCTGGATACTCTAAATTGACTGATCTGAGGAGGCCTGAACATTGCTGTTCTTTAAAAGTTTCCCTAGGTGATTCTGATGCACTCACAGGATTGAGAGGCAATACTATACAGAAGAATATATAATTTGTATTTTATAAATATTACCATAGCAAAATTATCCTTTTTAAGACTCGCCTATCATCACAGCCTACCTGGTGACTAGTGACTGAATGCTAGGTTCCTTACTTTATTTTGTAGGAACCGGATTCATGCTTTAAAAGTATGTAAATAATCTAGGGGGACCAGAAAAGGAGCAGAAAAGTGGTAAGGACTGGGCAGGCAGACCTGTAGAGAGATACTAAAGGTCCAGGATAATATGGACCTAATAAGAGAATGTTTAGAGCAAAATGGAAGGATAATGAGTTAATAATCTGAAAACTATCAAAAAATGTCTTTAGCTAATTCCTTCAAAATTAGAAAGCTTTTATAGTCTAGTCAAGTGACTATGGCACAATTATCCCAGGTTTTCATTTCAATTCAACTTCGCCATGGAATATTAATATCTTCTATATGGAATTTTTATTTAATAAAATATTGAAGTAGTTACTATTATCACAGGATAACAAATCCTGTCTACAGTCTGGCAAATGAATTACATGGACATCATCATTTATGCTGAAGGTAAAATTTATCTGAACCTCAAATTGTATTTAAAGGCTATAAGCATAATTTATAAAAGAATCATTCATACATAAATGCACACACATATATTTATAAAATATGACATAGGTAAATATTAAAAGAAGTATAAGTGGTCTTCTGAATCTCATAGCTCTATAATGTTAAATTATATCTTATATGAACATATAGTATGTTTCTCCATTTTACTGTTAATACTTATGAATTTTATAATATTAAAGTCCAGTCCATTATCTCTTTTTGACAGCAAAGTATAATGAATGTTAATATATTAATTCTAATTTCCAACCAGATAAGTGAAAACACAAAAGCATCAAATGCAGGCATTCTTAATAAATGAGTAGTATATCCTGCCTACTTTATCTATACTAGCATTTCATGAGAGATATAAATGAGGGGAATAAGTTCTTTCTACCTGGATTTGCAATTCAATTCACCATCAACTTAGCCTAACCATTGGCAGATGCAGCAACACAATTCAGTAAATGTTTACTAAGATTTCAGAAAATAAACAGTGTTTCTATATTAGTATTAAAATGACTAAATTCATGGGTATGCACTCAACCAGTGCATAGAGGGAAAATAAAATTTTAAATGCATTATAACAAAAAATTAAAAGACTGAAGACCAATTAGATTTCAACTTAAAAAGCTATAAGAAAGTAGCAGATTAAACTCTAAAAAGAAGATACAATAAATCTCAAAAATCAAAGAAATAGAAAAACATAACAGTGGAAGGACAAAAATAAAGTCACTAGCTGTTTCCCTGAAAGGATATAAAACTTATCTCCTGAATAGCAATCATGATAAAAAGAAAAAGAACATTCAAATTATCATAATAACAAAAATGAAAAGATATTATTAGTAAAGGAAAAATACATTACAAATATAAGAGTGACAACCTTATACTAATAAATTTGAAGATGAAATTAGGCAGTGAAATAATTTGTGAAAGACCACTTATCAAAACTAACTCAAAAAGAAATAGAAAATCGGAACAGTTCAATGTATATTGAAGAAATTAATTTCATAATATAAAATGTTATTAAAATTTAAACAAAATAGGGGCAGCTGTGTGGTTCAGTCGGTTAAGTGTACAACTCTTGATCTCAGCTCCGATCTTACTTGATCTCAGGGTCATGAGTTCAAGCCCTGTGTTGGGCTCCACACTGGGCATGGTGCCTACTTAAAAAAAAAAAATCAAACAAAATAACCTATTCGATTTCCACATGGCTCCATCAGAGAATTCATCCAAACATATAAGGAAAAAAAATCAATTATACAAACATACAAATAGAGTAGAAAAAGTGCAAACACTACCTAACTTAATCCATGAAACTAGGGTAATCTTAAGATTACCAATACCAACACGTGGGAACTGCATTACAAAAATAAAAGAAGATTATATCCCCATGACTTGGGAACATTCTCCCAAAAATCCTTAATAAAATATTAGTAAATCAAACCTAGGAATATTAGGTTAATTCCAGGAATGTATGATTAGTGTAATATCTAAAACTCAATCAGTCTAATTTCTCACAAGAACAAGAAAAAAATGAAAATAACCACAATACCTTCTCAAAAGATACACAGAAGGCATTTCACAGAACTCAATATTAACGTATGAAAAATGATCTAGCAAGTTAGTAACAGAAAGAAATTTTATTTTTATATTGAATAGTGCAATACTGAAACCCCATTTCTTAAAATCAGAAATTATACCAGGATGGGTATCATACTATTATGCTATTACTACTCAAAATTATAAAATTATACTGGAGTCCTAGCCATTAAATACAACTATACATTAAATGTATCAAAATATAAGTATGTATTTTAATATATATGCATATTTACATATATTCATCTTAAATAGCATTTTCATTTTAAAATAGCACCAATTATATGTTTACATATACATGCATTTTAAAAAGCATCAAAAGCCTCAAATAACTAAAACTGTATATGACAAAATATATACAAAATCTCTATTCAGAAATTAGCAAAATATTATGGGGATAATGAAATAAAACCTACATTATTAAATGTAGATGTTTATATTCATAATCTAATTATAATTTATAATTATACTTAATAGGTTTATTTATGTTTATATATTAAAAATTAAAATATTATAAAATTAATATATGCTTTTAATTTCATCTAAAATATTTTTTTCTTTTCCTTTTTTTTTTGAATATTGGCATGTTGATTCTTAAAACTATATGAGAATGCAAATGATGAGAAAACTCAGTCAATGATGAAGAACAATAATGAAAGACATATAGAGATATCAAAACTCATTTACTGCTCCTGCAATTAAAACAGTGTGACACAGCACAAGGAATTAAAAAGATAATTGAAATAAAAATAAATCCATATACATTTACTCATCTGATTTACGGCTAAGATTTCATTCAATATATTGGAGGGAAAAGATGTTCTTTTCAGTATAAAGTTTCTGCATCAATTGCATATGCATATATAATAAAAAGGAATCATGTTCCTATCTCACATCACACAAAAAAATCAATTCCAGAAGACTTATACTTATCTAAGTGTAAATATTAAAACAATAAAATTTCCAAAGATAACATAGGACATTTTGGGGCACGTGGGTGGCTCAGTCAGTTAAGCATCGGACTCTTGATTTTGACTCAGGTCATGATCTCAGGGCCATAGAATTGAGCCCTGGATAAGGCTTTGTACTCAGGGCAAAGTTGGCTTGTCTCTCTCCCTCTGCTCCTCCCCACAATCACACACTCTGTGGCTCTTTCTCTAAAATAAATAAATAAAATCTTTAAAAAATATATTTAAAAAATATACCATAGGACATATTTTAAATGAGTTAGATAGAAAGATTTTTTTTTAAAGATATATTTATTCATTTGAGACACAGAGCATTCACATAGGGAAGGGGGGCAGATAAACTCAAGCAGACTCCACACAGAGCGGGGAGCTTGTCTTGGGGCTTGATCCCATGACTTTGAGATCACAACCTGAGATGAAACAAAGAGTTGAAAGCTTAACTGACTCTGCAACCCAGGTGCCCCAACAAAGATTTCTTAAAACACAAAAAACACTAATCATAAATGATTGCTAAGTTGAACTTCATAAATAACATAATTAATTTTGCAAAAATATGACATTTACAGTGGTAACAAAAATAAATTAAAAAGGACAAATTTAGCTTAAATTAAGTTGTGTGAAATCATTAAAGTAATATTTTTATTTTTTAATGATTTTTTATTATATTATGTTAGTCACCATACAGTACATCCCCGGTTTCCGATGTAAGGCTCGATGATTCATTAGTTGTGTATAACACCCAGTGCACCATGCAATACGTGCCCTCCTTACTACCCATCACCGGTCTATCCCATTTCATTAAAGTAATATTATAATCTTTTTTAAAGAAACAAAAATTCCAAACAAATAAAGGCATATGCCATGTTAAAGAGACATATCGGTTAATGCATAAGTATTTTATCATCTTGAATATAAATCATCCCATAACTTCCAGTGGGTTGGGAACATGGTGGCAGAGTAGGAGGACATTAGGTTCACTTGGTCCCTTGAACACAATGAGATAACTATTAAATCATCCAAAATACCCCAGAAATCAACCTGAAGACTGACAGAATAAACTCCACAGCTAAAGGCAGACAATAGGCCATATCAAGGAAGGTAGGAAGTACAGAGATATAGTTTGGGAGAGAAACAGATTGTGGCTGCCCCAGCAGGGAGGAAGCCATGGTTTTGGAGATAGGCAAGAGATAGACTAGCACAGAGGGGAACCCATATGGGGAAGATAAATCCCCAGAGCAACTGTGTCTTGGAAAGCAAGAGAGCCTACATTTTTTAAGTTTTTTGCAACCAGAGGGGCTTAAAAGCTTGTTAAAGGGTGGGCTTGGCTCAGGAAGACCCTGGAGAATAGTGGGGCTATTGAAAAGAAGGCAGGCAAACAGCCTTGGACATAGTGTGGAAACATCGATCTGAAGAGCTCTTAGGGCATAAAGAGGGAAGGTTACTTGCTCGTCTTGGAGCATGTCCCAGAGAGGCAGCATTCACAGAGAGAACTCTCCAGGAACACAGGAACTGGCAGGTGCCATTTCTACCCCCTACCTCTCAACATAAGCACAAGGCCACTTGCAGGAACCAGTACAGCACAAACACTCCCTAGCCAACTTGCTTACACCAAGCCTCACACCCCTGTGCCCTAGTGGAACCATCCTTCCCAATCAGGCTTGCCTTAGTCACAGCATGGCAGATACCCTCCCCCATAAAACCAGCCAAAATCCCCGCCGATGCTGCATTTCTCCACCCCGGCAAGAGGTCTCATTTCACAAGAAGATCATAGTACACCCCGTTAAAACTTGCTGCCCTCAGTCAGGGAACAAAACAGGCCAAGAGAGCCTCTACAGATGACTGGCCTGAAGGATAAAGCAACCAGGACACAAGAGAAAGCATACAGAGCACACTGGCAACACTCCTTGAAGTGCCAGGCCGTGGGGAACAGTGGCACTACACTGCAGGGCACTACAGGACCTCTTCTTCATAAAGCCATTTCCCTCAAGCACAGGAGATGTAGCTGACTTTTCTAACACAGAGAAACAGGCACAGAGAATTAGAAAAAAATAATGAGAAGATAAATGAATTTGTCCCAAATGAAAGAACAGAACAAGGCCAAGGCCAGAGATCTAAGCAAAACAGATATAGATAACATATGATTAAAATAATGATCCTAAAGGTACCTACAAGATCTGAGAAAAGTGCGGAAAAAAGACTGAAGTCATACCATGCATCTCTTCTGACAACAATGCTATGAAACAAAGCAACCAAAAGAAAAAAATCTGGAAAAAGCACAAATACACGGAGATTAAATAACATGCTACTAAACAATGAATGGGTCAACCAAGAAATCAAAGAGAAACCCAAAAGCAAATGGAAATGAAAATGAAATCACAAGGGCCAAAACCTTTAGCACGCAGCAAAAGAGACTCTAAGAGGGAAGTTTATAGCAATACAGGCCTACCTCAAGAAGCAAGAAAAATCTTAAATAAACAAGCTAAACTTATACTCAAAGGAGCTACAAAAAAACAACAAACAAAACTAAAAACCAGCAGAAGGAAGAAAATAATAAAGATTATAGCACAAATAAATGATATAGAGACTAAAGAAACAGTAGAAAAGATCAAAGAAACAAGGAGCTGGTTCATTGAAAAGATAAATGTAATTCATAAGCCTCTAGCCAGACTCATCAAAAAACAGAGAAAGGACTCAAATAAAAAAAAAATTACAAATGAAATGGTAGACATAATAACCAATGCCATAGACATACAAAATCAAAATATAGAAATCTGTTGCATTTCTATACACTAATAAAGAAGCAGTAGAAAGACAAATTAAGAAAACAATCCCATTTACAACTGCACCAAAAGTAATAAAAGAGCTAGGAATAAACTTAACCAAGGTGAAAGACCTATCCTCTAAAAACTATAAAACACTGATGAAAAAAATTGAAGACAACACAAAGAAACGGAAAGACATTCCATGCTCATTGATTGGAAGAACAAATATTGTTAAAATGTCCACACATTCCAAAGCGATCTTTAGCAGATTTAATGCAATCCCTATCAAAATACCAATAGCATTTTTCAGAGCAAGAACAAACAATCCTATAATTTGTATGGAACCACCAAAGACCCTGAATAGCCAAAGCAAACTTGAAAAAGAAAAGCAAAGCTGGATATCACAATTCCACTTCAAGCTATATTACTAAGCTGTAGTGATCAAAACAATATGGTACTGTCACAAACACAGACACAGAACCAAATAGAAAATCCAGAAATAAACCCACAATTATATGGTCAATTAATCTTCAACAAAGCAGGAAAGAATATGCAATGAGAAAATTCGATGGTCTCTCCAGCAAATGGTGTTGGGAAACTGGAGAGCTACATACAAAAGAATGAAATTGGACTACTTTCTTATACCATACACAAAAATAAACTCAAAATTGATGAAGGAACTAAATGTGAGACCTGAAACCATAAAAATCCTAGAACAGAACCCAGGCAGTAATTTTTCTGACATTGACCATAGCAACAGTTTTCCAGATCTGTCTCCTGAGGCAAGGGAAATAAAAGCAAAAATAAACCACTGGGACTACATCAAAATAAAAAGCTCCTGCACTGCAAAGGAAACAATCAACAAAACTAAAAGGCAACCTACCAAATGGGACAACTTACTTGCAAATGACATATCTGACAGCATTAGTATCCAAAATATATAATGATATTTTACAAATCAACTCCCCGAAACAAATAATCCAACTAAAAATGGGCAGAAGACACTGACAGACATTTTTCCAAAGAAGACATCCAGATGGCCAACAGACACGAAAAGATGTTCAACATCACTCATTATCAAGGAAATGCAGATTAAAATTATAATGAGATATCACCTCACACCTGACAGAATAGTTAGAATTAAAAAACACAAGAAACAACAAGTGTTGACAAGATTGTGGAGCAACAGGGACCCTCTTGCTGTTGGTGGGAATGCAAACTGATGCAGTCACCATGGAAAACAGTGTGGAGCTTCTCCAAAAAGTTAAAAATAGAAAAAATACCAAGACTTATTTAAAATCTATCTAATTAAGATTACACTGGCTCATGGTTATATAAGTAGGTTAAAAAAAAAAGTCAAAAGGAAATCTACAAATACAGAGAAACACTGTACAACAGAGTTAGCTTTGATAATCACAGATAATAAATCAATCAGTCAGCTAATGGTATTAGGACAATTAACACCATTTACAAAGTAATGAAATAAGACACATCATGACTAATAAGAAAATGATTCCTCATTTTATAGATGTGTAAAATGAGATCTATTTACTACACAAATTCCCCAAAGCTGGAAGTATTGAATTTTTAAATTCAGGCCCTCTTCCCCAAAGCCTTTGTATTATATATTGCATTATATAAAACATCAGTATAGTGACAACCACAAAGGAAGGTTGAAGAAGTTGACTTGATTAAAATGAAAAAATTAAAAATATTCCGTATGATATCAAAGTATTCAAAATCAAAAAGAATTGTAAATGAATAAGTGAATAAAATATATAAATGACTAAAATAAATAATTAAATGAATGAATAAAATAACCAAAAAAGATTTGATATTGCAAACACATAATGCTAAACAAAAAAAAGAAAAATGATAAGAAATCAACAATACTATACACTTATACACTTAGGCTAGCCATATATAAAATAAACATATAAATATATTTACAGGAATGTTGGATACAAAATTATAATAATTGTTACAGATCTAGAAATGAGAGAGGCATTCACATAAGGAGTGTTTAGTAATAGAGGCTGGGGTTTCTTCAATTATATTTGTTCTGTATTATCTCTAAAAATGAGAACAGGCACACTACATTTTCCATATTTTTTAATGTCTGAAATATTTCTTAATAAATATAAAGACAAAAGGATTTTGACTGGCCCTTGAGCAATTGTTAAACCATAATTTTTACCACCAAAGTTCATAAGCTCACCTCTATGTTGGTGAGGACTGGACAGGACTGACAGTTAGTGCAGAATCAGAAGAAACAGTGAGTAGTTTCCAAAAGATGGGATGTAAAACCATATGGAGGACAATCAGCTATTTTTACAAAATTAAATATATAATATATATTTGTATACTAATATAAATATATATATTATATATTATATATTATATATTTCTATATTAAAATATATTTTATATATTATATATTTTATATATTAAATATATATATTTGTAAATATATATATATTTCCATGAAGCACTTTTCTAAGTCAGAGCACAACCCTAGCTTCTTGTGGATCTGATGTCAAGTTAAGGGTCTCAGTGCCCGCATCACTGAGGCATACTAGAAGAGAGAACGTCTTGAAGCAGGAAATTCTATCACTGTTATTATCGGTAGTATTATTTTGTGATGCCTCATGGCTAAATAATAACACCACCTTACTATTACCTTCAATTCTAAATATTACACAGACTCTAATGAGTGCATAGATATTGTAGTCAATATTCCCCCTTCCCCTTCTTATTGACTGCACACAAATTACAAGAACTTTCCAGAAATTTTTTTCATCTTTGTTTATAACAAATCGATAGTTATTATTAATATTAGCTATTACTATTTTAAAATGAGAAGACTAATGAAAAAATAAATCTGATAGGTTGTCTTTAAATGACAAAATCCATCATAAAATTTACTTCCCCGTTACTAAGTAATTAAAATTTAGGTACTTGCAGACCTACACAGATGACAATATATAAAACTAAATTATTATTTATTAATCAAATAGACATAAATATATTTTGTGTTCTCAAGATATCACAATGAATAATTAGAGACTCCCAATTGTTTTAAAAAGTAATGCTGTATCCATAAATATTAAGAATACAATATAATGATCTATGCCACTATAGATAGTGAATATTACATTTATAGTATATAGCCAATCTGCTTAATTAATATATTTGCAGCTTAGTAACATCTATTTCATATTATTAAACTATAGATATAAACTACAAAACATAAATAAAAATGCAAAATAATCTCACCTCCAGCACATTTTAAATAATAAACATTAAAACAGAACCATCACATGTACACATGCAGAGATAGACACATACACAACTACACATATAACCAGACCAAACAACCTAGCGGAACTAAGGAAGACATTTTCTGTTTTTCTATAGCACTTTGTATATTTTTTAAAGTAGAGCAGTGTGTTCTACTCTTGCAGGGTCATAAATTGAGAATCACAGAAAATTAAATAGAAAATGAGCTGATGACCTCATAAATCCTTTTGAACTTACTCCTAATCTCTAAGTAATGCATTTGTCAACCTTTTTTTTCCAAAACGTAAACACAGAGTGAAGAATGTTCTTTAGTGATAAAACTACATGTGTGTTGCCTTTAGTTCCGGTGGTTCTCTCTCTTTGCTAACTATGACACAGATATTGCCTCTTGTGGCTAAACATCCTTTTTACAAGGTTCTTCAATTGAAATAACTTTACTTCACACTCCCCGGGAAAACAAAACAAACAACAACAACAAAGCACTCCCTAGGACTCTATAGATACCAGCCCTGAATCTTTATCTACACATGTCTGACTTACACCTCTTGCCTGAGCCAGTAATATAGGGGACCACTCTGCATAATTTTCTGGAGACACATCTTTAAGGGATACATGTGTACTTTCCAGGCACTAGTATTTCCTGTTCTCTCCCTAAAATCTATGGACCATCACATATTGTAAATGTGTGTAAAATATAAAATCTATTAACTAGTTTTTTGGGGTTTTTTTAAAAAGATTTTATTTATTTGAGAGAGAGAGTGAGCGAGAGAGCACGATCGGGGGAGGGGCAGAGGAAGAGGCAGACTCCCCACTGAGTAGGGAGCCCCTTGGCTTGATCCCAGAACCCCAGGATCCTGACCTGAGCCAAATGCAGACACTTAACCAACTACTACTATAGGCGCCCCTAAACTAGTCGTTATTGTGTAGTCTCAACAAGTGTAATGTAAAAGAAAATCCTATATACCTTCATTATGTTTATTTCCCTACAGATGAAGGATTTGGAAAAGTTTACTAGCATGGTTATTCTAAATTTACCAAATCAATCTCAGGTTCCAGTGTGACATTTCCAATGGAGAGATGTACTAGCGACACCTTTGCAAACCAGGTTGTTTATATGTATGTGTATATATATGTAAAAATAAACTTCATAAGCCCCAGGAAAATAGAGAGGTGAACCAGGCCTAGGCTTGAATGTTAACTCACTTTGTGTGATTTTGGCAAACCACATCTTTGCTTAGCTTCCTCATCTGATTTGAAAGAAAGTTAAACAAGATTATTTTATCTATCTTGAAATAGTTATCAACAACATTTGGTAAGTGGAAAAATGATACTTGGTTTAAAATATTTGTACTCAGAATCATAGTATGTCCTGAAATATGAGGTGGGTTTTTTGCTGTCGCTATTGTTATTGTTTTTTATTTTTGTTGTTCTACTTTTTTTTTTCCCCACTATAGCATCTGCTTACAGACTACTTGCCAAGTATAGTCAGGAAATATGAAGACTTGGCTGAAAAAAAAGTTAATTTAGTAACTGAAAGAAATCTTTTTTTTTTTTCAAATAGTTTCTCAACTCATGACAAGAGAATGAAAAAAGGCATGCAAAATGTTATACAAAGGAGATAACATTGCATATTTTGCTTAGCATTTTCAAATAATCAAAATAGTTTTGCTAAAATTGTGTTTCTCTAGACAAAATCAGCATGGGTTACAGTAACACAGCTATTTGATGGGAGAAATTAAAAAATATATATGTATGTCCTAAAATAATTCATATAATTCAAATTTTTTCTTTTTTTAATATTTTATTGATTTATTTGACAGACAGCATAAGCAGGAAGAGTGGCAGGCAGAGGGAGAGGGAGAAGCAGGCTCCCCATTGAGCAGAGAGCCTGACATGGAGCCCTGAGATCATGACCTGAGCCAAAGGCAGATGCTTAACTGACTGAGCCGCCCAGGCATCCTCAATTTTTTTCTTTTAATAGACAGGACTAAATGTTTAATCAGTGGGCCAAAGGCTGTGCTAATATAGATTCCTATGCCAAGCCTAATTCAACAATAGGGAAATCTGATGTCATATTTTAACTTGGACAACACTATTAACAAATAGCAGTTGAAAGACAAGGATGTCCACACTTGTCACTTTTATGCAACATAATACAGGAAGTCCTAGCCACAGCATCAGACAACAAAGAAATAAAAGGCATCCAACCTGGTAAGGAAAAGGTAAAACTCTCACAATTGCAGATGACATGATATATATAAATATATAGGAAATCCTAAAGACTGCACAAAAAATTACTGGAAGTGATAAATGAATTCAGTAAGGTCGCAGGACACAAAAATCAATATACAGAAATTTGTTGCATTTCTTTTTTTTTTTTTTAATTTTATTTATTTATTTGACAGAGAGAGAGACAGCCAGCAAGAGAGGGAACACAAGCAGGGGGAGTGGGAGAGGAAGAAGCAGGCTACCAGCCTAGGAGCCTGATGCGGGGCTCGAACCCAGAACACCGGGATCACACCCTGAGCCAAAGGCAGACGCTTAACGACTGCACCACCCAGGCGCCCCATCTGTTGCATTTCTATACACTATCAATGAAGCAGCAGAAAAAGAAATTAAGAAAACAATCCCATTTACAATTGCACCAAAAGTAATAAAAGAGCTAGGAATAAACTTAACCAAGATGAAAGACCTATCCTCTAAAAACTATAAAACATTGATGAAAAAAATTGAAGACAACACAAACAAACAGAAAGACATTCCAAGCTCACAGAATGGAAGAACAAATACTGTTAAAATGTCCATACTACCTAAAGCGATCTTTAGCAGATTTAATGAAATCCCTATCAAAATACCAACAACATTTTCCAGAGCAAGAACAAACAATTCTATAATTTGTGTGGAACCACCAAAGACCCTGGTAGCCAAAGAAATCTTGAAAAAGAAAAGCAAAGCTGGAGGTATCACAATTCTAGACTTCAAGTTATATTACAAAGTTGTAGTGTTCAAAATAGTATGGTACTGACACAAAAACAGACGTACAAATCAATAGAACAGGATAGAAAACCCAGAAACGAACCCACAACTATATGGTCAGTTAATCTTCAACAAAGCAGGGAACACTATGCAATGGAAAAAAGACAGTCTCTTCAACAAATGGTGTTGGGAAAATTGGACAGCTACATGCAAAAGAATGAAACTGGACCACTTTCTTACACCATGCACAAAAATACACTCAAAATGGATGAAATGTGAGACCTGAAACCATACAAATCCTAGAACAGACCCCAAGCAGTTATTTTTCTGACACTGACCATAGCAAGTTTTCCAGATATATCTCCTGAGGCAAGGGAAACAAAAGCAAAAATAAACTATTGGGACTACATCAAAATAAAAAGCTTCTGTACAGCAAAGAAAACAATCAGCAAAACTAAAAGACAACCTACTGAATGGGAGAACATATTTTCAAATGACATAAATGAAAGAGGGCTAGTAACCAAAGTATATAAAAAACATACAGCTCAACACCAAAACAAACAAAAAACAAAAACAAAAACCCCCACAGGGAAAAGCAAAAACAAATAATCCGATTAAAAATGGGCAGAAGACATGAACAGACATTTTTCCAAAAAAGACATGGAGATGACCAACAGACACAAGAAAAGATGCTCAACGTCACTCATCATCAGGGAAATGAAAATTAAAACCCCAAGGAGATATCACTTCACACCTGTCAGAATGACTAAAATCAAAAACAAAAAATAGCAAGTGTTGGCGAGAATGTGGAAGAAAAGGCACCCTCACGCACTGCTGGTGGGAATGCAAACTGGTGAGGCCACTGGGTAAAACAGGTGTGGAAGTTCTTAAAAAAATAAAATACAAATACCATATGATCAGTAATTCCACTACTGGGTATTTACCCAAAAACTACAAAAACACTAATTCCAAAGGATATATGCACCCCTATGTTTATTGCAGCATTATTTACAATATTCGAATTATGGAAGAAGCCCAAGTATCCATTGATAGATGAATGGATAAAGAAGACAATATGCTATTACTCAGCCATAAAAAAGAATGAAATCTTGCCATTTGCAATGACATGAAGGCAGGGCTAGAGAGTATTGTGCCAAGCAAAATAAGCCAGTCAGAGAAAGACAAATGTCATGTGATTTCACTCATATGTGGAATTTAAGAAACAAAAGATCAAAGGAAAAAAAGAGAGAGAAATCAAAGACACTCAACTATAAAGAACAAATATAAGGTTAGCAAAGCATAGGTGGTGGGGAATGGGTGTAACAGGTGAAGGGAATTAAGAGTAGACTTATTTTGATGAGCACTGAGTAATGTACAGAATTGCTGAATCACTATATTGTATACATGAAACCAATATAACACTGTATGTTAGCTATACCAGATTTAAAATAAGAATTCTTATTGTGAAATAAGCCTAATATCATTTAAAAAACAGCTGACGTGTGGAAAGTAAAATTCTTCCTTACTACTGTATATAAACAAATTTTATGTAACATTTAAACTATGACAATATACTTAGAGCAAAAAAAAAGACTGCAAGTGAAAATATGAAGAACCAACTGTTAGAAAATAAAGTGATAAAATCTCAGAATAGTTAAGATCTTAGTCTTGTATTGAGGTAGTTTATAGTAGAACAGAATTATTGTTCTTCTAATTCTATTTCGTTCTTAAAATTAGCAGTTTCATCAAATTCTGGCTAAATGTAATACATATTTAATTAATTAAAATTAAAATAAGATATTTGAAAGCTCTAAGAATTCATTCATGTATAACATCTATTATTAGCAATAAATATTTTTAATAAATAGAACATAAATTCATAGGGGCGCCTGGGTGGCTCAGTCGTTAAGCGTCTGCCTTCGGCTCAGGTCATGATCCCGGTGTTCTGAGATCGAGTCCCACATCAGGCTCCCTGCTCGGCGGGAAGCCTGCTTCTCCCTCACCCACTCCCCCTGCTTGTATTCCGTCTCTCGCTGCCCTTCTCTCTGTCAAATAAATAAATAAAATCTTTAAAAAAATACTTTATTAGAACATAAATTCATAAAAAACATTAGTCACTATTCCATAGCAATTCATTGTGCATCCATTACACACTGTGATAAACAATTTATACTGTACTTCACATTTACACAAAAAGGAAAACTGTTTTTAATATTACACTCTAGATTTCATGTACTGTTTTTGTATACTTACCTACTCTTTTTTTTTTTTTTTTAAGATTTTAGTTAATATTTATTTGAGAGAGAGTGAGTTCAAGCAAGAGAGCACAAGCAGGGGAAGCAACAGAGGGAGAGGGAGAAGCAGGCTCCCACTGAGCAGGAGCCCAATGCCAGGCTCAAACCCAGGGCCCTGGGATCATGAACTGAGCTGAAGACAGATGCTTAGCTGACTGAGTCACCCAGGCGCCCCAAACGTACCTACTGTTAATACCGCTCAATACACCCCTAATCAGGCCATAGAGAAAAGGCTTTCATCAAAATCAGTTTTTGACCGCCCTACAGCATTTTATATTGGTTAGAGTGAGCATTTAGGGCAACCTTAAAAGTTGAAAAGTAAACCCTAAATCTGTAACTTCGGGGATGTGTATTGCAATGAGGATAAAGTGACCTGAAACATTTTGCTTTGATGGTGGTAGGACTCAGAAAGCTTGTCTCATGTTTATGTTTGTCTAGAAGTACTCATATGTCAGCCTCAAATATTCACTACCAAATGATGCAGATACCTACTTACCTTATGCTTTAACTTTATGACTCTTTCTTCTGGGCCCATGGTTTAAAAAAAAAAAAAAAAGGCATTCTTATTCACTATTCCTAAGTGATGTTAAGAGTCATGGCTCAAACTCAAATTCTCATATTTACTCAAACTTAATAAATCAGGTAACAAAATGACATTTGCTAAAATGAGAAATGAAAATACTATTCAGTACTTCTCACAAGGTACTCATATGTCCATCAATACTGACAACGGCAACATACACACACACACAAATAATGTCACACAGGAAAGGAGGGAAAGGAAGGAAAATACTTTATCAGTCATAGATAAGTAATAAAGTAAGTAAGTAAAAATCAGACAAGAGAACAAAAAGAAATTAAATTAATTGATTAATAAAAAGAAATTAAATAAACTGATTTATGAAATAAGCATAAATTAAAAGGAATACCCTACCCAACTTAAAGATGGGGTTGCAAAATATAATAAAAACAAGAAGACTCTGACAAACATACATGAACTACTAGTTTACACTTAAAAAGGACAAATATCTGTAGCTAATATTTGATTGCTGTACTCGGATTAAAATATTTTAAAAAATGCATTATTTAAAGAAATTCTCACCAGAATCCACAGATTCCATCAGTAAAATGAAAATAAAAACCTTTCCCATCTAAAAATATCACAAAAAATAGTATTCGTATATATCTACATGAAAGATGCTGACGGGGGCGCCTGGGTGGCTCACTCAGTTGGGTGTCTGCCTTCAGCCCAGGTCATGATCCGAGGGTCCTGGGATTGAGCCCCGAGATGGGTTCTCTGCTCAGCGGAGAACCCGCTTCTCCTCCTCCCTCTGCCTGCCTCTCTGCCTACTTTGCTCTCTCTCTCTGTCAAATAAATAAAATCTTAAAAAAAAAAAAAAAGAAAGAAAGAAAGAAAGATACTGATGAATCATTCAAAGTCAATATATTACCACAAGATCACTAACAAAGACAGAATGTGTCTCAAATAAGTAGAAATATATAATTGCAGATACAGAAACAATGTAAAATCATATCAAGTGTTGCAAATAGGAAAAAGACTTTAGTGTTCAAGTCAAACCAGTTGCTTAAAATCGGATGCACATATTTTCTCCTGTTAACAAAACATCCACGGGCATGTTTTGGTTAGGTGATGGTGCCTAGAAAGTTACGTCTTAGCATCTAAATATTATGATGCAAGTCAATGTGTAATAGCATGTATTATTTTTGCCCAACTATAAGAACATTTTAAATGGCATTTTGACTACGAGATCCCATTGAACTGATAACATTAAGGAAAAAGATGTGATTTTAAAAACTCCCTCTAATATTTCTGCACATCTTTTTTTTTTTTTTTCTTTAGGTAGGCTCCATGCCCAATGCAGAGACCAATGCAGGGCCTGAACTCACGACCCTGAAATGAAGACCTGAGTGGAGATCAAGAGTCAGATGCTCAACCCACTGAGCCACCCAGGTGCCCCCTCTGCACATCTTTTTAAAGCTGAATATATCTTGGTAACCCTTCTTATATTGAAAATCATTTTAATACACTGTTGAGATGAACATAAAAGCAACTGAAATGAAGGAAGGTCAAAGTTAGGTGACCAGTAGATAGAAATGTCAGAATGAGAAGTTCAAAAATCCAAAGCTGACCATCATACTCGTACAAAGAAGAGGAAATATAATTAATGTGCTTGAAGTAATTTAGCATCATGAAGAGCTTCGTGGGACCATCTCATCAAACACAATGCTATGTAATTATCAGAACAGTAAGAGATTTTCCCCAAGACACTGCATTAAATATGCCTCTACCAAATAAACCCTGTCACATCTTTTCTAGCTCTTAGAATTTTTTCCTAATCTCTTTCATAAGTGTTACCCTTGAATTTTCTCCCTTGGTCTCCCTGCTTCCACATCCCCACTAGACAACCACTAATTAAAATGCACACAGGTAAATCAAGGTAGACTTTTTCAAAAGAAGAGGGGGGCTGTTAAAATGAGGACCTGTGCTAGGCAATCAAGCTAATAGAAGTCTTAAGGTCTGAAGCATTCAAAGTAAAATAAGCCCCTTGAAATATGTCAATTTGTACTTCCAAAATGACTTTTTTAAGTGAAGTGGGCTGCTTAGTGTTCCCTTGTAGGTTGTAATAATTAACTCAACTACAAATTTTTTATAAATCAGTAAAATTTTTAAATAGTTTTTCCTAAATTGTCACAGTCATTATTTTAATGTAGATACATCTTGTGCCTAAAGATTTTATACGTGTAAGTTCTACTGCAGATGTTGCTGTAATTAGAGAAAGAACACACTCAATGATTCTATGCTGTTCTTTATCTCACTGGCTTGTTTGAAGGTGACTCTTCTTTTCACTAAAGTTACTGGAGCCATAGCTTCTCCAGCACCTCAGATGTCTACAAGTTTGAGGAAATCTCAGCGTGATTTTCAGTATCAGGATCAGTCAAGTCTTGACGTAACAGCATATTTAGTCAGAGGGAGAGAGAGAGACTGACAGAACAAACACATCCAAATGGAAGCTTAATTCACGAGGATGACAACAGTTTAACTTATTTATATTCACAGCTGTTTGATAATACCTATGTGGCATTTAAGCATACACAATGGGTTGTGCATACTCTTATTTTTGTAGAAATATAGTTCAGCTCGTGTACATTCAATATATAGAAAAACAACTCATACCTATCATTCCTCATTCTTTCAAGAAATATTTACTGAATGCCTAATTTGTGGACAGGCAATGCTACACACTGGCATTAAAACGGGGGAAAAGGACAATTTCTAACTGTATTAGTTTCCTGGGGCTGCTGTAACAAATTACCCCGAATTAGGTGGCTTAAAACAACAAAAAATTATTCTTCCACAGTTCTGGAGGCTGGAAATTCCAAATCCAGATGTTGGCAGGGACCTCTGGGGGCTCTATCCTCCTTCATCTCTCCCAGCCGCTTGGCTTATTCTGCATTGCTCCAACCTCTGCCTCCATCTTCACATTGCGTCTCCCTCTTCTCTCTGTGTCTTCTTCCCTTCTGCCCATAGAATCCCCCCTGTGCTGTGTGTCTTTTATAAGGATGCTTGTCGCTGGATTTAGGGCTCAGTAGGATAATCCAGAATGATCTCTGCAGCTCAAGATCCTTAAATTAATTACATCTGTGGGACACCGGGGGGGCTCAGTCGGTTGGGCATCTGCCTTCGGCTCAGGTCATGATCCTGGAGTCCCGGGATCGAGCCCCACATTGGGCTCCCTGCTTGGCCAGAGTCTGCTTCTCTCTCTGATCCTTCTCCCTCTCGTGCTCCCTCTCTCTCACTCTTTCTCTAATAAATAAAACCTTTAAAAAAAATTTATTACATCTACAAGATTCTTTTCCCAAATAAGGTAACATTCACAAGTTCAAGGGATTAGTACATGGACAAACTTTTTGGGAGGGAGGAGATGCATCAGTCTAGTTTAATAAGTTTAGGAATTTACTAATGGAGAATAATCTACCTAACCAGGTAGTTAATCCACAGACTGATAAGTTCCATTATTAGGACAGAAAAAGAAAGTTTTTCTTAGAGAACAGGGAAGGTACCAAACCCAAGCATGAAAGATCAGAGAAAGTTTCCCAGAAATAGCTTGAAGAAAAGTAGAAATTGTTTAGGTAAGATTGAAGATAAAATATATGCAAATTCCTGGAAGAGAAAGAACACGATATTCTAAGGAATCTAAAAGAAATTCAAAGTGGTTGGAGCCTGGGGAGTCTTAGCAGTAAAGCAGTGAGCAGTTGGGTTCATCAAGGAACGTTTAATACAGTAAAGCCATATTAAAGCATTTGAACTTTAATCCAAAGATGTGGGAGGCTAGTGAATAGACTGATAAATGGCCGTGTCCTGTTCAGTTCCACAGTTTGGATAAACAACTTTCCGCCGTGAGTGTGGACTGGAGGACAAGGCTGGAGGGAAGAGTATCAAGTTGAGGGTCTTTTACAGAAATCCAGTGAAGTGTTTACGCTGGTCCCAACAAAGCAGTGGCAAGGGGCATCAAGAGATGTGGATGAGTGCAAAAGAGATGTTTTAGGAAGAACTGCTAATGCTTATCCATCAACCGAATTTGAGACTAAACATTATGAAGGTACTAAACACAATGAACACCCGGAAAGATGATGGTGTACTTCATTTTGGGAAGAGACACAAAGGGAGAGACGCTGCAGGGAATGGAGGAGAAAAACGGATTTCCTTGCAGACATTTAAAGTTTAAAATATGTTTTAGATTTTAGATTGGTATGTGGATCACGTGTTCAGAGGGAAATTTGGATTAGACATAATGATTTGGGAGTCATCAACTTAAATTTGATAGCTGAAACTATGAGGGGCTGGATGAATTGCCCCTTCCCCCTGCCCCCCTCCAAGAATGCAGACAAGAAGTAATTGCAGATACCCCAAAGAAAATAGCATTTTAAGTAAAAGGACAAAAGTAGGTTTCTATAGAGACACTGGTAAATGTGTTTATGCATGCATGATGGTTGGGATGGGCCGTGGCCACAGAATTAAAATAGGAGTTCACACAGCAAAGCCTCAAGTAAAGAATCAATGTACATTTCCCTTTCCCTATTCGGTCTTCTTGCTTGTTTCCCAAAGCTGCCTTTCCAGCCTCTTCCCTCTTTAAGTCTCCCACTCTGCCACCTCTTCTCCTCAGATAAAGAAGACTGTTTCAGGTAAGAGAGTTTAGTTAAATTCTATCAAGTAGTATGACTAATGAGAAGTGCTTTTGGAATTAACTACCAAGAGCTTTCCAGGGACACTGCTGAAAGGAGCTAATGCAGATTAGAGGAGCGGGAATCAGCCTGAGGCATAGAATATCAGGAAGTAGATGCAGCAGGTTTGGTTATTAAGAGGAGAGGGACAGGACAGTACTAAAGGGTGTGTGACACGGAGTAACTCGGTTTTCACTTTGCTCTTGCTCCCCTCACTCCTCCAATAGTGGGAGAAATCTGAGCAAGTTTAAATATTGATGTGAAGGATGGATCACAGACGAAGAGACCAAAAATAAGCGAAATGAAAAAAAAAAAAAAAACCCCCCCACACACACCAGATCAATGTGAAATTCTGAATAAAACATTGTGGTCTACAGTCTGGTCCCCATGTGTCCTAAAGCCAAGGACATTTTTTCACAGTCACAGGAGGTAAACAGAGAACTGAGGAATAAATGTGGGTACATTTTCTGATTTTCTGGTATGAAGTCTTGGCTCTCCCAACATGAAAATACTATGCTGTCAGTGAAGAATGAGGCCAGGCTAGCCACTGAGCATGATCAGAGAGGGGGTAGCAAGGGAGATTTGAGGAGACAACAGAAGGCTGGAGAAAGCAGCTTTAGCAAATGGGAGAACGTGCTGAGTGGGAAAGCAGAGATTCTTTGCTAATAGTTTTGGCTTCATTGTGCCCGTTTTTATTTTTAACTTACGCAAGATCGTTTCCCTTGAGGTGCCACAGCTAAGTAATATTTGCCCTCTGATGGCACACTCTGAAATAAGGTGTCAGCTTCCAGTATCACAAACAAAACAATAGCAACATAGATCAACAGTAAAACCTCAAGCTAAAAAAAAATATTTCTCACATCATACACATTTCAATAATTGAAAATCCAGCTAGGTTCAAGAGAACCTTTTTTTAAATATAATGCAAAAGACTCAAGTTTTTAGAGTTTTGAAGTCTTTCCTCCATTCATAGGACTAGTAATTGATCAAATCAATTCCCAATTGAAATGTTTCTTTAAGGAAAATTTTAAAGGAAAAAGGGAAGGAGAGTGGGCTCTGAGCTGTAAAAAAGGAAGGAGGGGGGGGCAAAGTGATAAAGTAGTTTGTATTTCTACCCTTTCTTGAATAGTATCCCCTCGGCCTCTCTGATGCTATCTTTCTCTCCATGTTTCATATATTAGAACTCAAGATCTTTGCCTCGGAATGCTGAGGATCGTGCAGAAAATATAATTTTCTTCAGTTTGTGAAAGAAAAAAATGGAAGTTTCCGTAGAAGTTTAGAGGGGGAAAGACCTGCTACATAGTCGTTGTTAATCTGACACCCTTCTGTTAGGCTACCTAAAAAAAATGGTAAGATTAATTTAGCTAGGGAATGAAAGCATTTTCATCTCCCCTCACCACCTAGTTTTCTACAGTTTTCCATTCCCCTATCTTTCCGGCCAGTTCTTTTCTTCCAAGCACTAGGAATGAGAGGGCACTTCCTTTGTCAAGCTCTCTACTCCAGGCTCAAACAGCATCATTCGAAGCAACCAGAACAATAGCCTTAAAATTCAAGTTATATAAAATAATGAAATAAAAAATTCAACCCTGAAGACATTTTTAGATAATCTTTTTTAGAAGTTCAGACTCAATGACATAATTCATAAGACAGTTTTTATCCCTTGAGGGCAAAATACACATCGAGAAATCTACACCATGTGGAGAGAAAAGCACAAAAAGTATGAGGGGAAAGGTCATCATAACAGCACTGGTGCTGACTGCATATGCTGGGAAGAACTAAACTTTCTGTTGAAATCCAGTTTGCGCTGACATGTAGGGCTCTGTGAGTCCTGGGTTCAAGTTACAAAACCTTTTGAACTAATAAGTGCTACATTATTTCCATATAGGCTACTAAAAATAAAATTAATCAATTAATTTAAAAAATAAAGAAAAAGCAGTTAAAGATGCTTCTTGGAACATTTTTTTAAAGCCTTATAAGAATGCAAATTTTGGGGGCACTTGGGTCGCTCAGTCCGTTGAGTGCCCAACTCAGGGTCCTGAGATCCAGCCCCACATTGGTTCCGCACTCAGCAGGGAGTCTGACTGAAGATTCTCTCCCTCTACCCCCAGCCACTTCACTCAAGCGGGTGCCTGTGCTCTCTCTCTCAAATAAATAAATCTTTAAAAAGAAGAATGCAACTTTTTTTATAAACCCTCATGATGGGTCTATGAAAGAAATGGTATATGAGCATACTTCACCTTTTTTATCTAATCCCATTCTCTAGAATCTCACAGATGTTATAATACCTAACACTTTAAAATTGCTTGCTATGGGCAATCCAGTTTTCCAAACATTTTATGAACATTAACCTATTTAACCCACACATTGATTCAACCAAGTAGGCACTGTTTTTTATACCCATCATAGAAATGGCAAATCTAAGACACAGAACAGATAAGCAGCTTGTCCGACGTGACACAGGAAGCAAATAATACAGCTGGAACTGAAACCAGGCAGCATGGCTCCAGTATCCAAGCCCTTAACCACTGTGCATACTTCATTTCATAGCTGAGTTAATACGTAACTCCATGGTCCAGGATATCCAATGTGGTTACATTATATGGTAAATTATAGATAGTCCAATACTTCAGTGTTGGTAGAATAATCACTGTAAGATCCTAACAAATTTTGAATAAAAAGTCTCTTCACGTTTGCAATGCAGGACAGTCATCTTCCGTATACCATGGATCTGCTGTGACTATTTAAGAACAGCTTAACACGGTGTTTGGCACATGGTAAGAAACTATAAATAAATGGTACTTTCATTTTCATTATTAATATACTGCCTTTTATTATTACTTTTGCTTCTTGTTTTTATCATAATGATTTTATTACTTTTATTATTCACATATTGTCTTGGGATTCTTGGCAACTTAATCCTACTATCTCCTTATCCCTGTAATTAATATCCCCTCACTCCCCTCGTTCTACTATCTATACATAACCAACTGCTTTTTTCCTTTGCTCTGCATATCTGTTCATTGTCAGCATTTATTTTGACAGGTACACTGCTGTCTTATTGACCAGGTGGCGGCACGGCTTCTTGCCATCCCCATTCAGTGTTATAGTCTTCAATCTTTATTATAGGATTATACATACTATGATAAACATCTAATTACCTATCTATCTAGATATTATAGACATCCGTCTACATTACATTGTTTCAAACTTTGTAGAACATTTCACGAATGTTCAATTACCTCTCCAAATTAGTAAGATAATCGCATAGGAAAAATCTCAGACCTCTCTACCAAACTGTAACAAGCACAGGCTCTGTATTTACCTTTCGGATCATAACAACCTTTTCTGCTTCTCTCCTTTTGTTTTTTTTTCATCTACCTTCATCTTCCTTGGGGACTGGCCTTCACGCATCAGGCTTCTTCTGGTTCTCTTGTCTCCTACCAACCAGGACCCCACATTCAGCTGTTTATCTCAATGCCGGCCCCACCAATATTTGTTATCTGTCTTATAAGATATCTTAGTTGTATGTTTAGTCTTACCATTTGACCATTTACAATTTTGTTTATACCTCTACAACTGTGTGTACTTCAATCAAGAGAGTATCAGAGACTAATTACCAAACCCAGTCACTTTTCAAAGAACTTTTTCAAAGTTCTCACTTGCCTTAAACAATGCAGCTGTTAACACTGTTCATCATTTTTTCTTTTTATGAATCCACAGTGCACAGACTCAAATTTCGTCTCTGTGCCTTACTTAACCGTGAACTGAGTTATTCGGAAGAACCTATCTCAACAAACTGTTGGAGGATTCAATCTGTAAGTGCGCAGAAAACACGTAGGGTCACATAAATATCACACAATAGCTGATGTTTTCTCTACTTCTTCTAACCTGTAAATAATTAGAACACGTATTTCTTATGAAACAATTAATCCATCCCTATATTAGGGATGTGTGCATGGCTTTTCTTAATGAGCAGATTGCAAGCTAATTGAAAACAGATTTCTCTCTTAATCACTTATTTGCCGCAGGGTGTAGCACAGCGTTGTATGGTACACATAGCCAATAAACACCTCTATTATCAATAATAAACAAATTAATAGTGATTTTTATATATTTTATTGTATCTTTCCTGGGTTTGTCCAGTATTAAGCTTATTCACTACCTTCAATGACTACTCTAAAAACTGAGAACAAGTAGCCATGTGTTTGTTTAACCTCCCTTAATTGAGTATTTACTATGCATCAGGGCAAAGTACATATATTAATCCAATTAGTTCTCTCTGCTACCCTTTTATGAGATAGTATCTGTGTTAACATAGGAAGACCTGAGGTTCAAGGATGTTAAGTGACTTGCCCAAGAGGATATATTTTGGTAAGTGGTGAGCCCAAAGTCGGAACCTGAAGTGTCCACCCTTCCCTCAGCCTAACCCCAATCCTGTCTAATTCTGATAGGAAAATGCCACTCGACATTGTCTCCCTAAAAGCATGAAGCCCCGTCTAATGGATCCAGAAACCTTACCGTTCTCTCCCTTTGCTAAAGGTCCATGAAACACACAGAAAATCCTACCATTCAGTGCTTGTTTTTTTGTTTCATGAATATCAATTTTACCTCACCAAATCACTATTTAGAAAATTCAGAACAGGCATATGCAATATGCTTTTTCTGTATCCCCGAACTCCACCGAAGGGAATAGTAACTCTGGAAAGCAGCTTCATGATTTTAACAGCTTCTATTCTGCTTTTTAACTTTTTTTCTTCAGAATAATCCAATCTCTCTCATGACCAAGATTTACACAACAAAAGTCATTCTCAGATTCTTGTTTGTAATTAATGTAGAGGGAAAAAAATGCCTATATGTGAGGCATGGGTTTTATTTGTTATGGGAAATGAAAGTGGTAGTATTACTTTTTTAAAAAAAAAAATCTCTTCTATTAAAAGCTTCAATTTTTAAATAACTTTGAATGCAATATAACAAAAAAATTTCAGTCATTTTTTGCAATAAATGATTATATGAAAAATAAAATTAACAACCTGTCCATAAGCATTGGACCAAAAAATTACAAAGAAAAACCCCTTTCATTTTCTAGATTCTATTTATTTGTTTATTGAACAGTCCCTCTCTTCCAGATTTAACACGTCAATGACAGTCCTCTACCATATTCACTGTTCTGCTGGGCTCTCTTGACACAGCCTTAGCAAGAGAAACCATCTGTAAATATTTATTAAACAAACACTAATTTCCTTGCTAAAGGCAATGATTACTTATAAATGCTTATACCATAATAACAATCTATATTCATTAACCCTTATTATATGCTGTTCAAGATATTAAGCATTCAGTCCTCACTGTAACACTACAAGAGAAGTATTAGCATCCCCATTTGACTTAAGAGAAAACTAATTTGGGGAAGATCAATGACTTGCTAAATGTCACAAAATGTTCAGAGCTGGATCCAGAATTTGAATCCTGATAATTCGGTTCCAGAGCCTACATCATCACATGCTAAAAGAGAACAAGACAGAATGGAAATTCTGATATTTCTTCTGAAATTAAGCACAACTGGATTCTTTTGCTGAGGAGACATGCCAAAAATAAGGAAAAAGGAAAGCCCCAGTCACTCAAACTTGGGTGGCAGCCCTGACAATGTGGTCATTTTTATTATGATAAAATAGTTCACAATGATTTATAATAAAATTCCCTGTCTCTGGCTTTCTAGACTTCAAGTACTGAAAATAACATTCCATGAGTAATTGAGCAATAAATTTAAAATTAGCTTTCTCAGCCCTCATTGAGACACTACCACTCCTTGCAACAGAGAGCGCATAGCTACCACCACAGCAATGGCACCCACAGCTGCACTGATTCTATTACCAGATAACAAACGAATCACCCTATTTATAATCTGTGCAAGTCTAACAGGCTAAATCCTTGCTATGAGTCTCACGCTTACTAAATAGATGTAAGTACTTCTAGAGACAGATGCATTTTCTTTATCTCTCTACATACGTTCCTAGAGTTATACTGGTAACATTTAAATGATGCTTCAAACTCAGTTGACTAACAGCCTCTTGTGGATTCAAAGCAATGGAAAAAGCATAAAGTTATAAAAGTAAAAAAAAAATGTACAAAATGAAACAGTTGGGTGGATTTATTTTTTCTTTATAAGTGAGAACATGCATGTGGATATATGCATGTGTGTTGCTAAATGAATACGTGAAGAGAGAGTACCGCTAATCCAGTCCACGCTTTTCCCCATTACGCCAGAAGTATAAAAGTTGCAGAAAACATTCATGTGATTTGCCCTTAACCCTAAATATACCTTTATTTTTTCTCCCTCTTTCTGGCCACCTACTTGGAGTTTGGTAGTAACAGACAGCAGCATATCAGTGAGGAACAGTGGTGGTCATCGTGTTCTTGAATGTTTGTGGATGTCCTGTCTCTTCTTTAACCTTTACATAAACCCAGTATATATGTGTGTGTGTATACATTCCTGCCTTGTCTAAATATATATTGTCAGTGGCACAAATGGTTTTTATTTATTTTTTGTTGTCCATTCAAGAATTACAACTACACTTTGAGAGAATTTAGGAATCGTTAGCTTTATGGTGTGACAGATGGAGGTCACGTGGAGAGCAAGTATCTAGTTTATGAGTGTGTCTTTACCTTTACTATCATCCTGAGACCCTCCTATTCCTTGGCACATCTGAACATTTGATTCTATAATGGTACTTTGTCAACACATGTAAATATGAAGGAAAGAGAAGAACACTGTGGTCACGTCAGATGGTTTTAAGAATCGGAAGCACCCAGTGCTCACCCCTTCATCATAAGCAAGCCAAGCAAATGAGAAATGAGTGACTGCTGAGACGAAGCACAACCACGTCGGATGCTATACCCCACTTACACTGTCTAACATCATTTCCTCATTTAATTTGTATCCCCTCCTTTAAGGTTATTCTTGATGTACCCAAGCTGACTTTCATCTGTACAAAAGTGTTACAAGGGGAGACACAGTTGCAAACTTCCTTAAAGGCTATCATGGCTACTCCTGACAAAACTTAAAAAAAAAAAAAAAAAAAACCCACGTCAATTCTCTTCTCTGTACCACTTAAAGCACCCAAACTTCCTTACCCTTTTCCCTACGTATTCCAGTCTTGACTTGGTTTCCTTTATAGGAAAACAACAACAACAACAACAACAACTTACAGGAGGCCAATTGATTCAGCACAGCTTATCCAATGGAGCAATGAACGGGAGAAAAACCTATCTAATTTTTTACCAGATTGTGAACAGAAGACTGTGTTTCACACAGTCTCCCAGGAGGCAAGGTGATGAACTAATCATGTTGCGATCTACGAGGTCACAGCAAATAATTAAGACACTTGTTACAGTGGTCTGTGTGGTGCGAACCTGTAGCGAGTCAGAATGGATTTTCCATAAATTCAAGAAAAGGTCCTCTAAAATCCTAATTTAAAGCATACATTTTAGCTAATTAAGAACAGTATGGCTCAGACGAATGCATCATTTCACATCTAGTATATTGATAATCCTGAGTGCAGGAACAGAGAAAACCTTATTTTTTTTTCTCCTGTCCTTAGCTCTTCAATACCTAAGGTGTTTGCTGGAAAAGAAACACAGACACACTCTAGGCTTTAGTGATCAGCATGACAAAGGAAAGCATAAGACAGTCTGCATATACTCAGTACCAATTATCTGACATCTTCACATCATAAAACAGGTTTAAAATGCTGGGGCGGGGGGGGATGTTCTTAGCCAAAAGAAAAAATCCCCCCAAAGTGTGATACTGATTAACATTAGAAGAGTTGGTCAAAGATGCTAAGATAGCTTTCAGGAGAGTTTTTTGTTTCTGTTTTTGTTTTTTTAAATGAAGGTGAAGTCCCACTTCTGCCATGTACAGCCTACGTAGGGATCTGACTAAAAACAAAATATTAACACAATACTTTCCATACCCAAGATGTGATCTCAGGACTTTATGTACCTTATGTGACAAGCATAATTAGCCCTCTTTCATCCATAAAAATTCCTAAGTACAAAGAAATAAGAAGGTTCCACAATTTAAAAGTGACATGAGTATCTAGTTTTGGGGTTTTCTTAATGTGGCAAAAAATTCAGGCCAAACATAAGTTTCTAAAATCATTCTGAATACTTGTGAAAATGCCTGATTTAAAACTCTGGAATTTTGATTCTAGTACTCGCATTTCAAAAATGATTCCCAAAAATATTGCAAGATCTTCATATTCTGAATATTCTTGTATTATATCTGCAAGTCATATTATATGCAACTTAGTTGCCAAAACTACAGCTCCTTTTTTTTTTTATTAATCTTTTTAACGTATTTAAGAAAACAAAGTGTCGGGGTAGATTTTATTTACCTATTCTTCTATGAATAATTAGGAAGAAAGGTATAATAATGCTGAATGAAGTAGTTTTGCTCTAAAATATTATTTTGTTCTAATTATCATCCTAATGCATTGCTTAATTAAGATCTAAATATATAACTTTAATTTAAATGCAGCTGAAAGCAGAGAAGAACAGCAATTTAAATTTTAAGAGAAAAATTGGAATTATTATCACACAATAATCATACAGTAATCATTCTCAGCTAAATACCATATTCATTACCAATAGATTACTTTGTAATATATGTATACATTTTTAACAAAATAAAGAGAATAATTATATCATCCCAATAACACCAAAAATTAATTCAACTGAAAATAACATGAAAATTATGATTGATAACTTAATAACATATAAACCAAAACTATAAAATATCTTCAAATTTTTCTGAAACATTAAAAATCTCAAAGGTTAAAAATTATTTTAGTAACTGGATTCTAGCTTTGCAGAGCCCAAACAATAAAATACACACTTTAATTATTGCATTATTAAATTTTTTCAATCCTCTTCAGTCGTGTGAGAGAAAAGAAAAAAAAACTTTCAGATGAATAATTTGGGAAGTTTTATTTCACTTTTTTTCTTTTCTGCATCATAAATGGGTAAATACTCAAATATTATGGGAATTGTCATAAATATTATTCTTAATGTGAAATGACAATAAATACAATTAACTTGTAATCGTATAAAAATGAGAAAAAAATGTGCAAAATATCAAACAGCATGAAAATTAACATATAGTTTCCCTCAGTGTTTTCTGTTTACCCTAAATTTGTTTCAGATTATGTAATACATACTGTCTATACTGAATAATAAACTATTAGTGATGTGCTCTGATAAGATACAAATTAGGAGAATTTAGAGAGTGTTAGCCATTCTATGATTTTGAATCTCCATAGATTAAAGTATTTCTCTACAGCCCATTGTAATAATTAAACTATTTAAAATGGTAAAGGTTTTCAAGTCCTGTGACCATCGCCACATCACACTGAGAACCAGAGCTGCTGTTTTACACACAACTGCTGTAAAAATAGACCGCTCATATAGGCACGTGACTTCTTTTGAATAGCTTCAGTACTTACTGCTGTCAATGCCTCAATCAGCACATTATCCTTACCCTCACGATTTTACAACTTAGTGATAAATATAGTAAAAGATGGCTTTTGAAGAACATTTTAGCAATTAACCATGAGATGGTCTTTTTAGAACAAATTGCTAAATTTAAATAACACATTACCCAATAGTCAAATTACATGCTTCAATTGGAAAACTGTGTGTTTAGCTGACTTACAATGATTTATAGATACATTAGCAAACTATTATATCACAATATTAAGCATGTTTAATTCATCACTGAAAGTCACCTTTTATTTCGTCAAGTGTGTATATATCCATATACATATATAAACACACATATATGAATACACATATATGACTTAACTCTTACTTATCCAATATTTGTATAATGTCAACTACCCTAATTATCTTTTCAATTATATTTAACAGTGGAATAAAACCAATAAAAGCTTATCTTTTCCTGTTTTACAAAGAATTCTATCTTTTAGTAAGTGACAATTCCTACCTTTTTAATTTTATTTTTTTCTGTAAGAAAGCATTAGTTTTAAAACGATTACTTCCATTAAAAACTACTAAAGTATGTGACTGACATTCATTTTATGGCGCATTACTGCCCGTCTTTACTCTTGGTTTCAAAACTGTTACATAGGATTATTAAGCTGGAATGTCACAAGATCTCCATCAGTTACTTACTCAAGGCTGTATGAAACTTTGAGAAATACCTCCTTCTCTTGCCGCGCCATGTCTTTCATAATCATTAATTTATTACCTAATATTAAGTATCATAGGTACTACAAAAGAACCAGAAACAAGGAAACTCTTTTGGAGATTACAATAAGTCAGAGAGCTCATTTGCCATATTTCATTTTTTAATGCCATTGTACAAACAATTTCCCATTAAGAGGCAAAATCAATAAGAGCCAGCGTGAAAGTTGTAAAGATCTCATTAATAAGATTAATTAGTGTTTTATGTTAGCTATACGACAAATGCTTCAGATGGTTATGGTTAATTGAATTAGCAAAACTCAAGGAAAAATCATTTTGCTTTTGTTAGTTTAACTATTTTGAAATAGAAATTTTACATAATAGTGTATTAACTACCAATGTTAACAAAATCTTGTTTCATATCAAGATTGGGGAAATAAGTGATCTAAATCTGAAAAAAAAGTTTAACATTCAAAGTGCCCATCTTCCCTTTTTTCACTGGACTGACGCAACAGAAGAATATACTTCAAATCAAAGTTATATCCCTATTAGAAACGATGACAGAGATCAACAACTAAATAAAAACATGTCAACATTTTTCCTCAAAATTCCAATCCACCAAAAATCCATAAGCAACTAGTTATCTTTAAAGTGTACAGACTGGTAACCATTACTTCCCAAAATGAAAAAGCAGATTACGTCCATGTATTTCACAACTAAGTACTCACTGTGTAAAGAGAAGATTAAACTTTGGTAAGTATAAGGACAAATATTTAATTACCATTAATATATATTCCTGTTGTCCACAAATGGACTTTTATTAAACACATAATATATGTGGAAGGTACACAGCGTTCATGGGTGATGACCCTTGAAATTAAGAATATTAATACTCTGAGGTGATTCACAGGACTAGTTAAAAAAAAAAGTGTTACATCAGTATCACAAAGAAAGCTGCATTCTATTGTTAAAAGTTTAATTACAGAAGCTGTCTTATTAATAAACAAGAAATTCAACAATATTACTCCCCATCAACACCTCGTGAAGGATTTTTTGCAGCATTACTCACTAAGCAAGATAGTTATTTCGATCTCTGTTAAGTCATGAGTGAGGCACATACTAACAGATTGCATATACGTGAAAACAAGACATACCACACTGCGCAGTGTTTCAGATATGAAGGAAAGCTTTTAGCAACAAACTATTGCCACCAGATTGTGAAACTGAACAGACATCCTTGAGAACTCTGCCTGTAGACCCCACCCCACCACACCACCTTAGCAACAGAAGAGAAAAAACAGAGACTTGAAGTTTCCACAGAGTAAAAAGCTGTTGCTAAGCAAAAATTACAACCAAAAATACAGAAAGCTGTAGCTTGTTTTTTGAGAACTACTTCACAAGTTTAATGATTTAATTGGCCCAGTTCACTCTAATGTAGATACCCAAGCGGGGTGAAAAGCAAAAACAAATCCCCGAGATTGAACTTGTACCAAACCCACTTCCACATCCCACAAATTAGCAGTTACCTTTCCTACACCTTAAGTCAAAATCAACCTAAAGACCAACTGAGAGAGACTGTCTCCTCTTCCTCTTGACCTTTCTTATCCTTCTTTTCTAGTTTATTTTATATTTCACCCATGTCAGTGGTTGCGATCTTAAAACAAGAACTCTCTTAAACCCCAAAGTCTCGAGTCTTGTAATATGTGCCCTGCAAATAACCTGGGAGAAAACGAAGGCTACCCCACACTGGCTTCCTTGTGTCCCCGCGAGTTGCATGCCTTACCAATCCTCCTGTGAGCTTTCTCCGGATGCACTTACCTGCTGCTCCCCGGGTTCTGTAGATTTCACCAAGTGCTTTTCCTTGTACAGAGACCAGAGACCAATATTGGGCAGGAAAATTAAAGCCACCATGAATAACAAAGTCATCTGCAGAAATCTCTTCTGTTTCCTCTTCATTGCAAATGATAACAGAGAAGAAAAGTTAAAGGAGATGGCTCCCTGACTGCTTCTTGTGTTTAATGCCAAAGTCCTTTCCTCTCCCCTGCGAAGCACCAGAAACTGAGGAGAAGCTAAAAACTTTTGTTGCGTGCTCAGCACCAATCTGCACGATTCAGAGGGAGTTGGGCATCTGCAGAACAAACGCACAGTTACTTTCCCCCCAGAAAACTATGACGAAGGCATTATCTATTGGCTTAGAAGTAAATGACTTGACTGAGGAAATCATTAAGCCTTTCTTATTAAGCAATGGAGTAAATATGATCATTTGACACATAATCATAAGTTATGAAAGTCTATAGCATGCTAGATACATAAGAACACAGGAGTTGTGGGGTTTTCCCCCCTTACTGGGGGAGGGCTGGGCTGGGCAGGAGCGGGTCAGTAGGGGGAACTGCGTGGGAGGAAGCGGCTCAGCCCAAGCAAGTGTCAGGAAGAAAAGCGTCCGCTTTTGACATTGGAACATCACCTTCCTCCTCTCCCCTGAACGTCTCCTCCTGTGCTTCCCCTGGGATAACCCACCTGAACTCAAGTTCAACTCCCTCTGAAGCCAGCGTGCTGGCGGGCTCCACACGGATCCAGGGACACAGGCACCGGAGCACAACTCCTGTTTGGATGGAGGTCCACAAACTCCTGGAGGCTCACGCGCTGTCTCAACTCTCCTCCGCAGGCAGCGGCTCGCGAGCGGAGAACCTGCTGGAAGGGAGGCTACAGATGTCAGCGGAGTCCAGCCAGGAAGTGGAGGCGCCGCGCCGTTTCGCCTCGCGCAGCCCTCAGAACGTGATCTTCCGCGAAGTAAGCGCTCTGCTCATCAATCTGTTCCCCTTCCCCCGTGACGCTCTCGCGCTCCGCTGTTCATGTTACCATTCTTCTCCCGCAACTGAGCGAACGCAGAGAAACATCACGAGCGCCTAACGGGCGGTGTGTTCCAGCTCCCCTCCCGCGAAGGGGATGGAGGGAGGCGAAGCCGAGTCTGCGCTGGGCTGGGCAGTGGGCGAGGGCGCCGGGGAGGGCGAGCAGCAGGCGAAGCTGCGCCGCGCTAGCTCCCGGCCGCCCGCTCCTCGCTCGCTGCCGCCTGCCTTCCGCCGAGACGCTGCTGGTGCCGACCACGTGCGGGAGCCCGAGCCCGGGAGGGGAGGGCGGGCCGCCTGGAGGGGGTGGGCAATTCCGCCCAGCTTCCAGACCCTATATAAACAAACCCTGATGCGAGGAAGAAGAGGAGTGCGAAGGCGCTGCAGGATGGGGACTTGCAGCTGCCAACCTCCGCGAAGCCTCTCTTTCTCGGCCGGGGCTTTTCGGGGCAACCTCAGACCGGCAGAGATACCAGCTCCCCCACTCATCTCACCCAAAAGGCGCCAGGCCAGAGACTCCGGAGAAAAAGTCGCCGGCGCTCGCGGGTTTACCCCGATTCTTCCATGGTGCCGGCGGGAGCGCAGCGAGCCGGGACGCGGAGGTGGCGGTGGCGGCGGCGGCGGCGGCGGTGGCGGCGGCGGCGGCGGCGGCCGCAGACGGAGACGGAGGCGAACCGAGGCTGGGCTGGTCCCGCCGACGGGGGCTTCCCGGGCACGTGTCCCGCCGCTCAGGCCAGGTACGTGGTGGGGGGGGGGGGGGAGGAGGATCCCGAAGCGAGGCAGGGCTGAGGCTCGGGGTTCTCACGCAGCAGCTTCTGGAGCGACTCCCGCGGAGACCCAGGGCAAACACCCGGGGCCCCGTTAAGATTTGGCAGTGCCGCCGCGCTCCTCCCCCGCCCTGCGCGTCCGCACTCCGCGCTCTTTATCACTGCAAGGGCTACCTGTCCCTCCGACCTCGCACACTCCTCCCATGATACCCGGAAAATGTGGGGATCGAGGTAAGTCTCTGGCAGAAGGGACTCCTCCCTCCCCGACATGTAGATGCACCAACGCCCCTGAGCGCACACGCACGAACCTGGGCAGCCTGGCCAAGAGACCTGCGTGCCTGGCAACGTGCATTGGGTATTCTTGAGATCCAGAGCTCCTAACTCCCGAAGGAATGGGGACTTAGATGAGGCGACAGACATGTATGCAGTGCCCCCTTGTATCAGCCCTGTCTAGAACCAAAAAGAAGCGCCATGGCCATCTCTTTGTTACAGGCTAGATGTGATGCCCACCTACTTGGGATAGATGAGACAGTGGGCCCCAGAACGGTATTTTGGTATTTTCTCTCTCCCTTCTTTCCTTCCTCTCTTCTTCATCTCGCGCTCGCTCACTCCCATTCTCCTCCCCCTCCCTCTTCCTCCCACTTCTACTCTCTCTACCCGTGGCTCACTTGAGAAAGACACAGATGTGAGTGTGAAGAGTTATGCCTTCAACTCCTCACATTATGATTTTAAAATGTATTTGAACAATATATATTGGCTGTATGACTGCATGAATAAAGCTTTGTGGGGCAATATTTGTCTGTGTGAATCACTTGCATTTCAGAAGAGTATATAAACATCTTTCATAAGTGTTTTTAAATATGTCCTTTATGTAAAGACCAGTTACCCTTCAATTTTACACAAATGCAAGAATCCAGAGAGCAAGGGGCTTAGTTCCTCACCTCTCTATCTCTCTCTCTCTCTCTCTCTCTCTCACACACACACACACACACACACACACACACACTGCCTTTTGTATTCTGCATTATTTTCTAATCTTTTTCTCTCTTAGCACATGCAGTTCTGAAACATAGAAATATGAATTCTGAGAAGCAACATAGCAAGGAGAGATTTTGCTGGGAGGCTTGGTCCTCAAGGAAAGGTTTGGAGAATTATTTAAGTATGTTGGACATTTTCTGCCTAATAGGTAAGTTATTAACAATTAAGAAATAAAAGTACTCAAAAGTAAACTTGGAATTTAAAAAATTAAAAACCCTTCACATTTTAAATAATATTGGTTTCTTCATGCCCCCCTCCCCCCTAAAAAAAGCCCTGGATCACAGATAGACATATTGTCATATTGTCGTTCTGTTTGCTAAACCCAGGATTCTGACTTGAATTGTGCTTCATTATTGTTACACTAGTAAATGGTCTTGCAAACAGTACCCGTTCCCATAACATTGTTAGTTTCAGTGACTGGGTATAATAACTGTTACTTCCCACATCAAGTACATGCAGAATACATGGCAGAAACTAGAGGGAGAAAATTACTATGTTCTCCCCTTTTACTGTGTAGCTCCAAACAATCACTTTTGCTTTTTCCCTCCATTTACCTATTTACTTATTTATTTATTTGAATCAGATCATAATATCCCTTCAATCTGGTCTTCTTTTGCAATTCTACATATAAATTCCCAATAAATGACAATGCTTCTAACTAAAATGGATATTTTAGGTTCAGTTTACAAACACACACACACACACACACACACACACACACACGACAGTTAATTCCTTTGTTCAGATAATCCAGATTAAAAAGAAAGAGAGACATATTCTTTTTACATTACTTATTAATATTGGTTTAATCAAAATCCTGTCTTTAAAATTTGTCTTATATCCAAAGGCCCCTTCTTACTTCTGTTTGCTTCTCCATGTTGTTATGATTCAACTGGGAACCTCAGGTAATCAGAGTTCCATGTGTCTAGCAATGTGTTAATAGCTACAGGGACAGACACATGGGAAGCAAATAGAGCAATATCGGTGACTATGAATAATTTACGGTCTAGTTGAAAAAGTAATATAAAGGGAATTGGAATAAATTGGAAAGAAGCAGAAGGATATTGCTTTAGTTATAGCTCTACTCCAAAATTTGATGACTTAAAACAACTATCTCACTATCTTTGCATTTGAATGGTCTCAGCTAGGCAGTTCTGCTTTGATAAAGGCTGGGTCCTGGGGCTTGGATCTTGCTGGGCCAGGATGGCTCCCTCACATGGGTAACAGTTGGCACTGGCAGCTGGAAGATCATCTGGGGCAGTCAGGTGGAGCCTCTCAATTCTCTAGATGGCCCCTCCACATAGCCTGAGCTTCTCACACCATGGTAGCCAGGATCCAAAAGCGAATAGCCCAAGGATCTGTGTTCCAAGAGGGAGAAAACAAAAACTGCCAAATCCTTAAAGGCCCAGAATTGGCACCACATCACTTTTGCAATAATCACAGGACCAGCCCAGATTCTCTGGAGGCGGTGGTGGTGAAAGTATGGGGGTCAAACTGACATCTCAGGGAGAGATTTGATGAAGAGTATATGACCATCTTAATCCACTATAGATCTATTCAAAGGCACAGAGGTAGAGCTCCTAAGGCAGGCCTCACCAGATTAGACAGTGGATGATGAGGTGTAGTGGGAAAAAGTTTTCATAGGTTGGATTGATGCAAATTATTCAATTTCTACAAAGATAGTGAATTAACTTTTAGTTTAAAAATAGGTTTATTACGGGGGCACTTGGGTGGCTCAGTCAGTTAAGCATCTGACTCTTGATTTCGGCTCAGGTCATGATCTCAGGGTCATGAGATCGCCCTGCATAGGGCTCCATGCTCAGTGCGAAGTCTGCTTCTCTCCTTCTCCCTCTGTCTCTCCCTCTGCCCTCCCCCGCAATCTCTCTCTCTCTGTCTCTCAAATAAATAAATCAATCTTTAAAAAAAAATAGGCTTATTACTTCACTTTCCAGTTATAAATACTAGGGATGTCATGTACACCACGATGACCTAAGTTAACATTGCTGTGTGATATACAGGAGAGTTGTTAAGAGACTAGATCCTAAGGGTTCTCATCACAAGGAGAATTTTTTTTCTTCTACTATATCTATATGAGAAGATGAATGTCAACTAAACCTATTGTAATCCTTTCACAATATACGTATAAGTGAAGCCATCATGCTGTACACCTTAAACAGTGACGCATGTCAATTCTCAACAAAACTGGAAAAATAAGCTTATTTTATTTAAAAGACTGATGACATGATTGGAACTTAATTGGAAAGAGAATGTTCGCCTTGGATCTTAATATGGTGGGGTGTATTTACATCGAGATGAGTTTTTTCCCAAGGTTTTAACAGAAGGAAGAGACACTAGAGCATGAAGATAATGTGTCTAGAAATGGAGGTATACTCCAATCTTCTTTTATCCAATGATGATGTCTGGAATATGAAAATCTTGAAAGTTTTCACTCTGAATAAACTACTAGGATATTTTGTTATCAGTGTACCTTTAGCTAAGTTATCTCAGTTTTTAAAGGAAAATGAGTCTACAGTGAAAATTGGGAATGTACTACATAGCAATTTTAGTAAAAGTATATTTAAATTATACGATTTTTTGTGAAATTAAATTAAGACCTATATTGCAGGAATCTTCTTCAATTTTTTTTTCCTGGAATTTCAATGTTTTCCACTACACAATAGAAGGAAATAAGAGCCAATTTAAATATCAAAATGTGATAATACCCAATCTCTATCATTGCTGAAATTCTTCACCGAAAAAGCCCTGAGTCAATTTCTATATATATGCAAGTGCTGTTGGGCAGAGAATACAAAGATGAACATTCTTGCAGAATTTCAGCACCGCAAGGGAGTTAAAGGTGTTTGCAGTTAAATGTGGTGCAAAGTAAAAAGTGACAAATGCTAAAGGAAAAAGAAGGTTGTTTCTTCTTGGCCTAAATATTTTCTAGCTAGACAAGATCTTCACTTTATGTTGTATAAATTTGTAATAGTCAAATTTACATCTGAATATTTTTTTTCTTTTAAGAGTAGAATATACTTTGATTTGAATATGTTTTTCTTTCCCTATATATTTAGCTATAAAACATTATTTTAACACTTACTACATGTCAGGCATTTATATAAGCATTTCTTAGGCATAAGTCATTTAATTTTATAAATAATCTTATTATGTAGGTTCTATAACTATCTCCATTTAATAGCTTTGGAAACTATGGCAAGGAATGGTAAGCGTCTTGCTCAGATAAGTGGAGTAAGTGCTAGCGCAGGAATTCAAACCCAGGCATTTTGCTCCAGATTTCACAATCCTAATCACTGCATAGTATTTCCTAAAAATTTTTTCTGACAAAGATGTTAATTTTCTCTCTTTCTCTCTCTCTCTATATAAGTATATATATATATATATATATAATATATATATTATATATATAATATATATATATATATTATATATATAATATATATATTATATATATATATATATATATATCTTTTCTTTTCATTTTTACCTTTGTGAGATTAAAGGAGCGAAGCAAAAGAGTTGAATTTGGGGGAGAATGATAGTCCAGTTTTATAAACTTGAAGCTTCTTTGTTCTTTTTCTTTTTTTCTATTTTTTTTGTTTGTTTGTTTGGGAGTGTTAAAAAGAAGGTTATGTTGAAGGTAAAATTACATAGTAAACTATTCCTTGATATTTTACATAAATATAAATATATTTTTAGTTTGCATGATTATAATTGTATGTAGATCACATACTAGATTTCTAGCTTAGTCTTGACCTTTATTTTATCACGTACAGCCTTTTACAAAGCGTATTTAACCCATTGATGCGTGTAAAATATTTGTGGCGAACAAATAAAGTACATCCATTTATTTCAATGAAAAGTCTAAATATTGTTTGAATGATGAAATCAAGTGGCAATAAAATTAATTTTAAATTTGAAGAAAAGATTCTCCGTCATAATGCAATACAAAATATAGAAGATGGAAAAATTTTTAAAAAGATACAATTAATGTAAGTGAAACCAGGAAAACATGCTTAAGAGGCCACTGAGCGGTATATGGTATGTTCCACTTCTTTCTTTCTTTTTTTTTTTTTTGAGAAAGAGAAAATAAAGATGACAGACACATTTTGTATTGAATATTAAAATTTTTTTCTAACAGTACTTATGGACATGAAATAAATTTAAAAAATATACACTTATCACAATTTGAGATATACTGTTGTCAATTAACAGACATTTACTATGCACTTTATACGACCCAGGCACTGAAGACACAATAGTGAACACCATGGACAAAACTCTGCCTTCAGACATTTAACAACAGAAACAAGTCAAGTGTAGATTACAAATTAGAACAAGTAATAGTTAAAAATTAAGACATGGAAAAAAATAAGTCAGGGAAGAAGAGTAGAGCATGCCAGGAGGGGAAGTGGCATAATTTCAAATAAAGCATAAGAGAAAGTCCTCACTGAGTAACATTGAAACAAATATCTGATGGAAGCAAAGAAGTGAACTTGGATTCCAAGAAGATGGAATTCCAAGTAGGGGAAGCAGCAAGCAGAAGACTCTTCAGTGGGTTTGTCCAGGATGTGAGAGAACAGCAAAGAAAGAGCTTCTGGAGCAAAGAGCGGTGAGGGAGGAGATGGGGAGGGGGCCGCGGTGGGGAACAAGGTGAGAGCCAGATCAGATATTATCATCCAGTGTAGACAGAGATTTAAATCTATAGGAGAAATTTGGCTTTTAGTCTGAGTGAGATGGGAAGCCACTAAAAGATGTGAGTACAGATGAACACAATCTGAGTTACTTTTGAAAAAGATCATCCTGGCTGCTGTGTTGAAAGTAGATTACAGGATAGATAGGAACAAAGTTGCATTAATCCAAAGGAGATGGTGTCTCTCTCAGGGTGACAGCAGTGGAGAGGAAGAAAAATAGACTTGAAAAATTCTCCCTATAAAACTGCGCTGAATAGTTGCTGGAACAAATATGGGGTGTGTGAGAGAAAGCGAGAGCCCAAGATACGCCAAGTTTTTGGTCCACGGTCTTGCAAGGCTGGATTTGTCTTTTACTGAGATAGGAAGACATTAGGAGAAACAGGCTTGAGGGAGAAGATCAGGTGTTCGATTGGAACTTACTGAAATGACGTAGCTAGTGGGAGAAATGTCGAATAAGTGTTTAGCTGTAAGACTTTGGAACTGACAGGGGTAGAGGGATGTGGAATCTAAGTTGAGGATATAATTTCTAGAAGTCCTTAGAGTACTTAAAGCCATACAATGTTATGAGATTATGAAGAGACTGAGTACAGATAGGTAATAGAACAATCAAAGGTGCTCCAACAATAAAAGCTTAGGGAGATGAAGGAAACCAGCAAAGACCTTGAGAGGTAGTAGTCAGTGTGGTTTGCTGAAAACCATGGCAGTCAAATGAAGAGACTGTCTCAAAAAGGAGGCAGTGATCAGATCCATCAAAGCCGATAAATTGATGAGTTAAAAAAGATGAAGTTGAAAAAATCATCACTGGAGTGAGCAATTGTAAATTTTCCTTATTCCATTAGGAAGTAGGAAGGTAGCAGCATCAAGTGCAGCCAAAAGTAACAGTTCAGATACAAGAAAGGATGATCTCTACAGAAAATCTGATAATAAAGTTTTAATTAGCATAATTATGTTAAGCATTTAATGACCAAAGCAAGGAATGTATTTAATTTTGTGCTATACAAGTGCATTTGTCTCTGAAAGCAATTATCAAAAGAAAATGAAAAGATTCCGAACATCACCAGCGTATGAGAATTTAAATTATTTTCTTCCTTACTGTGAAACTAAGACACAATGATTTTAAACTTACTGCACATAGGCCTCTTAAATTTTTAATGGTAACATTAAAACAAGACTAAAAGTCACTGGGTTAGCCATCCTTGTCTTCTGACCCAGTCTGATCAGCCTGAAGGTTGAGAGTTAGGTACTCATTAATGTGCTCAGCAAATTTTATTGAGAAATTAGTCTTCCAGAAACCTGTATCAATTTCCGATCATCCAAACAAATTCAAATCTTGCAAGATTTCAGGCCTCATTCATGCATTTCTGCCCGCTGATCCTCTGGAAGTTCTTGAGGATTTAATTTAACCAGATACGCACACACACACACACACACACACACACACACACACACACACACACACACACAATTTCTATCAGCATGACTATGCAGCAAAAAAATTAACTAATATCTCCTTATGCCCTTAAAATAACATTTTGTTAAAAAAAGACAGGGCTATTATTGCACATGGACAGATATACCAAAGTACTGGTGAGGGGAGAGAGAGAGGAAGAAAGATACTAACTAGGGACAAATGCAAATTCACATGCAGTGTGCATCTTAATGCTTTTACATCTTTTATGAAATCATCGTGGTATATCACTATCAAATTCTACTCAGGAGCTACCCTTCACTTTCTCCCTATTCATTATGTGATTCTGTCTGAACATTTCAGTTCTGATTCTATCAACTATCTGTCACCTATCTATCTATCTATCATCTATCTTAAAAAAGGAAAGCAGAGGCCCTTCAAAGTGAAAGAGGGCTCATGTTAATTACATCTGGTGTGCTTATAAATTACATCAACAATTCTAGTACCCTAAGTTATTTGTTAACTACACTGGTTGGAATCTGTGGTTTCACCTCCAGACAAGTAAATATATCTTTTGAGGTCCCCTTTTGAGAAGCTGTTAAGAGATATCTTAATGATAGTAAAAAGAGCAAAGAGGACAAAGAAAGTCTGTGTTCAAACCCCACTTGCATTACTCACCATCCCAGATGACCTAGAACGACCTTTAACCATACTGAGTGTCTTCTTATAAAACTCTGGAATTGAAAAATTATACCTATTTCAAGAGTTACTGTGATGACCCAAACAGATGTTTTCTGAAATGCTAAGAGCTTCCCTAATATAAATTTCCATTTATATAGACAGAATAGAATCAAAATAAGCATACAGATAATGGGACCTCACTCATTAGTTAATTCCTTATCATGATGTTTCTCTTTCATAGTAAATCACAATGGGGATTGGATTTAAGTCTATCCCTCAAGATAGAGGAAAAGGATCCTTTCAAATCAAATCTGCTGGTGACATTTGCTTTAGGCTACACTTCGCAGTATCTTGGTTAAAAACAAAAGACTTTTTAGTACACTAAGTATATACACTACTAGGTAGTTAATAATTACAGTTTTAGTAAAAATAATGGGTTATTATTACTACTACTAATGTAGCATTACTTATGCTACAATAATCTGGTTTGGTTTATGTGTTAGGCACATTGTTCAGCATATTTTACATTTTTAATCTAATCCAATATTTACAAAAGCTTTGTTTCATCTCTACCTTTAGTTGGAATTATCCCCATTTTTTAAAAGATTTTATTCATTTATTTGTCAGAGAGAGAGAACAAGCAGGGGGAGCAGCAGGCTCCCCACTGAGCAAGGAGCCTGATGCTGGACTCCATCCCAGCACCCTGGGATCATGACCTGAGTGGAAGGCAAATGTTTAAAACGACTGAGCCACCCAAGCATCCTAAATTATCCCCCATTTTAAGGATAAGGTAACAAAAGAGCAGGAAGGTAAGGGAATTTAGAAAAAGTCACCCAGCTAATAATACATGACAGATCTGGAACTGAATAGATGTCTCTCTGATTCTAACATCTGAGCTCACTCTGTTAAAACAAAAGCATAAGTATTTTGCTAAAATTACTTGATTGATTTTAACTTTTTATAAAATAGATATAATTTGATTAAATTTAAAATCCTAGGTTATATCCTTTTTAAAATAATATTTTTTTCTATAATACGATGATGTGAGCTTGCAAATAAATGTTTTCCCATTCGTTAATGAAAACTGCAAAAGTAGTTTCAGTAGAAAAACTTTGTACAATATAATTGAACAAGGCTATACCATATATATATATCTTGTTGCAGGTTTTAAGAACTAGATTTTTGTCTGGGACTTCATTGGAAAATGCTTTCAAGAATTCAGACACTGTATTTATCTATTGCTCTTTTCACTACCAATTTCATTAACCAGCTTTTCACTGCTATCCAAACTTTAAAAAGTGTTACTTTATATAAAATAGTAATCCTTTTATCTCATGTCAAGAAATTAAAATATATATTTAAAAATATTTATTTGTATATATGCCTGAATACAAACATGTCTACATGTGAACATTGAAACAATTAACAAAGTCTCATTGGTGCTTAAAAATATGATGCATTTCCCAAATAGTGGATACTTTTCTACCATAGTCATTCAAAGAAAGAAAGCCAAGAAAAGATCTCATTCCCAAGATAGTATAAGTGCTCGATACACAGTATTATAATAATGAACATACAAATGAATGAATATCTGAACATTATCATCCTATAGAGAATGTACTAGACTTCAATAATCTCAGTGTTGGAAGTATCCTTAAAAGTCACTTACCCAAAATGTTACTCTGCAACTTGCACCACAACCGCATGCTCAAAGAGATGTCAAACCCTTGTTAAAAGACTTGTAATATCAGGGAATGATCTATCTCCCAACTACTCGTCTTACCCTGTACAACTCAGCTACAAAATCATTCCTTGAATTGAAATAAAACCCATTTCCTTGTATATTGGTCTTGGTTTTACACCTTGTGCTCACCAGTATTGGTCCCATCCCTTTTGCACATGACATTTTCCATATTTGGTGATAGTCTATTTAATAAAGATCATACATACTGCCTATGTAATTTATGTAATAACAATTTCAGTATCTTTTAATATCATTTGAGAGGATATTAATTATTTTATTTTTCATTAATACATCAAAAGAACTTTTCTAGAGTAGACAAATATGCCCTCAGGTACCTAATATGTGGCCATTAATCTGGTGAATTCATTGTTCCATCCTCATCAGGAAACACGGAGCAGAAGTTCCATTCACAAAGGAAGCAGAACAGTATGCATTTATGTTCTTTCAGGGCTGTGTTGCCTCCCGTGCTCTGCGGTAATATAGTCCAAAGCAACCCATCCCATCTAGAATCCCTCAGTACATTCTACTGGTCCGCTTGACTATAGCATTAACTTCATGCTAATTGACTATCTCGCACCCTCAAAGTAATGAATGAATTATTAGAGCTCACATCTTTTAGACTAAAAAGGAAGCACACTGTCCTGTAGGCCTTACTGGATTCTAGAGACAGTATATCTCACTTAATAATACCGGTCCAACTAGTACTGATTGACAAGGAAGGTTGCCAGCTTTGAGTGGGAACCAGAGAAGGAACAGGCTCTGCAACAGGTCTGGCCAGTGTGCAAGCAGTCTTAACATTCGGGCCACATAATCTGGTGGACGCTATGGTATAGGGAGTATCCCTAATGGGAAAAATGATGACTGGTATTCATGACAAGCCCTGATAGGAGAATCACAACATAGCCCCTACACTTCTAGATCAAGGCCATGCGATCTGAAGGAGAAAATCATATTCCTCTTGAAAAAGATTCCTAGTGGCTAGTTGGTCTTGGTAGAGACAATGCTTGGGCACAGGACAGTAAGTGACCAGGCTGCCAGAGCTTCCCAATGTCAGCTGGAGTTTGTCCAGTCTATCAAATCACAGGGTTAGGTGACTTCAGCAGCAATCCTTCAGAACGTGTATGTTCTACATCTGAGATTGGACACATGTTAAGTCCAGGGCCAAAGACACAAGGAAACTCCACGAACAAACTGTCAAGGCATCCATGCCTTCCACCACTGTTGCAATAGTACCTTTATAATGCCTCATACCTATGGCCACAGCTATTTGATGGATGAGGAAAAGTTCAAGGTTGGTTTTTGAATGACCTATTTTGGTATGGGTTTGACAGCTAAAATTGGACTACTGATACACAACTCAGGGGCAATTCTAAAATTCAGCAATGAGAAAAAATACTCTCAATCAGCATAACTGCATGCAGGACAACTGGTCATCTACTTTATGTGAGAAGAAGAGAAGTCTGCAGTAAGAATATATATGCATACATACAAACACAACATCAGTGGAAAATAGCACGGCTGGTAGGGGACCAGGCAGAGAAATATCAGAATACGGGGACAGGGTGCTCTAGAGAAGAGACAAATGGTTGGTCAGATAAGAATGGGAATAAATTGTGAATATATTTGTGTAGAATATCAGTGCCCATCAGAAAGCATCCACTATGGAATTGGCACAAGTAGATCAAAGACCTGATGAGCCGACGTCACCCAGAGGCTGTCCTAGGTTACCCCAGAACTGGCATATGTGCTTATTAATGGAGTAGCTATGGTGGCAGGTATGTGCATGACCATAAATGCCTCAGTCACCTTCCAATAATCCTGAATTAGCTATCATCATTGCCAAATGTCCAAGCTACCAGCAACAAGGACTTAGACGTAAGTTAGTTACATTGGATTCCATCTATCCTGGAAGGAGCAGCAGTTCATTTTGACTGGAATTGATCCATTTATGGGCTTGCCTTTCTTGCCTTTAGCACCTCAAGCAGCACCAGTATCAGAGGGTTTACAGAGTAGCCACACTAGTTGGTCAATAACACATTATCCTACATAACATCCTGTTGGTCCTAGAGATCCACTTCAGACAGGAGAGTGGCAATGGCCACATGACCCTGGGACCCACAGAGCCTATTATCTAACTATCTAGAAGCTACTGGCCCAGGAGAGCAATAGAACAACTTTTAGAAAGAAATTTGAGAGAAACCATCTTGGAGATGATACATCCACCATGAGGGTTAGATACAATTTAAATTAATCAGAATACATGAGTCTGGAAAACAAGTGGTAAAAGGAGGAATGACCCATTTGAGAAATTTGTGATTCTTTACCCCTGCATTTCCAGTGTCTGCTCTCTAGAAGTCCTGGTTCTCAGAAGGAAACATTTCCACCAGAACATACATGAAATTCCTTTAAACTTCAAGCTGTTGCTGCTATCCAACAACATTGTATTCTTCGGCTAAGAAACCAGCAGTCAAGGCAAGGGTTAACTATCTCTTAAGTAATTGACCCTGATTATCAGAAGCAGGAAAAACACTTTTCACACCCTGATAATCCACAGAAACATTTCTTAATACTCCTCCGTCCAATCATGACAAAGAATGGACAAAGGCATAAGTCATAGCCTGAAAAGTACCCTGCGACCAGGGCTCCAGACCTCATAAGGATGAGGTCTGTGTAACTCCTCGAAGCTAGCAACTTAGATAAGCAGGGATGTTAGCCAAGGGTGAGGGAAGTCCCGAATAGGTAGTAAAGGAGGGAGCTGGCAAGTGCTAAGTTATGGCCTAAGACCACCAGCAGCATTATGGGGTCCCATTAACTTTCCTCTTCTAAGTTTCCCCTAGAAGAGGTACCAACCAGAATGGTGGGCAAGTTGTTTGCAGATGGATGAACTCACGGTTTGAAGCAATAGGTGGACTGCAGTAGATGCTTTGGTGAGCCTCCCAGATCCCACTTTGGACTGAGACTCTCATTTCCCATGCTGTCAGGAGTGTCACTGCTGGTGGCATACAGCTAAGTCCCTCTCTGGGAGTTGCCCTTGACCAAAGGAGGCTGTCTTCTGTAAGATTATGCACCATCAACCACAATGCCACCCTCCTGGGAGGTAACCTACAACCGGTGGTTGAATTGAAAGAATGCAAAGGCTTGGCTCCTTTACCTCAATGGGGACAACTCAGAAGAATACTAACAATTCTAGAGCCACTCACTGAAAGAGCTGAAATCTCTGTTGCAACTTCATCAGGTTCCAACTTTGCTTTCGGCCCAATCCTCCTTGCCTTAGACCTTACTAAGGTAGTTTCCTATAACGCTCCCTGTTAGAACTCCTGTTTGCAAGATGCATTGTATAGATCTGCTTTTAACTATGATATATCTCAACTCGAAATGTGTAGAATCGTTTGCTCTGTACTCATCTGTTATATTCTACAGAAGCTATGGTATTTTGTTCAGATTACAAGCATATATTAAGTGATATTATAAAACCACTTTGAAGACATTTTCTAAAAATGACTTAAGGACTTTTTATGGTCCCTATTTAATTAAGGTTGATAACATACTTTATAGAAAAGATTACTTGGGGAGGAATAAAAACAATATATTCAACAGTTATAATGACTGCTTTTAATGCCAAAACATTGAAATAAAATCCCCTTAATATTAAGTCTATAGTATTAAAACCTCATACATTACCATTAAATCATCAGTTGAATGATTGGCCTTTTCCCCAATATTCATTCAGATAACCTGGCAAGGACAGTTTTAACGATTAAAATAAAATTGTGCAGTTCAGATTCACAGTACATGTAAGTAACATCAAATAAAAATAATATTCTTGTTCTCTTATTTCAGGTTTCCTTTTAACTTGACTTTTTGCTAGCTAAGCTCTACCTTGTCAAGATAATGGCCCATTCTCTGTCACTCACCTATCATGTTACAGGGTGGACTTAAGAAAACTGACAGTTTCTATGAATAACAATCACACATCCAAAGACGTCCCCAGAAAAGGGCATTTTATGGATGTAAAAGGGACAAGAGCTTTTTACCTTTTCTCCTTGCCTTGTCCACATGCAAAGTGCAGGATAGATGAGATTTTGGTCACCCTCACCATGTATCAGAGGGTATCAGTATAGATGAGATTATATTCACCCTACTGTGTATCAGAGGGTATCAAATCACACCAGAGACCCATGAGTCCTGTGTGAGTATTTCCTGGAACAGATTTTAGGTTTTACTATTTCCTCGAAAACAAAAATTCCAAACATTCGCTAACAAAAAGATGTACTTGTATGCAGCAATAATTTATTATTAGAATTATTTTTATTTATCAGCTCCATCTTCAGCCTCAGTTTTCCTCATATAACTATGCATTAATTTCAAAATACTCTGTGTAAATGTAAAAGCCAATTTATATTCCTAAAGGTCTCTAAAGATCAATCAAGATCCCTACATATTCTGTGGGAGATTAATAAATGATCTTTTTACTTAAATAGCTAAAGATGTCTTTCTCAACTAAAATATTCTTTTATTCATTTTTCATACAATTCTTAAGCTTTTACTATGCGTAAGCCCATCTTTTAGGCAATGTGGATACGGTAGTAAACAAAACAAAGTTCTCTGTCATCATGGATCTTACAGTCTTAGCCTGGGGAGAGAGAAAATAACTTAAAGGATATAGAGTAAACTACATAGTATTATAGAAAGTTACTAGCACAGTGAAGGGGGAAAAATGTGCAAGGAATGGAGGCTGAGCACTAGGTGTACTACATACAGAAATAGAGTGGATGGTCAAGGCCTCGCTGAGAAGATGACAACGAGGTAGGCCCAAAGCAGAAGAAATAACCAGGAATATATGTAGGGAAAAGCATCTCAAGCAAAGGGAACAGCAAGTGCAAATGTTTTCAGGTAAGATGGTACCTAATTATCTAGGAATAGTATTATAATCACTCTTCCATCAGATGAGCTATTTTTTTTCCTTCTTTCACAAATGAATACCTTATTTTTAATTACTTCATTATTTGCAGTTAAATAGTAACTGCCAAGATACAGAATAATTGATAATTATTTTCTCTGGTGGCAAAAGCAATTTCTCTCTACAGATACTTTTTTTTAAGTTTCTATATACATCTATATCTGTATCTATATCATCTGTTTCTATATCTATAGATCTGTGTATGTAAATACCTGCTCTTATGTACATGGTGGTGGGAAATGTGTGAAACACATTTTTCTTTATTTTCTTCTCAAAGCGGTGGATAGCAGAGGCTTCTGTAGGTATCATAAAAACATGGCAATGATGATAACAGCATACATTTTTTTAAAGCTTGCTCTGTGTCAGGCACTCTTCTAAGTGATTTACACATAGTTACACACTTAGTTTTTACAATGACCGTATTATCCTCATGTTGACAATTAGGACAGTCACAGGAAGGTTAAACAACTCCATAACACAGGAAGTTACAAAGTGACTTAGCTGGGAAAATAGTGTTATATCCATTTTCATGAATAATGCATATCATTTTTTCAAATCATAAACTATGTTGCCTAAATAGATACCTCCATATATGTTTCATTTGAGAATAGTGAGAGGATAGATTCTACTCTGTTGAAACTATTCGTAAATCTGCTCTGTATGTGCTGCAAGTCCCTATTTCTACCCCTGTTGCAGACATCACTAGTCAATCACTGCATTGTTGCCGGGTAATTTTGGAAACCAGTCCCACAGTTAGTTTCCACAGGGCACTCCAGGTTAAGCCTGACTGTAGACTGGAGTTGGCAGGTCTTCCGAAAGCTATCTGCTATCCTGCAGGTAGGCAATAGTGAGCCATCTAAAGCCTCTAAGAAGGAATTGACACATAAAACGATGTATCTTGGAGAATTCTTTTGTGGGCATATGGAGTATGGATTGCCTTGTGAAGACTAAAAATAAGGATACCAATCAGGAAGCTATTGAATAATTCAGCTTTAAGATGATGAGGTCCTAGAGTAAGGTGCTCGCTGTGGGAATGGGAAAGAGGGGCAGAGAATGGACACGTAAAGGAGGAGCCGAGATTTGGTAATAACTGCATATTACGGAGGGAGAGGAGTTGAGTAAACATGTCCTTGCCTTATCCTTCCAGCTTAGCCTCAACTTTGGTCCCACAGTATACAAGTTACACACTGCCGTGCCATCAGTTTCCTCTTCAGGGAGAAGGGACCATTAGCAGTGTAGGCAGAAAACAGATTAAACAAACACACAAACACAAATCATTCCTGACTAAAATCACTACTTGGAATTGGAAATTAAATTCCTACTGTCTAAGTAGGGAGTTCTTTCGCATTTTATTTTTAGAGCGTGGCTTGATGGACAGGTAGTTTTCAGAGGGAGTAATGTGTCCCAGGAGCAGAATTTCATAAAGCATGTATTAAAAAAAAGGAAAAGCAAACAAACAAGTCTCAGGATATCTCTCTTTTCTCTGGCTAAATATATACATACAACCTAAAGTTGAAAACAAAAACTTTTTAAAAAAAATTTCCTTCAATAATATTAAATTGATACTCTCAACTAATAATTTCATTAACAGAATTAATATGTCAGTTTTATATTCAACCACTGACACACTTGTGCTATCATTTGTCCAGCACATACTAAATAAGGTGTTAGGTATATATTAGGGAAAAGGGGGAAAAAAGCAAACACTAAGTCATATTTATCGATTTTTTGTAGTTCCAGAAACAATTCATGAAGATAAATGTTGAATTAAAATTCTATAAAATCAGTTCAGCCCAGTTGAATTCAATATGCTAAGTGGTAAAGTCACAGACATCCTGGTTTCTGATTCCCAGTTGGAATTCTGTGCTGCTTCAGAAGGGAAAGGGCGGTCTGGAAGTTATGGTTTACATGATACATAGAATTTTTATGTCTCTTTTTTTGTAATATGACTTATTTCAGATTGGCAAAATATAAATAAAGTTACCCTACAAACACCTGTCTTACCACCGTGTAAGTTAGTAACTGAGTTCTCAATATTGTCAAAGCCCTCTATGTCGTGTGTTATTTCTGAAGTTGCTGGCATAATGGGTGTGCTTACATTTTTTAAACTGGCACTGCCTATGAAACATTAAGACACATGTTTGTTGTAACTGTCATCATAAAAATATTTACAATTCTGCCCTTGTCTCATAACTCATTGCTATTATGCAAATTTACAGTGCTGAATTGCTTATTAACTGGAGCTATATGGAGACAATATTCATATTGATTACGAGTACTATAGATGTAAACAATGCATCTTGTTACTTATTTAGCTGACATATTTTGTACTTGTTGAATGTTTGAAGGTGATGATGATGATAATGTTGGTGATCATTGCTGACTTTGATGAATAATTAAGCCTCCTTGTTTCTCTCATTTAAATTCAACAATATTTATTGAGTATCTCTTTTAAGTCACATACTGATAGATGCAGGAAAAATATGAATCATAATAACATCAATAACATCAATTTAGAGTCATTTTAATAATGCATGTCCCTGTGTCCCCTATACTAAGATTTTACATACATTCATCCATTTAATTTTAGTAAAATTTCTGTTTGCTGATGAGGCAGATGTTACATATTTTGCTCAAAGTCACAGAGCTAGTAAACACAAGAGCCAAGACTCAACCACCAGCTAGATAGATAAATAAGCCACTATTCTTTTCTTTATAGGAAGTCTCAGTAGAATGTACACACACACAAATATAATAATGTAGACGAATAATTAGCAGCATGCACAAAATACGGAGCATTTATCTTCTGGGATGAGGCAACCGACTTTCAGGAGGGAGCTGGCATGTTAACGCATATATTTGGCCATGTCATATCATTTAAGAAAAAGGTGAAAATTTCTTCCCAAGTGTTGGGGACACTTAAAAAGACATGGAACAATTTCAAGTGGAGGGACTATATGATATGATTGATTTATAGAAAGCCCATGGGGGTAACCATGTGCACTTATGGGGGGGCAGTGGGGGATAAGCTATAAACCAGGGAGGGAAGAGCCAAAAAGAAAATGCAGTAAAGTATGAACTAAGTTACGATGCAAGAGGAAGTGAGGTGGCAGATATGAGAAATATCTGGAACATAGAATGGGTGGGAGTGGATGATTACTTGAAAATGTGATAGATTGAAAGAACAAGGCAAGAACTGTATAACTGAGTATATTCTGTATTCTTAATCAAGGAAGGATTTATAGCAGAAGCAGTTCGTGAAGGGAAAGTCATTCAGATTTTTGAACTAAAAAAAATGAAGTCTCCATGGTTAACGAAGCCCCAGTTTTGGCCTCTATGATGTTAGTCAAGATTTAACTTGTTCTGATCATTATTTATTATTATTATTATTATTATAATTTAATTACCATTTTTCTTTTTGAGTCTTGTAAGATGTAGGCATCTGTTTCTTTCCTTCAATTCTCTACAGACAGAGAACTCAGGGCCTATCTCTATGTGATGTCAGAATTCAGAATAAAGAGTAAAAAATAAAATCAAATACCTATTTTTAAAATTCTTGGACTGTATATTTGAATAATATAAAATACCTTGATGACTGAGTTTTCCAATTTTAAAAGTTAAATAGTACCTAAATACATATGAAGTTAACCATTAAGCATATACGATGGTAACCAGAATAGTACTTTTCAACCTTCATAAGCAGCAGCTCTGAATTAGTAATCCAGAGTTGAAGGTACAAGCTTTAGCTATGAGATGAAAACATTCTGAAGACCCACTATACAGCATGGTGATTATAATTAATAATAACGTACTTGAAATTCACTCAGAGTAAATCTCAAGCGTTCTCACCATACACACACAAAAACCCTATGTGAGATGTTGGATGTTTAATTAGCTTGATGGTGTTAATTTTCTCACAGTGTATGTATGTATCAAAATTTCATGTTGTGTGCCTTACATATATATGATCTTTATTTGTCAATCATTCCTCGATAAAATGCAGGGGGGAGAAATTGCAGTTTACTCCTATAAAGTAGGTTGACTCGTTTTAAAATTACTTTTATATCAGCAAGTAGAAAATTTAGCCATCTAATAAAAGGTCATTCATATTGAGAATTAAGATCAGTAAAAAGCTTCTTTTTTAAGGAATCAAACTTGTAAAATCAGGAACGCATGTCTTTTCATCTTTAATCTTGAGTATTTAAGTGCTTATAATTATATAATAAATGATGGGTAAATGTAAGAAAACTCAATCTAGTTAAGAAGTTCATAGTATTTATTTTGCTAAGTCATAGAATTATTCGTTTTGTTAATTTTGCAGTTATAGTCAGAAAATTATTTCTTTTTATATAAGTTGCATTAAAAAATAAGGGCACTTTTCATAGTTTACTAACACTGTTTAGATTCAATGGTATGAAACTTCACTGTCCCTTGTGAAGCATATGTAAGAAATGCTATTTGGTAGAGTAAAAACTAAGTACAGAATAATTCTGTGAAAATTAAATAATGTTTTTTATAAACAGAAGTGAGTTTATAGAAATGTGCTTTCCAAACAGCTTTTTAGAAAATCCAATTTCAAAACACAGAAGTACCTCTGTATTATTCTTTCAAGCCATCCCTCTTGTTCTCCTATGTGTGCTTTTGAAATGAAAAATCTAAAGACTAATTAATTTCCAAATGGCTTGACTTTTGAAGGGATACATGCTTGTTATCCCTGCCTTTATATGGTTATAAATATTGCACTACATATGTAATGGGGAGGAAAAAATTATAAATTAGGCCATTCTTTTTGATTGGATTAGTGTAAGACATCAATTCTAAAGCTTGCAGTTACTTGTCTCAGCTCCATGGTGGAGCCAAAAGCATGATCTTCACATTTTCCCCTGAATTGAAAGAAGGATCTGTATAAATCTTGAGAATGTAGACTGAATTATAATAGTTCATATTTCATAAAATGTTTACAAATAATGCATTCTTTCTGCACATCTATTAGTAATGAAGTGACAATTGAAGGGTCACAATTTAATTCATCACTTTATTAACACCATCAGTTGTATTACAACGATACTGTGAATAAAACGGATTGGGAAATAAGAGAAACAAAGAGGAAAACACACTTAGAGAAAATGTTTTCATGAACTTTTAAGTTGCAGTATTTGTAAAAAAAAAAAAAAGAGAGAGAGAAAGAGTGGTTTGTTGCAAACATTTTTAAAGCAGCCTGCAAATGTGCACAAAAGAGATTTCTAAAGAAAAAAAAACCAGAACGTGTAATTTAGTATTTTGTTTAAAGAGTTGCTAAGAGTTTATAAAGTAAAAGAAAATTGCTGAATCTGGCATTCACTGATTAATAGTACTTTGCATTTAAATGGGACCTTTCACACTGAAAGTGCTTTTCAAGTGTAAACTAATTAAGTCTCAAAACACTTCAGAGAGACCAATCAACCCTCTTTTCAGGAATAGAGAAACTGAGGCTGGCTCGTTGAACAGATTTTTTTTTTTCTCTCACCAGTCAGGGAATTTTACATAGTATTTTTTTCAAAATCAGGGAAAAAATAATTTTGTTATGATTTTCTATATACTGGAACTCATTTCTCTGTGTGATATTTGATACTTTAAGAATATTAAAATTTTTTTTAACTTCTTGTTATGGAATTTTTCCATTAGCAAGAATTTGGCCAATTTAAAGGAGAGTTTAGGTTCTAAATTAGAGAACTAACCAAATAGGAAGGAAATGGAAGATACCATTTGGTGAGCTTCATTAGCAATTACATAATTTACATAATATTTAAGTACACCTGGTTTTGTTTTGCAAGATAAGACAATGTGTGATCACTTGCAAAGGCTGGTTTTGAGGACTACGCTTCATACATGACTAAAGCTATTTTTATACAAAAAGTAAAGAGATCAAGCCCCTTCCTCTGGAAAAGTTAGTTCGGGAGATAGACTGAATAGAAGTTGAGAAGGATGATAATGAACTCCCAGTTTCTAAAAGCCATTGTATTAAGTTCGTTTTAGCTACTAAGAGGCATTGTAGGGGAGAAAAACATATTTCCTCTACCCATTTTCAGTTCTCAGCTGGGTCTCTGTAACAAAGATTAACAGGAGGAAGGCATATAAATGTATTTCATATAAGTTTTTCATGACACAGAGCCTTCACAAGGAAACGAAGACCCCCCAAAATGTTAAATCTGAGTGTTTTTATATTAGGTTTGATGGAGAGTGGAGAGTCATGGAAAATGTGATAGGACCATAAGGGATATGAGCTAAGAGTAGTAACTGAGGTTAACTTGGCAAGGCCTGCCCATTCAGATTTTTCTTGATGTCCTTCAATCTTTGAAAATAAAGATGCTCCTTTCCTCCGGGTATACAGAGGGTCCTTCTCACACTGGGGTCTTATAACGTGCTTCGGGGAAAGATCAGAAATTCCTTCCTGGGCCTGCCATTTCTCAAACAATGTCAGCTTAAAATAGTCGGGATGCCCAGGTGCCATATTTTGCAGTAGTGGTAGTTGTAAACCCCAACAACATCGTGTAAAATAAGTTTACTTATACATACTGTGGGTTTGTGTGTGTGCATATATATACATGCACACACATTCATGTGTATTTGTGGGCATCTAGTTTCTAGGTCATTGGATAAAATTCGTTTTAGTTACTAAAAGACATTATGTAAAATCAGCTTATTTATATATACTGTTTGTACAAGCACACACATGCAGACACATACGTATGTGTTTATGTGTTAATTATGTGGTTATTTTAATGTTGAGTATTTTCTATGTGTTAAGCATAATGCTATGTACTTGGGGCTTAAGGGTTGGAAGCACAAGATTGAATAAAATGTAAACTGGAGCCTCAAAGAATTTAAGGGGAAAGAAATAGAATAGGAATTACCTAATGGACATACACGTGGTCTGCATATCATATAATGGAAGTTATAGCTGTATTTCACTTCTCATACAAAGTAAAAGCAGAAATACAAATATGTAAACCAAGAGAGGGACAGTGAAACAAAATATTTCACATGGGATTGGGAAAAATTGGAAAAAATCCAGAGATTATTCATTCTTCCCAGAAATATTTTTTCTCATGTACGCTGAAGAATCATACCTTCAAATACTAAGTGATTATTCCTCAAGTATTCTTGTCTTTTTCTTATTCTCTTGTCTTTTTTCTCCATGCTCCCATTTATTCAACCTATTACGTAACTTTAAGTATTTGAATATATCAAAACAGGTGCTGTGGTGTATAGCAGCTCTCTTCTCTGGTCAGGAATGATTTCTAGATGGTTCTGTGTTCACATAACCTGTGCTGCTCATAGATGACAAGAAGAAATGAACTCAGCAACTTGAGAACCTTATTACAGAGTATTTAAGTAGTTGCCATTGCTACTGTGTGAAACAGAAAATAAAGCATAGGAAGTAAGACAGACATGAAAAAAAATAACCTTTCTCTACAGTATAATCTGTTTAATTTATTTTAAAAGTAACAGTATACTAGGAAGATCACAGTGGTGTTTTTATTCAGCTTTGCACTCTCTTAATGGTCAAAGGTGTTTTTCAAAACTAAATTTTATCAAAGTGACCTAGGTTTATAGGTTGGGAAGTGAATTAATAATAGAATCAAAATTTTAATAAAATGCTTGCAGATTAGTAAAAAATTATTCTATGTAATCCCTTACAGATAGACAGGTTGGAGATTTTCATTAAGAGTGAAATGGTGTTCAATTCTACATCCAATTTTCACTCATGTATTCATTCATTCAACAAAGCTGTATCTAGTACCTCTTATGCACTAGTCCCGGTTTAGCACTGCAGAAAGAAATTGTCCACCCTCAAGGAGATTATCTAGGGAAACATATTTTTGCAACTAATGGGATGCAAGTTGCAACACAATGATAGTACATACACAAAATGCCCTATAGGAATAAACTTGAAGAAAATAGCTCTTTTAGGAAGAAACCAGCTCTTTTTAATAGGAGAACAAATATGGGCTTTACAGTAGAGAATGAAAAACATTTTAACACGCAGGAACTATGGTTGCCGGGCAGTGCACTAAAGCCAGAAGGAAGCATATGCCAGATGCAAAGTCACAAGAGGGTGAGGATTAACGGCAGATAAAATCTTGTAATTATTGTTTTTCTTGTATGTGCAATTTTGCAGTACTAATAAGTGGTATTGTAAACCATGTTATTTTTCCCCTCAAATTTAATACCGGGAGGGAGAATACGTAAGGAATTCTTAAGAGGACTTCAGAGCTCTCCCAGAGCTATTCTTGTTCATGGAATTGTTGATCTTTTTTGGAGGTTACTGAGGCAAGGATTTCCTACTCTGCCATCTTGGTGGTGTAGTAAGTAAGAAATCTCTTACACAGTCACTTTTACTTCAAGGGATGAGAATTCCTAACATTACTCCAATAGACTTCATCATGGGTGCCAGTTATTCATAGTAAATATAGTGAGTTAGTATATAACAGTGGTGGTTTTCATCTGATGAAAATATACAAATTTTTTATACAAAATATTTTATAAACATAAAATGCATATACATGCAATAGGCTCATTTAAAGAGTTCATTCATTACTCTAAGGCCGATCTTTGGCCTTCATTCAAGTTCTCCTGATTCAGAACACATTTAGGAAATCACTTAGTAAAACATAAGAAAAGGAGGGAAGGAGGAAATGAATACTTATCTCAGGAAATGTGCTGGAGACTTTATATGGATATATAATAAATTAATTTATTTAATCTCTTCAAAATTTGAATGAGAAAAACTGAGTGATGATTAGATTAAGTAATGTCTTTGAGATCACACAAGTAGTATAAGACAGAGCTCATATTTGAACCCTATTCTATTTATTCTAAAGCCCATGTTCTTCCCAATGCTACTAGCATGATTATTTTCAGAGGCCTTTAGTAGTTCAGTATTTTAAGTATTTTCTATTTAACAGATTGAAAATTCATTTATAGAAATTTTAAGTCCGTAGTATCTGGTTGGAACTTACAAGTGACATGCTGACAAGTTGTCTATGTGGTTTACAAACAACTAGTTGAACCTTAATTATTTAAATGGCCATTTATATTTGTCAAAATGAAAATTCTAATTTATCATATGGATTGGAATCCTTATTCTAACTCCAAAATTCTTAATTTTTATCAACAGAACTAAACAAATTAAAAAAAAAACAAAACAAAAAAAAATAGGCAAAGTATTTAGGCATTATTTCTTTAAAATGTTGCCATGTTTTTCAATCTACATTGTCAATGGATAGCTCCCTAGTTCTCTTTAATATAATTATTTAGATATTTTCTATGAAAAAAATGTAAATGCAGAGACCCCCATAAAGTCATCTAAGTAGGTTTGTATATGTTTAACAGAATTTTTAAAAAAATACCATTGGTGTGCTTAAAGTTTCTTTTAGCTATTTCTTAGAACTTAATCCTCAACTAGTATAGAAATTTCATCAAAAGTGAATAGTAGAATTTTATGTATACTTACACTGATAAAAGCTTTTATTTTCTATATGAAAACTTTTTTTTTCCTGGAGTGCTGTCACCACGATGGCAGAGTAGGAGACCCCAGGCTCCATGCCTCAATCCAACAACCCCATGAACAAAAACATCTCTAGGAGGACTCTGCAGTACACTTAAGAAACTTCAGCAATACAGTGGGGAAAAAACATCGAGAATAACCACACACAAAGGGAAGAAAGAATAGCTTCATTTTGCTGTATCATCCAATCCCCCAAGTTCGCACTGATCAGCACCAGGAGGGAACTCCTTGGCTCGAAAGAGGTTCTCTCGCTGAGAAAGGGGGAACAGGGTGAACAACCAGCTTCCCCAGCCTTTCAGTGCATTACATGAAGGACTTGGTTTAGTTTCACCCCAAACAGAGACTGTCAAAGCTGAGATATATAGAGATAACTAGGGACAAGAGAGAAAAGCAGGGGTTACTAGTATCAGTCAGCCATGCAGAGGGAGTGACAGTGGTTTTCAATGACCTGCTCTGCAGATGACCCAAGCAGGTTTTACCAATGAAGAAACCAACAGTGAGCACAGTTGCCATGTACCCTCTGCGGATTTTTCAGCTTTAACCTAACAGGTATTAGCTTCCCTGACATGAACCACCTGAGTTTCTCTCTACTCTTCCACTCCTCCACCCTTGGAATTAGCATCGGCAGCCAGCCCATGCCTCTGAGGCTGTACATGTGCAAGATGCCAGCCTAGACCACCATGGCTGTCAGTTGCAGCTAAGCCTTCCAGCTGTGCACTTACACACCATTCATCTGATGCTTGAAACTTGCCTCCATTCCCTCCTGTATACCCACAGTGGAATCCTGCAGTCACAAAAGGGCACACCAGTAGCCAAAGCCACAAAAGTTGCTTATGGGGCCAGATTAGTCCAATCTCCTGTCACTGGCCTGTACCACTAGGCTCACCTGCAACTAGTACCCCCCCAGCTGTCCACCTGCACGTGCTTGGCCCCACTCCTATCACTGGCCTCCACTGCCATGCATACAGCTGTGGGGAGATGTGCAGCCACAGGAATGCACACTAACTGCCAGGGTTTCCCTGCTGTTTGTGAACCTGGATCTGGCCCTATCTCCTGTCAGTGACCTATACTATTGGGCTTACCTGCAGCTGTCCCCCTCCAACAGTGCACACCCCTACACATACTTGGACTACCTCCAAATCAGTCTCCACTGCTGTGCACTTGTGCTGAGAACCAACAGACATGGTAGAATATGCCAACAGACAGAAACCCTGTAGCCACCAGTATGCCCACTATTGGCCCCAACCTTTGCTGCTTGCCCTAGTCCTCATGTGTACATGCAACCACCTCCTGACATTACATAGGCAACTGTAGCTAGCCGCAGTAGTTAAATGTGTGCATACCACTGATTGGTAACCACTGTCACCGGCACTAACATTTAGCTGCTGGGCTGGGAGGTGCCACTGAGAACCCAAGTTAAAGAGAAGAAAATCAAAGTATTACAATAATGGAAAATCATCAGCAAAAGAGGAAGAAAAGGAAACAAAAAAAAGAAACTACATAACAGTCATAAAACAATTAGCAGGATGGCAACTGGCAAGTCCTTACTTATCAATACTTACTTTAAATATAAATGGATTGGGGCACCCGGGTGGCTAGTTGGTTAAGCGGTTGCCTTCACCTCAGGTCATGATCCCAGGTCACAGATGAAAACACAACTGTTCAAAACCTTTGTGATGTAGCAAAGGCTGTCCTAAGAGGGAAGTATATAGCAACACAAGCCTTTCTCAGGAAAGAAGAGTCTCACACACAACCTAATTTTACTCCTAAAGGAGCTGGAGAAAGAACAGCAAATAAAGCCAAAACCCAGAAGGAGAAGAGAATAAATAAAGATTAGCGCATAAATCAATGAAATAGATACCAACAGAACAGTAGATCAGATCAATGGAACTACGATCTGGTTCTTTGAAAGAGTTAATAAGATTGACAAACCGCTGGCCAGACTTATCAAAAAGGAAAGAGAAAGAACCCAAATAAATAAAATCATGGATGAAAGATGAGAGATCACAACCAACATGAAAGAAATACAAATAAGTATAAGAAGATATTATGAGCAATTATATGAAAACAAATTAGGCAATCGGGAAGAAACGGATGCATTCCTAGAGACATGTAAATGACCAAAACTGAACCAGGAAGAAATTGAAAATCTAAACAGACCCATAACCAGCAAGGAAATTGAAGCTGTAATAAAAAATCTCCCAACAAACAAAAATCCAGGACTAGATGACTTTTCAGGGGAATTCTACCAAATATTTAAAGAAGAATTATTACCTATTCTTCTGAAGCTGTTTCAAAAAATAGAAGTGGAAGGAAAACTTCCAAACTCTTTCTATGAGGCCAGCATTCCTTTGACCCCCAAAGCAGACAAACACCCCATCAAAATGAATTATAAAGGAATATCCCTGATGAACATGCATGCAAAAATTCTTACCAAGATACTAGCCAATAGGATCCAACAGTACATAAAAAGGATTATTCACCATGATGAAGTGGGATTTATTTCTGGGCTACAAGGATAGTTCAACATGCACAAATCAATCAGTGTGATACATTACATTAATAAAAGAAAGGACAAGAACCATATGATGTTCTCAACAGATGCAGAAAAAGCATTTGACAAAGTACAGCATCGTTTCTTGATTAAAAATCTTCACACCTTAGGGATAGGGAGAGAGGGAACATACTTCAATATCACAAAAGCCAAATACCCAAAGATCATTCTCAACAGGGAAAAACTGAGAGTATTTCCCATAAGGTCAGGAACACAGCAAGGATGTCCACTATCACCAGTGCTGTTCAACATAGTACTGGAAGTCCTAGCCCTAGCAATCAGAAAATAAAAAGAAATAAAAGGCATCTAAATTGGCAAAGAAGTAAAACTCACATGACATGATACTCTGTGGGGAAAACCAAGAAGACTCCACCCCAAAATTGTTAGAACTCATACAGGAATTCAGCAAAGTGGCAGGATATAAAATCAATGCACAGAAATCAGTTGCATTTCGATACACTAATAATGAGATAGAAGAAAGAGAGAAAATAAGGAGTTGATCCCATTTACAATTGCACCAAAACCATAAGATACCTAGGAATAAACCTAACTGAAAGGCAAAGGATCTGTACTCAGAAAACTATAGAACACCTGTGAAAGAAATTAAGGAAGACATAAAGAAGTGGAAAAATCTTCCATGCTCATGGATTGGAAGAACAAATATTTTTATAGTGTCTATGCTACCAGGGCAGCTGGGTGGCTCAGTTGGTTAAGCATCTGCCTTCAGCTTGGGTTGTGATCCTGGGGTCCTGGGATTAAGCCCCACATTTGACTCCCTGCTCAGTAGAGAGCCTGCTCCTCCCCCTGCCCTTCACCCTGCTCATTTTCTCTCTCTTTCAAATAAATAAATAAAATCTTAAAAAAAAAGTCTCTGCTAATTAGAGCAATCTATACATTCAATAAAATCTCTATCAAAATACCATCAACATTTTTCACAGAGCTAGAACAAATAATCCTAAAATTTGTATGGAAATAGAAAAGTCCCCGAATAGCCAAAGGAATGTTGAAAAAGAAAACCAAAGCTCGTGGCATCACAATTCCGGACTTAAATCTCTATTACAAAGCTGCAATCATCAAGACAGTATGGTACTGGCACAAAAACAGACACATAGATCAATGGAATAAGATAGAGAACCCAGAAATGGACCCTCAACTCTATGATCAACTAATCTTTGACAAACCAGTTAAGAATATCCAATGGAAAAAAGACAGGCTTTTCAACAAATGGTGTTGGGAACATTTGACAGCCACATGCAGAAGAATGAAACCAGACAATTTCCTTACACCATACACAAAAATAGACTCAAAATGGATGAAAGACCTAAATGGGAAACAGGAATCCATCAAAATCCTAGAGGAGAACACAGGCAGCAACCTCTTCCACCTTGGCCGCCAAGACTTCCTGCTAAGGGAAACAAAGACAAAAATGAACTATTGGGATGTCATCCAGATAAAAAGCTTTTGCACAACAAAGGAAACAGTCGACAAAACCAGAAGACAACAGATAGAATGCGAGAAGATATTTGCAAATGACAAATCAGATAAAGGGCTAAGCATCCAAAATCTATAAAGAACTTATCAAACTCCACACTCAAAGAATAAATAATCCAATCAAGAAATGGGCAGAAGACATGAACAGACATTTCTGCAAAGAAGATATCCAAATGGCCAACAGACACATGAAAAAAATGCTCAACATCACTCGGCACCAGGCAAATACAAATCAAAACCACAAGGAGATACCACCTCACACCTGTCAGATGGCTAAAATTAACAAGTCAGGAAACAATAGAAATTGTTGAGGATGCAGAGAGAGGGGAACCCTCCTACACTGTTGGTGAGAATGCAAGCTGGTGCAGCCACTCTGGAAAACAGTATGGAGGTTCCTCAAAAAGTTGACAATAGAGCTACCCTATGACCCAGCAATTGCACTACTGGGTATTTACCCCAATGATAAAGATGTAGTTATCTGAAGGGGCACCTGCACCCCAATGTTCACAGCAGCAACGTCCACAATAGCCAAATAGCCAAACTGTGGAAAGCACTCAGATGTCCATCGATAGATGAATGGGTAAACAAGATGTGACACACACACACACACACACACACACACACACACACACACACTGGAATACTACTCAGCCATCAAAAGAATGAAATCTTGCCATTTGCAATGATGTGGGTGGAACTAGAGGATATTATGCTAAGTGAAATAAGTCAATCAGAGAAAGACAATTATATGATCTCACTCATATGTGGAACTGAAGAAACAAAACAGAGGATCATAGGGGAAAAGAGGAAAGAATAAAACAAGACAAAATCAGAGAGGGAGGCAAACCATAAGACTCTCAATCATAGGAAACAAACTGAGGGTTGCTGGAGGGGAGGTAGGTTGGAGGGATGGAGTAACAGGATGATAGAAATTAAGGAGGGCATGTGACGTAATGAGCACTGGGTATTATATAAAACTGATGAATTACTGACCTCTACCTATGAAACAAACAAAAACAAACAAACAAAAAACAAGAAAAAAAAAAGGCAAAGAAGCACACTCTCACCACTCCTATTCACCATAGTATTGGAAGTCCTAGCCAAGCAATTAAGCAAGAAAAAGAAAGAAAAGGCATCTGAATCAAAAAGGAAGTAGTAAAACTGTTTCTGCTGCTGATGTGACCTTGTATGTAAAAAACCCTAAAGACTCCACCATCTATAGTTAGACCTAATAAACAAATTCGGTTAAGTTTTATAACATATAAACATTTATAAATCAGCTCTATTTTTATAAACTGACAATGAACTATCTGAAAAAGAAAGTTTAAAAATTATCCTAGTTATAGTAGCATCAAAAACAGTAATTTTGAGAGTGATTGCATTAAACGCATAGATTTCTTTGGGTAGTATAACACTTTAACAATATTTGTTCTTCCAATCCATGAGCAGGAAATGTTTTTCCATTTCTTTGTGTCATCTTCAAAATATTTAGGAATACATTTAACTAAGAAAGTGAAAGATCTATACACCGAATGCTATAAGATTGATAAAAAGATTTGAAGGAGACCTAAATAAATGAAAAGACGGATTTGTAAAATTATCCATATTGCAAATCAATCTACAGATTTAATGTAATCCTTACAAAAACCCCAATGGCATTTTTCTGAGAAATAGAAAAGAAACTAAAATTTGTATGGAACCATATAAGACCCCAAATACTCAAAGCAATCTTTTTTTTTTTTTAAGATTTTATTTATTTATTTGACAGAGATAGAGACAGCCAGCGAGAGAGGGAACACAAGCAGGGGGAGTGGGAGAGGAAGAAGCAGGCTCATAGCGGAGGAGCCTGATGTGGGGCTCGATCCGGTAACGCCGGGATCACGCCCTGAGCCGAAGGCAGGCGCTTAACCGCTGTGCCACCCAGGCGCCCCTACTCAAAGCAATCTTAAGAAAGAATAAAGCTGGAGCTTTCATACTTCCTGATTTCAAGCTATATTATAAAGCTATAGCAATCAAAACAGTATTATACTGACATAAAAACAGATACATAAACCATTGGGACAGAATCAAGAGAGCAGAAGTAAACTTACACATATATGGTGAAATAATATTGGACAAGGGAACTGTAAATACACAAGTGGGAAAGATAGTCTTCAGTAAATGGTACCAGGAAAACTGGATAGCCACATGCAAAAAAATGAAATTGAAACCCTATCTTACACTACTCAAAAAGTTAACTTGAAGTGGGTTAAGGACTTAAATGTATGATGTAAAACCATAGAACTCCTAGAGGAAAACACAGGGAAAAGTGTCTTAATATCAGTTTCAGCAACAGTTTTTGGATATGAGACTCAAAGCACAAGCAACAAGAGCAAAAATACATAAGGCCGACTACATCAAACTAAAAAACTTCTGCACAGAAAAAGAATCAAAAAAAAAGAAAGGCAACTTATGAAATGGGAGAAAATATTTGTAAACTATATATCTGATACAGGGTTAATGTTCAAAGTACATAAGTAGTTCATGCAACTCAATAGCAAAAAAACCCAAACAATTTGATTAAAAAATGGGCAGAGGACTTGAATAGACATTTTGTAAGGGAGACAGACAGATGATCAACAAGTTCACGAAAAGGTGCCCAACATCACTCATCATCAGGGAAATGTAAATCCAAACCACAGTAAGGTGTCAGCTCACATCCATCAGAACGACTATTATAAAAAAAAAATGTGACAAGGATGTAGAGAAATGGGAACATTGGTGCTTTATTGGTGAGAATGTAAATTGGTACAGACAATATGAAAAACAGTGTAAAGTTTCCTCGAAAAATTAAAAATAGAACTACCATCTAATTCAGCAATCTTACTTTCAGGTATATAGCAGAAAGAAATGAAAACACTATCTTGGAGATGTATCTGTAACTGCACTCCATATTCACTGCAGTGCTATTTACAATAGCTAAGAGAGTGGGAACCTGAGTGTCCATCAATGGATTAATGGATAAAGAAAATGTGAGATATATAATATGTAGATATAAATATATATATATTAATATTTCATTGTGGGTCTGTATGTGTATGTGCATGTGTGTCTGTGTGTGCATATATATATGCACACACACACATATATATACACACACACATATGCACACACAATGAAATATTAATCAAACATTAAAAAAATGAAATCCTGATATTTATGGCAATATGGATAGACTTGGAGGGCTTTATGCTAAGTAAAATAAGTCAGACAGGAAGCGTCAAATACTTTATGATCACACTTACATGTGGAATCTAAAAACATCCAATTAATAGAGACAGAGAGTGGGAAGATGTTACCAGGGGCCTAGGTGGGGAGAAATGGGGAGATACTGGTCAGCGGGTACAAACTTTCGGCTATAAGAAGAATAAATTCCAGGGATCTCATGTACAGCATGGTGACTATAGTCAACAATAAAGAACTGTATTTGTGAAAGTTGTTATGAGATTAGGGCTTTAATGTTCCTACCATAACAACAACAACAACAACAACAACAACATGTAGTTATGTGACATGAAGGATATGTTAATTAACCTTACTGTGGTAAACATTTTGCAGTATATATATGTGTGTCAAATCATCACATTGTACACCTTAAACTCACACAATGTTACTGGTTAATTATATCTCAATAAAGCCAGAAAAGGGTATTTTTCTATTACTGGAAATATGGTCTAACTCAGGAAAATGGAAATGGTTCCTATTTTTTCCTCACTTTTTGGCCTTTTATATCTGTAGTACCTTCTCCTTAATCAATTATGAGTTGATTTATTGGTTTATCTTCCACATTTATGCATACATTATAAAAATACTCTTCTGATTAAACCTTGCCTATTTAATAAGCATAATTAACAACATGTTTGCATCACTTCCACTTCAATTTCCCCATCTAGCAACTTATTTATTTTACACAGAGGTAGCAATTTATGCACTTTACAAAATTTATTTACTAATATACGTGTGCAGTTTATACATATATTTTTAAAAGTTACACAATAAGTAATGTGAAAGATCTATATTAAATAGGATCTGCATTCTGTTTCCCATATTTCTCAGTTTCTATTTGCAAAAAGGGAAATACAAAATCTTTAAACAAAATAGGGTTCTGCTCATGTGATGAAGAGCTTAGCAATCTAAGTGGCTTGATTAGAAAATCTAGAATTTAAGACTCTAGAATACCAAGCAACAACTGGATACTAAGACTGTACCAGCAATCTTTCACAGCTGGGAAACAGAGATAGCAAAGTTTAAGGATTGGCTGCAAGGCCAATTTAAAGAACCATAAGAATTGGCTCAGAAATTTTATATTTATTCCTCTTATTCTACGGGTGGGAGTGGTTTCAGCAACTAGAATCTACCAACTTGATTTTAAAAGAAGGTCTATGAGGCCCAGCCTGAATACAGGAGATGGGAGAGGCAAGGAATACAGCAGTTCATTCCAATAGAGATGGTCATGGGGGTTTGACAAAGGTGTTTTCTTCATTTATTGCATCCCTGGGTCATCAAATAATCTGGTCATATAGTTATAGAGTGATAATGTGTTACATAATTCGTCTTATTAATTTGCTCTTGCATTGTAATCATTTAGTGGTAACATTATTTGTAATGACACACCGTATGATGTAACTGAGTAGACTCTGGTTAAATTCAGGAGTCATCCTTATGCTTGGTGCTGTGTTCGAAAGAAAATATGAGTAAATATACCAACTTAAATATAGAAAATTATTCTAAATATACTTAGTTCTGTTCAAAAGAAAATTTGTTTAATAAAGAAAATTTCTCTTATTACATTTGTTTAAAAGTCTTGATTTCATATCTTGAACATTCAAGTTAATTGTTCTGACTAGTTGATTCTTTTATACCACATTTTACACTGACAGGCCATGAATGGGTTCCTTTAAGCATCTTCACTGTGAAGCTGGTAAGGGCAAGTTGGATTTTGGAAAAAAAAAATCATAACATCATATTGCTTGAGGTCATTTGCATTAACATTTTCTCTTAATAACTATTCCCTACTCCCCATGTAAACCTCAGTCAGGAAGGATGAATCTGAGTGCATTTTAATGTCTGTCACCGTGACTTGCCCAAAAGTCTAACTGTACAAATTTGTACCTGAGTTGTAGGGATTAAGAGCGATGCAAGTAAGATTTTTCAAGACAATTTTCTGCATAAAATATTCATGAGATAGTTGGTGTACAAAGAATTGCAAGTTCATTATCAAAGAAACAATGTTTCACAAAAATGCAAAAAAAAGCATGCAGTTGGGGGCGCCTGGGTGGCACAGCGGTTGGGCGTCTGCCTTTGCCTCAGGGCGTGATCCTGGTGTTGTGGGATCGAGCCCCACATCAGGCTCCTCTGCTATGAGCCTGCTTCTTCCTCTCCCACTCCCCCTGCTTGTGTTCCCTCTCTCGTTGGCTGTTGACACAATATAACTCTGGTGGCAGATGTGTAGAGGAGGAAAAGCACTACAGTGTGGTACACGATGTACACTTTGTAGTAGTCTAATATGCTTGATCTCTTGACCACGTAATAAGCTAGACCTCTGTAAATAGGGAGTGAGGTTTTCCCTGAAGAAGGCCGGGTTTGGGTTTCGGCATAGGTTACACTGAGCATCAGTCATCCTAAGAGAAGGTAAATTTTCAGAAAGGAAATGAGAGTTTAGAAAGGAAATAAAGATGCTTCTTTACGAGCATCCGTTCCTTAATTACACACTCCAGAGACAATAGCCGAGTCTGAACTCCGAAAGTGACAATGTACAGACACTTAGAGGGAGAATGGGAGGTAGGATGAGATCCAGAGAGAAAATCGCATTACGTGAATCAGATTTCCTAGTTTTATGTTACCTTTTGTATTTCTATATATTTACGTTTTGTTATTCCTTTTCCTCTAGTGATTGTTTAAATGATTCAGTACTATTCCTCTGTACCATGGTGAATTAATGAAAGAATCATATCTTTACCTTTGTGTATTAAAAGAAGAGCAACCCATGGGGCGCCTGGGAGGCTCAGGGAGTTAAGCGTCTGCCTTTGGCTCAGGTCATGATCCAAGGGTACTGGGATGGAGTCATGCACTGGGCTTCTGGCTCAGCAGGGGGCCTGCTTCTCCCTCTCCCTCTGCCTGCCACTCCCCCCTGCTCGTGCTCTGTCAAATAAATAAATAAATAAATAAATAAATAAATAAATAAATAAATAAAATCTTTAAAAAAATAAAAAAAGAGCAACCCTACTGTTGGCCATTGTAGTGTTTATAATGGAAATTTGAGATGGTTAAAAGGAGTCCCCTTTTTTCCATGTGGAGGGTCTGCATTATTACCCATTATTATTCTTAGATATCCACACTTGATTTTTGTCATGGCAAAGAATAGATTCTTAGGGCAGAGCAATTCAAAGGACTGGATGATCTAAAGAGCTTGCCTTGAAAGTGCAATGATGGGATAGGACAATGATGTGCCGTGCGTTATAACTCACTTCATTCGGGGCTTTGTGCCCATCCAAACACAGAATTCAAGCACTAGCAGAGCTTTGATCTGAAAGAATTGTAGTGTAGCTATACAGGGGATAAGTGAGTGTAAGCTCTTTGTCTCATCAATGGAAAGATGCAGTTAATTCTTGAATAAAGAAGCTGAACCAAGATTGATGAAATCTCCAAGAAATTAAGCAATAGGATTGTTAATTCCCAAAAGTGTGGTATAAGTCCATTTAGAAAGAGCTAAAGCCTCTCTCTGTAAGGTGAGAAGCCCGGACATCTTAGATAGGATTCCAATTAGATATATATATTTGAATGTCAGATAAACTTTACAGAATGATTTCAGGGATCTTTGTTTTGACTCTTGTGCTCCTGCCAGGTTTTTACTCTCGCGAGACCCTCCCCAACTTAAGAGTTGACCCCTCTACCCCAAATCATTCCACTCTTCTCTCAACTCTATCCACATTTGAAACACCACTCCTGAGAGTATTGGTGGTTCATGTCCAATTTTAATTACTGGGGCCACATACACTCTAGGCGTGTGACTGTGGCAAGTGCCTGGCTTGTCAGGTGGTTTTTATGACAGCCTGCCATCGTTTGTAACTACACTGTAAGTCAGTGTAGCTCTTGAGATGGTGCCGAAATGCATTATATTACAACAGCCATGAGCTTAGAAAGGTACTGTGGTGGCATAATTCAGAAAGAAGATTTTAAGAATATGTTACATTAGTTATGAGGAAAACAAAACAACACTGTCTCCATTCAAGCCAGAACTGTGGTATGGGACTTAAGGAAAGATAAGTAACAATAAAGTTATTACTTCATCAGCCAATAATATCTTTGTAATGGGAGAACGGTTACTGTGTACATACAGTCAATCTTTCCAACATCTACTGTTCTGTGCCATGTACTGGTCATGAGTAGTAACTTGGGAAGCATACGTATGTGGAGCTGAAGGATTTTCCAATTTTAAAGATATTGACTTCTGTCAAGATTGTTTATGGTACAATCCAATTTTTAAGCGAAAGACTAAATGATTACATGTAGCCAAAGTTCACATGTAGTAATTCTGAAAGAATAAAATAACTCATAATCATTATCAAAATTTCTGTATGTGAATTTACATCAGAGTTTGGTACATATAAGCTTCTTTTATTTAGAGTGCATCAGTAGAAACAAAATAAGCCATGTAAACTGCATGAAAAATTATCCCTTTTCCTGTATTTTTTCTATTCTCTTATATTTGCAATCATTACTAAGAAATCAAGGTAGTGTTTCTGAAAATAGGAAAAGATACACGAAGTTGTGTCTGTATGTAGAAATGAAAAAAAAATTGGAGGGTTTCAGTTAAAGAAAATTTTTAATTACCATGCTACTCGCTATAAATCTATGATAATTTATTTTTTAAATCCTTATAAATTTGATTGTTCTTAAATTTCATTACCTATTATGGACATCAATGGGGTTTCCATTGTCTTCCAATGATAAACTTAATGATGTTAGAATGTGATATTATGTAAAAACCAAGTTTAAAATAAATAACAGTATAAATGAATGAGAAGTGAGATAATGTTTACAATGGTTTAAGCTAACACAATATTAAACAAACACAAAAAAGCACTGTTTTTTTAATCTGTTTTTCTGCTGTTTTTCTAATCTGTTTCCAAAATCAACTGATTCAGCTTTCAACTACATGTATTACTAGGATACAGACACTCTAGAAATCAGATTCTAACTCCGTTATATAATTGGGAACCAGTTGGATTAAATCTGGGGGCACAGGGCACAGCTTTTGGAATATTTAATAGAAAGATAACAAGAAACATGTGACAGATATGATTCTTACCTGAATAATATTAGAAGAATAAATCTGATTATAAAGTTATATATATATATACAGTCGAATTTAGGGACAGACATTAACTTTTGGGGATATTCTCTTCTTCAGATTTGTCTTGTACATTTTGCCTTGCAAATCTCATTACCTCACTGAAAAATGATTGTAATTTTCTTATTGTTCCAAAGTATTTGGCAGAGTCCAGCATTTCAATAACTTATAATTTAGGGAGGATTATCACATGTAATAAATACAGAATTATACACATACCTAACATTATACTTATATCTAAGAAACCGGTGTATCAGATACTTATATATCAGAATTATAATGACGTCTAAGAGGCCAAAAAGTGATCATGGCAAAGAGGCACTCTTAAATAAAAGCTGATTACTACAAATATCAGAAATTTCCTAGCATATTGGTTGCTGATTATCAGAACAATGTAATCATTAGTACATACTCCAGGCCAGGCACTGTACTAAAAATCACCAGCCTCAGTGATCTTACAATTTAATTGAAGCATGATGTTAAATAAGAGGTATTGATGAGTGTCTTAGTGCTCAAAGGAAAAAAACTATTTGATAAGAGTTGGAATTTTTAGGCTGTTTTATAAAGATGATTGAATGTGAGACAAGCTTTGAAAATAGGTCAGAATTTATTTACACGGGGGCTTCCAGATCACTGATATAAGTCCGTCAGAAAGAAGGCATTAATTTCTTTCTGCAATGACTTCTGACAACAATTACCTGAAATTAGACCAAACTTCATAGATGAAAAGCACAGTTCTCCAGAATACTGCCCTCACTTCAGTCAGCAGCTCCAAGTTCAGAGGTCCCCAGACCACCCTTACTTATGACCAGCTGGCTACATACTCAGGGGTTCCCAATGTTCAATAATCTACTAGAACAAGTCACAATACTCAGGAGAGCCCTATACCTAAAATAACAATTTTATCAGCAAAAGATAGAAGCCAGAACCAGCCTAAGGGAGAGACATACTGAGCGATGTCTGGGAACCAAAGGCAAAGTGTCTATTGTCCTATCCCAGTGGATTCAGGATGCATTACCCTCTTGACACATTGATATGTGACCATACACTGAGTATTACCAACCCAGAAAGCTCACCTGAACTTTGGTGTCATACTTCTTATTGGGGCTTATTTACATAGACTTATTGATTGAATCATCAGCCATGTGACTCAATATCTAGGCCCCTTCCCATCTCAGTTCAGGTTAATGTTACCATCCTATCACTCAAATCTCCACCTCTCTAATGATATAATTGGTCTTTCTGGCTTGACCAGCCTCATCCTGAGTCATCTCATCAGCATAAACTTTCTAAGAGGGCCACCATAAGTCACCAGTTGATATAAACTATCAAGTGTGGTGGTGGCGATAGGTGGGGAGGGACCGTGAATAACAAAGACATGCTTATCACTCAGAAAATTCCAAGGGTTTGGAAAGTTATCTCTCAGTAACTGAGGACAAAAGACAATAAAAAAAAATTTTTTTTTAAATACATTCAGTCTCTGTACTGTTTTCTGTTTCCTTTGTTCTAGTTTTTCAAAATTCACAATTCCATTAAAGACAGATTTTTTTTTTTTTAGATTTATTTGAGAGAGCGAGAAACAGAGTGCAAGCAGAGGGCGGGCAGAGAGTCTTAAGCAGACTCAGCACTGAGCGCAGAGCCTGATGTGGGGCTCAATCTTGGGACATGAGATCGTGCCCTGAGCCAAAACCATGAGTCAGACGCTTAACTGACTGCACCACCCAGGAGCTCCTAAAGACAGATTTTTGTTTGCTCATTTCTTTTGCCGTTTGGAGCAAGTCTTCGGTTCTGCTATGGTAATAGTAGTAAGAATCAGTTCTAATCATTTGCCTGCGTGGAATGATTAGGGGACACCATAGGGCTGGGCATCGAGTGAGATGAGAGATGCCATAGCCTTGGTTGTGAAATTTTAGAGGGTGCCAGAAAGTAAATCATACTTAATGTGATATTTTAAAATCAAAATTAATGCAAAGAAATCTTTGCTAAGCAAAATATTAAAAATTTTAAATAAAGGCAGTATAAGAATTACTGGGGTTTTTTTGTTTTGTTTTGTTTTGCTTTGCTTTTGCTTCTGGCTTGATATGGCTTGGCATGGCACTGGGACCCTGGTTGTTTAGAAAGAATGCAAGTACCCAGAGCAGTCAATTCAGACCTTCTATATCGCATAGAACAGTAAATAATGCCAGGCTTGACCAAATAAAGACAGGCTCCTAACATGTCTGTTATCTTGGCCATGACTGGCCCACGACCAGGTGAGCCTGTGGGCTTTTGTCTCCATTCCTACAGGAGATTTAATTAGGGAAGATAGGTTTTTCTAAGAGGAATGGTGTGTTTTGTCAGAAGATGGGACTGTTGGGTGAGTATCAAACCAAATCTCCTAAAACAACTTTCTCCCTCTGGGTTTCTGAGAAGAGCTGTTGGTGATAGTAAGCTTTTCTATTCCAGCCCTGCAACATCCCTTCACTATTCAGAATTTCTCCTTCTAATGTTTTTACCATTAATTATGCTGTCTTTCTTTTTTCTCTCTTCTTTCATTGTCTTTTTAATGATTTCTCACTCCTTTTCCCTGGTCCATTTTGTCCCCTATTATTTTATTTATCATAAATCTTATTATAACTCTTCTTCCAATTCAATATCTATCACTTCAGTTCTATCTGTTCTTCCTCTCTTTTGTATGCCTGTGCTTCTTCCTCAGTTTCCTTTCCTTTCTCCTGGTCAATAATACATTTTTCTTTCTGGTGCAAATTATTAATGCAGGCAAGCATATAAATGTAAATGTTTGGTAGATTTTTCCCAGTTTATGTTAGAAAGAGTGGGCAAGATATGTCTTTTGATCCATCATTTATTCTTGAAGAGTAAGAAATTTAAAAAATACATATTTGTCTTAGAAATGGAAAAGAAAAGAAAAAAATTATATAGGAGACTAAATTCTTGAAAAGAGATATCACTGGAATTACTTTTATAAATGCTACTAACTTTCAGTTTCTTTTCTCACTAGTTCCAATCAATATCAATCTTGCCTGATATTATGCTCTATTTTAGTAATCATCAACAAACATAAACTGTTATTCAAGACGTTAAAAGACAACAGACTCATACCCCCAAAATTGAGATTACCTTGCCTCCCTCCTGTAAGTTTCTTTTACCTATCTTTTTGTTTGAAATTTCTTTAATTACTAATAAAGACTTTATTTAAAAAAGTAAAGCCTAAAAAAAGAAATAAAATGAAATAAAGCCTTCACTACAAAATAAAGGATGAAGTTGTCAAAAACACAAACACTTGAAGTAGTTAAAATTAAAAAAAAAAATCACTGTTAGTGAAAATTACTAAGATAGATAAAAAAATAAGCATATACTAAGAAGTGAAATATTTGAGGTAACTTACTGGTTAAAAAAAATGATTAAGGGGGGGCACCTGGGTGGCACAGCGGTTAAGTGTCTGCCTTCGGCTCAGGGCATGATCCTGGCGTTATGGGATCGAGCCCCACATCAGGCTCCTCCGCTATGAGCCTTCTTCTTCCTCTCTCACTCCCCCTGCTTGTGTTCCCTCTCTCGCTGGCTGTCTCTATCTCTGTCAAATAAATAAATAAAAATCTTTTAAAAAAATGATTAAGGGGCACCTGGGTGGAGCAGTCTGTTGAGCACCAACTCTTAGGTCATGATCTCAGGGTCCTGGGATCCAGCACCGTTTTGGGCTCCTGTGGATTCTCTCCTTCCCCCTCTGCCCCAACTCTGCTTGTGCTCTCTCTCTCACTTCCTCTCTATAAAATAAATAAATAAATCTTTTAAAAAAAAGTGATTAGAAAGATTAAAAACAGCTCCATTAAGAATGCCATATCTGAGATACGAGGAGTAATAATTTTGAAAAAAAATACAGCCTTATAAAAATTTTTGCCTATGTACCATTGTCAAAAATAAATCTCAAAAGTTTCCTAAACTATGCTATATGCATGAGTTTATTGAAATAATTGATTATTCTGAAATTATTTGATGGAGGTAGATTTTCTATGAGGTGATATTGCAAATTGCAAACTGAAAATAATGAAGAGAGTATTATATATCAAGAGAGACGGCCTACGTAAAATTTATTCTGTTTAGATAATATATAGATATTTTTTAAGTTGAAGAATAAGAGGGTAATTTTAATTAGATAAAACAATTACTGCCTTAGTGGTGTAAAGATATAGGCAGTCATTGCTCTGGTAACTGAAACTTCTGCATTTTGGAACTATATTCTCTCTTTGTACCATTATGATACACACAAATTTATTTTAACATGATCTCATGTGAAGTGAGGACTGACTCTATTCTAACCAGTTTTAACAAAATTTATTTATGTAGTTCCTTTTTTTCCCCAAAGATCACACAGTTTTATAATACCTTTTTTTCAATTTCCTAAAAATGTTATGCCTCTGACTTCTGGTGGATGAAGAAAGAGGTATGTTTGAATTATAGAAAAATCTGAGTTACTTCAACAATATATTATTTCACTACTTTTTAGTATATGTTCTTGGTCAAAGTGTTACCTACTGGGCTTTCTGCTTTATCAAACAAGTAAGAATGTTTTGTCTTTAAGACATTAAAATTCCAAAGTAAATAAATCTGGTCTTTGCTTGTATTACCAGTATGTCTTTGATAGTACATGCATACTTGCAAAATAATTTTTAGGTTTATTTTCTGAAGACTGAATACCCTGCAGGTTATAAATAAATCCTGCCAATGAATGAAGTACCTGACTGTATCTTCATCTGTCTATACGGTATGCTTAGCAAATCTACTTTCTTCACAAGAAAACTTAGGTATCTAACCTGTCATTTGATGGATATTGACTGAATCCAAGATAGTAAGTCCAAGACTTTTGGATTTATGAAATATTCCTTACTTTATAAAAATTTAAATATATTTATGGTAGTATAAATGAAACATTTTCATTATAAGATAGACCAGAGTTCAAATACTATATATGCATTTATAGTTCATTTGTATCTAGTCTTTGTCAGATTTGCAAATTAATTCTGTTTCCTTTAAACAATTAAAGGTTATTAGCTTGTGTTTATATAATAAGGAAATCATCAACAACTATATATGTGTTCCAATAAGGATAAATTATACATAATTTATGTACCTTTCTAATTTAACAAAGCCACTTTCCAATGTTTAAGTATCTAAGTTTTATATACAAATCATTACTACTTTCTTTAATAGAATGCAATTTTAGGAAACTTCACATTAGATTAATAATAGATAATTTATAAAGTGCCTATTAAATTGCCATTATCAATTGGAAAGTCTTACTTGGCACACTCATAGATAATGGTAATGGTGTATTTAACATACACACAGAAAATAGAAGGAGAATGTATAAAATCTAACAGATTTATGTCTGGGTATTTATAAATGTTACTGTTCTAAACACTTGTATTTTATTTTTCTTACAGTACCATTGATAACATAGAACTGGCTCAGATATGAGTAATAACTCTAGATGGTTTTGGTCAATACCATCAGAATATCTAAATAGATAAAATTGAATATAGATAGATATAAAACATGTATGTATTATTTTGGGATGGGTGTAAGACAATTCTAACTAATGATTTAGTTGTTAATTTTGTAAAAACTTGATTAAATACATGGCCAATACAATTACATTTGTTTGGTATTGGTCATATACTTTCAAGGCAGATCAGCGTATTAATTCAGAGCACATTTGTTGGCCATTAAAGACCAACCAGACTCTGTAAATCTCTTTATAGTATTTTCTTTTTTTTTTTTTTTTAAGATTTTATTTATTTATTTGACAGAGATAGAGACAGCCAGCGAGAGAGGGAACACAAGCAGGGGGAGCGGGAGAGGAAGAAGCAGGCTCACAGCGGAGGAGCCTGATGTGGGGCTCGATCCCACAATGCCGGGATCACGCCCTGAGCCGAAGGCAGACGCTTAACCGCTGTGCCACCCATGCGCCCCTCTTTATAGTATTTTCTAAGACCATTCTTTCTTCATTCTACTCTTGTTTAGTTCCAAATTTTAACTACTGAGTTTGGCTTGTCAGCTGATCTTGGTTCCCATGTCTTATTTTCTGTCATTTCTGCTCCTGGCAGCTTTCTGTAAGATGACCAAAGTTCTTCTGTTTGTTTAGAATCAGATTATGCAATAGCTTAAAGAAAGATACTGCACAGTAGTAATGTTTGGGATAGAGGGCAATCTATTCATGATCTTGCTGACTCACCAGATATATTAAACATGCGATAAGAGAAAGTACAAATGAGTTTGTGTTAAGGATATATTGGGGTGTCACTATTGTGGCAAATAATAAGAGAAACTCATGAGCATCAGATACGTAGATAGGAAGTCATCCAATAATTTTCCAGAGAGTGGTTATGTTTTATTTTTGGTAGAAATATACTGAATCTGAATCATTACATTAAAGTCTTCTCAAAAGCAAAACAAACAAAGGAAACCAACAAAATTAGAAAAACAGAAACAAATATAAAAAAACAAAAGGGCTATTCTAAATATTTTTACGTGTTTTACTTATTAACAATGACAACGTTAAAAATGCTCAAATATTTTGTTTCAAGAATGGGCCATGAGTGTAATAGTGAACAGAGAAGAACAAAGGAGACCACTGTGAATGCTGCCAATGATAGATACTTGACAGTATGGTTGACGGTTATAAGTGGGACATATCAATCTTTTGTTTCCTGCCAAGATGATGGAGATCTTAATTAGTGTTTGAAAAGCATTTAGCAATCTTTAGCTAAAATGCTCGAGCAATATAGCATTACACCTGCTCAAAACATTTCTTAACAGATGATGTATGCTGCCCTTGGTTTTTGTCATTCTTTGATTGTCACTCTCTGCTTTTAAGTCCACAACTGGTCTGTTCTCTTCTCAGTTCTGGGGCTGATATAAAATCTCATAGTTTGCTGTTTCTTAATAATGTGTTTCAGAATATTAAAATTAAATTTTATTTATTAAAATTTTGCCTCTGTCATAAAAATATTTACCTCTGTCATAAACAATTGAATTATTTTAAAATTAAATTATCAGATAAGTATTAGATTTGATATTAGTAAATAGGAATAGCATTAGAATGCATTGGAAATAATAATTTTTTCAGAAAAATAGCATAAAAAGGATAAAGAATCAGTGATAAAATAAATAAATACATAAAATTAAAACAGAAATATGGGTGTATTTTTAGAGTGACAGAATTAAATTAGGTAAGGATTGTAAAGCCTTCAATATTTTTGCTTACTTATTGCATCAATCCTTACTAAATCAAAGCTAGAAAGATAACACATAGCATCTCCAAAATATCTGGATTTTGGTCCAATATCTGTATTGGTTGTCAAACTGGAATGCTAATTTCTCTGACGTCACAGAAAGATATTCAGAAGGACAGGAATAATTTTAACAGGATCAATTTATAAATTCTCACCTTCGATCTGTACTATATTCTAGACTTTCTTAAATCTGCCATTGACTTTTCCAGTTTATGGAAGAAAGCCATGCATCTTACAGATCACAAATTTTCCCTTGGTGCATTGCCCTGAGGTGGGAAGCTCTCCAGAGCACAGGAGAAAGTGGAGCCTTCCGCAGAAATCAAGCAACACACCATAAGCCCCTAGCTTCCTAAATTTCCCATTATTATGCATATCCCGTGAAGGATAATGAGTCCTCTTAGAATGTGTTATTTTGGCTCATATTGGGATAACCTGGATTTGAATAATATTGGCTGAATACTGGAATATTTTTAATCACTTCTCACTGGAACAATGACATATACTTTACAGGGAAAATTGTAGCTCACATTACTATTTCAATTCACTTTAGCCTCAAATAAAACCTGATTATTTCGGAAAGTTATTAAGATTTTTGCCCAGTTTGTAAATTTACAGAAAAGTTCTTTATAACATTATTATTTCCAGGCAGTAGAGTTTTACCACCATATAAAAACAGAGATTAAAAGTTAGTTGACTGCTCAGTGAGGTTATAATTTTAATAATGTAGTGTCTAAAAGCTAATAGAGATGCCTGCTTATAAAGAATGAGTGTATTTATGGATCCTGTAGGCACCTCTTTCATCAGGGGCATAGCAAAGTAGAATACTACTGATGTTCTACTGTTTAATGGGTAACAACGGATTTAGCCTTCAAATGCTATTGTATCTGCCTGCAAATATCTGGCGTGATTTCCAAAGGATACACTCATTTCTACTGGTGGTGCTATATCTCTATCTTCAATTTAACTATAGATATAACATGAAAGTAATTTTTTAAGTCAAAACACTTTTTCTAAAAAAAAAGGAACAGGTGCATCTGGGTGGCTCAGTTGGTTGGCCATCTAACTCTTGATTTCCACACCGATCTTGATCTCAAGGTTGTGGGTTCGGGCCCTGCCTTGGGCTCCCTGGTGGGTGTGGAGCCTACTTTACAAAAAGGGGAAGAAAAACAGCATTAATGCCATCTAACTTGTGTAGTTATATAACATTTAAGTGGATGTCATTGTAATTAGAAATACACTGCAAAACAGGATTAAAGTGGGGCTTATGAAGGAGGACGGGGTATAATATCTGTGATCCATGGATTGAAAAGGGCTAGGCTTAACTTGCATCCTCATTACCCAGAACAAGAAACATAAGACTTGAGTGCATATTGTAGTTGAGGACAGCAATAGAAATGTAGTCACTGGCTTTTTACTTGTAGAACAATGCTCTAAGTAGTAACGTAGGCAAACCTTCTCAAGCCGCAATTCTGGGTATCCATCACGACAGCACCATTTAGTTCGTATCTGTTCTTGGACAAGTTACAGGACTTTTCATGTCTTTGTTTACTCATCTATAATATGTAGATAATATTCCCTACTTCATAGACATTAGACAATGAATGAATAAGTCAATACAGGTGATATTTGTGAAAGATGGAGCCTAAAAACAATAAAGTGGTAGAGCGAAATTTTATTCAGTAATAACTACTACAATAGGCAAGAAAGCCCGGTGTAAACTAAATGCAACTTCAGTTAGCACAGCAGTGACTGAACATTTTAAATGCAGAATGAAGGACTAGAGAGAGGAAGTGATGGGGACGTAAGCACAGTCAGGGAAACGAAAATATACACCAAGCGAGGTGGAGGTTCGGTTAGTGTGTTTGACCTTCTGGGTTTGCTAACTGGCCCTCATCTAAGATAGGCTACTGTGTTTGCACAGAAACTGGGAGACAGGGGCCCTATCTTGTCGGCTGAAACAAACAGTAAATTCTTTTAGCAGCCTCAAACTTTGTGGACAGGAACTTAAGGGAACTGGAGTCCTTATCTTAGATATGTGACCTTGAGCTGTTAGAAACTATGTTAGTTTTGTTCGAGTATTTTAGTGTGTTGGCGAGAGAACGTGGTATGACAGTGGGAAAAACATTTGTAGTGAGAGTCTGCAATTTTTATATGCCAATGTTGAGGCGTAGTCAAGAAGAGGGCTCAGAGGAGCCTGACCAGAGCTGGTTAAGGGTATAGCATTTTTCAGACTATTGCTGGCACAGAGTAAGTATTATTATGGTTTGCTTTCATTACATTATTTTATCAAAGACTAAATCAGAACACATGATAGCACAAGTTCAAATGTGAAATTTGGACTCCAGACTATTGTGCAAACTCTGACACCTGTTTACCTATAGACAAGGATGATAATTCTTCCTGAGTTTTAGTTTATAAAACAGAGTGAATAATGTCTTATTTTACACATAAATACAGAATACATATAAGGTTGAAAAACTTGACTTTGCCTTTTCATCTGTGGATGCTGTTTTCAGAATGAAATTCAGGGCCTTTATTAATAGAGAAGGAAAGGCCAACACTTTGACCTCCAACTAGAATGATAAAATATATGTTTTGGTTTCTAATCCCTCCATATAGACATGGGAATAATTATAATTACAATCAGGGAATTAGAACTACAGAGAGAAAAAGCTGATACTAGCAATTAATATTACAGATAGGTTTCTCAAATTTCAAATATAATAGTTGCTAGAGATTATGAAGGAAGATTCCTTAGAGCAATGTTTGTACTCGTATTTTTTTGGCATCAAAATTTAATATATATTACTGCCAATAGCAGAGAAGGTTGAAATCCTAGGGAATGAGTGACAGCATCAATAGTATTATTTCTTATTTAATTAATGAAAATATTAACATATTCTCTGATTATACATGCAAACAGTGCTTTTGTAAAAACACACAAACTAAAGCTCACTTCTTTAAGGGTTCTAAGAAAAGTCATTGATTTTTCAGTTTGTTCAATTTTTTCCTTATTGTTAGAATTATAATATATGCCATACTGGAAACTGGAGTTCTACATACCTTTTTATAATAATTAAATTATAATATCCACTTTGTTTGGAAATCTACTTATCATTCAATAATATATTTTAAAATGATGAAGTGGATTTTGTCCATGTGGACAAGCTCATAGATATTATGCATAACAGTCAGTTGTCCAAAAGTTAATGGATAGCAATGCCTTTAAGATCTAAAATCTGGCTTTTGTATTAATAATCAGCAGAATTATATATCTGAAAAGGGAGGGTAAGATGTTCAGGATGTCTTTCAAATCATTACTGGAGGAGCCCAAAGATATTATTTGAGGCCTGATAGAGATTTCTCATGCACATTTGTTGTTGGGATCCAGAAATATATCTATAGACAAAAGTAAGAGCATCATTTTCATTCCCAGGGCGTATATATTTCTGAGTAAAAGTACAAAGGAATGGCATCACAGGGTTAATAAAATTGATTCTGTTTTGCCAACACAAATCTACAACGTGATACAAGCAACACCAACCTCAGAATTATTTGTTTTAATTTCTGATGCTTTTATACCCTGTGTGAATCAGTCATTCCACCAGAACTTTTCGAGGGATTGTTTTTAGAGTTCAACATACTTCCATTGTCCATGTTTCAAGTGATAAGGCAGCACTTTACCCTGAATCAAAAAGTAGGGTAGTGATGTAAAGGCTTGTTTTTTTCAACATTCATAAAGTTAAGAGGCTTTTGGTTGTTTCTTGGAGCATGGAATAGGCTAAAAATAGGCTGTAACCAAATATAGATAATAATTTTTAAATCCCTGCAATTAGCTTAAGTCTTTAAGTCTGTTTTGGGGTACAATGAGGGAGAGTTCTAAAAACATTTATTTAGTTTCCATTTCTTCAGCTCTAACAGTAGCCCTTGCCCATGCTTCCCCCCCTCCTTTAACTCTTTCTCAGAGCCCCTTTCTTCTGCTTTTATACCTAGAGATTATCACTGGTGTTGTTTAAAATCCACAGAAAACTGGAAGGAAGAAAGGAGAGAAAACAACTCAAAATCTTCTTTAGCTCACAGAGGGAGGAGAGCAGCTTAGAAATATTCGTTCATTACTACTTCTTATGAGGTAGGATACATATTAAACTGCTAGAATAGCAGAGAATACATATTAAACTGCTAGAAATAGAGATGAAAACAGTCTGTTTTTTTGTAGTTTTATAATGACTCTTGAAATGAGAATATTTTTTACACAGTTAACTGTAAGTACTCAGTTAATAAATATTGTCTATTTTCAACAAATACAATTTTATGACTCTCTCTAAGTAAAAAAAAATGCTCTTGTGCCCTTATTTAAAAAAAAATCAGATGCCTACAATATGGCAGAGAATACATATTAAACTGCTAGAAATAGAGATGAAAACAGTCTGTTTTTTTGTAGTTTTACAATGACTCTTGAAATGAGAATATTTTTTACACAGTTAACTGTAAGTACTCAGTTAATAAATATTGTCTATTTTCAACAAATACAATTTTATGACTCTCTCTAAGTAAAAAAAAAATGCTCTTGTGCCCTTATTTAAAAAAAAATCAGATGCCTACAATATGGCAAATATACATCAATCATTGTGAAATGAAATTTCAGTTTAATTTGAAACTGGAAAGCCACTAGAAGACTTCACATTATATACAAACTAGAATATCTCACTTTTAAACAAAAAGAAAGTAAATTCATGCCTGTCCTGTTTTGTTGATGTCTAGGGAATATTTTAAAATGAAAAAAACAAGGTTTTCTGCATATTAAAGTTTTATTTATTGAGTTCCTTTAATGTATTAGGCACCCTTAAAAATGTGCATTATTCAAAGAATTGGGTATTTTCTTTATAAGAACCACACAATTCAGTGCATGCAATAATCTGATTAAATGGTGTAAAATAAAAAAACAAAGAATAATTTATATATGGGCTCCATTTTGCTTTTCATCATCTGGTACTAATCATTAGAAAATAATTTCTAATCATGCATCTTATTAATCAGAATTCCAAAATAAATGCAATTTGTGGATACTTCGTTAATAATGTCCTGCATTTTCCAATCTGTTGAGGCTGTACATCCTGTTAATATGACAAAGAGAAACGGCGTCTAGGGTTATATATAATGAGAGTGTGAATTTCAGACCTGTGATTGGCATTTTCAGCCACACAATCTTTTAGTACTTTATTTGTATGTGAATAATTTATTTCACTCATTTTTATGATAATTTTCTGAAAGCAGATATTTGCCAATGGCTCTTATACTATGGCTTCTCATGATACAGCTTGAGGACAATGGAAGTGTTTCAAGACTACGCATCAAAAAGGCAGTGGTCATATCATTTGCACTCGCTTTACGTTTGTCTGCTTCCAAGCCTATTTTCCCAGTCTCATGTCTGTTCTGTGAGGTCTCACTATCCTTCAATAAATTTCTTTTTCTTAATTAGAATCAGCTTCTCCTGCTGGTAATCAAAGAGCCCTAATTAATGAAGGTCATTAGGAGACCAAATATTTTGAAAAGAAAAGAAATCCTGAAAGACAAAAACAGATTGTTTCAAATTGGTGGAGGAAACGAATGTATACTTAGATGAGATTGTTATAAAAAGTGAATGAATCCTGGGGAATGCCAAATTCTGAGGCAATAGATAAAAAAGCTGTAGGGAGCTCTAATGACAACCATCTGGACATTCTTTGAGAAACTACATTTGTAGGATGTAATCCAATATAACAATTAAACAGAAGTTGATTCCTGAATTTGTATGTGAAACTGAAAAAATGCTTTATATAGGCACACAAAGACATGTAAATAGATCAAATAAGGTCAAGAAGGAGACTCACAAAAAAGATAGCCCTTGTTTATCTTGAAGAAGTGAGGCAGAATTGAAGGCATTTAGATAATGACATGGCTTTTAGATTTACATTATATGCTTTGTATTACTTGATATTTTACAGTGTGAATGTGTTCAACTTTTTCTTGTGTATTAAAACTATATCCCTAAAAAAGAAATGATTTTGATTATCTAAAAAATGGATATAATAATTAGTCTAGAGGTTTTCTAGAAATAAGGTATTTAATAATTATTAGTGGTAATGCATTCTATGGAGTCTTTTGATTTTTTTCTTCTTTCTCTATTTAAATTGGCCAACTATTTTCTTTTCTTTTTTCTTTTCCTTTCTTTTCTTTTTTCTTTCCTTTTCTTTCCTTTTCTTTTCTTTTCTTTTCTTTTCTTTTTTTCTCTTCTTTCTTTTCTTTTTTATTATTATGTTCAATTAGCCAGCGTATAGTACATCATTAGTTTTTGATGTAATGTTCAACGATTCGTTAGTTGCGTGTAACACCCAGTGCTCAACACAACACGTATTCTCCTTAATACCTATCACCCTGTTACACCATCCCCCCACCCCCTCCCTTCTGTAACCCTCAGTTTGTTTCCCGGAGTCCAGAGTCTCTCATGGTTTGTCTCCCTCTCTGATTTTTTTCCCATTCAGTTTTCCCTCCCTTCCCCTAATGTCCTCCATGCTATTCCTTATATTCCACATATGAGTGAAACCATATGATAACTGTCTTTCTCTGCTTGACTTATTTCACTCAGCATAATCCCCTCAGTTCCATCCATGTTGATGCAAATGGTGGGTATTCATCCTTTTTGATGGCTGAGTAATATTTCATTGTATATATGAACCACATCTTCTTTATCCATTCATCTGTTGAAGGACATCTTGGCTCCTTCCACAGTTTGGCTATCATGGACCTTGCTGCTATAAACATCGGGGTGCATGTGCCTCTTCTTTTCACTATATCTGTATCTTTGGGGTAAATACCTAGTAGTGCAATTGCTGGGTCATAGGATAGCTCTATTTTTAACATCTTGAGGAAACTCCATACTGTTTGTCTGTACCAGCTTGCATTTCTACCAAGAATGTAAGAGTGTTCCCCTTTCTCCACATCCTCTCCAACACTTGTTGTTTCCTGTCTTGTTAATTTTTGCCGTTCTAACTGGTGTAAGGTGGTATCTCATTGTGGTTTTGATTTTTATTTCCCTGATGGCTGGTGATGTTGAACCTTTTTTCATGTGATTGTTATCAATTGGCCAACTCTTAACTATATGAACAGATGCTTTGATTTCTTAAAGGATTTTCCTTTAAAGCAGTGATTTTCATAAAATTACATATGGAGGAGATGACAAATGAATGTTTAGATGCACCTAAGTAATTTTGATTGCTCATCTTTGAGAAATACTACTTGTAACACTGTTTAGGCGTAAGTCTTGGTTATTCATTCCACGCAGATTTCTCATGTGACAGGTAAAGTGATTACATATATTCCAGGTGGCTCTTGCCATTTAACTGAGTCACAGAATGATTAAAAATTCAATATAAAAGTACTGACTTCCTTCTCTGCTGTATTTACATGCTAAAAATACACAATGATGTTCTACTGAATGTACTTAAGCCATTCAGTGATGTCACAGTGGTGGCATGAAATCATGGTAGAAGGGGTTATGCCTTAGAAACTAGCAAATACTGTATATTAGAGGTTTTTTTTTTTTTTTTTTTTTTTTTTTTTTTACAGAGAGCCAGTTATAAACTCTTACCAGAATCTCACTTATCCAGCCTCATCTAAACCCCTTCTCAGGGCACCTCAGTGGATCAGTTAAGCACGCAACTCGTGATATTGGCTCAGGTCACATTCTCAGGGTTGTGAGATCTGGTTGGCCTCTGTGCTCAGCAGGAAATCTGAGATTCTCTCTCTTCCTCTCCCTCTGCCGGCTCTCTTTCAAATAAATAAATATATCATAAAACAACAACAACAAACAAGCAACGACCTTCTCAATATTCCCTGGTCATCTTTCCATTTCTCACAGCTGCAGGCCGTTGACTCCACCTCTTTACCCAACATACCCTCTCATTAGCTGTAAGTCACTGTAGTTCTTTAAATTACATGTCACTTTACTCTGACACTCAAGTTGGGTTAGGTTCACCTATTGGATCATCTCATAGCACTGGATGTTTAATACAAATTATATTGAAATTAGGTAATCATGTGTAAATTCATCTTAATAGCATTTTATTTATTTATTTATTTGAGAGAGAGAGAGAGAGAGAGAGAGTGAGCAAGCAAGAGCAGGGTGAGAGGCAGAGGGAGAAGCAGGCTCTCCACTGAGCAGGGAGCCTGATGGGGACTCGATCCCGGAACTCTGGGATCATGACCCCAGGCGAAGGCAGACACTTAACCGACTGAGCCACCCAAGCACCCCTATTGTTTTTTTTAAGATTTTATTTATTTATTAGAAGGAGAGAGAAAGAGAACATGAGCAGGGGAAGAGGGGCAAAGGGAGAGGAAGGGCAAGAAGCAGACTCCTCAATGCGCAGGGACCCTGGCTCAGGGCTCCATCCCGGGACCCTGGGATCGCGACCTGAGCCCAAGGCAGACACTTAACTGACTGAGCCACCCAGGCACCCTTAATAGTATTTTAACTGAGAACATTTTATGTGTCTTACACTGTTCTTGATGCTGGGAATAAAGCAGTGAACAAAACTGACAGTCTCTATGGTCATAAAGATTTCCTGTTAGTGGAGGAGGTAAGGGGGTCTGCATATCCATCTACCTATCATCTATCTATCTATCTATCTATCTATCTATCTATCTATGTATCCATTTATCTATTTATCTATTGTCTATTCACAAACACATAAAATCTTAGGTGTAATTAAGCTTGCTGATGAAAATAAATTAAGTACTGTGATAGAGATGACAGGGGAGTCTTTTCTTCGGAAGTAACGTTATACAGAAATCTGAACGGAGTAAGGACATGAGCCAAGTAAAAATTCTAGAATATTCTATCAACAGAAAATGGAAGTTCTTGATTGGAAGTTCTGTATTGGAAGAAGCTAATGTCCTGGAGAGGAGCAAGCAAGCAAAAAGAAGAAGGAAATCAGGCAGAGAAAGAGATAAGGATCAAATGATGTGGATTTTGTAAGGTACACTATGGCCTTTGGATTTTATACAAAATATGATGGGTAACCTTTGCAGGGGATTGATCATTAGAGATTTAGGAAAGCTTGCTCACTATTGTACTCCTAGTATATAAAGCAGTGGCTGGCATGTTGTAGTTGCTCCATAAAGACATATCAAATGCCTAAATATAACTAATGCATATATTCATAGAATTTCGAGGTGTAGAGTTTACTTTCAGACAATTACCAAATCACCAGATTCCATAAATAAGTTTCTGTTTACTTTCTGTTTTGTTCTGCTTTTAGGATTTCATAAGAATTCACTAGGCTACAATACACATCAATATCATATTAGCAATAATAACTCAAATGCTCACTTCTGAGAAACTGTTCTAGCTGGAGAATACCTGGTCTAGGTTTTCTTAAACAACATAACAACTTCTATCATTAAGTGCCAATACACTAGAACCCTCAGCAAACACTTGCCCATTCAAACACCATTACATGGCTACAGTCATTATTAGAAAGCACATGGAAAATAAGTTTGTGCTGTGTTTTTGATCACATCAAGAATCTACCACATCATGTTGCCTTTCTCCTACGAAGTTCTACGTAAACACACTATGTAAGAAATACTTATTCAGCAGATAGGGGCTTGTGGTTGGATTGCAGTGTCTTGAGCATCTAATGACCTAGTTCATTAGGAACCATGATTCACACTACTCTCTATATGGACACCATGTCTATCAGAAGTTACAGAATATGAAAATTCCAACTAGAAAATATTCACACATATAGAATAATTTGTCTCTTTGACATAGCTCCAAATGTTGGTAATATATTTTGAATTTAAAAGTAAACTTGTGAATATATTTTCCTTTTTTGAAAATGCATAAAATAATGAGAATTATTTTTTAAAGATGTTTTTACTTTTAAGTAATCTCTACACCTAATGTGGGGCTTGAAATTACAGGCCTGAGATCAAGAGTTGCATGCTCTGCTGACTGAGCCAACCAGGTGCCCCAACAATGAGAATTATTTTAAAATTTCCTTTCCATTTTCCATCTACATCAAGACATGCAGACATAATCCTTCTAAAGGACAAAGTAATAATTTAGCCAACGCATTTCAACCTTCCTTCCCTACAAGCACTTCTCCATTTTCTACCTCATTTAGTAATACACTCATTTTGTAAACCACATTCAGATTTACCTTCCAAAATGCCTGGAATTCGTTTAAAGAACTTGATTATTTTTCAAGGTCAGCCTTCTGCTTTTTGTTCAATTTTCCCCCATCTCTTCATGTATAGAGATACAAAATAAATAAGATTAAATATATAATTTGTTCATGAAATATTTCCATCCGGTAATCCTATTACTTAATATTATGCTGTGGATAAAACATTTTAAATCAATCTTAAATTGTACTCAGAACAAAACTCTAGACAAAAAATTGACAGTCTTTTGAATTTAATCAATAGCCACAAATGATTTTGTTAAATTTATTCTTTTGTTTTAAAGATTTTATTTATTTGCGAGAGAGTAGGAGCAAGAGTAAGAGAGAGAGAGTGAATGTGCATGAGTTGGGGAGGGGCATAGAGAGAGGGAGAAGCAGGCTTTCTGCTGAACAGAGAACCTGACAACAGGGGCATGAACCCAGGACCCTGGGATCATGACCACAGCCAAAGGCAGATGCTTAACCGAATGAGCCACCCAGGGGCCCCTCTAAATTACTGTTCTTAACTGATTGTTATTTATATCATCCATGGCTAAAAAAAATAAAATAGGGAAAAACCACCCTAGGTATAGTTACTTATATTATTTAAACTCTCTTTTCAAGATTATTCACAATTATGCATGGTTTTATGACATCATATTTATTGTTATGGCCACTTGATTTTGGGATAATATATAAATTAAAGAAGTTTTTAATCATGTGCTGCTAAAAGGATTTAGCCTGCAAGTTAAATTAGATGATATACTTTTTAACTTTTAAAGATGATATTTTTATTATAATTTATATATGGGATAAAAGACATGATACTTATAAATAATAGGTTGTTAAGAAGCACATCACCCTCATATAAAGAAAACTACTTTTGACATGCTGGGAAAGAACTTTCTCTGACTCTCTGAGACTCTCACTGTGCCCTGACTGTATCAGTATCTCTCTCTGCACACGTGCACACACACACACATGCACATGCATTCTTTCTCTTTCTCTTTTTCTCAATTTCCCTCTATATCCCCATAACTATTTTTTTCACTCAGATAAGATTTGGACAGTTTTCAAAGAATTTTTTAAAAAGATTTTATTTATTTATTTGAGAGAGAGAGTGAGGGAGAGAGATCATGAGCAAGGCCCGAGGGAGATAGACAAGCAGACTCCCCACTGAGCAGGGCATCCACACAGGGCTCAATCCCAGGACCCTGGGATCATGACCTGAGCCAAAGGCAGATACCTAACCGACTAAGCCATCCAGGTGCCCCAAAATCTGGACAGTTTTTAATGACAAAAATATGAATTTTTAATTCAATACTTTCAAAATATGTAAAGGATACATATGTTTTCACATACCTACTGGAGGTATTTTTCAATAATAATTGCAAATACATGTCTTGTATTATTTACTGGTTTAGGCAAATTTTAAAAACAAAAATGGAAAAACACACACAACACACCTAAAAATATGCAACTTCTATTATAGAAGAATAAAAGAGTTCATTCTTTCCCATTGTCATTATAAGGTAATTTTAACTCACATAATTTTCAGTATCTGTAGTTGCAAAAAATACCTTTGTAGATTGTGAAGAAACACTTCAGAGAATCAACAACAAAAACCCTTGATTCAATCCTCGGTTGTGACATGTATTACTTTTTGTCATAGCAAACTACTGTATTCTGACTTTGATTAGGGGCTTCAGGTTATTTGGGTTATAAAAAAAACTGATCGAAAACCTGCATTGATCAATGCAAACACTTTAGCATCGAAAAATGAGTAACATAAAGCTCTCAAGCCATTCAGACGATTCTGAAAACATGAATTCCAATTCTATTTCTTCTAAAATAGGAGCGGTGCAAAGGTAACCAGCCAGCTGCGTAAACTATCTGAAATGTACATAACCTGCATTGCTATGGAAAGCCTCTTTGTCGATGACAGAATACAATTAGATATTCAATAGATTTTCATTTCTATTTGTTCATAAAAAAGCAACTTGAACTTCTTTCTCCTATCTTAAAATATACAATTTCCTGTCCAGAAATAATTTTTGGAATTTCCTTTCCATTCCTACTCTTAAAATAATTTCAAACTAAATGTAGTCTTCTTAATGACTACATTAGCCAGTTTATTCATTTTCAAATTTCTTCTTTTTAAAAAATGCAACATCATATTGCTTTCCTTATCTGTATTTTCACTAGCATTCAGTCAACTGAAAAAAAAAGTGTTAATTATTTTTTGCATTTTGTATGTACAAATCATACCATCGGTTATTACTACAATAACAGAAATTAAAATACCATTTATAAAGATGCTGATTATAATATTCATGGTAATTACTACTATATTGATGATGAGTCTTCAAGACAGTTACTTGAATAACTGGTTTCTGTGAAGGAAGAGAAGATGTATATTTTAGAATGATATCATCCAAAGGCTTAAAATTAAGAAAGTTGTGGTTCCTAAAAAAACAAAACCGAGTCATGTGAGAAATTAATTTGCCTTGACTAACTTATTCAATGATGTCTCCAGATTAATAAAGTATATTTTGCCATCCATAACTAGTCACATCTTTTATAGTGATGGCAAGTCCCCCATTGCAATTCCTTTTTCAAAAACCTTTGCATTCTTAGGATGGTGCTCCCTTCATGGGTTGAAAATAAGAGAAAAGAATGGAAAATTTCCATTTATGAAGTCCCTACATATAAAGCTTTACAGACGTTTATATTCATATTCATTTCCTAGTTGTCTTTCCAACTACGTTTAGATTCATATGTGAAATTGTTCATATATTTTCTTTAAAGAGTCTTTCTCTTAGTTAAAAAAAACACTAACTGTAGAGCTTACACAAATACATTTAAATAAATGTGTATTGTATATCTGAATTAAACATAGTTAATTTTGAAAGCAATCTTGTCTTCACTTAGGGTTGAATCTTTTTTGCAGTTTCTCCCTGGGTTAATGCCATGGGTTTGGTTAATGGAGGCTGCTGTACACAGGGATCAACATTAGGTGATTTCAGAATGGATTTGAAGTTGGATGAGAGGTTGAGACCAGGTTTTATAGTGTTAACTGGCTCCATAAAGGCGTCAATGCACCCCGATCTCACTGGACATGAGGACTGTCCCTTCCCAGATCATCTCTGCACCAGGAGGTCAGTGACCGTGGTGACTGTCAACCTCTAAGCTGAGCCCGAAAAAATGCCTCCAGTGTATCGATCCTGAGGACCCCCTGGAGCACTATTTTTTTCTGAAATAGTGAACTGCTTGCCTCACGAAACTTGCCTCTATAAAAAAGCTTGCAAAACTGTATGTTTCCTGCTGACTGTTTGGCAGCACCGGATATCATTTCACCTTTTGGCAAGCCGAACAGTGAACTCTAAGCCACACTAGACCCAAAGAGGCACTTCCTCACAACGGCCCTGGTTGACCTGCCTAGACCCCGCCATCAGAGACCTCTCAGTGCTATTTGCTGTTCAGTGACCAGATTATAGCTATCGCTCTCCGCCTGACAATTCTACGACAGACCCTACTCCCTTTGGTACTCCCACCACCAGCACCTCTTCCACACCTGAAATGCCATCTCCACTCCTCTCCACATCTAATCCATAAGCCCCCGCTACTGCACACCACGCCCCTAACCCACAGCACAACCAAATGGACCAGATGCGACACGACAAATACATTCATACAAACTTTCAAGGGAGCAGCCCAGGTCTTGAATTGAACAACGTTGGATCTGTCACTATGCACGGCGAGACCTATAGCCTCATGTCACCACCTATCCCTCAGTTCTTTCTAGTGATCAGCCCTTCATGCCAATTCCCTCCAAAAGACCATGAGACTCCAGTCTAGACCCCAAACAGGGGACCCAGTGGATAAGCATCAAAATTGCTAACCTCCCACAGTGTATTTCCTAAAGTCTAACAGCTACACTTGAACACGAGAGCTGGTCCTCACTCTGTAAACTAATTTCCCCTTAATGATGAATAATGTCTCATTCAGATTCTACCGTGGACCTGATTCAAGGGACCAGGAGAGGGTCCACTTGACCCAGCCGGGTCTGTAAGCTCTCCATGGAGATGATCTCTATTATTGCAACATCGTTAGCTTTAATATCCCGGCACCTCTCTGCTAGAGATATCCTGCTAACAGGCTAAGGAGCCATTTTTATCCCTATCTTGTTGGGACTGGCAGCTTCTCTGTCTGCACCCTGCCTTGAGCCTACCTTGTGGCCCCTCGAGGTGTGCTGGGTACTTCCTCCACACCCTGTGAGTGATAAACTTCTCTATTTCAATTCCTCTTGTGATCTGTTGTTGAACCATGGTTCACCATCTGGCAACCTGTGTTCCATTTAATACATACTAATTTAATAAATTCATTACAGAGGGCTTGCCCTTTACCTCCCTTTTCTCTATTTCCAGTGTCATTTCCCCCCATCATAGCGCTTAGTTTCTCGCAGCTATTTTTAAATTTTATAGAAAGGTTTTTATTTCTTGCATTAGAATAGTATTTATTTGTGATTTCTTTTATTTAGTCTGCCATAGTCTGTCATAAGTTCATGTATTTAAAGGGGAGGAAGGAAAGTGTCCTTTTGTAATATTTACAGGTAGAGTTGATACAGACAAAAATATTAAAGCCTTCAAATTCGTCAAAGATATATATTTTTTTAAGTCTAAACTGTCAAGAGGCTTGTGATAACTCATCTGTTCCTTTCAGACATCTCGAAGATCAATACTTATTTCAGGTGCTGGTGATCGTGTGGTTATCTACATCAATCACTGAGATGGTCACAGGGAACAAATCAAACACCTGGGAGCTATTTCATTTTACCTGTGATTTAGACCGAATTCTGATGCACATCAATCATCGTGTCTATGCTAAAAGCTGCCATTACAAGCACAAGTCATATTTTAATAATATTAAATACAGTTTTAAATCTTTACCATCAAATCCTGAAACATTCGGATTAACCTTAGCTAATAAGCCAGAAGTAACTATAGCAGTAACTAAAATAAAATATTTTGCCCAAAGTCAGAAAGAAGCCAGTGATAGAAAAAAGAAGTAAAAATCCTGATACATATTCTCCTATATTATTTATAGGTATATAGAAGCATTTACTTAAAATATCCAAGGCTCTTACATGCTAAATTTCAAAGTCATGTCATCTATAACAAATATATCCAGGGGAAAGGAGGGGGCACTATGGTAAAACCATAATTTTACTTTCATTTTGGGCACTCGTGCCATCCTTTAATGAAGTCATTCTGAATATTTTTTTCCAGATCCCCGTAACATGGATGGCATCCATTGATTCATATGAGGCACATATTCATGGGTGTCTATGAGTTATGTAAAAGTCTTGAGCTTTCATATGTTCTCAAATTACACATCAGAATGAAAGTGGGAGAGAAGGCAATGCAATTTTTTTTCTAAATAAAGTTAGTATTTAATTCAGTATCATAAAAATCCTTAAATTTTTTCCATAGTCACAGTGAGATTCCATGAGGGTGAAACTGAGAAATGAAAATCTGTATTTTAAATGATCTAAATGTAGTGCTCATTTCAGAGTTTCTAATTTTTATTCCCATTTTGGATGTACACTAGTGCAGGAAAATGCAGGTCAGCAATGAATTAGCATGGATTAGGTTGTCAGTCACAGTAGATAGAAAACTAGAGTGGAAAAGACATGGAATGTTACAAGTTAGTTCTATGAGATATTTGAAACAGGAAAAGCAGACAGCAGCAACACATACTACAGCTCTGCGACCAGTATAGTCCCAGAAGCTCACTTTCGCATTATTACAGGACACTGTGGAGAAGATTCTAGAGGTGTTGTAGTGGAAACGTGAAGGTAGCCCATTTGGATACAAGAGAGCAACTCAAATGCCTATGAAAACACACAGATAAAGTGATATCAGGCTATTTGATGCCTTTTTCAGCTGCAGTATATTTATAACATATTACCTATTTAGCTTTGTATAGTGTGGAAACGCAGATCACACGGTTTAGGTTTATTGCTTTTCAATTGTTGTTATTGGTTCTTGTTTTTAGCACTTTTTCTCCTCCTTGGGTCATTTGTACACAATTTGGCAAGTCACACCCACACATAAAAGAATTATTTCTATTTTCCTCTTCTCCAGATGATATAGACGTCTGACTCATATCTGCAAATGTAATGACCAAAAATAAGGGAGAAGTGCTAAAAGAACGTAGGTGTAAGCTTTTCTACTTCTCACAAACAAGTTGCTGAGAATCCAGCATGTGTTTTCCCACACTGCAAAATGTAAATGGGTTTCTTTTCATTAAGTTAAAAACAACAAGGATATCACACCATCCTTTTACACTTGTGGAAAATAAGCTCCACTTTCTACCACAGAAATGATCTCTGAAGTTCTGGAGACAGTATCATCAAATTGCAAATAAGTGTTCGTATTTATCATGACCTGGATAAAAGAAACTAAAGCCATTGCTGTTGGCTTTGAATATAGCATCATCAGAAAGAATTAAGGAATCTCTTATTACCTTTAAAATAATTTTATCTCATATCACTAATTTTTTTTGCCTGGGCTAATAGGGACAAATGCCCACAGAGCTCTGCCCCCTACAGGGTTACCCCAGTTAGCTGCTGTCTATCTCCTACAGCTGCCTAAGACTGGTGCTACTTAGGGGATAATTCACTTTGCAGAGTGAGGCTTCAGGTAGGAGGACAGAAATCACTAGATCTGTTTGTTCTCCTTTTCAACTCCCTGCACAGTACACACACACACACACACACACACGCCCCAATCACAAAAAGAGAGATACTTATTGAATGAATGAATAAGTGGATAAACAAATAAGCAAGACCTACTTTCTCTCCTCATTATCTGTCTGTCATATATAGGGCAACAATTCAGTGGATTTTAACAAACGGGGAGGTATGGTCAGGTGGAAGGTGAGCAAAGGAGAAAGAAGATCCAAAAATGAGGGGGAAAGAAAGAAGAAAGTGTAAATGAAATGCACCCTGAAAACCCGTGTCCCTGTTGTAAACAAATTTTGAAGAGCTGATAGAATTTGCCAAGTAAACTTCCGTGCTGTGTTCCGGTTAGAGCACACACACAATTTTACATTTCTTTTGTCGTCATTGACATATCCAGATATATCCTAGAGGTAATTTTGATACCGTTTAACTTACTAAAAATCATCCATTTTATCTATATTTTCAAATGTTTTGACAAAGAGTTTTATTTCATGTTATTATAACTGTGTTCTTTTTCTTCATTACCATTTTTAATCCCTGCTCCCGTTCCAGGAGTTTTATATTTGTATCATATCTTTTTCCTGATTAAAATTTGCCAAACAAGGGTCTAGTTTATTGATGTTTTCAAAGAAAATAGTTTTGGTTTTAATAATGAAATCTGAACTTCGTTCTGTTTTCTATTTTCTCCTAATTACTTATTCTTACTTTTATTAATTTCTTTTTGAATTTTTAAAGTTTGTGTACTTTTATCTAACTCCTTAATTTTAATTCTTAGTTATTTCATTTGAATCTTTTTGTTTTATTATGATAGGCATTTGCATTTTCATTTTATCAAAATATTTGCATATTAATGCTTACATATTAAACATTTAACAATGAAAGGGAACTTCTCTGTAGTATTTTTCCCCACTCCAATTCCATTATGTAGAAAAAAACCTCTAACTTATTTATTTTTTAGCAGGTTCTTCTCACATTTTTCTATGGATCTACTCTCATTTTTCAAGCTGTACTAGCTAATATTTCATAAGCATAACAAGTTTTTCCTAGATGCTGAAAACATATGACATAATATTATAACAGACATATATGTAATATATATAACAGACATATATAATATAATATTATGACAGATAACATAATCTTATATCTATAATTCTGCTTTCTTTTTGTTTCCTGGAGTTCTCTGTCACCCTGTTTCAACCTGGACTATTCACTCTATAGGATAGCTGGCATCCTAGAAGTTCTCAGGAACTCTTTCTTATCTGGGAGCTCATATTCTGGATTCTGTTTCTTCTTCCTTCTAAGCTACCATCTTGTTTTATGGGAGCATATCCACTAGCAGCTTAGTCAGAATGGATTAAAAGGAGGTAGAAATATTTAGTCCATGAAAGTTCCGAAAATACTTGTATTCTACTTGCATTTGGAGTAATTACTTGAATGCAGAATTATATCCAATACTTTTTCTTCAAAATCTTTAAAACATTGCTTCATTTTTTGTTGTTAAAAATGTGATGCCACTTGATTCGCATTTCTTTGTATGTGACCTGCTTGATTACCCTCTTACCTCCTCCACAGCCTTTCAGGATCACTTTATGTTTTCAATCCACACTATTTTGAAAGTTGACAATGTTTGACCTTATCAGCATGAGTCATCCCTCACTGGTATTGTTGGAAATTTTGTGGCACCTTTGAATCAGACAATTCAAATCAGAATTTACCACTTGTATAATTTGCACTCTCCCCATTTTCCTGAACATTGTCTATTTTTCCTGTCTTCTATTTTTAATGTTTGTAAAGATTTTCATGAAGATTTTCTTGACCTTATCTTCCAATCTTTATACTTATTTTATCTATCATATTTTTTAACCTCCAAAAAACTTTTATTAGACTCCGACTTTTTCATAGTATTCTTGCTTTGTGGAAGTTCCGTGTTTCTTTCTTATTTGAGGACATTAATAATGATTTTGTTTTCTTTTAATTTCTGAACTACCTTTAATCCCTCTTTCCTATTTCCCTTTTCCCCCTAATGTAGTCTATAGCTGTTATCTTGGAGTCTTTCTTCAATGGGCTGGGGACGTTTATCTGTTCATCATTCACCATTAGTAATGAGGCATTAACAGTTGGTCATTGCTCTGTGATTATGGCGGCAGGTCGTTGTCTGATAAGCTTCTTTTGGGTGATCATCTGATGCAAACTGTTTAATCAGTGGTGGTCTCCCAAATGCCACTCTGGAAATTTTTTCCCTCTAGATCCCTTACATTTCTTTAGAGAAGTTTCTACCACTATCTCAAGGTAGAATGGGGGGAGCAAGGTTGGAAGGAGTGGAGAAGGTAAACTGGTCAGCTTATGTTACAGTACTAGGTCAGGGAAGAGTCTCGGCATTTCCCAAAATTCAATACGCAAAGTTTACTGAGACATGATTTTAATTCAGACACCTCCTCCTGCCTTCTGCTGCAGCACCTGTGTATTCAAGCCCACAGGTGTTACATTCGGTGTCTTCAGATGACAAACCTCAAGCCTCCTGCCTGAGATTGGGAGTGGGACATCTGTAATCTGGGGATAAAGGAGAGAACTCAGTGCTCACACTATTCCATACACTTTAAGGCCCTCTCCCTATTCTCAGTCTCAGGCTCTACCCTCATTTTCCGTGGTATGTGTGCATTAACACTTGGATATACCAGGAAAATTGTGGAACAACTCCATTCATTTTTGTTAAACATTTATTTTTTTTGGATTCAGTTAATTAACATATAGTATATTATTGGTTTCAGAGTTACAGGACTGTGATTTATCATATAACACCCAGTGCTCATTACATCACATGCCCTCCTTAATGTCCATCACCCAGCTACCCCATCCCTCCACCCCTCTCCCCTCCAGCAACCTTTAGTTTGTTTCCTATGATTAAGAGTCTCTTATGGTTTGTCTCCCTCTCTGGTTTCATCCTCTTTTATCTTTTCCTCTCTTCCCCTATGGTCCTCTGTTTTGTTTCTTTAATTCCACATATCCGTGTGATCATATAATAATTGTCTTTCTCTGATTGACTTATTTTGCTTAGCATAATATCCTCTAGTTCCACCAACATCATTGCAAATGGCAAGATTTAATTTTTGATGGCTGAGTGGTATTCCATTGTGTGTGTATGTGTGTGTATACACACACACATACACACACACACATCTTCTTTATCCATTCATCTGTGGATGGACGTCTGGGCTCTTTCCATAGTTTGGTTATTGTGGACATTGCCGCTATAAACATTGGGGTGCAGGTGCCCCTTCAGATAACTACATTTGTATCTTTGGGGTAAATTGCTGAGTCATAGGGTAGCTCTATTGTCAACTTTTTGAGGAACCTCCATACTGTTTTCCAGAGTGGCCGCGTCAGCTTGCATTCCTACCAACAGTGTAGGAGGGTTCCCTTTTCTCTGCATCCTCAACAACTGTCATTTCCTGACTTGCTAATTTTAGCCGTTCTGGCTGGTGTGAGGTGGTATCTTATTGTGGTTTGGATTTGTATTTCCCTGGTGCCGAGTGATGTGGAGCACTTTTTTCATGTGTCTGTTGGCATTTGGATATCTTCTTTGCAGAAATATCTGTTCATGTCTTCTGCCCATTTCTTGATTGGATTATTTGTTCTTTGGATGTTGAGTTTGATAAGTTCTTTATAGATTTTGGATACTAGCTCTTTATCTGATATGTCATTTGAAAATATCTTCTCCCATTCTATCAGTTGTCTTTTGGTTTTGTCATCTGTTTCCTTTGCTGTGCAAAAGCTTTTTAGATTGATGAAGTCCCAAAACTTCATTTTTGCCTTTGTTTCCCTTACCTTTGGAGAGATGTCTAGCAAGAAATTGCTGTGGCTGAGGTTGAAGAGGTTGCTCCCTGTGTTCTTGTCTAGGATTTTGATGATTCCTGTCTCCCATTTAGGTCTTTCATCCATTTTGAGTCTATTTTTGTGTATGGTGTAAGGAAATGGTCCAGCTTCATTCTTCTGCATGTGGCTGTCCAATTTTCCCAACACCATTTGTTGAAAAGACTGGTTTTTTTTTCCATTGGATATTCTTACCTGCTTTGTTAAAGATTAGTGCAACCTCAATTCCATTCATTTCTAATTGGCATTGCCCTCACTGGCACCGTAGTCTCTGTTTCTTCTACTCTGCCAGATAATACTCCTCCTTTGAATTTATATTTTCCAAAGAGTATAGCGTACTAATTTTACAGACTAAAAGGTCCCTCTCATTCCAGGCTGGGAAATATCCCTTGTGGGTATTTTAGAGTTTTTGCTTACGTAGTCATAAGGTGATCCCAAAGAGAAATGAACAGATGGCCACCTCAGCAACACCACTGAATGACCTAAGCTGGTTCTGAAGCGGGTGTGTCATCAGAGAGCAGATAAAACTATAAATAAGCCAGTTTATCTTTAATGCTCCACTACTTTTAAAACATTTCCTCTTACTTTTAAAACCATTCTTATTTATCATATGCTTTTAGTTCTTTCTTGGTTGGAGGGGAAGGATGATATGCATAATAGTACCCAGTATAGTTTAAACAGCTTTTCATGCCCCACGATTCTGGCTTCCTGTTTCCCACACCCATATTCCCCAAATATAAAAATCAAATAAAACAAAACAAATGACAAATAGAAAAAAAAATTATACAACCTGTTTCATAATACATTAAATATGTCTGCTAACCAACAAGAGGTGAATTAATCTGATAAATGAGGCCCTTTCACTAAAGCTAGATAATGAATTATCTTTTCTCAGGAAAACAAAGAACTGACCTAGTTATTAAAGAATGACATTTTCATATTTTATATATTGTATCTTGACCATTTTATTTGTTTATTAGTTTATTTTTTTCTTGTGGTAAGAACACAACACAATATCTACTCCCTTAACAAATTTTTAAGTGGACAGTATAGTATTGTTAATTATAGGCACCATGTTGTAGAGAAGATCTCTAGAACTTATCCATCTTGTACAACTGATATTTTATACTTCCTGACCAGCAACTCCACTTTCCCCTCCTCCCTAGTCCCTTGCAACCACCATCCTACATTCTGTTTCCATATGTTTGACTATATTGCATATGTCATATAAGTAGAATCATGCAATATTTGTCCTTTTCTTTTTTTTTTTTTTTTTTTTTTTTTTTTTTTTAAGATTTTATTTATTTATGTGACAGAGAGACAGCCAGCGAGAGAGGGAACACAGCAGGGGGAGTGGGAGAGGAAGAAGCAGGCTCATAGCGGAAGAGCCTGATGTGGGACTCGATCCCGAATCGCCAGGATCACGCCCTGAGCCGAAGGCAGACGCTTTTAACGACTGCGCTACCCAGGCGCCCCATATTTGTCCTTTTCTGTCTGGGTTATTCCATTTAGCATAATGCCCTCCAGGCTCATTCATACTGTCACATATGGCAAAATATCCTTCTCTTTAAATGATGATAATATTCCTTTGTATGCCTATACCACATTTACTTTAGCTATTCATCTGTCAATGGACATTTATGTTCTTTTTAGATCTTGGTATTGTGCATAATGCTGTTATGAACATGGAAGTGCATATATCTTTTTGAGATCCTGGTTTAAATTCTTTTGGATATATATTCAGAAATGGGATTTCTGGATCAGATGGCAATTCTATTTTAAATTTTTTTGTGGAATTGCCATACTTTTTTGCATAGTGGCTACACCATTTTAACTTTTCCACCAACAGTGTACAGGGCTCCAATTTCCCCACATCCTTGCCAACATTTATTGCTTTTAGTTTGCTTTTGTCATATTATTATAGTAGTCATCCTAACAAGCATGAAGTGATATCTTGTTGTGGTTTCATTTGCATTTCCTTGATAGTGATATTGGACATTTTAAAAAATATACCTGTTGAGAATTTGTACATCTTTTTAGGAGAAATGTCTGGTAAGTCCTTTGCACAATTTTTAATTGGACTATTTGTTTATTTGCTATTGAGTTGTAGGAATTCCTAATTTTTTTTTTGTATATTAATCCCTTTTCAAATACGTGGTTTGCAAATATTTTTCTCTTTCTGTAGATTTCTTTTTTATTCTGTTGATTGTTTCCTTTGCTCTGCAGAAACTTTTTGTTTGATGTAGTCCCACTTGTCTAATACTGCTGTTGTTACCTGTGCTTTCTTCAAGGAATTATTACCAAGCCCAATGTCATGAAGCTTTCCCCCATGTTTTGTTCAGGGAGTTTTTAATTCCAAGCCATACATTTAAATCTTTAATCATTTTGGTTTGATTTATGTGTATGGTATAAGATAAGGATCCAATTTCATTCTTTTAAATATGGATATTCAGTTTTCCCAACTCCACTTGTTGAAGAGACTGTCCTTTCCCCATTTTGAATTTTTAGCAACCTTGTCTAAGATCAGTTGACCGTGTGTGCATGCATTTATTTCTGGGCTCTTGATTCTGTTCCATTGGCCTATATATTTTGTTTTTATCCTAGGGCCATACTGTTTTGATTACTTTATTAGCTTAGTAATGTATTTTGAAATCAGCAAGTGTGATGCCTTCAGCTTGATTTTTGTTTCTTAACATTTTTATGGCTATTTGGGGTCTTTTATGTTTCCGTATAAATTTTAGGATTGTTTTTCTCTTTCTGTTAAAAACACCATTGGAATTTTGATTGGGACTGCATTGAATCTATAGATTGTTTGGGGTAAAATGGGCATTTTAACAATATTAAATCTTCCAATCTGTCAATATAAGATGTCTACTAATTTGTGGCTTCTTTAATTTTTTCCATTAATGTTTTATAGTTTTCAGTATACAAATCTTTTACTTCTTTGGTTACATTAATTCCCAAACATTTTACTCTTTTAATGGTATTTCACATAGAATTATTTTCTTAGTTCCCTTTTTAAATAGTTTCTTTATAGGAATGCTTGGATGGCACAGTTGGTTAATTATCCAACTCTTGATTTTGGTTCTGCTCGTGATGTCAGGGTCATGAGATTGAGCCCAGTGTCAGGCTCCACACTCAGTGCAGAGTCTGTTTGGGTTTCTCTCTCCTTCTACCTCTGCTCCTCCTGCTTGTACTCTCCCTCTCTCTACAATGAATAAATAAGTAAATAAATAAATCTTTAGAAAAAGCTATTTAAATAGTTTATAGAGTATGGCAATGCAACTCATTTTTTTCCTGTTGATTTTGTACTGTTTGTATTTTGCAATAACTGAATTCATTTATTAGGTCTAACAGTCTTTTTGTGAAGTGTAGGACTTTTTACATATAGGATTATGTCATCTGCAACAGAGATAATTTTACTTCTTCCTTTCTAATTTCCATGCCTTTCATTTCCTTTTCTTGCCTAATTGCTCAGCCAGGAATTCCAGTACTATCTTGAATAGACATGTTGAGAGTGAGCATCCTTGCTTTGTTCCTAAACTTAGAGGAAAAGCTTTCAATTTTTAATCACTGTGTATGATGATAGAACTGCTCTTTTCAAATATGGTCATTATTGGGTTGAGGAAAATTCCCTCTATACTTAATGTTTGGAGATTTTTTTTTAATCACAAAAGTGTGTTGAATTTTGTTAAATGCCTTTTTTTCCATCTATTGAGATGATCATATGATTTTTATCCTTCATTCTGTTAATGTGACATATCACATTAATTGATTTGCGTATTTTGAAATATCCTTGCATCTCAGGTACAAATATCATTTGGTCGTGATGTATGATACCGTCAATGTGTTATTGAATTTTATGCACTAGTATTTTGTTGAGAATTTTTCATCTATGCTCATCAGGAATATTGGCCTTTGTTTTCTTTATGTGTAGTGTCCCTGCCTGGCTTTGGTATCAGGTTAATGCTAGCTTCATAAAAAGAGTTTGGAAGTGTTCCTTCTTCTTCAAATTTTTAGGAGATTTTTAAGAAGGATTGGTGTTCAAAAAAACAAACAATCCAATTTAAAAAATGGGCAGAGGACCTGAATACACATTTTTCCAAAGAAAACATACAGATGGCCAAAAGACAAATGAAAAGATGCTCAACATCACTAATCGTCAACAGAACTGCAAATCGAAACTGAAAAGAGATATCATCTTACACATGTCAAAGATAGCTAAAATTAAAAAAAGACAAGAATTAACAAGTATTGGTGTGGATGTGACAAAAAAGGAATGCTTGTATACTGTTAGTGAGAATGTAAATTGGTATAGCCCCCGTGAAAGAGTATGGAGGTTCCTCAAAAAATTAAAAATAGAAATATCATATGATCCAGTAATTCCACTACTATTTACCCAAAGAAAATGGAAACATTAATCTGAAAAGATATATGCACCCCTATGCTTACTGCAGCATTATTAATAATAGCCAAGATACGGAAGCAACCTAAGTGCCCATTAATAGATAGATAAGGATGATGTGGTGTGTGTGTGTGTGTGCACGCACAATGGAATATTACGCAGCCATTAAAATGAGGTTATGCTATTTATGACCACAGAGATAGATCTAAGGGTGTTATGCTAAGTGAAATAAGTCTGACAGAGAAAGACAAATACTTTATGATGCCACTCACATGTGGAAGCTAAAAAAAAAAGGAATAAACAAAAAGTTGAATCAGACCTATCCATGCAGAGAAAAAATTGATGATTTCCAGAGGGGACAATGAGAGTGGGGGAGATGGGCAAAATAGATACAGGCAAAGGGGAGATACAGCCTTCCAGATATGGAATGAACAAGTCAAAAGGAATAAAAGGCACTGTATAAAGAATATAACCAATGATTTATAATAAGGTTAGATGAAGACAGATGGTAGCTATATTTGTGGTGAGCATAGCATGAAGTATAGAGAAGTTGAATCACTATTTTGTACATACTGAAACTAATGTAACATTGTGTGTCAACTATACTCAAATTAAAAAAAAAAACTAAATGAAGAAGCATTGGTGCGAATTCTTTAACATTTGTTAGAATTTACCAGTGAAGCCATCTGGTTCTGGACTTTTGTTTGTTGAGAGATGTTTGAGTACTCATTCAATCTCCTTACCCATTACTGGTCTGTTCAAATTTTCTATTTCTTCTTGAAGAAAACCCTTTAGCATTGCTTGTAAAGTAGGTCTAGTGGTGATGAACTTCCTCAGCCTTTGTTGTCTTTGAAAGTGTTTATATCTCCTTTATTTCTGAAAGACAATTTTACCAGTTATAGTGTTCTTGGTAGGCATTTTTTCCCCTCTCAACTTTAAATATATCATCACACTCCTTCCTCATTTGAAAAGTTTCTGTTGAGAAATTTGCTGATAGTCTAATGGAGGATCCCTTGTACTTGAGTCACTTTCCTCCTGCTCCTTGCAAAGTTCTCTTTTTCCTTGAATTGTGACGATTTGGTTATAATGTGACCTGGCGTAGACTTTTGAGATTCATCATATTTGGAATTCTTTGGGCTTCATGGTCCTCATGGTCTGGTCTTCCCAAATTTGGGAAGTTTTCAGCCATTATATCTTTTAAGTTTTCTCTCTCCTCTCTCTCTTTTCTTTCTGGTAACCCCATAATGTTTATATTGCTTCTCTTGTTGTGTCTTATAAGTCCCTTAGGTTTTCTTCATTTTTCTTTTGTTCTTTTTTCCTTTGTATTCCTCCTACTAAATAATTTCAAATGACTTGTTTTTAAATGCACCAATTCTTTTGCTTACTTATCAACCGTTGAAATTATTCTGGTTAATTTTTTACTTCAGTTATTTCTTCTTCAGGTCCAGAATTTGTTCGGTTTTTCTTTTTCATTCTCTTTTTGATAAATTATTGTTTGTTTTTCATGTACTGTCTTCTTAATTTCATTTAGTTATGTATTTATGTTGTGTTGTAACTCACCAATCTCCTTTAAAGCGATAATTTTTAATTATTGGTCTGACAATTTGTAAATATACATTTCTTTAGGGTCAGTTATTGGAGATTTATTTTATTCTTTTGACTATATTTCCATGATTTCATGATTTTCATAATTCTTCATGTTCCTCGTAGCTTTGTGATGTTGTGTGTACATCTAAAGAAATAGCACCCTCTCCCAGTCTTATGGACTGTCTTTAACTAGGAAAGAACTTCATCAGTGCACTTGTCTAGAGATTCTGGGCCTTGGTTCATTTCTGCACCAAGTATCCATTTCTGTTTTATTTTGTTTTGTTATTTTGTTGTTACTTTTTCCAATAGTTCATAATCTCTTGCTCCCTTTGGTGACTGCCTATGTCTGTTCTGTCATCACTCCACATGAAACCAAGATAGAAACCAGCCCCTCACGTGGTGCACTGAAAGACCACAGACACTGAGGGCATGCTTAACTCTTCCCCTTCCCTCCTTATACATCTCAGAGTCATGCTGGCTGCTATCCCCATCATCTGGACTATGCTAGTTTCTTTAGCTCTCTGTGTGAGGCAGGGCAGAAACCAGCCTCTCCTGCAGCCCACTGAAATGCCAGGGACATTGGAATCACACTTGATTCCTCCCTCCCTTCAGGAGAGGCCTCAGTTCTGCACCTTCTTCAATCCTCACAGAGTATTTCAGGCCACAGGAATGTGTCTATCCCCCTAAATGCCTCAAGCTTCCTGACTATTCCAACTCTTTCAGCACTCTGTGTGAAATGAGACAGAAGACCACACTTCAGGGATGTCACTGAAAGGCCAGGGACATCGGATATTGACCCACACTTCTCCTCCTACACTAAGCTGTCACAACCTCTCTCAGCACTGAGTTGTGCCAGCTCGGGGGAAGGGCTCGTGCAGTAAAAGGCAAATTGTTCTTATCCGTCTCAGTGCAGGTGATGTCAAATTTGTTCTTATCTGGGGTACTGTAAATTCTTACCTGGATTTTGGTCTTCTCATAAAGGTTTTGTTTTGTTTTGGGTTGTTTGTTTCTATTTAAATCATTGTTAATTCTATTTTTATGAGGGAATGAGTGCTAGGACTTCCTATTCTAACTACTTGCTGACATCATTCCCTTTAGTGATTTATTCATAATGAGAATATATTTATGTACTACTTGTATAATTAATTAATTTTTAAAATGAGAACAAATCTTATAGATTTTGTAAAAATAATGTAAAATATCTTCCTCAACTGCTTGATTCAAATATGTATTTTATATGAGTATTTTTTCATTTTTGTGACACATTTGATCCATCTTAATATTTTGAAGCTAGGTTAAATGTAATCATCCTATCCATGAAGGATCATTTATTTCTACTTTCAAAGAAGCTTTACTATGAATACTAAATATTTTATTAATTAAATGAATTTAATTCTCTGAGGTCTGGAGTAAAGCCAGAGTTAGAAAGAGATGATTATATTAATCCTATGTTTGGAAAGACTCAAAAGACAAATGATGAATATAAAATGTGTAATCTCCCTTGCATCTCGCACTACTCTTAATAGAGAGAAACAAGGACATGAATAGATAATTCAAAAAGATTAGATGATTTTTGGAAAAAAATATGTAACTAAAATATTTTTTGATGAATATACTGGTAGACCTGATGAATGGATTTTTCAGTCAATTTCAGAACTTCTTAAGTCAGTGTCACGTCCGTGAAGGAGTTGAGCTATGTAATAGCTAGCCTCATGCTCCTTGTTCATCCACCTCATCTAATCAATGGAACTGCTGGTTCCTGAAGCTCAGTCATATTTCCAGTTGAAAGTGTTCCATCTTTTAATCTCCAATCTGTTTATGCCATGTTCAATCTCAAGCTCCTACCCTTCTATCTTAAATAACTATTGCTGTTCTAAGGACATCCTATTGGCTCCTCTATTTGTCCTTATCCCTTCATATCCTGCAACATATATTTCATTTCCTAATCATTTTAGAATCAATGGGTCATAACCTCAATTCATCTTTTGCCAAACCTTTGGAAACTCAAACTGAACCAGCCCTGGACATGTCTGAGTCTTCATCTTTTCAATGCTTGCATTTTGGTTGCTGAGCCAATTGGAGAAAATGACTCAAAAATGCAGATTGATTAACCTTTAAGTCTTAGTCACTCGGGCCCACAGTTCTCAATGCTCAGCCTGGAATCAAGTATCTCTTAATTCAATTCAATAGCCACTTCCTGAAGTGACTATTTCAAACCTTCTTAACTATATCTCATAACTTGCAGCCTCTCACACTCCATGCTCTTACCTCTGCCTCATTAATTACAGAGACAATAGACACCACAAAACCAAACCACATCAATTTTTTAAATCAGCCAAATTTCTTACATTTGTACTCATTCCTTTCTCTATCCCTCTTTTTAAAACAGAAGAATCCTCCCTCCCCCAAACAAGCTCTGTTATTTTTACTTTTTATGCCCTGGATACAACTCTCTCTCACCTTCTTAAGAAACTTACTCCAAATTTTGAGCTGCTTCTTGTCGTCTGGCTCTTCACTCTCAATATTTAAATATTCTAAATTTTCTTTTGTCTTAGAATTATGTTCTCTCTTCCCGAATCCCATTGTTGCTCTGAGCTATGAATCTTCCTTCTGTTACATTTCTTTCTCTTTTCACTTTGCAGCACCAAACATATAAAAAAAAAAGTTAGCTACACTTGATTTAATCATCTCTAAATCTAGTTATTTTTTAAATCTACTTCAAAAGAGATTCTGCTCCTAACAGTCTAATTGAAATTCTGCTCCTGCTATGGTTATAAGAACCCTATGCCACTAATAGACATGTTCTGTCCTTATCCTACTTGATCTCCCAGCAGGATTTGACATAGCTTTTCACTTCTTTTTTCTATAAGCTATCGTTCTCTGGGTTTCCTAAATACTCGATTTTATTCTCTTTTTCTCCCTCTTATCTGGTCATCCTATCACTGCATTTTTGCTGGCTTAACCAATTCCAGATGAGTATTTATGGCTTTTCAAGGACTTTGTTTAGTACTCTGTTATTTCTTTTCTTACCTCATTTTCCTCCAAGTTTCTTTCATGTACCAGATACACAGAAAGATAGGAAGAATATTATATCTATATAGTTATAATATATTAATACATATAATAATACATAATACTATATCTGAGTTCCAGACCCATATATCTAATTTCTCCTTCAACAGCTCACTAAGAAGTTGCATATGCAGAAGCTGACCTCACCACTTTATTTATTCAGATTCCCTTAATGTTCTTTACTTCAGCAAATGACATCAACATTTTCTAACATTCCCATAGCCAGCCAGATGAGTAGAGCCCTTTGAAAGGCTGATTCCTGAGGGAGTCCCACACTTTGGATCACTTTCTTGAGGTTTTCAAAGGCCCTCACATTGTCCAGGACTCTCCCTTGTCAGCAGTGTCATTTGGATAGAATGCCCCAAGCTTGAACCTTGTCCTAGTAGACCTCATCACACATGGTGACCGAAAAGATCCTATCCCCAAATTTTCAAGATTCTCTCTCTGGTGCCAAGTTCTGAATCTTATTTCTTCCCTTTGAGATACTCTCCAACCCTCCCACCTCCTACACTACTTGACCAGATTCCATAAAGAACTCAGATGGAAGAGGGCAACCTTATGGACAGGTCACTTACTGGCCAGTGTAGTATTTCTTTCATGGGGTCAGCTGAAACTGGACTGCCAGAATGGCCCTGATATGTTGATTTGAGGGTGACTCTGTTTCACATTGACACCTGTCTGAGTACAGGACTCTAGTAGGCCACATGTATGTGGTTTCATGTGTTGCTTCTCACCTGTTTTAGTTCTACTGTGGTGCTACCTCTAGTCTACGCACCTTGGTATGGCTAGAGTGGTGGCGAGTGTTCTTTACCCTGTGACTTTCAGCTGCTCACGTTCAGGGTGGTCACTCTCCTTCCTCCTCAGGCTTCTTCCCACAGGTCAGGCAGCTCAGGGGGTCATTGCTCTTATCTCCTCTGAGGACTCTTCACCATTTGCTGCAATGCCATCTGTCTGTTCTAATCTATGTGCTAATGATTCTGCTCCTGTGACTGTCTTACACTGTGCTGGATAAGGGATGGGCATTCTTTGCAACAATGGGCTTTGCTTTTCTTCCTCTGCCAATAGATCCTCATCTACCATCCTCATTGCTGTTAGTGTGTGCAAGGCAAGGTTGCAGGCATTGTGGACAGAGATCACATTCTAGAAATGCAACGATGCCAGACCAAAAGATCAGAATATGGTTAAATGTGTTGCTTCTTGTTTATGCTACACAATTATGAATAGTATATTTCATTTGATCAGAAAGCAAATTATTGTTTACATCATCTCACTCTGGGTAAGACTTGCATTTGTAGCCATCAAAGCAGAAGCACAGTAAGAACCTTAAGAGAGTCACTGGAAGTTGTTATTCATAGGCGATAGGATGAATTATGCAGTGTCATGAATAATGATGTGGGTTGAATAAATGGTATGAGAGAACTGAAAAGGCAAGCAGTTCTATGGTGTTTTGTTGAAACAAGGTTCCAAAGGGCCGCGGCATGTAAGAACATGTAATAGCGGTATCGCTGCCTTTTCTCTATAGTAGGAGACATGTAATTAGCCATAAGTGGCATATTTGGCAGTGAAGAACACAAAGAAATGACTCTTGGAGCTGAACAACCAGAGATGATATTATGGAATCTTCCTGTACACCGACTGGACAATAAAGACAAAAGTACCTCTTCTCTATATATCATTCCAAATCCATTATTCACATGTGCTTGTGAATTTTGTGTTCAATTTTCAGACCAAACTATGCATATAGACAGGGTACCCTTCACATTTATTTCCCTGGGACCACACTACCTAGGATGGGCCTGACATCCTTCACTTAGTTTTGAAGCGACAGTTTTGTTGATTATTAGATCTTGGCATCTCTTTCTCACACTTTTCACATCACTTCAATATATTCACTAAGCTTATTTTCTAAATTGCCCTCGGATCCAGCTACTCTTCCCTAAGTTTCCATGATCTTTCTCCCAGACTATGGTATTAACTGTCCTTCCTCGGACCATGTATACCCATATCCCATACTGTAGTCAGTAAGGTTGATCTTGTCATCCAACTTCTTAAAATATTGTAATTGTTTCACCTGCTCTGAAGAAAACAGCCGACAGTTTAAATGTGGCTGACCAGGACCTGCATGACCTGGACCGGGCCCACCTCTCCAGCCTCATGTCATATATTTTATACATTTGCTTTCCTAATTTCTCCTTCCTCATCTAAACAATATTGATAAGAACCTATTATATGTGAGGTACCATACTAAATACTGAATATATGGTGGTAAATAAAAATAGACTTTGTTCTGTGGCAGTCGGTTAAGTGTCTGCTTTTGGCTCAGGTCATGATCCCTGCATCCTGGGATCGAGTCTGGCTTACTGCTCAGTGGGGAGTCTGGCATCTCCCTCTCTCTCTATCCCCCCTCCCCCCGCCAGGCTCATGCTCTCTCTCTCTCAAATAAATAAATAAAAATTTAAAAAATAGACCTTGTTCTTACCATAATGGAGACTAGAATATAGTGAAGAAAACAGCTTTTAGTAATAATCATCACATATCAAAGTAAAATTGTACCTGTGATAAGTTGCAAATGAGAAATACTTGTATTTTGAAATAATATTGCATGAAAAATTTTATAATAGTAGATATCAGGAATAAATGGGCATTAATTACTAGATGAAAGGGAGAGAAGAAAGGTTTTTTTTTTTTTTAACGTACCATGCTTTTGCCTGCTTCCTGGTTTTGCACAAGTTACTCTCAAGATGTGGAATGGCCTTTCTCTTTGACTTGAACAGCCTCCATGTATTTATCAGGTCTCAGTATAAATATAATTTCCAAAACAAGCAAGTGCCTATGATTTGCTCACAAGGGACTTTGCCGTGCTTTTTATATTTTACCGAACACTTTTTAATATTTACCCAATGTCCCTGTCAACTAACAGATTGTTATCTGATTGTTATACGCTTTATGAGAATATGTAATGTGTATGTCATTCACAGTCATATTTCTAATGTGTAGCACAGAGCCCAAGACATAAGAACTCAGATTTTTATTGAATAAATGAGTGAGAATTTATAATCCAGCAACTATGCTATGTGCTAGGTGGTAAAAATAAATAAGTAAGATATGATTCTTGCCCTCAGAGAATATATTTTAGTAAAAGTAATACTTGATAAGACCAAACGCAGTGTCAAAGAGGCCACAATTTTTGAGATTTGTCCTGAGAAATCATATACCCAGTCACTGAGGTCTCTGAATAGAAGCCAATTTTTCAATCAAGTGTACCAGGGGTTAGTGGAAGAGATTCCTGAATTGGTACCAGACCAATTAAATAAATGATCTCTAAATGTCCTTTCAATGTTTATTACTAATTATTACTAATGTAATATCAGCTTTCAATGTTTATTACTAATGTAAATATCAGTAAATATGTTTTCACTAATTTTAGTGATTAAACACAATTGAAGTGAGTCAATGCAATTTGTACATTTTAGATTTAGCTTACTTACTTTGGGGATATCAGAGAATATATATGTTTTATGATATTCATTAATAAGATTAAGAAAAATAATTAGTTCCACATTTGTAATCTATTTCATATGATTTTTAATTTATTAAAATCCATATTATTTTAAATTGTAAATTATAGAATTATATTTAGATAGGATTTTCAAATGACAGCTTTCACACAGACAGTTATTGGTTAGGAGCCATGAAAACATAAAATGCTATTTTATGTGAAAATGATGATATATAGTGCTTAGGATAGCTTTGGGGAAACAATAGCATAATCCTTCCTCTAATAATATCTTAGTATTAATATGAGAAATATATTTCATCTTTATTTCTCCTGTCTATACCAGCATTTTATGTCATTTGGAAACCTGAGCTAAAATATTATACATTATATAATTTGTGATATATATATATATATATATATATATATATATATAAAATATGTATATTATATACTATGTATTGCTAAAACAGATTTTAGCAAATGAGGACAAAAAAATTCCCTCATCCCCTTCACATATATAATTTTGGAGAATAATTTTATACTACAGGTTCTAAAGTAGATAAACTAGCTTATTGAGAAGGTCAAAAAGTGTAACAGACCTGCAGTAAGAACAGAACTATGGAACCTGCCAATAAATATTACTACACAAGATTTAAATCTTTAATGATAAATGGCTGTTTAAGCTCAGTGTGGGAAATACTGAATATGAGTGGAGAGCATATTTGAAAATGGTGATCTTTTACAAACACACACACACACAATTTTATGTCCAAATATGACATGCATTCTAAATCAAACACTACCGCTTCTACACAAACTTTTATAATTTTCTAAATTTTTGATATTTTAGAAAACATATATGTATATGTGTGTGTGTGTGTGTGTGTGTTTGTATATCCAGCATTTTTACATTGATTAGACATGTAGTCATGTGTATGCCCAAAACCCATGGGAATCTAGCTCACAAAATTAGCTTAGGAAATATAAGGGAAAATTATCAGACTTGGTTTTTAGATATGTTCCTAGGGCCTTTGTTGGGATTGGGACATATGAAGAGATTTGGGGGTATTTAAAAATATTCCTACATCCATATTTGGACAGTCTGGAGGAAGTAATTTCTGTATAAGAACCTCAGAAATTATCTGTTTATCTATCTATTCATCCTAAATATTTATGTTTACATCTGGAAGAATTGCAAAATGCAAGCCAATTGCTGGGATAAAAAGATTTCAGCTAAGAATGTGGCACTGTGAAGTGATAGAATGGCCACTTCCCTTAAGTAATCAATTTATTCAAAATGATTTATAACATTTGACAGAATCATAGTTACCACCCCAGACTCAATGGTCCTTCCTATTATCTGTCTTCTAGAAGTAGAATAAATGGAGCAACTGAATTGTCCGTCTACTAAATTAGTCCAGGGTTTAATTGTGAAGGGCAGGAAGAGGGAAGACTCTATAAGGAACATCCACCAAGAAAAAATAAATTTCTGTGATGAGTGTATTGTCATTGGAGGATAGAATTTCTTTTCTTTTACTATGACACATCTTTCACTGAAGAACAAGGACAATTTCCCAAAAGGAAAAACTCACGGCATGCTGAGCCAACCCTAGAGATTTTGAATTTCACTTCAATATTCACATCTCAACGTGAAGCTGGAAACAAGATGATGCATATAATAAATTTGCTTGAAAATATATAAAACAAAACCTTACAATAGGAGAAACAGATAAATTTACATAGTTACAGATTTTATTTTTTTCAAATTTTTTAATGTTTCTTCCCCCGCCCCCCAAGTTTTTAGTTAAATTCCTGTTAGTTAACATACAGTGTAATATTGGTTTCAAGAGTAGAATTTAGCGATTCATCGGTTACATATAACACCCAATGCTCATCACAACAAGTGCACTCCTTAATGTCTATCCCTCATTTAATCCATCTCCCCACCTGCCTCCCCTCCAGTAACCATCAGTTTATTCTTTATAGTTAAGAGTCAGTTTTCTGGTTTGTCTCTCTCTTGTTTTCCGCCATGTTCATCTGTTTTGTTTTTTTAAATTCCACATATGGGTGAAATCATATGGTATTTGTCTTGCTTTGACTGACTTATTTTGCTTTGCATAATACTCCCTAGCTCCATCCACCTCATTCTAGATGGCAAGATTTCATTCTTTTTTTGTGGCTGAGTATAATTTCATTATATATATATATATCTCACATCTTCTTTACCCATTCATCAGTAGATGGACATTTGGGCTCTTTCCATAATTTGGCTATGTTGTTAATGCTGCTATAAACATCTGGGTGCATGTACTCCTTCAAATCAGTATTTTTGTATCATTTGCATAAATTTCTAGTTGTACAATTTCTGGATCATAGGGGGTTCTATTTTTAACTTTTTAAGGAAACTCCACACTGTTTTCCAGAGTGCCTGCACCAGTTTGCATTCCCACCAACAGTGTAAGAGTGTTCCCCCTTTCCCCTGCATCCTTTCTAACACCTGTTGTTTCCTGTGTTGTTAATTTAAGCCATTCTGACTGGTATGAGGTGATACCTCATTGTAGTTTTGATTTGTATTTCCCTGATGATGAGTAATACTGAGCATCTTTTCATGTGTCTGTTAGCCATGTGTATGTCTTCTTTAGAAAAATGTGTATTCTTGTCTTCTGTCCATTTTCTAACTGGATTATTTGTTTTTTTAGGTGTTGAGTTTGATAAGTTCTTTATAGATTTACAGATTTTGGATACTATGACATTTGCAAGTATCTTCTCCCATTCCATAGGTTGCCTTTTAGGTTTGTTGATTGTTTCCTTTGCTGTGCAGAAGCTTTTTGCCTTTATGAAATCCCATAGTTTATTTTTGCTTTTGTTTCCCTTGCCTCAGGAGACATGTCTAGTAAGAACTTGTTATGGCTGAGGTCAAAGAGGTTGCTGCCTGTGTCCTCCTCTAGGATTTTGATGGTTTCCTGTCTCACATTTAGGTCTTTCATCCATTTTGAATTTATTTTTGTGTATGGTGTAAGAAAGTGGTCCAGTTTCACTTTTTCGCATGTAGCTGTCCAGTTTTCCCAACACCATTTGTTGAAGACACTGTCTTTTTTCCATTGGATATTCTTGCCCGTGTTGTCAAAGACTAATTGACCACATAACTGTGGGTTCATTTCTGGGTTTTCTATTCTGTTGCATTGATCTATGTGTCTGTTTTTGTTCCACTACCATGCTGTCTTGATGACTACAGCTTTGTAATACAGCATGAAGTCTGGAATTGTGATGCCTCCAGCTTTGCTTTTCTTAAGATTGCTTTGGCTATTTGCATCTTTTGTGGCTCCATATAAATTTTAGGATTCTTTGTTCTAGCTTTGTGAAAAATGATGGTGGTATTTTGATAGGGATTGATATTAAATGTGTAGACTGCTCTTGGCATTATAGACATTTTAACAATATTTGTTCTTCTAATCCATGAGCATAAAATGTTTTTCATTTCTTTGTGTCATCTTCAATTTCTTTCATAAGTATTCTATAGTTTTCAGGGTACAGATCTTTTACATCTGTGGTTAAGTTTACTCCCAGACCTTAGAGAACTACAGGCCAATATCCCTGATGAACATGGATACACAAATTCTCATTAGAATACTAGCAAATTGAATCCAACAGTAAGTACATTAAAAGAATCATTCACCATGATCAAGTGGGATTTATTCCTGGGCTGCAAGCATGGTTCAATATTCACAAATCAATCAATGTAGTACACCACATTAATAAAATAAAGGAAAAGAACTATATGATCCTTTCAAAAAATTCAGGGAAAAAAAGCATTTGACAAAGTATAACATCCATTCATGATAAAAACCCTCAACAAAATAGGGTTAGAGGGAACCTATGTAGACATCATAAAGGCCATTTATGAGAGACCCACAGCTCATATCCTCAATGGGGAAAAACTGAGAGCTTTTCCTCTAAGGTCAGGAATAAGACAGGGATGTCCACTATTCACCACTGTTATTTGACATAGTACTGGAAATACTCAGCAATCAGACAACAAAAAGAAATAAAGGCATCCGAATCAACAAGAAAGAATTCAAACTTTCACTATTTGCAGATGACATGATATTCTATCTAGGAAACCTGAAAGACTCCACCAAAAAACTGCTAGAACTGATTCACAAATTCAGTAAAGTTGCAGTAGACAAAATCAATGCACAGAAATCTGTTGCATTTCTATACACCAGTAAAGAAGCAGCATAAAGAGAAATCAAGGAATTGATCGCATTTACTATTGCACCAAAAACCTTAAGATACTCAGGAATAAACCTAATTAAAGAGGTAAAAGACCTCTATTTTTATATCAAGTGAATAAGTGGTTGTCTAAGGCTGATGGTGGGGGAGAATTAACTGCAGAAAGGTAACAGGGAGTTTTTGGGGGTGATGGAATTATTTCATAATTGATTGCGGTAATGATAACCTTTCTAGAAACTTATTGGTCTGCATAACAAAACTGGGTGTATTTTATTATACGTAAATTACACCTCAATAAAGTTGATTAAAAACAAAGACAAAAAATAGTAAGAGCTAATAATATACACCATTTGAAGAATTATTTGCTTTATTTTAAAAGTGAACATGATCTCCTGATGATGTATTTCAAGGATCAGTTGTTGTGGTTCTATTACCAAATATCCAATTAACTTGGGTTGTGACCTGTACAAAATCACTTAACTGCTTTGTTTCCACAGACAAAATCGCTTTGGTCTTAAAAATAGGCCGATAATTTTGTAGTAATTGAAGTCACAATATGCAATGTAATGTCAGCTTATGCCCTATCCTACCCCAAACATACCTGGGAAATGCACTTAATAAAATGCTTTTCCTTGTATGGATTTAAGGGAGCCAAAGTATACAATTGAAGTGCAGATTTGTATGAGGTGCTTGAAGGAGAGATTTAGACTTCATCACATTTTTCTTTTTGTCTCTTAGACTATATTTGAGATGATGATGATGCCTTCTTGATATTGTGTTTTGTTTGCAGACAGAACAAATGTCATTGCTAACCTTTAACACATGAACAACCCTTAAAGCACATTGCTCTGCATCCTAAAATTGGGTATATTTAATGTGGACAATTTTCTTGTAATGGAAGTTCTAATAAGCTAGGGACTTTGGGTAAATCATTGGCATTTGAAAGAAGAGAATACAGAAACTAGCCATACGATTTTAATCTTCTCTTATGTGGAAAGTTAACACCCTCATAAATTTTCAGTATTATGAAGATAACTGAATTCAATCAAGTCAACATATGACATTTTAGAATTTTAATATCTGAAATTCTTTTGAGAGATAGTCATTGTATTTTCTGGTTAACCATGTGAAATAATGCTTTATGCAGTCTACCTAGCACCCTTGCTAGTGTCATGTAAAAGGTCTCTTCCCCACCTGCTTAGACTACTGCAATTACTGCTTACCTTGTTTGCTTGATTTCACATTTGTTTTCCTTGCAAAGCATTTTCCAGGCAGCTGCAAGAAAGATAATTTTTACATTTGAACCAGACCATGAAAAAATACTGATTATAAGAATACCAAACCTAACACATTTGAGCAAGTGATCTGCTCCTTGCCTGCATTTTGGAACTTACCTTGTACCTATGTCCTCCAGGTTCACTGTTCAAACCACATTTGCTTGTTCCCACCTCAGAACCTTTGCACTTTCTGTCCTATCTACCTGGACGATTTTTTCCTCAATTGTTATTTTGGCGTTTATTGTCATTTATATCTCAGCTTATATGTCACCTCCATCCATTATCTTGTTTTATCTCCTTTACAGTATTTATTGCCATCCAAAATCATTATTTTTACTTATTTATTGTTTATGGCACATAACTTCATCAGAACAAAATCTGTGTCACCTTTATGACTACTGCTTCCTTCTGAATTCTTTATTTTTACTACTAGTCCCATTTTTTTCACAAAAGTTTACATAGTTTCTTTATTTTTGCTTTTTTTTTTAAATTGACTAATATAAATGCAAACAACTTTTCAAAAATATTAACAAAATTTTAGGAAATCTAATATAAATTTAGAAGATAATCCAGAAAATTTTAAATTTGCCATCTAAAACTAAAAAATTCCATGTAGACCACATACAAAATTTTCATTGTGATTCAGTTTATTCGATATCCAATTCAGAACTTGATTCTGCATGTTTAATATAGTGTTTTCAGAACAATTTGAAATATTTAAATGACCAGCTTCATAATTTTTGGTGGGGACATAATTTGAATGTAAATTCTAGTTAGCTGTTGATGTGATCATATGTGCAGAATATCTTACAAAGAACAAACAGCTGGCACAAAGTGGAAACTAAAAAATTAAAATTATGAGATGATTCAACTATATTTTCTACTTGTTTAATTTAATTCAATTTACTCATCGCATTTTGTAGTTTATTGCCTAAAGAAGATAAAACCAAGTAGATGAATTTTATATTACAATTTAAATCACAGCATATGTTATAATTAAAAATGTAAATGTAGAAATATATTTTTTTCAAGAACCCAATGCCAAGGGGATTTAATATATACTCCATCAGTACATTTACTTAAATAAAATTTTTAAATTGCTATACCCTTTACTTAGTTGGCAGAAAGATTCATAGATATAGTGCTTAGGGCCACAGATAAAATTCATGGCCTAATGTATATAAATATTTTTTAAACTATGGTGTCCCTTGTCATTAAATTACTTAAGATTTATAGTATTAAATTTTGGTCCAGTATTTTTGGTAATTCCAGGAATCTGGAAAACAAAAATGAGTATAAAATATCAAAGACCTTTTCAACTTTTACCCTCTACTAAACTATATATATATATATATATATATATATATATAACATATCACTCTATTTTCATAAATATTTCTCAGGAAATTACTTTCATGGAGTATTTTTAAGCATATACCAGAATATCTGGAGCTTTGTGAAATGTTGGAGAAATGCTCTTTGAACATATTATATCAAACAGTAATTTATAGGCTATATGTGAATGCTGAGAATTCTTAGTGAAATTATCTTGTTAACACATCTCTTCACTTCATTCTCAAATGTCACCGAAGAGGGCTTCCCTGTACTGAGATTGGTGTCTAGCTTTGGGTGACATGGCCTCCCAGCTGTCTTAGAACTCCACACAATGTATCATGTGCTGACTATGATATTCTTTCGAAAATCGTAAAGTACAAATTACTGTAGAAGACATGGAGTACTGACAGCACGTAAAGGAGAGGGAACTAACCTGGTCTGGGAATCAAGCGCAGACTCCTAAAAATAATGGACATTTAAGCTGAGTGCTGAACAAAAGAATGAGTATGACAAATGAAAAGAAGGAAGTTTTGGAACATAGGGTTGTTCACAATTTTTATTTACTCATAAAGTCTTTTCATATTCTTGGGGCTCATTGCAATGGTCCATCTTTCCTTTTTAATAACAGCAATTTGTGTCTCTCCCTCTCTCTGGCTGGAGTTTTATTAGTTCTATTATTTTATTGATCTTTACAGAGAATTAGTTTTAGGTGTCATTGACGTTCTTTTATTTTTTTTACATATATATTTGTAAATTATAATCAGGTAATTTACATACAATAAAATGTACCCATTTCGAACAGTTCAATGAATTTTAACACACAGTATATACATAGGTAACCAACACCACAATCAAAATATAGGACCTTTCCATTCCTTCAAAAGTTTTTTCATGTTTCTTTGTAATTAATCCTCCCCACTACCCTTAGGCCCAGACCACCAATGATTTGTTTTTGGCACTATGGTCAGATTAATCTATTCTAGAATTTCATGTAAATGAAGTCATTCATTAATTACTATTTGGAGTATGACTCCTTTCACTTAGCATATATTTTATTTTGAGATTTGTTCATGGTTTTACATGTATCAGTAGTTTGCCCATTTTCTTTGTTAAATAATAATCCACAGTACATACCTAAAACATTTTTTTTAATCCCTTTAAGCAATGATGAGTATTTTTAACTTTTCCAGTTTGGGGATATTATGAATAATGTTGCTATGAACAGTGTTCTATAACTCTTTATGTAGACATATGCTTTCATTTTTTTTGGATAAATACCTAAAAGTGAAATTACCACGTCAGCTTGTATTTTTAGGTTTCACAATTGCTATTGCATTATATGTTTCTTTCTGTTTCTTTATTTTTGTTCATTCAGCACTAAGCCTATAAAATGTATGTTGCTGTGTGTACATCTGGTCTCATGCTTATAATTCTTGCATTGTACTCTATGTTATATTTCCACTAGATATTATCTATACACTGTCTATGTGCTAAAATTTGCCTCCAACACTTACCACCACATATTTTTGCCAGACTTACAAGTTTATAACAAGTTTTCGATTCTGTAGTGACTATATTAAGAGAAGATATCAGTGTTAGTTGAATGTGGAATTAACTTTTTAAATTTTAATTCCATTATAGTCAACATATAGTGTCATATTAGTTTCAGGTATACAATATAGTGATCCAGCAATCCTATACGTTATTCAGTGCTCATCATGATAAGGTAAGAATACTTTTAAAGTTCTTGATTCTCTTTACCAAATCATTTCTGGTAACATTTTATTATTTATATGCTCTCACTATCAGTTTTTTAGAGAAAGGATCCAAATTATGACAGCAAATATCAACTTGGGCGCAAACATACATGGAGGACTAATGTACTAAATTACCAGATGGTGAATTTGGTTAGAGAAAACAGATTGGTTACCTCCTTCTCCTGTATGTCCTATTTAATTGTCCATTAAATACTTTTTGATGAAAAGTATGATGGAAGCTTGATGAAATTCTGAAATACTTTATATGTGTGCCTGCTCCTTGAAGTACAGAAGCACGTCCTATTCAGACAGTTTTAAATGAAACAGTGAATAAGAAAGTGATTAAACCCAAGGAAAAGTGGCTATGATTGATAACCTTTCTTCTCCTTCCCCTCTTCTGGCATACACGGTCCCAAAACAAGGCATATCCTGGGGATTTTGCAGGCTATTTGCACTGCTACATTGGGTGTCACACACTAATCAGCCCACGTTAGCGTAAGCAGCAAGGACATGTGCTATTACATGGTACAAAAAACCCAGCAGTAAGGCAGCTGCCGAATTTAGTTATACAACAGTTGAATGCTGTCTTTAAGGACCCCAGGTCCATCCCTTTCTGGTGTAACAATCCTCAGTGTGTTGGCCTTTCCCTTAGGCTTGCTCATCTGAAGGATATGGACATAGCAGTTCTAGACTAAACATCTGTACAAGAAAATAGCTAGAAACAGGAAAAAACATCAAAGTCTAAAAAAGCAGTCTCTTTTTTTACAGTATCCCTTCAAGGATGAGAAATTCTCTTTCTTTCTTTCTTTCTTTCTTTCTTTCTTTCTTTCTTTCTTTCATCTTTCTGAATGGTTATGCATGATTTATTAGGTCAGAAAAATATTTTTTTCTGTAATGATATATTTAATAATATTATCTTAGTCTTTTAGGCAATTGGCGTTACTAATCCTGAGAATTCAGGATGGCCTTTTATTTTTTTTTTTTTACCTGCTCCTTTTTCCTTTTTTAATTATTATTATTTTTAAAAATTATGTTTAGTTAGCCAACATACAGTACATCATTAGTTTTTGATGTCATGTTCAACGATTCACTAGTTGTGTATAACACCCAGTGCTCACTACAGCACTTGCCTCCTTAATGCCCATCACCCAGTTACCCCATCCCCACACCCCCCTACCTTCTGTAACCCTCAGTTTGTTTCCTGGAGTCCAGAGTCTCTCATGGTTTAGGACTTGGCAGCAGACATCCACAGGTTTTTCATTAGCCATACTTGTGATAAGCCCTTGCCCAAACTGATTTTCAGCAAGGGTTTCAGGTCAACATGATCTGTTAAGATCAGCTTCGATCTTCCTTCCAAGGATACTTAGAAGGTTAGCATGCAAAGGAAGATGAGTGGCTACACACAGCATTAGCATTTCATGAAATGAAGTTGAAAGGGAAGGACACATGTTGAGTGGCAGCATTTACCTGTTTTATCCTATTGATCAATTTTGCACATTAGTTCTTTGTCAAGTAAAAGGAGAACAATTTCTCTTTGTTCCTATTGTCTTACAGTGGTGAAACTGACCACTGATAATGAGTGGAGCTCTTATTCTTTTGAGTAGGAATTCCCACCATGATGTGGATGAGTTGTGAAATATATTTGGGATTTACAATTTTGTTTTACGTATAAGTGAGAACGGATTCAAAGTAACCCAAATAACACCATCATTCCTTTTTATTTTAATTGTGGAAGCAAGGTTTGTAAACCATTAGGCTGTGCCCATAGCCCACAGCAATCTTACAATGAGTATCTATCATGTCAATCATTGTTGCAAATACACAGAATTGTAGCATTTATGACTTGTTTGTAAGATAATTTGCTTTTATTCCATTACCTATTTTTATCAAAAACATGGTTGTTTCTATGAAAAGATGTCCTATAAGTTTGACAGATTCCATCCTGTGTTAAAAAGAAAACTGACACCCGCAACTGGAGAGAAACAGCAATTGCTGTAATTGTGAGTGTTGGAATTAAAACCAGCTTCTCTTTGCAACGTCTCAGTTTTTTTCATTGCTCTGTTTTCTTAATTTCGATTCACATTTTACTGAGTCTAGGGGATTTTAAAAACTTCTGGAAAAACACTGTGTCAACTTAAATTTGAGCTGCTATAAAGCTTTAATGGTTCTGACCCTTTTATTTCACCTCTCAAAAAATAAAGCAAAACAAAAAAATAGTGCAATGAAATGACACTTTACTTAGCATACACTTTCATCTCATTTAATTTTATGGCAATTTTTTAAACCCTCTACAGTTTATAGAGCAATTGAACTATGGTCTCAGTCAGGAAAACACACACACACACACACACAAAAGAGCAATAAGCTAAGTAGTAATTTCCAGATACCAGGCTCATTTTCACTACTACTTATTCAAGGGAATGAGTATTTGTTATGTAAAATAAGTACTTCCTGCTGCAAATGCAAATTTATTTTTGTTTCTCAAAGACATGTTCATATTTTTGTTATAACAGAGAATCACAGTGCAGCCTTATCAGATCAATCAGTGAATTAATCGCAAGTTTAAATGATCCTTTTCTATAGCTCCTCATTTGAGTTGCTGCTGATTTTGCAGCATAGAACAGTGATTTAGACTGAATAAACTACACTGATATTAACATGATCTTCTAATGATAATGTAGCATTACCTAGGGAATCTAATCAAATATTGAATGTGTTGAAATTGGTTTTGTTTTGGGATGTACTTGAGAACATCTTTAGAGATTGCTAAGTGGATGAAAATATTTGAAAATTGTTTCACTCTCTCAGCTGAACATGATAGACTATATAAATATACATATAGACATTTATATGAAATGTGCATATTCTCAGTAACTTTTATCAAAAACTCAGCAAAACTTCAGAAATTATAAATAAAAATATATGTGTTTGTTTATACAAATAGATCAACCAAGGGTAAAATTATGACCTACATAAAAATTCAAATCTCCTTGGAAGTCAATGAGAGTTATTTCATTATGAATATTCCTTGGAAGCAAATTTTCAAAGTGTGTGTGTTTGCAGCTGGATGAAAGGGAACTAGTGAAGTTTTTCTATATACATAAGGACAGCAACATAAGGACCTATTTTGTGGGCCTTTTTCTCAAAATTTCAATTTTCTACACGTAGTACGATGGACAGAATATAAGGATTTTTTATGATCAGAAGCAAATACTGAAAGTTCTATAAACAGGTTGATACAATTATGTATAGTGTGTGATAAAGATTAAGTGTCCTTTCTCTCAAACAGGCTGTTCTGGGAAAATATATAATGTAAGTTTTCTTGTAAGATATTTATCTATTTTCCAAGATAACAGAGAAAGATTTGTTGTGTGATACTCTAATGAAATATCTAATCTTATTTTAAAAGACATTTTAATATTATTATTGTAATAAAATAAAACATTAACAAAATTCAGTGTCAATGTGACAATTTAAATATATTTTTTTCTTCGAAATCCTCACTTGCCTCCCTCTATGAGCCTCACTCTTCAAGCTATTTATATCTGAGCATTTCCACTTATATTCCTGTGGATGATTAACTCCATAATTATAAATAATATACTTATAAATATATTCTTTGACTTATCAACTTAATATTTATTTCTTCTCTGCTATAAAAGAAAAAAAATAGCTCAATATCTTTACCTTCTTTGTCCCCTTCCAATGTACATTGTTTTTAAAGTCTTCTATTAATTCCAGACAGAAACCATTGTTTCTGTTACACAAAATCCCCCTTACTTCATTGCCCCTAACTTTAGATGGACAACTTCACACTTGTTTTCTTCTCCCTCTCTACTTCTAATGGCTGCCAGTAACTATGGAATTTTTACATGTCAATAACTGTAATATTTGCAATCCTACAGTTTTTCCTACTTTGTCCAGTTGTCTTTAGGAATATTTCAAGAACATAAAGTATCCAAGAGTATCAGAAAGACAACCTTAACAAGTGTTGGCAAGGATGTTGTGGAAAGGGACCTCTGTGCATTGTTGGTGAGAATGCCAGTTGGTACAGCCACTGTGGAAAACAAACAGTATGAAGGTTCCTCAGAAACTTAAAAGTAGAAATACCATATGACCCAGTAATTCCACTACTCAGTTTTTACCCAAAGAAAATGAAAATCTTAATTGAAAAGATGCACTCCTATGCTTGTCATACCATTATTTACAAGAGTCAAGATACAGAAGCAGCCCAAGTGTCCATCAATAGATTAATGGATAAAGAACACGTGGGATGTATATATAATAGAGTATTACTCAAGTCCAAAAAATAATGAGACCTTGCTATTTGTCATAACATGGATAGGCCTAGAGGGTATTATGCTAAGTGAGGTAAATCAGACAAAGAAAGACAAATACCATATGATTCACATATTTGCGGAGTCTAAAAAACAAAGCAAATGAGCAAGCAAATAAAATAAGCAAAAACAGACTCATAAAAACAGAGAACAAACTGATGGTTGCCAAAGCGGAAAGGGAGAGGGGGATAAACAAAAAGGGTGAAGGAGAGTGGGAGATATAGGCTTCCATTTGTGGAATAAGTAGTCATGAGGATGAAAGGAACAGCACAGGGAATATAGTCAATGATATTGGAATAGTGTTGTATAGTGACAGATGCTAGTTTACACTTGTGGTCATCACAACATTATATATAGAACTTTTGAGTCATAATAGACACCTAAAACTAATGTAATATTGTGTGTCAACTGTACTTCAATACCTGAAGTATATATAATACAATAAAATAAAATGTAATAAAAATATACAATATAATTGTAATCTAAGTGTATTGAGCAAGCATTCCAACTCCAAAAATCTGGACTTAGAGTGCATGTTTTTGACTACTCACCATATTGTCTTTTAGTTTCATGTCCACTCAATCTCTTTAAGCTTCTTAATCTCTTTACATTTAAAGTTCAAAAATAGATTAATATTAGTAATGGATAATTTTAATTTGTACATACTTAGGAATTACTGAGTCCTTATGTGGTCTCAAACTCACACCCTGTGTTTGAGGACTTCGGTAATATATAATATTTGCTCTAAAGGCCAGATGCTAGTGGGTGGTCATAAAATTCACCTATTAAAAGGTATTTATTACATTCTAATAAAATATATGTAGGAAGAAATTAGGTGACTTTTAAGCAGTTTTAAGTTTTTATTTGGTGATCTTACCAAGGTTTTGCTTTCATTTTTATTACCTACAAGCTCTCATGAGACACATGAAAAATATTTTTTACGTTCTATAAAATTAACATGGAATGGCAACAGAAGGCTATTTCTTGGGGAAGACACTTTCTCGTGAACAAAGGTATAAAACACAAATGTGGAAGACAGTTCACACGTGACCCTAAATCTGTGATCATTTACTGAAAAAAACCAACAAAACAACAAACAAAACAAAACAAAGCAAACAAAAAAAAAAGCAAAGAAAACTTGTAATTATACTTAGGTAAATATTATCCTTTGCAGAATCAGTTAGTCTCATTATACCTATATAGAAGGAAATTTAATTAATGGGATTTATTCCTCCAAATCAAAACAGAATTCAAAAAGAGGAAGACTAATCTTTCAGGAAATAATGTTAAGAACCTGGAAAGCTTTGGAAAGAAATCCTGAGATTACCACTAAGCAGCATCCCTCACTTGATTAAATTGTTCTTTTTAATAATGGAAGTATTCCTTCTGTCAACTTGAATGACTAAAGAATTTTAGAAAAATCACTTTTAAGAAAAACAAGAATTCGTATAACAAAGCCATTGTCCAAAGGTGAGCAAGTATAACGCACTATTTAAAAAGAATTTGGAGACTCTAGGAAATTCACATAGGATGTAACAGCTCTTTCCTAAATAGTTATTACATTCTAAAGAAAATATTGTTCACTTTTCCAAAGTCTTTTTCACGACTTATCAGCAATTTTGTTCTCTGTACCCAGATTTCTGCCTCATAAGCCCAAGGTGATAGAACACCTTGCTGTAGGCTTTTGCTCATGTTTCTTCTACACATTCATTAAATTTGTTTATAAAATGCAAACAAGAGATTTTCTTTTTTATAAAAATATATTAAGTTGCTTTAGGGATGTTTTATAAATAATCCTTAATATATTTTAGGTAAAATATTATGTCACGAATTATCTTAAACTATCATATTTACCTCAAAACCAATTTAAGCCAAAAGTATCTTAGAAAATTCCATTTGAAGTCTATCATTCTGTTTGAATTAGTTAACATTCTTTAACAATATACAACTTTTTCTATGCTAAATAACATCCTGTTTCATTTGGTTAAATCAAGGAGTTAATTTTGAGAAGAGGAGACCTAATCACCAATTATTTTCTCTTGCTTTCTCAGATTAAGCTTTGTAGTCATACAAATGCAAGTACTATTGTCTGGTAGTTCTCAAATTACAAATCACAAAATATTTTGTGGGTTTTATGTGCAGAATACTAGTATATGTGTACTCGACTCTTGGGCACTTGGTTTACTAGCAACATTAGGGTAGACTGTGGGTAACATAATCCAGAAATGAAAGTTTTTTTTTTAAAATAAGATTTTATTTATTTATTTGAGAGAGAGAGAGAGAGAGCAGGCACAAGCATGAGTAGGGAGAGGGGCAGAGGGAGAAGCAGACTCTCCAGTGAGCAAGAAGATCAACAGGAGGCTGGGGCTTGATCCCAGAACTCTGGGACCACAATCTGAGCCAAAGGCAGATGCTTAATGGACTCAGTCACCCAGGCTCCCCTGGAAATGACAGTTTCAAATGTAATATAACACTATGGAGGAGATAAAATAGAGTTCAAAATATATGGACTGAAAAAAAAAAAACCCTACTTAATTGATAGAAGTTACACATTTATATATTGCCTTTGTGATAGCATGTTTGATTTTGAAAAGCCAAAGGAAAAAAATCTTAAAATAAATACATGCAACTTATTAAAGTCCTCTTAACTTATTCAATTAACTTTGCTTATTAAGGGGAAAAATAAATGATTTTTCGTTCATATCGAATCTTTTTAAAAAATTTTTTTCCCATGGGAACCCATTGAAGTGTTAACTTAATTGTGTTCTAAGTTAATCATGTGAATAACATGAACGTTTAGCTTAAAATGACTCACAACTTGCCCCCCAAACAGTGTGACCCTTCTATTTTTATAATCAAATATTTATCCATCTCTATATTTATACATTTAAAGTCCTACCTTAGGGGCGCCTGGGTGGCGCCGTCGTTAAGCGTCTGCCTTCAGCTCAGGGCGTGATCCCAGCGTTCTGGGATCGAGCCCCACATCAGGCTCCTTTCCTAGGAGCCTGCTTCTTCCTCTCACACTTCCCTGCTTGTGTTCCCTCTCTCACTGGCTGTCTCTCTCTGTCAAATAAATAAATAAAATCTTTTAAAAAAATAAATAAAAAAAAAAGTCCTACCTTATATTTATATAACTTCATGTATCTATTTCTCTATCTAGATACATATATATAACTACATCTATCATCTGTGTCACTATGCTACATGTGTCCACAAGCTCCATCTCCATCTCTAGCTCTATTTTTATAGTAGCTTATTTTCCCCAAGACATTTTTACTTGAAGACACACATCAGCTCAAAATAATGATGATATATCAAATATGTATTTCTCTGGCTCTAATTGTACCCACCCCACAAAAACACTAGCTTCCTCAAATTTCTCTCAATTAGTTTAGGGATCCCTCAGGGAGTATATTCTATTTACACAAGAAATGCACCTCTGATGACAGTGGCATTTGTGGTTTTCCTCATCTTGCAGAGCTATAGGAAAATATATCTCTTATGACTGTGACACTTCAAAGCTGCAAACACAACCATTTAAAAACCTAATGAGCACTGGGTGTTATATGTAAATAATGAATCATGGAATGCTACATCAAAAACTAATGAAGTACTGTATGGTGACTTAAATAACATAATAAAAAATAAATGCATATTACTAAGTGCAATAAGTCTATGTGAAAAGAACTATATGATTCCAAATATATGATATTCTGATAAAAACAAAATTATGGAGAGAGTACAAAGATCAGAGGTTGCCAGGAGTTAGAGATTAATAGAGCACAGAGGATTTTTAGGACAGTGAAGTTATTCTGTGTGATACTATAATGGTAGATTATACTCACTACACAAGTGTCAAAACCCATAGAATATGCAACATAAACAGTAACCCTAATGTAAACCTTGGACTCTGAATGACCATGATGAATCAGTGTAGGTTCATGGGTTCATGTAGGTACCATTTTGGTAGGGAATGTTGACAGTGGGGGAGGTATGTATGTGTGGGGACGGGGGTATGTGGGAAATCTCTCTACCTTCCTCTCAGTTTTGCTGTGAACTTAAAACTGTTCTAAAAAATAAAGTTACTTTTTGTTAAAAAGTAAACAAAACAAAACATCAAAAAACCTAATGTCCTTGCTAACTCTTATTTTTTCATTCTGAATATAGGCTATATAAACCATTATGAAATCACTATGTGTTTTGTAGAATTTATAGCTGTCCTATAGAAATCAGAAATAGGAAAGCCCCTGGGTGGTGCAGTTGGTTAAGCATTCAACCCTGGTAATCTTAGGGTTGTGAGACTGAGCCCCACATTGGGCTCCAAACTCTGCAAGGCGTACGAGGAGTCTGCTAAAGTTTCTCTCCGCCTCTCCCTCTGCTCCTCCGATTGTTCATTCTCTCTCTCTCTCAAATAATAAATAAATAAATAAATAAATAAATAAATAAATAAATAAATAAATCTTAAAAGAAAAAGAAATCATAAATAGGGAACAAGTATTCTGTTTCCCATTTAGGGAATGCTAATTAATGTATAAAGTATTCTGCCTGTGTTCTTCTTGTAATACTTCAAAAAAATTTTATAAATCAACTTTATTAAGGTACATTTTGCATTCAATAACATCTTCCCATTTTAAATGTAGTTTGATGAGTTTTAGCAGATGTTTTAGTCTGCTAAGGCTGCCATAAGAAAATACTGCAGACTGGATGGTTTAAACAACAGAAATTTATTTCTCACAGTTCTGGAGGCTAGAAGTCCAAGATCAAGGTGTCAGCAGGTTTTGCTTCTCCTGAAGTGTCTCTCCTTGGTTTGCCTATGGCCATCTTCTCTTTGTGTCCTCATGTAGTCTTTTCTGTGTTCTCATATGGCCTTTCTTTCCATATGTACCTCTGGAATCTCTTCCTTTTCAAATAAACACACTAGTCCTATCTGATAAGGGCCCCACCCATAAACGACCTTAAATGAGGAGACCCTATCTCCAAATACAATCACCTTGTGGGTTAAGGCTTCAACATATGAATTTTGAGAAAACACAGTTCAGTCCATAACACTGTATGACAACCATCATAATCTAAAAAACCATCCCATCAATGTAAAAAGTTTTTTTACTCAGGTTTGTAATTTCAACCAAGCACCCACTCAAACCTGGTGTGACAATCACTACCATTTCTAGACTTTCATATGAAGAAATCACTAAGCGTATACTCTTGTGGTCTCATTTCTTTAACTTTATATTCATTTATGTTTTTGCAATTTATCCATATTTTTGCTTATCTGTAGGGGAGTATTATTATGTTGTATATACTATAATTTGATAGATATTGGGTATTGATAGACATTTGGTATTTTCTAGTTTTTAAAAATATGAATAAAGCTTCTATGAATATTGATGCATACATCTTTCAGTGGTTATAGGCTTTTATGTCTATTGCATTAAATACCCAGGATTTGTGGGTCAGATGGTTAGCATATATTTAATGTGTGGTTGATGTGTATTGAGTATATGATTAATACACACTTAAATTTATAAATAAAACAGGTTGCCAAAATGTTTTTCAAAGCAGCTGCGCTATTTTACCCACTTTTTAAAAAAGAGTCTCAATTTCATATAAAATTAACTTCGCACATTTGTTAAAAATCATTTGACTATATATGTATATATGTGTCAATATATTTATGGCCTCTTTAATTTTTAGATTGATCTAAAGATTTAGATTGATCTACATATTTATTTTTATGCCAATACCAGAATAGCTTACTCATTTTTATAGAACATCTTTTACGATAATGTAAGTTATCTACATTTTCTTTTACTCAAAAACTTTTTGACTATTATACATCATTTGTATTGCCGTGGAAAATCTCGACTCAGATTGTCAATTTCTATTTAAAAGCCCAAAGACAATTTTGATTGGAATTGTGTTAAATATGTAGATGAATTTGAGGAAGAATTCATATCTAAAGAATACTGAGTCTTCCAATCCAGAAAATGGAATCTTTTCCACTTAGGTAGTTGAAAAAGAAAGGATTATTTTAATACCATTACTGGACACATATATCTATGTTTCTTTGATATCATACCAAAAGTGAGCAGGGGTAGTTACTTAAAGTTCAGCTGCAGTGTGTAATCTGAAAACATGTAAATGAAACTTTTATACCTTGTTATATTAAAATCCATTGATCTACTTCACACTTTGAGTAGAATTTTTCTAATCATGTGTAATTGTGTAATATCATGCACTGGTCATTCAGAAAATGTTGGTTCGCTGCATAATACAGATTTTCCAAATGTTGACACATTTTATTCCATGATATTTTGGGGAAGTAATGTGCCACAGACCTCATTCACTTGTACACACCATGCTGAGTACGCAAAAATCTCAAGGCTATGACCTCAAGTTCTATTATGCAAACCACTTCTCATGATTGTTTATGCAGGTGGAAATAGAGGTGATGTAATGAATAACAAAAATGTCTCACATGGTATCGCATAATATTTAGGGCATATATCACAGTGAATTCTGTAAGCTCAGCATTCCTTTTTTTGTGGTGGACTTAACACATCCTGTGGTGTGACTATGTTGGTATTTCTACTACTCTTCTATTGTGTATGAGCCAGCAGTCTCATGTCTTCTGTCAATATCCATGAAGTGTGTGAAGCTGGCTTACTAGCTTACATAGCTATTTTGGTAGACTTCCTGCTTCCACCTCTTCTTTGTATTGTCAAACTTACTAAAATAGAGCGAAATCCAAATAGTTCTAGGAAGGAGGGTAGGATACTGACATAAACATGACTTTCTGGTAGAAGCAGTCAAAGGATACTATAGGCTGATCAGTAGAATTTGAAGGAAATTCCTGGGAATTAGAAACAGACATGTTGATCCAACTCTATGACCAAACTTCATGGTTATAGATATTCATTCTTTTTTTTTTTTTTTTTTTTGGTTTGTTATTGAAAGGAAATTGGTGACATGGATGAAAGGTTTGGACTACTGAAGCAAAGAAAATATTCTAAATTATTTTCTATAAATTTGCTCAATTACATCTTAACCTGGGATCAGTAGACCCAAAGGAAACTTACGGATGAGTTTCATGGACTATGAACCCCCAAAATTATATACAAAATTGTTTAATGTTCCTTTTTTGATAGAATACAATTCATAAATTTAATGAGAATAGCAAAAGGATCCACGAAACTGAGAAGATTCAATAGATCAGTTGGAGTTGACTACATAAAACTTGAAATAATTTGCAGCAGTTTTATCGATATACTTCCAATTTATTTAACTTTATTGAAGAGTATTCCCTTAACGTGTAAAAACAAAGATATACACAGACACACAAAAAACCCTCCTCCCCTAGTACTTCAATTTCATACTCATTAAGCCAATAATGTGGTAGCACAGCTTCTGTCCTTAGTCTAGTCATTTTCAGAAGTGATGGGATGTCTGAGCGATTAAGAAGTTCATTTATATCTGGTTTGCTATAAATGTATAAACACACTAAACAACGTTACTTTCAACTTTTTTTTTCTTTAAAGCAGACTTTTCCAAATGATCATCAACTTAAAAATGGCTGAAGTGGAGTAAATGTTCCATAGCCCTTGGTGCCTTGTATGGGAGCTTTATTGCTTCCTAAACAATTTGAAAACCACTGCATGATGGCAGTATGAAATGCAAAGATGAAATAAATTTTACAACTTGCAGACAAGAAAAAAATGTAGCAAGATAAACACTCTTCTATAGAGTCTTCAATCTTTACAGCAGCCATTCATTCTTATCTCTCTATTAACCCTTCTACATCTCTCATTTTTACTAAATTTATTTTTTAAAGTTTTATTTATTTATTTTAGAGAGAAACAGAGAGAGAGCGAGCAGTGGAGGGGCAGAGGAGGGGCAGAGGAGAGGAAGAGAGAAACCCAAGCAGACTCTGCGTTGATCACAGAGCACGACGCAGGACTTGATCCCTCGACCCTGAAGTCATGACCTGAGCCAAAACCAAAAACTGGACACATAACTGACTGCACCACCCAGACGCCCCTTTACCAAATTTATTATCAAATTATTCACTGTTTTTGCCTTAGTGTGACCCGATTAAGGCACACTGATGATAATCCAGCATTAGGCTTGATTTTGATAAATAACAGGTAGTCAGACAATTGGTTGTATTTCTGGTCCATAAAAAGGGACTTAATGCATGAATATAAAAAGGGCTGAGAACATGAAATATGCTTCAGCCTTAAAAATGAAGGAAATCTGTCCATTTGCCACAATATAGATGGACCTGGAAGACATATGCTATCTGAAATAAGCCAGACACAGATGGACAAATATTATGTGATTTGCATATGTGTGGGATCTATAAAAGATGAAATCAAAGAAACAGAGAGAAGAATGATTAGTAGGGGCTGTGAGGTGGGTAGTGGGGGAGAGATATTGATCCAAGTGTACAAACTTTCAGTTATAAGATGAATAAGTTCTGGAGACCAAATGTATGGCATGGTGACTATAGGTAATAATAATGTTAAGATCTGAAATAATAATAATAACAATAATAATAATAAGTGAAAGTTGCTAAGCGAGTAGATCGCAAGTGTTCTTAACACACACACGCACACACACACTATATGAGTTGATGGATATGTTAACTTGATTGTGGTAATCATTTCACAATCTATACTCATATCAAAACATCACATTCTACTCCTTAAATGTATACAATTTATTTCTTAAAAAACATTTAAAAATGAAAATTAAAAAGGATGAAGATACACCGTACTGGGCAGTAAAGAGTAGGAAGAGGAAGTATGTGTACCACTTCAAGTGTGTTTACACTGATACATAAACAGGAGCTTAAACTGAAAATAATTTGAAATGTCTAAGTTGATTTTTGAGATAAAACTACTGCATACATTTCCATATGTTCCAGATGATATTTCTCTGTGTTTGTAGATATTTGAATATGTGAGGAAAATATTCCAAGTACATTTTCATCAAGGTTGGGAAGTGCTAATTTTGGTCACTTTCCCCCCAGCTTGAGACTGAGCTTTGTGGATGTCATCTGGATCTCATCCAACTGTGTTTGCGGCTCCAGTTGGCAGACCATTTGCTCCCTGGATTCAGAGTGCTAATGCAATTGAACAAAGAATTAGCCCTCGCGCAAGGCAGAAGCCTAGCTTTTAAGTGAAAGATGAGAACGCCATGTGAAATCTTTGTAGAGAGAGAACAATTAGTTGCCTGCTGCCCTATGTGCTGTCATGGCAACCTCTCACCCAAGGTGTACTTACTATTTTGAGAAACAGGAATTTCCCAAGGGGTATTGTAGAATCCCACAAGGCATATGAAAGAGGCCTTTAATTTTATCCATGTGTTTTATAATGTCTGTACTAGAGTATTTTTTGTTGCTTTTCTTTTGATTTTTGTCAAGTGCAATTTTAGAAAATTTAGCATAATTAAGAAAATGCTGGTTCCCATATATTCCACCATCAGAATCTCCATCATTATTATCCCTCAAACCACTGGACTCTTGATTTTTTTCCAGATCTTAAAGAAATTTCCCTCAATATAGCAATAAAATATCTAACATTTTCATAGATTAAAACTGCCTTTGCATGCATAATACATTTATCCATCAAAATAAGCTGGCATGGGTATTAATCTAACAGAATATGTTACTTTGGCCCAAATAAAGCATGTTAATGTTAAATTAGAATTGTGCACATTGAAAATGACACCTTCTTGGCAGCTTCTTCAGACTCCCCACTAAAATACCTATAAAGATGTCAAATGTTCAGAATTCATAATGATATAGAAAAGTAAGATTTAGAAAAAAAAAAAAAACACTAGCATCAGAACCGTGAGGGACTTTCCGTATTATCAAGTTAATGAAACAGAATTAGGAAGAACAATCTGGAAACCATTATAGTATGGCCATTATTGGAAAATAAGCCCAACTTCCTGAAAACGAGAGGAAAGGTCCCACTGAATCATCAGAGCATCGGGGCAATGGAGAATGCGATCCTGTACTTACCTTCTCTACCATACCCCAATCATTGATTTTTAAAAATGTTTCTCTAGCCATTTTGAGAGCTAAACTCTTACTCATCATTTGACAAAATTATTGCCTTCTAATTGCCAGGCACTATGGGAATAAATTACGTCCAGGAGAAAAACTCTTTGCAATGCATTCAGCAGCATGTAGCAACTACAGATAAAGTGACCTGAGTAGCACGAAAGAGCACAAGCCCTGCTTGCCGCACGTTATGTGGATGAGAGATTTTCAGTCCACCTCGGTTTAGGCCCACCTAAGGAAATTACAGTAGTTTAAATAATAATGGATTAAACTACACGAAAGGTGGTTTTTCACTGGGTTTACCTAGGAGCTGGGAATTTCAGCCAATATTTGAGATGATCTGAAGAGGCAATTTATACTAACCTCTAGACTAGTAGGGTGAAACCTGCACTAGTAGGAACTGAAATGATAGATCTACCCTAAATTGAGAAACACCATTGAAAAAAAAAATGAAAGCATATAAAAGATAAATTTATCAAAATAGTAAGATTTCAGAGGAAAGTAGATCTTATTTATTTATTTATTATTATGTTCAGTTAACCAGCATATAGTACCTCATTAGTTTCTGATGTAGTGTTCAATGATTCATTAGTTGTGTTTAACACCCAGCGCTCATCCACAATATATGCTTTCCTTAATGCCCATCACCCGGTTACCCCATCCCCACCCCTCTCCCTTCTGTAACCCTCAGTTTGTTTCCTGGAGTCCAGAGTCTCTCATGGTTTCTCTGATTTCTTCCCATTCAGTTTTCCCTTTCTCCCCCTGTGGTCCTCCACTCTATTCCTCATGTTCCACATATGAGTGAAACTATACGATAATTGTCTTTCTCTGCTTGACTTATTTCACTTAGCATAATCTCCTCCAGTTCCATCCATGTTGATGCAAACGTTGGGTATTCATCCTTTCTGATGGCTGAGTAATATGCCATTGTATATATGAACCACATCTTCTTTATCCATTCATCTGTTGAAGGACATCTTGGCTCCTTCCACAGTTTGGCTATTGTGGACATTGCTGCTATGAACATTAGGGTACAGGATGCCCCTTCTTTTCACTACATCTGTATCTTTCGGATAAATACCTAATAGTGCAATTGCTGGGTCATAGGGTAGCTCTATTTTTAACGTCTTGAGGAACCTCCAAACTGTTTTCCAGAGTGTCCGTACCAGCTTGCATTCCCACCAACAGTGTAGGAGGTTCCCCTTTCACCTCATCCTCGTCAACACTTGTTTCCTATCTTGTTAATTTTGGCCATTCTAACTGGGAAGGCAGATTTTAAAAAGTGTATGTGTGTTTGAAAATTAAATCATAGCAAAAGTAAAAGTTTAAAAATTAAATCATACTGCTAAATATAGTTATTCTGGTTAACGTAATTTTGTTTGGTTTTAAAATACTTCCTTGTGATTATCTATATTTGTCTACATTCTAAGATTTAAAAAATAAGTTAATCTTCACTGAATTCTAGTTTCTTTACTTCCGACCTGTGTAATCTTGAATGAATTTTATTTTATGTAATAGACAATTAATAAAGCTAGCTATATGTCTGGCGTTAGAAGTATTAACTAATCTTGGGGAGCCTGGGTGGCTCCATTGTTAAGCGTCTGACTTCGGCTCAGGACCTGATCCCAGGTTCCTGGGATCGAGCCCCACATAAGGCTCCCTGCTCCACCGGGAGCCTGCTTCTTCCTCTCCCACTGCCCCTGCTTGTGTTGCCTCTCCTGCTGGCTGTCTCTCCCTCTGTCAAATAAATAAATAAAATCTTAAAAAAAAAAAAAGTATTAGCTAATCTAATCTTTGTAAGAACCATTTGAAGTAAGTATTTTTCTATTTTCCTATGAAGAAACTGAGGCACAGAGATTAAGATATCTTGCCTGAGGTCATTTAGCTGGTGAAGAAAAGGGGGCAGCCTGGCTCCAGACTCCAGGTTCTTGGCTATGATGTTACATTGCTTCTGATATCATTGTCCCCCATTGTCTGATATCCTTGTCCCCCAGAGGCCACGTAGGGATAGGAAGAGAAAAAAAGTTCATAAGTTCTTAACAATATGCTTTGTACAATGTAAATATGTGATAAATATTAGCCTTTGAAATGAGCATATTTTAAAATAAAAACTAATATAATTAAAAAGTCAGTGTAATATTATACAAGGAATTGAGTCAATTTTATTGAACCCTATCTACAGCAAAAATACTTGAGTGAGATCTACCACAATATGTGTGATAGGACTTTAGGTGATACATGTGGATATGTATGTATGTGTGTGTATATGTAATTTGTTTTCCTTCTGGGTCTCTAACAAGTTGAACAGTGAGATCCGGATTATTAAATAAAAGTAACCAGTAAATAAGGCACCTAACACTCAGTCTCTGTATATGCTTTTCTAGTATAATTAATTGAGATACTACCTCGGGAATTATTGTTTAGAATACATAAAATAAGAAAGGAGCTCAAACTCCTGTTCTGTTCTCTGATCAACTGATTGATTAATTGATTGATGAAATAACAGATTTGAGGGTCTTTGTTGATCAATTTAAGAAACATAAAAATAGATAAATAGATTGATGGGTGGATGAGTGGAAAGATGCAATCTATAGATGGATGGTAGGTGAGTAGACTGAATGGAATTATGAATTATAAAGTTGGGTGCCATGTCCTAAGGAACATCTAAATAAAATGAAAGACTAAAAAAAATTTGCATTTCTTAAAATATAAACTTATTTCATGAGAGTAATGCTTAAAGGAGGGGATATTTAACTTTGAAAGAGAAATCCTTTGAAGGGCTTGATAACTATATTTAAACATTTGGGAATATTCATGGACTATTCATGCAAAAGAATAATTCTTAGGATGTTTACAAAAGAAGTCAATCAGTTGGAAACTGGCCGCAGTAAGATTCTACCTATTGTTTGGAAGATATTTGAATTCTTCATTACTAGGAATTTGGGCATTCATTCAACGAATGACTTTTTGTCAGCAAGTAGAAGAGATTCAAACAACTGACAGGAACTTATTCTGGATGAACTTTAAATTCCATTCGAATGTCATTCTCTGGTTCTGTAAGGAAATGGAGTGAGTGAGAAAGCATGTTCTGGTGAGTCCAGGATTCAGTAGTTATATTACTCCGTTTCACTATCCTTCGCTGCTATACTTTGGCAGGAATTCCAAAGCCATTTAGCTACTGACTTTTCCAAAGCCTTACTTGGAATACAACCTAGGGATTATTCAATCTATCCACTTTATGTGATAGAAAAAAAAATGCTTAAGAAAGGTGTATTTTACTGTACAAGGTCAACTAGTTAGTGATCAATTCATGATGGAAAACATATTTTCTGTTTTGTCACTGTTACTTTTTATTCTGTTGTGTTTCTGGCAAAAACTGAGCCTTGTTTCTGACTCTGTTCATGACGTCTTCATGTGATGCCAAGCTATCTTAGGACCTAAGAAGTCAAGCCAACCTTTTGAGGTTGTCAGAATGGAATATGGGAAGAATGTACAATCTTCTTGGTATTATAGAAACAGTGATTTAACCAACACTGAAGCCTCTCTACATCTGACCTACCTGCTTTGTCAGACAAGAAAGAGTTCAATCTTAAATCAGTTTTGGAGTGGTTTTCTTTCATTTAAAACCATGCTGACTCAGAAATAGAAGAAGATAAATATAAGAAAACAGGAAAGCAGGTAGAAGATATTGGACAGTCTGTGAAAATATGCTACATATTTAGGTTTTATACTATGTAATAGGGAACAAATAGACCTAAGAAGCTAAATGAAATGTTTACATCTACATTTTATCTCTTGTTCCACACCAGTGACACATGAAGGACTGATTTGTAGGAGTCAGGAGGTTGGGGGTAATGGAATTCAGGATTGGGGGATGAAGAGTAGGGGGAGTTAGAGTGTGATCAAATATTTTAGGGATGGATGAGAATGGTTATTCTGGATGTGTTAAGTTTAAGATATCCATGGGAAAATGTAAGTTGACTTATCATATTGCTATTTAAATAAATAAATTTGAAACTCATGGTGGAAAGCCAATCATGGGAGCAATAATTTGTGAACTATAAGTGCATAGATCATAGGCAAAACCATTGGTCTAGATGTGACTATTTCAGAAATTGGTATGGAAGGAAGAGAAAATGGATTGAAAACTTGGGGTATGCATCTTTAGGTTTAGTCAGAGGAATTCTCCCCACTGCTGGTATTTCTTCCCCCCAGAGGGAGACCATCCAGCCTACCACTCTTGTCCCTTCCTGTGTTCTCAGCCCTTCTGCCATCAAATCGGTGCCTTTGGAAGGTGAAGCAAGCACGCAAATCTTGGTTATGTTGGTCACTTCCTCTCTTCCTTTTAGACACCAGCCTATCTGTAAGACATGTGCCTGGCATGACAGAACACTGACTCTATATTCTCTATTATTAAATTTAACAGAAATAAATAAGTAAATAAATAAATAAGTGTATTTTTCCTTATACCTTTATATTTAATTTTTCTCAATAGTGTAATAACTTAGAAAACTTAGAGAAGTGTTACTTTATTGGGCTCTGCCAAACCCTCAATAAACTCCAATATATCAGGAGCAGATATATGCAGGGCCCATGAAGCACATCAGAAAATTGCTATTACAGGAGCATGAGTTAAAGAATCCTCTTGTAGTTCCAGGGGCTCTGGGTAATTGGGAAGCAAGGGAACACAGAGCAAACTCCCACTCCTAGTCTCCAACAAATCCTCTACTAAGGATGCTGTATCCTCAATAAAGAGGTCTCCTTTTCAGCACTTGTATGTTATGGCAATGGGTAAGTTTGCCTAAAATGAACAGCTACCGGTTTGTGGATGACATATACAGAATCTTGTTTCATTCTGCAAACTATTCAAGAAGGAACCTATTAATTCCGTGTGAGTGTGCTTGGACACTATGTCGTAATTAACTGGTTTCATAAAAGCTGATGCAGTGGATGTAGCAGCCAGCGTTCTAGGTATTAGATGCATCACTGTAGACGCTCCTTCATTCCAGTTTCCTAAGACATGTGGAACGGCAAGCAGCTATTCGATGTACATACATCTATTCTTTCTGTTAGATCAATAAAGACTGTTGCAATCTGTACTCCCAGGTGAAAAGAGAATGAGCTAGCAATTGACATCTTATATTGGACAGTCATTTACAAGCTTAAGACAGCTATTATTTTTCCTTTCTGAAACTATTACACTACTAATATGGAAAAAGGTCAGGGTCCCATAATACATCTGAAATTATAATTCATTTTTATCTTAATATAATAATCTAAATGCCACTGTGCATACCCAAAGGTCAGTTTTAACACCTTTTCCCTTTGGGGTAAAGACATAGAACTCTAACATTTTTTTTTTTTTACCTGAAAGTGAGGACAACGTGTTTTGATGAAGTAAATCCTACTTCAGAGTTTATTTATTTCAATAGCAGTGCAGTCCATGCATAGGAAGAAACTCCAGGCATATGCACAAACACTAAACCCTTGAAGCTCTGGAATGGCTACAGTATCTTTTTTCAGGATGAGTTAATGTAGCAAAACACTGAGGAACACGATATGCCTGAACTGGAAAAAGCAGATTGATTATTTCATGCCTATATTAACAGCTGTCTTTTCAAGATTCCAGAATTTCACATTAGCTTGCAAAGTCGGTTATTACAGACAAAGGGTTTTGCTTCTGTCAGAAAAGATATATTTATCTCTTCATAGATGATAGATAGATTATAAACGTATTTATAATAGGAAGATCTTTGTGTAGATGTGATTATCCCTGAAAAACAGTATGGATGAAACAGAAGAGTGGATTGAAAACCAAGCAAAAGGTCAGTGTGTGTGTGTGTTTGTGTGTGTGTGTGTGTGTGTGTATTTCACAAATACTGAACTGTACTAAGGGGATAAGTATTAGTAAGATATTAGAAGGGCTACTATATTAGAACCTTTCGATTGAATGTCTTTTCATATTAGGGTTAAGAACAGATCTTCCTTCTCCTCCAGTATCAATTCTAATAAATTTTGCCTCACTCTATGGCATACATGACTGCTAGACATGTGGCTGAAAAGATAACTCTCTTTCACAGAATTCTTATTCATATTCTGCATGAGACCATGCTGTTCTGCTGCACCGGCCCATACCACAGTAGTTCAAATTGGACAAACAGTTTTTTGAATTGACATATGGAAACATATGCCTATACTTAAAAGGTTGAAATTGTTTAATATTTCTTGAGTCTGAATTCCCATAATTTTGTGCATTTTGACTGCATATATGTGTGTGTACACACTGTCTAATATCTTCAATTGTTAAATTATGTTGGGTTTTATGACAAGCAAATTGATGCCGTTTCCCACTGATTTTCTATCTTAAAGAAGAAGAGATGGTATGTGGGTTGGTTGAACAATTAGATATTTTATTGAATCACTACCCCAAAGCTTTAATGTATCTGAAGCTTAATAGTATACTCCTGGTGGCCAAAATGTTACAAATATTATGGCGTTTAGTATAGTGGCCTGTGGATGTAGATAAAAAAAATAATATTTGATATCACTGGTGAAAGATTTATCAGATCAGAGTAATTTTATAATTTTCCCTAGTAAAATGACAATTCATACTCAAGAAAATATCCATGATTTTTGCCCTTCAGATACAAAGCAGTTTTTTAAAATATGGAGATACTCTTATCATTTTGATTTTCTAGGGCTAGATACATCCATAGCTGTCTTTAGGTAACTTAATGCTGATATTTGCATCTTTAGATAAAGAGAAAGATCAGATCATTATAAACGAGGAGCTATATATTTTCATCTTCAATATATGTTTGGCTTCCACTTTTTTTATTATGTTATGTTATGTTATCACCATACAGTACATCATCAATTTTTGATGTAGTGTTCCATGGTTCATTATTTGCATATAACACCCAGTACTCATTATGGCTTCCATTTTTTAAGAGGAGAGCAATGTTTACAAAAAAAAAAAACTTTTTGGTATTTAAATATCAACAACTATTAATATTTCAGAGTAATTCAATAATAAGTTTAACTTGATAAAATTTACTATTTCTCTATTTTATAATTATACTTTTATAAATATATTTGCATTCTCTAGATATTCCATTATTTAAAAATTAAAATTATATTTAAAATACTGTTTAGAAAAACTATTAATATTATGTATCTTATAAATGTATCCCATTCTCCACTTAATACTTAATGATTACTTTTCCTATTTTTATGATACTATGGGTTCTTGTCTTGCCCTGGATCATGAAGTTTGATATGAGACTAAAATTGTGATGCTTATAATATTTAATCTCTCTTACTAAGGTGATTAATTAAAAGAGTAGGACTTTAACCCAAATTAGACTGATGAGTAGCCTTCCTTGAAATTTTTCAAATTCAATCTGGAATTTAAAAAATCTAATTTTGTTCTAATTGTAAAATTTTAGGTGTGTGAGACAAGAAGTTGTTTGTAACCATGGCCCCAACCACTGTGAAAGAACAAAGCCATTATCCAGGGGAGAAAATGGAAAGGAGACATAATAAAAAGAGAACCCTAAAGGTATCAGAATTTGGCTCTGGTTTTTTTGATAATGTCTTTAACCTCACCTTTTATACAATTTGTATATATGAGTCAATAAATGCTGCTATTTCCATGAACATTGTGGGTTTTGGTTACTTTTAAATTGAATGGATCTTGAGCAAAATATGACTAAAGATAGGGAAGATGTGGAGGGAGTGATCAGGTGGCAAGGACGGGAAAAGTCGGTCCCCAAAACAAGGCTCTTACTTGCATATTCAGGAGGCTTGCAACCACCATTCATTGCTTAACCACATGAATTTCTGATGTTTTTGGTTTGCCCAAAGCCCTATGTCACCTTTGGTTACTCCTTGACCTCTCTTGCTAGAGAATATTTTGGTCTGAGCAACGGAAAGGACAGAATTGCCATTAATTGTGATTGGGTAAACTACAGGAGCAATAGGTAGGAGAATCTATTGTCTCATAACTCACTGTAGTTCTCTATCTTTGATTTAACCCTAATTGAGCCCTGACTTATATAGCAGTCATCAGTAGACAGACAATATTTAAAGCAAAAATGCTGAATGAAATCATCAAGGGTGCAAGTTTAGATGGAGAAGAGTCCAAGTACTGAGCCTAGGGAGGGCAATCAAAGCTTGTTAATTATGGAGATGAGAAGAAGTTAGCAAAGAAAACTGAGAAGTAGCAGCCAGTAAGGTAGGAGTAAAGCCAAGATGCAGGAGTGCACTGAAAGGCAGGTCAAGAAAACACTTCTGGAAGAATGGAACGATCAAGACTGTCAAATATTATCGACAGGTCAAATAAGATTGAATTTAGCAAAATGATTTTCAATGATAAGCATGTTCTGGTGCATTGATGGGGCCAAAAGCTTGTTTTGAATATGTTAATGAGACAAGGGAAAGAAAATTATTTCGGACAGTGAGTATAGAAAGTTATTATTTTTTTAACAAGATTTGTTTATTTATTTGAGAGAGAGGGAGCTCACGCGAGGTGGGGTGGGGGCGATGTGCAGAGGGAGGAGAGGGACAAATTCCCTGCAGAGTATGCAGGACTTGACCCCACACCTTGAGACCATGACCTGAGCTAAAATCAAGAGCTGGACACCCAACCGACTTAGCCACCCAGGCGCACCGAAAATTATTTTAAATAATGTTGTTGTTAAGAATGATAAAGGAGACACAAGCTGGAGAAGGATATTGAGTCTTGGAGTTAAAAAAATTAATGAAATATTACAACATATTTATATTATGATAAGAATAATCATGAAGAGGAAAAAGTTAATAAGAAAGGAGAGAATGTGGAACTATGGAAGCAACAAAATTGAGGATGTGAGAATAGATGGTACATAGTTCACGAGGGAAGAGAGAAGCTGCATCTGCCTGTGGTCTATAGACTGTTCATTCACAATAACAAAGAGAAAGACAAAGTAGTCACAGATGGAGTTAGATGAATCTATGTGCTACTGGGAGTATTTGAAAATTCTTTTTCTTTGTCAACAAAGCAAGAAAGTATGGCATCAACTAAGGGTGAGAAAGGGAGACGGGGTATTGAGTATTATTAAAAACAGGGCAAAAAGATCGCCCAGGAAAGTGGGGAAGTAAAAGAACTAAGGAAATGAAATAGGATTGATTGCTAGGCAGCATTAAGAGCCCAATTAAGGTAAGTAGTCATGAAGTTGAAATGAGACTGCTCAGTTTCATTCTGTTTTTTTTTTTTCTTCAGTTACATCAAGCAATTTAGGTGAGTTATAAAGTAGCTAGAAAATTGGATCTACCCAAGGTTGGGTGATATTGTCAGCTACTACTGAAAAGGGGGAGGGAAGCCAGGGAGTGGATTATGGAAACTAAACTTGGAGAAAAGAGAAAATGAGGGCATGCGAGACCAAGAAATCTCGGTAGGATTAATTTCACTGTAGGACCTAAGAGACCAAAGCAATCTTGGAGCTGGGCTCAAAAGATACAGAGTGGAAGACAGAGAAGAGGAGATGGAGATGAGTCCATTGTGGATTTTGGTAACGACAGCATTCTAAGATGAATGTGAAAGTGGGTTAAGCAGTTAGTGAGGTAAGAAGGAAAAGATATTGATGGAAAGGAAATCACGAAGCTCAAAGGCTAGGATAGTGCAAGGATTACCAAAATGTCATTATAGCTCGGACAGAATTGTCTGGGCTAATTTGGATCTTGGTTTTAACTGGTATAGAGTCTTACCGCAAAGACTCATTTTCAGCCCACAGGACAATTTTTTTTCCCCAGTTATATTATCCTAAATATTAAGGTTACCTCAAAATGTAACTTTACAAAGTACTTTCCTCCAACAATTACAAAGAGAGGTCTGGCTTGCCTTTTTAATAAAACATCTTGAACAGGGAAAACAACATTACAGTTATAATAAACATTATTTCAAACTCTCATTATCATTTCGGTCACAATTTGGGGAGTAAATTACTCCCTGAATTGTATCTACTTTTAGTCACTATGATCTGTAAAGGAGATTAAATATTTTTCTGCATCATAAAAACTGATTATTCTCTGTCTTCAAAGATACTGAAGCCTGATGAAGTTTGTGACAAAAATAAAACTAAAGGCCAACTTCATTCATAAATATTTTTGTACTAATCTTAAAATATTAGCAAACAGAATCCAGCAGCACGTTTAAAATATATGCATCACACTGAGTGGAATTTATTTCAGAAATGTAAGAATGCCTCAATATTAGGAATTATTTCAATATAATTTATTATATTAAATGTTCTCATTTAATGGAATGTCTTATTAATACCACAAATACTGAAAAGTTACCTAACATAGTTCAATACACATTCACAGTGAAAACACTCAAGAAAATGAATAGTTTCATCATATGATTAATTTGTGTGTATGTATCAACATAAGAGTTAGTTATATTTAATGAGGCATTCTCACAAAAACTAGTAAAATAAAATGTTCTCTGCTACAACCAATATTTAAAGCTGCATTGGAAGTATTAGCTATTGAGTCTGAAATTTGATTTTATGCTACTTACAAGCTAATAAGTTAGTCTGCTAGTTTGTGTGTGCAGGCAAAAGACATACGACTTCCACATCACAAAGGACTTGATTACTATATAGCACAGCAAACTGCATGATAATGTTTGCATCCATTCTCCTTTCTTGGGGTGGGAGGGAAGTGTGCAGCCTGGCCCAGGTAGATGCTATGCATGGTGTGGGTGTGCTTAGGGAATCTATTACTTTGTAGTAAATGGTAAACAAACCTATTCTTTGTCCTGGAGAAAGACATTATGATCTCATCCTCAAGGTTGCACGCTGCAACATAACCCTAAAGAAAGGCACAAGTAATGATGAGTCAGGGCTCTACACTTCTGGTTTAATCAATAAGATGTGTAGGAGCCTGAGAAATAGCAATAGAGGAGCATTTCCCAACATTTTCCAATGGAATTAGACAGAGGAAGCAATTATTTGTGGAAGATCTTTAAAGATGCAAATAAAACTATTTACAAATGATATAATCTTTGAAGATTTTAATTCATTAATTAATTAATTTTAGTAAGACAAAGAGAGCACCAGCAGAGGGCCCAAGGGGGAGGGGGCGGGGGATGGAGAAAATCCCAAGCAGACTCCATGCTGAGTGGGAAGCCCAACGAGGGACTGGATCTCAGGACCCTGAGAGCATTACCTGAGCCAAAACCAAGAGTCAGATGCTTAACCAACTTAATTACCCAGGCACCCCACAAATGATAGAACTTGGGTCACAAAACCCAAGGTAAATAGAAGAAAAAAAAGCCCTACTGAAATAAAATAAAAACATAGTTAATATAAATTTATAAAATTAATATTCAGCATTAAAGGTTTCATGGAGACAATGGAGACAATAACTGGCTAGGAGATTTTTTGGAGGCGAATACTTCATGTATAAGAGAAACAAAAGCATTACATACCCATAATCCGTAACAAGATATTTTTAAAATCTACATAAAGAAAATATTGAAACTCTCAAAAACACCAAGGTGGTTTTGATTTGTATTTCTCTGATGATAAGTGATATCAAGTATTTTTTCATGTATTTGTTGACCATCTTAATTTCCTCTTTGGAGAAATTGTACCTCCCACTTGTTAGAATGGCTATCATTAAATAGACAAGAGACAACAGGTCCTGGGGAGGATTTGGTGAAAAGGGAACCCTAGCACACTGTTGGTGAGAATGCAGATTGGTCCAATCACTGGAAAACAATATGGAGTTTCCTCAAAAACTTAAAATAGATCTACCATATGATCAAGCAATTCCACTTCTTGGTCTATATCCAAAAAAAATGAAAATAGGATTTCAATGAGATATATACACCCCCCATGTTCATTGCAGTATTATTCACAATAGCCATGATATGGAAACAACCCCAAGTCCATCCACAAGTGGGTGGATAAAAAAGGTGCAGAACATATACACAATAGAATATTATTCAGCCATGACAAAAGAAAACGTCCTCCCATTTGAGACAACAGTGATGGACCTTGAGCACATTATGTTAAGTGAAATAAGTCAGTAAGAGAAAGACAAGTACTGCATGCTATCACTTATAGTAAAGAAGGTAAACCTACAAAAAACAGAGTAAAATGATGGTTACCCGGGGATATAGGCAGGAGGATAAGAGAGGTAGTGTTGAGGATACAAACTTGAAATAAATAGTAAATAAGCCATAGAGCTCTAATCTACACCACAGTGAATACAGACATTTATATTGTATTATAATTAGGCAATGTGATAGATATCGCTACACAGGCAATCAAATTACAACATGTAAATGTATCAAAATTACATGTTGTACACCTTAAACAGTGTTATATGCCAAATTTACTGAATTAGAAAAAAGACACAAAAGTGAACTTGAAAAAAATGAAAAGACATTCCATGCTCTATTCTATGAAGGCTCAATAACATACAGGTTTCCTCCACTATTCAAAAGTAGAGCATTCTTGAAACTCTTCATAAGTTGAAATGGCATAAAGTGAATAAACAATTACCATTAATTCACACAGAAATTTTTAGAACATTCCCAGAACAAAACATTAATCTCTTAGATTTTTCTGATACCTTAAGACACATATTGCAAACAGATGCACAGAATAAACTGAGATAAAGCACAGATGCTCTCAGAGACAGTTCAAAGCTATAGTGGCTTGATACTGAGATGCAGAGTGTAGCTCTAAGGGAAGGACCTTGGTGGGGCCACTCTCACTGCTGGGGTGCCCATGACTACTATAATGGCTCCCTGCAAAATAAACACTGAACACTATTTTTGCCTCCCCCTTTTTTTGTAAAAGCAAAAATCCTTTTCACATCTCTTTTGGTTAACAAAAACAGGTACTAATGTGAGTCTTTTATAAAAGCAAATTGCCTTAAGCATGAAACTTTGAAATGCAGCAGATACCTGTATAGATGACAAAGTTCTGTAAAGTAGCTTGGACATCTAATATTAATTCAACAAAAATACCAACATGTTTTTCCAAGCCATACACCACTTGATTCTAGAAGGAAATGTCATGGAAGTCAGGTGCTAAATTATTAAAACATTAAAGAGCCTTTACAAATGAAACACAATTAAATGTTGGTTCATCAGAACGCCGGAGGAGTTAAGATGGCGGAGGAGTAGGAGACACCGTTTTCAGCCGGTCCTCCGAGTCGAGCTGGATAGGTACCAGACCAGCCTAAACAACCACGGAACCAGCCTGAGACGCAGGAAGACGCATCTGGATCTCTACAAATGAACATCTCCAGCGCTGAGTATTGAGGTACGAAGAGGGGAGCCATGAAACCGTGCACAGATATCAGAAGATAAACGGAAGGGGAGGGAGCCGCCGTGTTCGGGCGCCGGGAAGCGGTAGCCACTTGCACGGGAGAGCGGGCGGGGCTCGCGGACGGCACCCGCAAAACAGCAGACTGAGACCGTGTGCCGGGTGCGCGCGCCACCAGGCATCTCGCGGAACCCCGGAATCCTGGTGCGCTCACTGGATCCAGACTGAGACCGGGAGATCCGGGAGCGCGCGGGACGGCTGGCGGCTGGCGGTGTTAGAAACACAAAGGACAGAGACGCGCCGGCCCTGGAAGTGAGGGCTGGGACCCCAGGTGTGGGGCGCACATCCCGGGACGCTGCAGGGTTGAGCAGCACCAACAGAAACAGAGTTAAAGTGGCCAGAACATTCGTAGAGAACGGGCCGCAATCCCTCTGTTCTGTGACAGAGGCTGAAATTTGGCCACTGCTGCTCTGACTCTCAGAAGAGGCTCAGCAAACCGCCAGGGAAAGCCGCCAGAGAACAAAAGCCTGGAAATACCGGCTCAGAGAGTGCCCATCCCCATCCCCCCTCGCAAGGGACACAGAGACTCTAACCAAACAGGGTTGCCTGAGTATCAGCGCGGCAGGCCCCTCCCCCAGAAGGCAGGCTGAAAAATCAAGAAGGCCACAACCCGGGCGCCTGAGTGGCGCAGTCATTGAGCGCCTGTCTTCGGCTTAGGGCGTGATCCCGGCGTTCTGGAAAGGAGTCCCTCATCGGGCTCCTCCGCTGGGAGCCTGCTTCTTCCTCTCCCACTCCCCTGCTTCTGTTCCCTCTCTCGCTGGTTGGCTGCCACATAAATAAATAAATAAAATCTTTAAAGAAGAAGCCCACATCCCTAAGATCCCTATAGAACAAGGGGCACAGCCTGGGACCCAGTCAATAATTTGGGCTCTGGACAACCCCGCAACCTCTCCTCATCAGAATGACAAGAAGGAGAAGCCCCCCCCCAACAAAGAAAAGACAGTGAGTCTGTGGCCTCTGCCACAGAAATAATGGATATGGATGTAACCAAAGTATCAGAAATGGAATTCAGAGTAAGGATGGTCAAAATGATGAGTAGAATTGAAAAAACTATTAACGAAAAGGTTACTGAGAATATAGAATCCCTAAGGACAGAAATGAGAGCGAATCTGACAGAAATTAAAAATTCTATGAGCCAAATGCAGGCAAAACTAGAGGCTCTGACAGCCAGGATCACAGAAGCAGAGGAATGAGTTAGTGAATTGGAGGATGGGTTAATAGAGGAAAAAACCAAAATAGAAGCTGCTCTTAAAAAAATCCAAGCCCACGAATGTAGGTTACGGGAGATTACTGACTCAATGAAACGATCCAATGTTAGAATCATCGGCATCCCCGAGGGGGTGGAGAAAAACAGAGGTCTAGAAGAGATATTTGAACAAATTGTAGCTGAAAACTTCCCTAATCTAGCAGGGAAACAAACATTAGTGTCCAAGAGGCAAAGAGGACCACTCCCAAGCTCAACCATGACAAACCTACGCCACGTCACGTCATAGTGCATTTCGCAAATATTAGATCCAAGGATACAGTATTGAAAGCAGCCAGGGCAAAGAAATTTCTCACGTACCAAGGCAAAGGCATCAGAATTACATCAGACCTGTCCACGCCGACCTGGAATGAGAGAAAAGGTTGGGGGAGCATATTTAAAGCTCTTTCAGAGAAAAACATGCAGCCAAGGATCCTTTATCCAGCAAGGCTGTCATTCAGAATTGATGGAGAAATAAAGACATTTCAGAATCGCCAGTCACTAACCAATTTCGTAACCACAAAACCAGCCCTACAGGAGATATTACGGGGGGTTCTATAAAAGTAAAAAGGCCCCAAGAGTGATACAGAACAGAAAGTCACAGCCAATACAAACAAAGACTTTACTGGCAACATGGCATCATTAAAATCATATCTCTCAGTACTCAATCTTAATGTGAATGGCTTAAATTCTCCCATAAAGCGCCACAGGGTTGCAGATTGGATAAAAAGAAATGACCCATCCATTTGCTGTCTACAAGAGACTCATTTCGAACCCAAAGATGCATTCAGACTGAGAGTAAGGGGATGGAGTACCATCTTTCACACAAATGGACCTCAAAAGAAAGCTGGGGTAGCAATTCTCATATCAGATAAATTGGATTTTAAACTACAGACTATAGTTAGAGACGCAGAAGGGCACTATATTATTCTTAAAGGAAGTATTCAACAAGTGGATATGACAATTATAAATATATATGCCCCCAACAGGGAAGCAGCAAGATACACAAGCCAACTCTTAACCAGAATAAAGAGACATATAGATAAAAATACATTAATAGTAGGGGACCTCAACACTCCACTATCAGAAATAGACAGAACACCCTGGCAAAAACTAAGCAAAGAATCAAGGGCTTTGAATGCCATACTCGATGAGCTGGACCTCATAGATATATATAGAACACTACACCCCAGAACCAAAGAATACTCATTCTATTCTAATGCCCATGGAACATTCTCAAGAATAGACCATGTTCTGGGACACAAAACAGGTCTCAACCGATACCAAAAGATTGAAATTATCCCCTCCATATTCTCAGACCACAACGCTCTGAAATTGGAACTCAACCACAAGGAAAAATTTGGAAGAAACTCAAACACTTGGAGACTAAGAACCATCCTGCTCAGGAATGACTCGATAAACCAGGAAATCAAAAATCAAATTAAACAATTTATGGAGACCAATGAGAATGAAAATACAACAGTCCAAAACCTATGGGATACTGCAAAGGCAGTCCTAAGGGGGAAATACATAGCCATCCAAGCCTCACTCAAAAGAATAGAAAAATCTAAAATGCAGTTTTTATATTCTCACCTCAAGAAGCTGGAACAGCAACAGAGGGACAGGCCTAATCCACGCACGAGGAAGCAGTTGACCAAAATTAGAGCTGAAATCAATCAAGCAGAAACCAGAAGTACAGTAGAGCAGATCAACAGGACTAGAAGCTGGTTCTTGGAGAGAATCAATAAAATTGACAGACCACTGGCAAGACTTATCCAAAAGAAAAGAGAAAGGACCCAGATTATTAAAATTATGAATGAAAAAGGAGAGGTCACGACGAACACCATTGAAATTGGAAGGATTATTAGAAATTTTTATCAACAGCTATATGCCAATAACTAAGCAATCTGGAAGAGATGGAATCCTTCCTGGAAACCTATAAACTACCAAGATTGAAACCGGAAGAAATTGATTTCTTAAACAGGCCAATTAATTATGAAGAAATTGAGTCAGTGATAAGCAACCTTCCAAATAACAAAACTCCAGGCCTGGACGGTTTTCCTGGGGAATTCTACCAAACATTCAAAGAAGAAATAATACCTATTCTCCTAAAGCTATGTCAAAAAATAGAAACAGAAGGAAAGCTACCAAACTCATTCTATGAGGCCAATATTACCTTGATCCCCAAACCAGGCAAAGACCCCCTCAAAAAGGAGAATTACAGACCGATTTCCCTAATGAATATGGACGCCAAAATCCTCAACAAGATACTTGCTAATAGAATCCAACAGTACATTAAAAGGATTATCCATCACAATCAAGTGGGATTCATACCTGGGATGCAAGCGTGGTTCAATATTTGCAAATCAATCAGTGTGATACATCATATCAACAAGAAAAGACTCAGGAACCATATGATCCTCTCAATCGATGCCGAAAAAGCATTTGACAAAATACAGCATCCTTTCCTGATTAAAACCCTTCAGAGTGTAGGAATAGAAGGTACATTTCTCAATCTCATAAAAGCCATCTATGAAAAGCCTACTGCAAATATTATTCTCCATGGGGAAAAGCTGGAAGCCTTTCCCTTAAGATCAGGAACACGACAAGGATGCCCACTCTCGCCACTATTAGTCAACATAGTACTAGAAGTCCTTGCAACAGCAATCAGACGACAAAAAGGGATCAAAGGTATTCAAATCGGCAAAGAAGAAGTCAAAATGTCTCTCTTCGCAGATGACATGATACTCTATATGGAAAACCCAAAAGAAGCCACTCCCAAACTATTAGAAGTTATAGAGCAATTCAGTAACGTGGCGGGATACAAAATCAATGCTCAGAAATCAGTTGCATATCTATACACGAATAACGAGACCGAAGAAAGAGAAATTAGGGAATCTATCCCATTTACAATAGCACCAAAAACCATACGTTACCTTGGAATTAACTTAACCAGAGACGTAAAGGACCTATATTCTAGAAACTATAAATCACTCTTGAAAGACATGGAGGAAGACATAAAAAGATGGAAAGATATTCCATGCTCATGGATCGGAAGAATTAACATAGTTAAAATGTCCATGCTACCCAGAGCAATCTACACTTTCAATGCTATCCCAATCAAAATACCGAGGTCATTTTTCAAAGAACTGGAACAAATAGTCCTTAAATTTGTATGGAACCAGAAAAGGCCCCGAATCTCCAAGGAACTGTTGAAAAGGAAAAACAAAGCTGGGGGCATCACAATGCCGGATTTCGATCTGTACTACAAAGCCGTGATCACAAAGACAGCATGGTACTGGCACAAAAACAGACACATAGACCAATGGAACAGAATAGAGAGCCCAGAAATGGACCCTCGGCTCTTTGGGCAACTTATATTTGATAAAGCAGGAAAAAACATCTGGTGGGAAAAAGACAGTCTCTTCAATAAATGGTGCTGGGAAAATTGGACAGCTACATGCAAAAGAATGAAACTTGACCACTCACTCACACCATACACAAAGATAAACTCCAGATGGATGAAAGACCTCGATGTGAGACGAATCCATCAAAATTCTAGAGGAGAACATAGGCAGCAACCTCTACGACATCGGCCAAAGCAACCTTTTTCATTATACATATCCAAAGGCAAGAGAAGCAAAAGATAAAATGAATTTATGGGACTTCATCAAGATTAAAAGTTTCTGCACAGCCAAGGAAACAGTCAGAAAAACTAAGAGGCAGCCCACGGAATGGGAGAAGATATTTGCAAATGACACTACAGATAAAGGACTGGTATCCAAGATCTACAAAGAACTTCTCAAACTCAATACACGAGAAACAAATAAACAAATCAAAAAATAGGCAGAAGATATGAACAGACACTTTTCCAATGAAGACATACAAATGGCTAACAGACACATGAAAAAATGTTCAAAATCATTAGCCATCAAGGAAATTCAAATCAAAACTACACTGAGATACCACCTTAACGCCAGTTAGAATGGCAAAAATAGACAAGGCAAGAAACAACAATTGTTGGAGAGGATGTGGAGAAAGGGGATCCCTCCTACATTGTTGGTGGGAATGCAAGTTGGTACAGCCACTCTGGAAAACAGTGTGGAGGTCCCTTAAAATGTTAAAAATTGAGCTACCCTATGATCCAGCCATTGCACTACTGGGTGTTTACCCCAAAGAGACAGACGTAGTGAAGAGAAGGGCCATATGCACCCCAATGTTCATAGCAGCAATGTCCACAATAGCTAAATCGTGGAAGGAGCCGAGATGCCCTTCAACAGATCACTGGATTAAGAAGTTGTGGTCCATATATACAATGGAATATTACTCAGCTATCAGAAAGAACGAGTTCTCAACATTTGCTACAACATGGACGGCACTGGAGGAGATAATGCTAAGTGAAATAAGCCAAGCAGAGAAAGACAACTATCATATGATTTGTCTTATCTATGGAACATAAGAACTAGGATGATCGGTAAGGGAAGAAAGGGATAAAGAAAGGGGGGGTAATCAGAAGGGGGAATGAAACATGAGAGACTATGGACTATGAGAAATAAACTGCGGGCCTCAGAGGGGAGGGGGGTGGGGGAATGGGATAGGCTGGTGATGGGTAGTAAGGAGGGCACGTATTGCATGGTGCACTGGGTGTTATACACAACTAATGAATCATCGAGCCTTACATCGGAAACCGGGGATGTACTATATGGTGACTAACATAATATAATAAAAAATCATTAAAAAAAATGTTGGTTCATCAATATATAATTAGACTAATGCAATAGAATAGAAAATAAAAGATAGAATCCACATGTATTTTAATGGTTATAATAAATACAACAGCTCAAATCAGTAGGAAAAAATGAACTGTAGTATTGTATCAGGGAGAATTGGACATCCTTTTTTGGATACAAATAGAATTGTGTTCATACTTGATATCATATACAAGAATAAATAAAAAATGTATGAGAAATACAATGTGAAAAATAATAAATTCTAGGAAAAAAGCATACATTATTTTTTTACACTAGGAATTTGAAAACTACTTTCTAAAATAAAGTACTAAAATGCAAGTTAAGGGGGGTGCCGGGTGGCTTGGTAGGTTAACACTTGCCTTTGGCTCAGGTCATGATTCCAGCGGCCTGGGATCGAGTCCTGCATGGGGCTCCTTGCTCAGTGGGGAGCCTACTTCTACCTGTGCCTGCCACTCCTCCTACTTCTCTCTCTCTCTCTCTAACAAATAAATGAATGAATAAAACCTTAAAAAATGCAAGTTAAAATAATATTGAAATACAAGGGCAATAAACCAAAATTTTAGTAAATTCCACTACAGCAAGTTAAGAAGAAGTGAAATTAAGAAAACGGACAAAACGCGAATAGATAATGGAAAGCTATGGCACAGACATTGGACCATATATCTCATATTAAGCGATGAGGGGAAAAAAAGGCAAAAACCTGGTAAAAAAAAATGGAGCAAAATGAAATTTAAAAAAATCACAAAAAGAGTGGTGAATGACTCTTAAATATAGGAGAGAGCCCAGATTTACTTAGAATAAGAGAATGCACATTAAACTTACACAGAGATGCCAAGTCTCAACAGATTTAAGCAAAATCCAGCTGTCGTTTAACTACATGTTTTGTTTGTAAGATACTTCCTGGGATATTATTACAAAGTAGTCATGGTGATCATTCATGAGAAAAGTTCATCAAGTTTCCTTTATCTCCTGCTCAACTTCTCTTTCTCAGACTTTTTGAAAACTCTTTCTGATTTCCCCTGCCCCCACCCCACCACTGAAAAATAGTACTTAGGTTTAATTTACTTTTAAAAATAACCTAGCATATACAACTGGTGCTTCCCCCTTCCCTGCCCCCAAGTTATCAATCTATTGATGCCAAGGCCAATCTATTGATCTATCTATTCAAGGCCAAGAGTAAACCAGCTTAAGAAATTCCCAACCCTCCAAGTTAAGCATATCTATTACATTGAATGTGAAGTGAAACTCTGCTGATGTTATAGGTATAGCTATTTGAGAGAAATTTAAGAAAATCCATCTTGAGAAAAACAAATAACTTCACTTTCTTAGAAGTGTTTAAATAGTGAAGAACTCTTCAAGACACATTAGTTTTCTACTTAGAAAGTGATTTGATTGTTTGCAGATGTGGGTGTTAGATTCAGCACAAGATGCCTAGATAATACAATTGCATTGTACATAATAAAAGTCAAAATACTTGTCTATAATTTATTCAAGTGAGGAAATCTAAGTTATATTGTATATAGGTAAGCACTGTTATGAGACGGATGTCCACCCAAACACCTTGAAGAAGTATATGGAGCATATTATAGAAAAAACAATGAATGTAAAATTTGAAAAATAGTTTCTAAGGCACGTATTAAGTTGGGCCAGAGATTAACCACTTAGCTTGTTATGATTGTTCTTTCACACATGATCCGTATTTTGTATTTTGATGTCTCTCTTTTTTTTTTTTTAGATTTTATTTATTTATTGGACAGAGAGAGACACAGTGAGAGAGGGAACACAAGCAGGGGGAATGGGGGAGGGAGAAGCAGGCTTCTCCCGAGCAGGGAGCCTGATGTGGGGCTCCCGAGCAGGGATCTCAGGATCGATCATGACCTGAGCCGAAGGCAGATGCTTAAAGACTGAGCCACCCAGGTGCCCTGATGTCTCATTTTTATATTTTATTTATTATTCTAACAATTTTGAAGTCAACCTTTTTATAAAATAAGAATATTTAATAACCATAAACTCCTCTTACTCACTTCCTGGGGTTCTTACAAAGTTTAAGTCTCTCTCTCTCTCTCTCAAAATATTATATATATGCTATATGTATTAATATTATATATATCATATATGTTATATATGTTAAAATATTATATATATTATACATATTATATATAATATATAATATTATGAAGTGGGGAGGAGTGAAACGAGCAGGCTCCCCACTGAGCAGCGAGCCTGACTAGGAGCTCGATCCCAGGACCCTGGGATCATAACCTAAGCTGAAGGCAGACACTTAACCGACTGAGCCACCCTAGCACCCCAACATTATCTATTATTAGTTTCAGTGTCAAAGTAATTAATTTCTACATTTTATTTTGTTTCATTCCTTCCGCCAAATACAAATATTCCAGCTGCCTGTCTCAATAGCTTATAGTATAGTTGTCTTGTCTGGGTTCCTCTAAGAATCCTATTCAGAATGGATTCTTAAAACCTGAAAGTATAAACAATGTTGAAAGAAGGCAAGTTGATAGATACCGATGTTCAAGGATTTTGGTACTAAACAAAGTCACTTTTCTTTCTTTCCTTATTTTTTTTAATAAACTTTATTTTTTTAAATCAGTTTTAGGTTTATTGCAATATGGAGCAGACAGTACAGATATTTCCCATCTACCCCTTGTCCTCAAACATGTAGTCTTCCTTATTATCAACATCTTCCACTGAATGGTATATTTGTTATAATCGATGAACTTACATTGACTCATTATCATCTAAAGTCCTAGTTTACATTAGAGTTTACTCTTGGTGTTGTACATTCTATGCATTTGAAAAAATTATAATGGCATGTATCCACCATTATTTTATCATACAGATTATTTTCAATGCCCTAAAAATTTCTATGCTCCACTGCTTCATCCATTCCTCCCTTCAATTCATGGCAACACTTATCTTTTTACTGTCTCCATTGTTCTACTTTTTACAGATCATCATATAGTTGCACTCATACAGTATACAGCTTTTTCAGCTTGGCTTCCATTACTTAGTAACATAAATTTAAGTGTCCTCCATGTTTTTTCATGCTTTTGATTTCTCACTTCCTTTTAGTGCTAAATAATACTATATTGTTTGGATGTACCACAGTTTATTTATCCCTTTATCTATGGGAGGACATCTTGGTTGCTTCCAAGTTTGCCAGTTATAAAAAAATCTGCTATAAATTTCCATGTGCAGATTTTATGTGACATAGTTTTCAGTTCCTTTGGGTAAACACTAAGGAATGTAATTGTTTTCCATTGGACTGTACCAATTTACGTTCCCACCAACAATGCATAAAGGTTCCCTTCTCTTCAAATCTGCACTGAAACTTGTTCCCCTGTCTTTTTGATGCTAGCCATTCTAACTGATGTGAGGTGGTTATCTCATTGTGGTTTTGTTTTATATTTCCCAATGACTAGTGATGTTGAGTATCTTTTTAAAAAAGTTTTTATTTAGGGGTGCCTGGGTGGCTCAGTCAGTTAAGTGTCTGCCTTTGGCTCAGGTCATGATCTCAGGTTCCTGGGATTGAGCCTGGCATCGGGCTCCCTGTTCAGCAGGAAGTCTGCTTCTCTCTCTCTCCACTCATGTTCTCTCTCTCTCTGTGTCTCTCCCAAATAAAAAAATAAATAAATACATAAATAAAATCTTTTAAAAAAAGTTTTTACTTAAATTCCAGTTAATTAACATACAGTATAATATTAGTTTCAGGTATACAATATAGAGATTCATCACTTCCATACATCAGCCCATGATGCTGAACATTTTTTGATGTACCCATTGGCCATTGTATATTTTCTCTGAAAAGATGTCTATTCAGTTCTTCTGTCCATTTTTAATTGAATAGATCAAAGAAAAAATCAAAAGATAAAAATACATTGAAACAAATGAAAATGGAAACACCATATCAAAATCTGAGATGCAGTAAAACTAGTTCTAATAGAACCATACATATAGTTAGAACCATATATATAGAGATAGAAAAATAGTTCTAATAGAACCATATGTAGTAGTAAACATTTACATTAAGAAAAAAGAAAGAACTCAAATAAGCAACGTAACTTTATACTTTAAGGAATTAGAAAAAGAAGAAACTAAGTCCAAAAGTTAGAGAAGGGAAGAAATAACAAAGAACAGAGAAGAAATAAATGAAATACAAACTAGAAAAAGAATAGAAAAGATCAAGAAAACTAATAACTGTTTTTTGGGAAAGATAAATAAACTTGACCAACCTTTAGCTAGACTAAGAAAACAAAATGGAAGACTCAAATAAAATCAGAAATGATAGAGGAGACATTAAAACTGATGCCCTAGAAATACAAGACTATTATGAAGAGTTAGACACCAATAAATTGGATAACCTAAGAGACATGGATAAATTTCTTAGAAACATCCAACCTACTAAGACTGAATCATGAAGACACAGAAAATCTTAATGAGTAAAAAAATGGAAACAGTAATCAAAAATCTTTCAACAAAGACAAGTGTAGGGCCAGGGAGGGGTTACTGATGAATTATTTCAAATACTTAAATAAGAATTAATGCCAACTTTTTTCAAACTCTTCCAAAAACTGAAGAGGAAGAAATACTCCCAAATTCATTTTACGAAGCCAGCATTACCTTGATACCAAACCCAGATAAGGACACTACAAAAAAGAAAATTATAGGCTGATATCCTTGATCAGTATAGATGCAAAAATTCTCAACAATATACGAGCACACCAAATTCAACAGCACATTACACAGAATCATACACCACGATCATGTTGGATTTACACCTGGAAAAGGGTAGTTTAACATATGCAATCAATAAATGTGATATACAACATTAATTGGATAAAAGACAAAAATTGTAAGATTATCTCAATGAATGCAGAAAAATCATTTAGCAAAATGCAACATCTTTTCATGATAAAAACTCTCAACAAATTGGTTATGGAAAGATCATATATGACAATCCCACAGTTAACATCATATTCAAGGGTAAATGGTGGAAGCTTTTCCTCTAAGATAAGAAAAAAGGCAAGGGTGCCCACTTTACCACTGGTATTCAACATAGTACTGGAAATCTTGCCAAAGGAATCGGGCAAGAAAAAGGAATAGAAAACATCCAAATTGGCAAGGGAGAAGTAAAATTGTCTATATTTGCAGACAATATGATCTTATATATAGAAAATCTTAAAAACCCCACCACAAAACTGTTAGTGGTAATCAATGAATTCAATAAAGTTTCAGGATGCAAAATCAAAATACAGAATTCCTTGTAGATTTTATCAAATTGAGGAATTTCTTTGCCTAGTTTACTGAGAGATTTTTTTATCATAAATGGATATTGGATTTTGTCAAATGCTTTTTCTCTGTCTATTGATACATTCTTTTATTTTCTTTAGCATATCGATGTGATGGATTACATTAATTGACTTTTGAATAATAAACCAGCCTTGAATACTTTGGATTAATCCTACTTAGTTGTGGTCTATAGCTCTTTTTATACATTGTTGGGTTGGATTTCCTATTTTGCTGAGGATTTTTTTTCATCTATGTTCTTGAGAGATGTTGGTTTGCAATTTGCTTTTCTTATAATTGTCTAGTTTTGGGACTACGGTAATGCTGGCCTCATTGAATGAATTTAGAAGTAGTACCTCTACTCCTACTCTCTGAAAGAGATTGTAGAAAATTGGAATAATTTCTTCCTTAAATGTTTGGTAGAATTCACAATAAACCCATTTGAGTCTAGTGCTTTCTGTTTTGGAAGGTTATTAACTATTAATTCTACTTATTTAATAGATATAGGTCTATGCACATGTCTATTTCTTCTTGTGTGGATTTTGGCAGACTGCGTCTTTCAAGGATTTGGTCTATAACATCTAGGTCATCAAATTTATGTGCATGGAGTTATTTCTAATATTCCTTTACTATCCTTTCACTGCCCATAGTGATGTTCCCCTTTCATTCTGATATCAGTAATTTTTGTCCTCTCTTTTTTTTTTTCATAGTTAGCCTGGCTAGAGGCTTATTGATTTTTAAAAATGTCTTTTCAAAGAAAACCTCTTGGTGTCTTTGATTTTTGTATTTATTCTGTTTTCAATTTCATTAATTTCTGCACTTATTTATTTTCCTCCGCTTACTTTATTTTATTTGCTCTTCTTTTTCTAGTTTCCTAAGATGGAAATTAGACAATTGATTTCAAATCTTTTTTTTTTTTTCTTTTCTAATATAATCATTCAATGCTCTGGATTTTCCACTAAGCTCTTCTTTTGCTTCATCTCACAGATTTTGATAAGTTGTAGTCTCATTTCATTGAGTTCAAAATATTTTTTTCTCTTAAAATTTCTTCTATGAGCCATGTAATATATATTGTACAATTTGTATGTCTTTTAGAATTTTGAATCTATCTTTCTGTTATTGAATCTAGTTTAATTCCACTGTGGTCTAAGAGCAGTCAATGTAGGATTTGTATTCTTTCAAAATTTTTAAGATGTATTTTATGACTCACAATGTGGCCTATCTTGGTGAATGTTCCATGTGAACTTGAGAAGAATATATATTCTGCTGTTGTATGGATTAGTTTATAGATGTCCATTACATCCAGTTGACCGATGGTGTTAGTGAGTTTAGCTATGTTCTTACTGAGTTTTTGCCTGCTGGATTGGCCCATTCTGAGAGAGGGGGTATTAAATTTCCAACTATAATTGTAGATTCATCTATTTCTCCTTGTAGTTCTATCGCTTTTTCCTCACATAGTTTGATACTCTGCTGTTACCCACATAGACATTAAGGATTATTATGTTTTCTTGGAGAACTGACCATTTTATTATTATTTTTTTTAAAGATTTTATTTATTTATTCGACAGAGATAGAGACAGCCAGCGAGAGAGGGAACACAAGCAGGGGGAGTGGGAGAGGAAGAAGCAGGCTCATAGCAGAAGAGCCTGATGTGGGGCTCGATCCCAGATCGCCGGGATCACGCCCTGAGCCGAAGGCAGACGCTTAACCGCTGTGCCACCCAGGCGCCCCCTGACCATTTTATTATTATGTAACAATTATGCCTTGTTATCCTGATTAATTTAGTTGCTCTGAAGTTTGCCCTGCCTGAAATTAACATAGCTATTTCTGCTTTCTCTAATGAGTAGGTTAGCATGGTATGTCTTTCTTTGTCTCTTTACTTTTAATCTGCATGTGTCTCTATATTTAAAGTGGGTTTCTTACGGACAACATGTAGCTTGATCATATTTTTTAATTGACTCAGGTAATCTCTGTCTTTTAATCTGTGCATTTAGACCATTGACATTTAAAGTAATTATTGAAGTAGTGGGTTGATAACTACCATATTTGTTACTGTTTTCTATTCATTGCCCTTGTTCTTTGTTTCATTTTTGTCTTCCACTTTCTCTGTCTCTTGTGATTTTAACTGAACATTTTATATGATTCTATTTTCTCTTCTTTCTTAGTGTATTACATTTTTAAAAACCTTTCTTAGTGATTTCCTAGATGTTGCAATATTCTTTTATAACTGATACAGGTCCACTTTCAAATACCATTACCACTTCACAGGTAGTATGAATACTTATAATAACAAAATTATACTAATTTTTCCTTCTGTTCCTTGTATCATTGCTGTCTCTCATTTTATTTATACAAAGCATGCATAAGCATAAATATATACATAAGCCTACATAAATAATACATGTTGCCATTATTATTTTTAAGTTATTTGCTAGATCAATTAAGAATAAGAGAAATAAAAGTTTTCATTTTACCTTTACTTTTTCCTTTTCCTATGCTCTTCCTTCCTTTATGGAGATCTGAATTTCTGACCTATGTCATTTTTTTTCCCTCTAAGAACATCTTTTAAAATTTATTGCAGATGAGGCCTACTGGCAAAAAATTCCTCAATTTTTATTTGAGAAAAATCTTGTTTCTGATAAGCTTTTGAATTATAATTTTGCAGAGTAAAGAATTCTAGGTTGGTTGGTATTTTTTCCCTCTTAACATTGTAAATATTTCACCCAACTCTACATGTTTGCATTATTTCTGAGGAGAATTCAGATGTAATTCTTAACTTAGTTCCTTCATAGTTAAAGTGTTCTTTCTCTCTGACTACTTTCAGGATTTTATCTTTATATATGATTTCTTGTAGTTTGCAAATGGCATACATACATGTAGTTATTTTCACATTTATCCTGCTTGGTGTTCTTTGAGTTACCAGGATCTGTGGTTTGCTGTCTGACATTAATTTCAGGAAATTCCTGATAATTATTTTTTCAAATATTTATGTGGCAAAATTCCAAAACTATAGGACTCCAAACAATAACACACAAAAAATGTAAATAACCTTGAATAATGTGATGCCTTATTAGGTGCAATGCCAAAGACACTATCCATGAGAAAAATAATTGATATACCAGACCTACTTAAAATTAAAAACTTCTGCTCTGTGAAAGACAATGTCAAGATAATGAAAAGAAAAGCCACAGATTAGGAGAAAATATTTCCAAAAGACACATCTGACAAAAGGCTGTTACTCCAAATGTACAAAGAACTCTCAAAATGCAGCAATAAGAAAACAAAACAACCTGATTAAAAAATGGGCCAAAACCTGAACAGCCACATCACCAAAGAAAATATACAGATGTCATCGAGCATATGAAAAGATGACTTAAATCCCATATCATCAGGGAAATGTAAATAAAAATGAGATACTATTGAACACCTATTAGAATGGCGAAAACCCACAGCACTGACAACATCAAATGCTGAAGGGGATGCGGAGTAACAGGAACTCTTATTCACTGCTGGAGGGAAGGAGAAATAGTACAGCTGCTTTGGGAGACAATTTGGTGGTTTATTACAAAACTAAATAATCATTCTGTACAATCCAGTAATTGCATTTGTTGGTATTGACACAAAGGATTAGAAAACCTGTCTTCATGCAAACCTGAACATGGCTGTTTTTAGCACCTTCATTTATAATTGCCAAAATCTAGAAGCAAATAAGATTCCCTTCAATAAATGAGTGGATATATCACAAATTTTTTTAAGTGTATGTATGTATATATGTAATCTCTACACCCAACATGGGGCTCGAACTCGCAACCCTGAGATCAAGAGTTGCATGCTCTTCCACTGAGCGAGGCCAGCATCCCATTTCTTTTTTTTTTAAATGCATGAATGGATATAAATAAACTATGGTCCATCCAGACAATGGAATATTATTCAGAGCTAAAAAAAAAAAAAACTAGTTATAAATCTATAAAAAGATATGGAGGCATCTTAAATGCATATTAATAAGTGAAAGAAGCCAATTTGAAAAGGCTGCATACTATATGATTCTAGCTATGTTACATTCTGGAAAGGCAAAACTATACAGAGAAAAGGATCAGTGGTTGCCTTCTTGGAGAGGGGAGTAGGTGGGTATGAACACAGGAGTTTTAGGGCAATACAAATCCTCTATATGATTTAATAATGATGGATGTATGCTCATCATGTTTGTCCAATATAGAATGTACAACACCAAGAGTGAACTGTAATATAAAATATGAACTTTGAATGATTATGATGGTGAAAATGTACTGTTTGAATGAATGATGTTGATAATGGGGGAGATTCTTCTTGTGGGATCAGGATATATACAGGATGTCATTATACCTTGCTCTCAATTTTGTTGTAAACCTAAAAATTATCTAAAAACAAACATTTCTTAAGGTTTATTTATTTGAGAAAGAGAGAGAGACTGGGGGGAGATGGAGAGAGGTAATCTCAAGCAGATCTCAACCCTGAGATCATGACCGAGCCAAATCCAAGTGTTGGATGCTCAATGGACTGAACTACCCAGGTGCTCCTAAGTCTTAAACAAAACAAACAAAAGCAACAACAAAAAATTTTTTTGTTCCTTATTTCTCTTCTCCTTCTAGTGTTTCAATTGTGTGTATGTAGTTGTCCAACAGTTCCTGGATATTGAGGTTTTTTGTTTTTGTTTTCTGTTTGATTTTCAGTTTTGTAGGTTTCTATTGGGATATCTTTAAGCTCAACTATTCTTTCCTCAGCCACATGAAGTGTACTAACAAGTCCATCAAAGGCACTGTGTATTTTCAATACAGTGTTTTTGATCCCTAGCATTTCTTTTTTTATTCTTTCTAGAATTTCCATCTCTCTGCTTATCTTGCCTGTTTTTACATGCTGTCTACTTTACCCATTAGGTACCTTAACATATTAATCATTATTGTTTTAAATTCCAGATCTGATCATTTCAATTTTCCTGTCATATCCAAATCTGGCTCTGAAGTATCCTCTGTATTTTCAAACTGTGTTGTGTTGTTTTGTTTTTTTTGACTTTAGTGTATTTTTAATTTTTTCTTTCTTGATAACGAGGCATGATGTACTGGGTAAAACGAACTAGTGTAAATAAGCCTTTAGCAAATTGTTGGTAAGGTGTCAAGGTGGGGAAGCACAGTATATTCTTATGATTAGATCTAAATCTTTTAGTGAGCCTCCGCCTCTAGAATTGAACTTCGTCAGTACTTCTCATGCTCTCTCGTCATCCCCCTGCCACCCCCTTATGTGATACAGGATGGCCCATGTGGGCTGGAGTTGGGTATTTCCCTTCCTTCAGGTCAGTTAGGTTCTAATAAAACTTCGGCAGGTTAGGCTCCAGTTAACTCATTTCACCTAGGGCAGGACTTTGTAAGAACAGAGTTCTCAGTAGTATTTCAAGATGGCTCCTTTTCCCCTCCCACTGAAAGAAACATGAGGGCTTTTTCTCCATTATTTACTATTAGAACCTGGTAAATTCCAGGAGGTAAAATTTTCACAAGTGTGGGGCCCAGACTCCTCACTGGTGTTTTATCTCTCAAACTTGCCCACACTGAGCTTCCAGCTATTTGTCAGCTGTAGTCCAGATTTCCTTACCCCCACTGGTTCCTTTCAAGGTTTCAGTCATTGTTTTTCTGTCTCCTTAAGTGGTGATTTTCTATATCCTCTTGTAGGTCTCCTCCATTTGGGGATGGAGGGGCAGTGGTTTGTCTTGTGACCTCACTTCTCTTAAGGATCTGAGAACAGTTGTTGAATTTTCAGTTTGTTTAGCTTTTTACTTGTTGAGTGGAGACTTCCAGCTTCTTACAGCTGGACTCAAACCATGCTGTTTTCTTGAGAAAAGACTACTTAAGTGATGGATTCTTCTACCATCCCACCTTTTTCTTATTTTCCTCCTTGTCTTTCTTTTTTCTCTTCTTCTCTTTCTTTTTCCACATCCTTTTCTCCCCCTTTAAGAATTCTCATTATTTAAAATTTTATCTCAAAAAAGTATTTTCCTTGAGATAAAGAGAAGGCATAGACTCCTTTATAATTGCACCAGGCTTTAGGAAGCACCTAAAGGAAAGGCATATTAATCTATAGGCTCATTTCCTCAAGAGGGGAGATAAGAATAATTTCAACAGCAAGAGCAAATAGCTTCCCGAATATCTGAGATTTGGGGTACATGTAAAAGATACACAGAAACCAAAACCATGGCAAAAAGATAGTTGAATATGACTTATCAGCTCTTAAAAATACATTTTATTTTGATCTCTTTATCTAGAAAGGTAGAAGTCTTTTGGATAATGCGGAAGCCCTCTTCCCACTTTGGAATCCTGTAATCATGTGATTATAAGCACACTGGAATTTTCATGATATTTTAGCAATGACATCATTAAATTTAGTTCTGAAGCAGAAAATTAATCATTACTACAAGTAGGATGATCATAATTAAAAATAAATTATCATCTTTGCTTCTCATTGTAAAAAATTTTATATTGGGTAATGAAAGAATAAAAGATTAACTTTTAAGATGGCTTAGTATTCATCTACCTACTAATTTCAAGTTAGAAGTTTTTGAATAATTTTGAATAAGGAATTTGAAGGTACGCATTTTAAAAGAAAACACACTTATATTAATTAGTGATAGAGTTAAACACTATTCCATTTTCCATCATACTGAGATGATTAAAACCATAGGGAAATGGCATTAAATGTAGATTTGTTCTGATTATTTTGGATTCAAAAATTACTAATTGAAAAGTTTAAGGGAAAATTATAACTTCAGTTCCCAGTTGAATCTAATTTTATGTTTGTCTTGGGTATTCAAATAGAGAACTCTTGATGTTTTAGCTAAGCAATTGTATGTGGAAAATGAATACTCAAATCAAGATGGAGAAAGCAATGAAATAATCCATTATTTATTTATTTATTTAATAATTTATTTTTTAGAGCAGTTTTAGGTTCATGGCAAAATTAAGAGAAAGATACTGAAAGGGAAAACTTCCTATACTCCCCCGTTCCAACACATGCATAGCCTTCTCCATTACCAACATCCACCCCTCAGAGAGGTACCTTTGTTATTATTAATGAACCTATGTCAACATATCACAGTCACCCAAAGTCCACCATTTGCATTAGAGTTCACTCCTGGTATTATGCATTCTATGGTTTGAATAAATGTACAATGATATTTATCCATCATTATAATATCATACAGAGTACTTTAACTACCATGCCCTAAAGATCCTCTGTTAACCTGTTCATATTTCCCCCAAGCCCCATCCTCTGCAACAATTGATCATTTTACTATCTCTACAGTTTTGCCTTTTCCATAATGTCACATAGCTGGAATTATACAGTATGTAGTCTTTTCAGATTGGCTTCTTTTAGTAATATGCTTTTAAGTTTCCACTACATTTTTTCATGGCTCGTAGCTCATTTCCTTCTAGTGCTAAATAAGATTTCATTGTTTAGATCTGCCACAGTGTATTTACCCATTTGTCTACTGAAATACATTTGATTGCTTCAAAGTTTTGGTAATTGTAAATAAAACTACTATAAACATCCATGTGCAGGTTTTTGTGTGAACATAAGTTCAAAGTTCCTTTGGCCAAATACCAAGGAGTTTGCTGGACTGTGCGGTAAGACTATGTTTCATTTGGGAAGAAACCGCCAAACTGTTTTCCAAAGTGGCTGTGCCATTTTGCATTCCTTCCAGCAATGGCTGAAAGTTCCTGTTGCTCTACATCTGTGCCAGCTTTTGGTGTTGTCAGTGTTGTGGGTTTTGACCGTTATCTCACTGTTGTTTTAATTTGCATTTCCCCGATGGCACAGATCTGGAACATCTTTCCTATGCTTACTTGTCATCTGTCTATTTTCTTTGGTGAGGCATCTGTTCAGGAGTTTGGCCCAAATCAGGTCGTTTGTTTTTTTACTGTTGAGTGTTAAGAGTTTTTGTATATTTTGGATAACAGTCCTTTATCAGCTGTGTTTTTTGTAAACATTTTCTCCCAGTCTGTGCCTTGTCTTCCCATTCTCTTGACATTTTCTTTCACAAAACAGAATTTTTAATTCTAAACAATCCAGCTTATCAATTGTTTATTTCATAGATCCTTCCTTTGGTGCTGTATCTAAAAAGTCATCACCATATCCAATGTCATCTAGGATTTTTCTTATGTTATCTTCTAGATATTTTATAATTTTATAGTTTTGGATTTTACTTTTGGGGTTTTGATAAATTTTGAGTTAATTTTTGTGAAGGATGTAAGGTCTGTATACATTCTTTTTTTTTTTTTTCCTATGTGGATGTTAAGTTGTTCTAGCACCATTTGTTGGAGAGACTATCTGTGCTCCATTGTATTGCTCTTGTTATTTGTCAAAGGACAATTGGCTATGGTTTATATGGGTCTGTTTCTGGACTCTATTCTGTTCTGTTGATCATATGTCTATTCTTTCACCAATACCACACAGTTCTGATTATTGTAGCTTTACAGTAAGTCTTGAAACTGGGTAGTATCAGTCCTTTGACTTTATTCTTTTTCAATATTGTATTGGCTATTCTGGGTCTTTTGCGTGGTCTTTCATTTTTTAAAGCATTCCTTACATAAATACCTGACTTATTACTTTTATTTTGAGTGAAGTACAATTAGTATCAAAAGTCTTTGTGAATGTATAACAGTTTTTATCTATTGTCTTAACATAGTCAATATAAATGCATTCAAATATAAGTAAAGTTATTTTGTTATGGTCTTAGAAATTCATGCAAAAAAATGCTTGCTTACTTTTTCTGTTACTTTTACTCATTAATTTTGACTTATCTAATTTTTGTAATATATATAGGCAGTCTTATATGGCAGTTAGATAACCCTTTCATGATAGTTTCCTAAAATTTTCTATTTATTTATTATGTATATTTTATAGTCAGAGAGTCCAGTAAGTTTCTTGAAAGCAAAGACATATATATGAGTTATTGAGAAGAACAATGAGTAAGCCTTTTATCTAATATTACAATTAAGAGCTCCAAAAGCCACTGGATCTTACTTTTTTCCTTACTTTTTTCTACTTTCCCCCAGCAAATGAGAAGAATATTATGTACTAGAATTTATAATACATTTTCTAGTATTAAATTTTAGCATACAGAACATTATAAAAGAAATAACAGATACTTACTTGAGTAGTTGGGATGACTTGAGATGATTCAAAATTTTTAATTTTCTTTTTTAAAAAAGATGTTATTTATTTATTTATTTATTTATTTATTTATTTATTTATTTATTTGAGAGGAGAGAGATAAAGAAAGAGAGAGAGCACAAGCAGGGGGAGCAGCAGAGGGAGAGGAAGAAGTAGGCTCCCCGCTGAGCAGGGAGCCTGACACGGGATGCAATCCCAGGACTGCAGGATCATGACCTGACTTGAAGGCAGACACTTAACTGACTGAGCCACCCAGGCACCCCATAATAATTACTAATTTTCTATCACACTGGAGTCTGAAGACTATGTGGCTGACAGTTCTAAATTATGTGGCTGTAAGCATCTAGAATCTTTGTATTTCCTTGCACAGCTCCATTAATGATTTTCTTTAACCCTAAATCTGGATAACTCAAAATACAATGTGCATCCATCACATTTACCTCTCTGAAATAGAAGCTTGGGGTTGAAGTCTTAAAACAGGGTTGATCTGAAAAGTCTCAGGTCTCTGTTGTCTGGCATGGAGTGATCCTCAATGCTATGAATGCATTGTTTGCCATATGGATTCTTATTGCAGAGGTTTCTAAGTTTATCTGAACATTTTTGCTTCTGTTGATGCATCTTATTTTTCATGAATTTGAGATGTTTCTGTATCTCTTTGATTTCTTGACATCTAAAAAAATAAAAGGCCATTCCAAATTTCAAAAAAATTTAATACAATGGATAGACTGTAATGATGTGTCAGTGGCTACATTTATGAACTTCTTGAGGCATTATTCGGGGGATCTTTTGAAAAATTCCAAGATTTGGGCTCTCTGGAAGATATATATTGATTTTTGGTAATTTAAAAGATTATTTCCCTCAGAGGATTTTTTATTGAATTTTATTTCTACTAGCATAAATTTATGATAGAGCACTTAGAAAATCAATATTGTTTTCATTAGAATTTTTGAAATTGGTTGTTGATGTATTAAACTTGGCAAATGACCCTTTAAAAAAACAACAACTTTTAGAAGCCTTCAAATGACTCCCATCTTCTCAAGCCATTGACTATTACTTCATATACTATAGCTTCCAGAAATATCTAGTTCTGGAGACTATGGGATGGTATACTTTTGTTACTCAATTCTATGTGCAGAATGAAGGTATTTATTGATTCTCCCTCTTTCTCTGTATGTGTTTGTGTGACTGTGCTTCTAATAGACAGAAAGTCACACTTGTTAGATGCCAACTTATCCTGTATATTCCACACTCCACGTCCTTGGATGTCAAATATAGAGCCTGAACAAACTGTGTGAGATCCGAAGTGATATCTGGATTTCATGAGGTTGTCTCTTTTGTGTTCTGCCTACCTCATTAATGTGGTTTGCCTTCCTAATGTGGAAAGCATCTTTATTGGACATGCTTCTTTGGTTTCAGAGTCACATAATGATGTGCTCTTATATCCTAGGGCATTTTCCAGAACTAACAAAATTATTAAATGTGTTTCAGTTCAAAGGAACCATCTGATGTTTTCCTAAGAGGCTAACTACATATAAGTGCTGATCTATCATTCTAATATCATGTGTACTGAAACTAAAAGAATTCACAATCACCCACTACATTTCCTAAAGCACATACATTTTCTCAGTGGGACATGAAGTGATTTTATCTAGTACATGAATGAATCTCTTTATTTTTTTAAGGAGAATTAAGCCTTTATTTGTTTCACAGATTAATTTGGCTGAGTTGGTAGCTTTTGATTCTTTTTAATTTTAATAATCATATATTATTTTAATAGTTACATATTAATGTTATTTGTACACAGAAAAATATAGAAGAAGCTATCATTAACTTGATCCTGATGTTTAGGACAAATTGGAAAGAAATGTGGTTTGTTTTAAGATTGCTTTAAAGAAAAACATTAAGTAAACTGGTAGTACCCATTCAAACTGTATATAAAAAAAGTTTTGAAAGAAGTATGTAAATGCCTGCAATTTGATAATCACCGAACTAAATAAAGAGAGGATTCTGGAAGATAAAATGAACATTCTGATGCATGCAATCCTGGCCTCACCAGGTTATTGATAAGCTTTCAAATGTCTGGTCTCAGCTGAAGCCTACTTAAAGATAAACCTTACTGAGTGTACTCTATTATTTAGAAAATCAGACTCATCCAGACAAGGTTTTACACATAATCACAAAAATTATACATATATACATAAATTCTCTCAGTGTATGTATTTTAAGCACTAGTGTCAGGATAAAGATTTTAACACAGATTACAATTGTTTTACTTTCATCATTTTAATGAGATCCCATTTTCTTCACCAAATTGATGTTATTTTAGAAGATCTGGTTTTAACAACAATTTCATATGACATATGAATAACACATTTTATTTTTTTCATCTTTGTCAATACACTTACCAAAAGTTATAAAGAAAATGAGCTTACTGAGATGGAGTAAGGGCATTTCCTAACTTAAAACTTAGGATTTTTTTCCTGTATTTTTATTTTTGTAGTACAATTAATTAGAAAGGAACTATACGGCGCTGGAGTAGATTTCATTATTTGCAGTAAAGGTTTCATAAAGATATATGATCAGACACATCTGTCAATGTCTTCATTAGTCCAGACAAAAAGTAATCATATAGTCACTCAAAGATACACGAAACACAACAAAGATAAGAATTTGAAAGCTGTAAATGAACTACCTTCCTGCAGTTACCCAGGTGAATCCTCCCAAGGACACAAATGTCTAATCATGTCGGGAATACGCATCAGCCAAGAAAGGACTGCATAGCATCGTATCTTGTCCCAATTAAAGAAGCACTTCCTCATGCAACTCATATGTGAGAAAGTAAATATCATTTCAAACAGAGTGACAAGTGGGTTGGGCTCTACTTTGGGAGACAGATCACAGTGGAATTGGGGAGTGTTTTGAGAAGATGGCAGTAAACGAACTTCCATCACTTTATATGTATGAGTGGTATGTACAAAGAATGTCCTATGGTCTTATGTTTTTGTGTTTGTGATTACTGTGGACACTGATTAACTGGGACTCGTTAGCTTTTTCTTCCATTTTTGTGAACTGGCACAGGTAAATTAAGTGTTTTACCACCTCATCTGTTGTGTTTGTGATAATAAGTTCAGGGGAGGAACATTAGATAAAAGATAAGCATGTAGCTCAATTTCTGGATAGCTTTATTATAAGTTCAACCATTTCTGATTCATCCCCAAACATAGTACTATAAATGCTCCCCTTGTTCCTTGAAGCTGCCAAATAAAGCCCAGCTTTCATAGGGGCAGCCGAAGGTTAGGTGGGGGGAGTAGTTCAACATAGAGTAGACATTCTTCCAAAACACATGCACTTGGTAGTGATGATGCAGCTTTCTTCTCTACTTCTTCTTCTTCTTTTTTTTTAATGATATAAAAGACTGTTCAGTGGTCAAACATTGTAAGTCATTAGGCAAATTCTAACAGACCTTGAATGATTTCATACTAGGAAACTATAATGGTTAGTGCAGCTGTGTAATTTTTGTACAAACTTGAGACATTTTTGAGGGCAAAAGAGAGCACTACTAATAATTATGGTGATCCAGTAAGCATAAAATGAAACTATTCACAGCATATTGAAGCAGTCACTCTACCTATGGCCCATGCAGTTCTGCACTGCATACATTGAGTCTGAATGAACTTCCTATTATAGTTGATTGTATCATATCTTTATAAAACTTGTATGGCAAACAATGAAATCTCCTGCTTCAGCACAGCATACTTCCTTTCTAATCAATTGTACTATCAAAAAATTACAGAGGGGCGCCCGGGTGGCTCAGTCAGTTAAACATCTAACTGGATTTCGGCTCAGGACACGATCTCAAGGTCCTGGGATTGAGCCCTACGTTGGGCTCTCCGCTCAGTGGGGAGTTCCCTTGAGGATTCTTTCTCTCCTTCTCCCTCTGTCTCTCCCTCTGCTCTCTCTGTCTCTCAAATAAATAAATCTTTAAACAAATTACAGAACTAAATTTTAATAATACCTGTGTTACACTGCCTGTCTTTTTGCACTGCTTCTTCCCTTAGCCCGGAATGCCTTTCCTTCCAATATATACATAGTTTCATCTAATACTGTTCAAATACCTCTTAGCAGTGAGGCCATCTCTGATCACCATAGCTAAAATACCAACATTTTCCAAAACTCCTTATCCCTCTTTCCTGTTTTACTTTTTCTTCTAAGAATTTAGCACTGCACTGCAATAACATATGCAGTAAATTATCCTATAATGTGACAAATGTGTTTCTAAAAGTCTTCACATGTTATACAAAATTGTGTAATAAAAACCACAGGGCTATGTGAAAAAATGAGATTAGGATATAATATTCAAAATTTTGTCAGTAACACATTTAAAAAAAAGATCAGAATCTAATGAAAACTATAGCACAGCTTTAAATATTGCGGAAAACTAAGAAATATATAAATTCTATAAGAAATCTTGCATGGAGCCTTGAAAAAGACCTGAAGATTGCTTGTGGAGGCAGACGTCAGAGGGCTAGCATTTAAAGAGTCGTAGCTTCTGAGGCATTGTAAAGTGGTGGAAGGAGGTCATCCGAAACCAGACTGAGAGTTGCAAAACGAGACATGGATGAGTGTGGCTTATACAGCATGTGGTAAACAAGGGTAGCTAGTAGACATAGTGAGGTGTGTGCGTGTGTGTGTGTGCGTGTGTCTGTGCCGGCACATTTGTGTTTATTTCTTCGTGGCTTGCTTCAGCCAGATGCAGTTTTCTGCTTTTGCCTAGTATATTGTGAAAGAAATTGTGCGCAGGCAAACAAAATGTGCACTAGAGTCAAATCGCTGCCTTGTGCATATGTTTGTATGTGTATATATGTATCATATATATCTATATTATATCAACATATATATATGTCATATATGTATATTTATATATACACATATACATATACATGTATGTCTTACCTATACAAATGTATACATATATAACATATATATCCATATGCTATGTATTACATACATATACATATATTACATACATTCATATATATGACCTGAAAACCGAATATACATTCTCAACAATGTTACAGAACTGACTCTACTTCACTTTTTTCTTTTTAATTTCTCTTTCTCTCACACACTAGAATGCACACTGCATGAGGGCAAGCACTTTTAAACTAATTTTTATGCTGCTGTCCCTACAATATGTAATAGTTGACACGTAAAAGGTGGAAAATATTTGTCGAATGAATGGGTGTGCTTAAAATGTCTTTAATGACCTGAGCCCGTCTTACCTCTTGAACCTTAATTCTCATCATCCTCCTTTGGAATATATTTGAGATGTAATTAATTAATTAATTTCAGTTGTTGCAGTGATAAGACGTGTGTTCATCTGAAATATGGGAGTCATCATTGACTCGGGTGACTATTTCTCACCTCTAGGTCTTCTTACATGATGTTTCCTTTGCTTATCATCTTTATCGTCAGTCTCATCAAATCTCTAAATCCTAGATATTCTGTAATTACTACTTTAAAAGCAAAGGTTTTCTGAGACAACCTGAACTCAAATTAGGTGCTCTTCATGCCTTCCCATTTTCCTCAGTGTTTTCCTCTTAGCAAAATATATAAGACTTGCTAATGTATTGATGTGTGCTTTGCTAGATTGCTGCAGAGACAGGAGTACCCTTTCTTTCTCACAATTGCGTCTTCAGCACCTACTGCTGTGCCTGCCACATGGTAGATTGTCAATTACTACTTGCAAAATAATTGAAGGAGAGTTTTCCTGCTATAAGCCAGAATATAGACCCTGGGGTCAGAGATAATGGATCAAATAATCAGTCTGTGATGAAAAAAAAAAGGGGGGGGTTTTGAGCAGTGCTGCCCACTTCCTTACTTTCATGTTACCCAAGAAAACAACATCAGCTCCCCAAACATCATAAGGAGTGCAGTAAGCATTCTTTCCCTGTTACTGTTACTGGTTACAAATTTCTCTTTCTTTTGAAAGTATACAATGTTCCATTTTCATTGGTTCTGCTACTTACTAGCTGCATATCTTTAGACTTTAATGATTAGTTTATTAATACACAAAATAGGAAATTTTTACAAATCACAGACATTATAAAAATCAGATGTATAGGCAGTGTAAAGGACAAAGCACAGGAACTGTTAGATGATAAAGCACAACAGGTGTTAGATGTTATCAGATATAATAGACTATGGACTCTGAGAAACAGACTGAGGGCTTCAGAGTGGAGGGGGTGGGGGAATGGGATAGGCTGGTGATGGGTAGTAAGGAGGGCACGTATTGCATGGTGCACTGGGTGTTAGACACAAGTAATGAATCATCGAACTTCACATCAAAAACCAGGCATGTACTGAATGGTGACTAACATAATATGATTATAAAAAAAATAATAGTGATATTTATTTTAAAAGATTAGATTAGGAGTAGAACATACAAAACTCCCCAAACCCTTCAGTATGATTCCTCAAAGCTGTTATTAAGGAATATTTTAGCTGGCATTCAAAGAGGATTCTCTTTTGCTGATCTTGCATTTAAAATCTTAATGTTCACAGGCCATACACTTAAACCTCATTCAGTAGGAAACTAGATAAATGAGCTGGGATATTCTTTTTTAAAAAAATTTATTTAAATTCAATTAGCCAACATATAGTACATCATTAGTTAGTGTAGAGGTTAGTAATTCATCAGTTGTGCATCAACACCCAGTGCTCATCACATCAAGTGCCCTGCTTAATGCCCATCACCCAGTTACCCCATCCTCCCACCCACCTCCCATCCAGCAATTCTGTTTGTTTCCAAGAGTTAAGAGTCATGGTTTTTCTTTCTCTCTGATGACTTCCCATTCAGTTTTCCGTCCCTTACGCTATGATCCTCTGCACGGTCTCTTATACTCCACATATGAGGGAAACCATATGATAACTGTCTTTCTCTGACTTACTTTGCTCAGCATAATACACTCCAGTTCCATCCACGTCAATGTAAATGGTAAGTATTTATCCTTTCTGATGGCTGAATAATATTCCATTGGATTAAATGAGCTGGAATATTCTAACTCTAATTTCAAACTTCCCAGGAAAGAAGTTTCTAAGCCCAGCATTGATTAGATATTTATCTTTGTTTCGGTCATCTGTGTTTAAAGATGGAGTCATGCTTTACAGTCATAACATTTAGAAGCTACCTATATAACCTATTAAAATCATGATAAGCCAGAAGCAAGAAAGCTAATGTTGTACTGTAAGTATTGATATACAAGTGCCTGAAATTTATAAAAGCACAAAGACATTCTATTGATATAAACAAACTAAGGGATTCCAAACACTTGGGCAATATGTTATATAGCATAAGTACTAGCATTTCTGAGTTATTCTTGATTCATATTAATACTTCTTCTGTTATTTTAATTTTATCTCTTTCACATTATTTTTTTCATTTTTAATTTGATTTCAACTCTAACGCTTTAGTAAGATTAGTCAAAGAACATTTAATAGACGAAAAATTTAAAACTGTAACAGGCACCAGAGAGAAGTCAAACAACTATTGTAGGCTTTTTGAATTCCAAGTAAGTTCTTTAGGAATCAACTAAGTCATTGGAATAACATTGGGTAGAGATTTTCAAAAGACTGTTAAGGAGACTTTACCAAAATATGAGTCTTTTCACCACCAGTGGCGTCAAACTCAGACTACTATTGCTTTCTGGGAAAGTTCGCCCTTGAGGTTGATGTTGACTGTCCTGTTGAAATGTGCCACGACTGTTGCTCATGGGTGCATGTTATATGCTTCAGATGTGTTGGAATAAAAAAAAATAATGACTTGAGAAATTTGGGGCTAAGGATACTAGGGAGCACCACACATTATGCATGCTACTGTGTATGCCTTTTAAATTTAACTGAAAAAAGAATTAGTAAGCATGGTTGTTCATGCATACTTAGGTATATGCACAAAACTATGTTAGCTCTTCATTAGAAAAACAAACAAACAAACAAACAGGAAATCAGGCATTTGAAGGAAGATTTTATAAGATCAAAACGTTTCCTGGTCTTCTAATGTTTCCAGAGGGGATAAATCAGGGTTAATAGCAGGGTTAATAATTTCTTGTAAAAGAAATATTGGGCAAGGCGAATAAAATAAACCCACACAAACACTGGGGAATATCCATGAATTTTAGCATTTGATAATCCTAACGATCAATTTATCTCATGGTAAAATAAAAATATTTAAATCTCCAACACACTATGCTAAAAGGCATTAACTGTCTTTGCTTCCTACAGGAAGAAATCCAGTATTTAAATGCACAGATTAAATACATTTGGCAAATACGTATATTAAGCTAAGTGATATTAAATGCCAGAAAAGAGTGAGAAGTGACCAGAATGTAAAACTGGGCAAAGTGCCATTTCTTGAGTAAGGCAAAACTTGTGTGCAGACACCAAGAGTGATATGCTTTTATATTCAATTGAGAAAGAAATTTGGGAAATTATATTTATTTATTTCTCAGCTCCACTCCTTATGCCTGGGGAGCATAAATTAGTATTTAGCTTTGTTTTAAATACTTAAAAATAATAATTGCAGAGGATACCTAGTTTTCCTTACACATTTATTTCTTATGGGCTAATGTCATAACATTGGTTACTGGAAGAAAATTAAGTATGTAAAGAGAAAGCTCCATTTGAGACAAATGAAAGGTAAAACTCTTGGTCCCTTTCCTCATTCCTCATTAAAAAAACAAATTATCTGTAGTGGATAACAGCCAGGCAGGGAGTCTGTATGACTTAAGAGTTTTGTTATTCTTCCTTTGAGTGTTTTTAAGTTATTTATTGAAAAGAAATATTTGTCTTGATCTTACCACCTATATTATAAATTATAGCTCTGTTGTTGGAAAAAAACATTTAGTTATCTTGTTTCATTTCGGTAATGGGATATTTTCTACAATTTACCTTCATGATGTTTTTCAATATCCTATTCTGAAATGTTCATGTAAAACGGTTCAAAATTCAAATAGGTTCTACGGTAAAGGAGTTCATAATATTCAATGACATTCTATTATTAATCACTCTACCTTGGTATTCTAGTATGAAGGCTTCCAAGTATAAATAACAGAACAAATAGCCATTAACTTTGTTTTATTTCTGAACAATATTTAACATTGGAGCCCTTCAAAATTAATAGTGAATTGTCAAATGACTTATAAAATGATCTTTAAGAAGAAGCAAAGAGAGAAATTGTGATAAGCATTTGTCTGATATGGTTTAATCCATAAGCCTGTAACACACACACACACAAACACCTCCACACATAGACAGTAAGACACAGAGAGACATAGAAATAAGCATCTCCGATATAATATTGCAAGATGAACAAAAGGGCAAAACTTGGCAAGAAATCTACATAAAGCAAATATGAGCATTTGTCAAAGATTACAGAATTGTTACTAAAAGAAATAATAGTCATAGAGTCTGTTTCGAGGTTTAATAAATTGTTTCAAAGCAAATCACCTGACAAATGAATTCATTTTGACTTTGGATTTATATGCACAGTAATAAGAAAACTGGATAAAGAGAGACAAATAATTTAAGTTTGTAAATGAAACACATAAGCTATAATAGCAATGTTGCAGAGAATCAAAAGGAACCTCTCTTAGCACTCTCTTTTTAACATTTGTATTAGAAGAGAACATTTCAAGGATTTTAGGTTCGTATGAGTTTTAAACAAGTAAATGTCTCAAATAGAAGTAGTTTAAAATTTGCTTCACTCCCTGAGGTACTGATAGAAATCATGACTTCTCAGAAGGGAAACTAAATTTTCTGCCTCAGCTCAGCTCAATTTGGGAATTGAGAATAACTCTGTCCATAATGGCTTATTACCATTGGCCTTGCCTTTCTAGATTGTTGGCTTATGGAAAGTGGGAGAGCAAGTCCACAGTAGCACAAATGAAGTAAATTTGTCAAGCGATAAGCTTTGTTCTCATTTTCTATTTTGTAACTTCTAATTCTAGCACATAAAGGGACATTGTAGATAAGTTGTACAGAGGGAAATCCTTGGTTTACTTTAAGATTATTCAGCGGGTAAAAATAAGTGCTTTGCTTTGCAGAAGCAGAAATAGAGAAATGGCTTTAGAGTTTATAAGGTTTTAGAGTTTATTCTGGTCATAAGTACTGCCGACTGTTGATAAAATTGATGTGGTTTTCATGGATAGAATTTACAATAACATTTACATTAGCGTTTTGAAAATATAAAGATTAAAGAAGTTCTGTGGTTTTGCTGAAGTTCATTACCATTAGTTATTAATGAAAGAAGTATACTCAGTTCTTCCTCATGCTAATAAATTTGCATCATTTTAATAACTTTAGACATTCAAAGAAGAGATAATATACTTTTAGAGGGAGTGACTCGGAATCATTAAATACTGGGTGTTGATGGCTTACATAAAAGAAGATGCTTTCAGTATGCAGAATTGTCCTTAATTCATATCTCTGTGAAAGGGTCTGCTACAAGAATAACTTTCCTAACTTCCTGAATTACTGCATGTGACCCAGGTCTCCACTTTTCCCCACAGAGAAAAAATGAGTCATCTGACTGGTGGGTGATATTCATTTGCCCCCACTTTAGTCACTGGGGCTTCATTCCTCTTTCCCTTTCTTCTCAAAATTACAAGGAAGATATACTTCATACATGTGTCTGTTTAGAAGAACTGAATCTTTCCTTAGGTAAGCTGAACCAACCTCAATGCTGGAGGGAGGGAGCCAAGAACAGTGCGTTATCACTTTTGGCTGAGATAAAATTTCTTTCTCCAGTTGGCTTCAGTGAAAATATCTGATATTTTGACCTTGATTTTTCTTTCTCCATGTTTAATTATCAACCGGCCCTAATTTTTCAAGAGAAAGAAATGAACGTTAATAATTAGCTACTAATATCCCAAAGTATAAAAGAGATTCCTCAAAAGTTACATTGTTGTTTTAGTGTGAAAAAGTAAAAAAAAAAAAAAAAAAAAGTACCACTATAGGAGTGTTGATATATTCATCAATTTCATTAGCCAGAAAATTCCTCATGGGTTCTTTGTAAAGTTAATCTATTTATTATGCAAGATATAATCAAATGTGTCTTTTGATTATAATCCTTGTATAGGAAGAGTAACATGAGTTTAATTTATTCCATGTTATGGAACAGTGGTATAAAAACTGGGGTGTGCATACACCAAGGGTTGAACAAGACAGGTTATATAGCTAAGGAAGAAAATAGAACTTTCACTGACTCTTAAAGAGAAAATAAGTTATGATTTGTTAACTTATGAATTGACCTAGGTATTCTTTTTTCTAAAGATTTTATTTATTTGACAGAGAGAGAGAGAGCGCAAGCAGGGGGAAGGGTAGAGGGAGAGGGAAAAGCAGTCACCCTGCTGACCAGGGGGCCCCATGTGGGGCTAGATCCCAGGACCCCAGGATCATGACCCAAGCTGAAGGGAGAGGTTTAATTGACTGAGCCACCCAAGTGCCCCCATTTGTCAGATATTCTTGATTGTTCATGTAAAGAAGGGGTGAGAGATCCAAAAACTTGGAGGAATTACAGAGATGTCTTTATTACTCGCTTTTGGCTTACGGTTGGATAGGTGGTTTTACTGGTTGCAGTATATATTTTAAAATTAAACAAATTCACACAAATAGACAAGTGCAAGGAAAGTATAGGTTGAAAATAATACTATTAACACAGTAAGCTGTAAAAACAAAGATAAATGACAGACCTAATGTTTCTACTTCTGGAATTTGTATCAGGAGAATTTTGTTAAATTCAGTGAACTGAAACCTTTAATTAACAAAGAATTTGAAGTGGGGGGCTGCAAACAATAAAAAATATATGATATTGATTTAATGAAGGGATTGGACAATGGGCCATGGGATGTGAACACTGGGAGTTAAAAAGCTATTGACCTTTTAGTTCTGTAACAGAGCATTTGGTCTAAGTGTTTAATTCTGTACTTTGGGACAGAGAGACCAAGAACAATAGGGCTAATTAGTGTAAATAGGAAGAAAATGATCAAGAGTTTGGCAAATATTGGCATGTTTGGCTTTCAGTATAGGTCTGAATAAAGGAAATGAACACAGAGCTGAATTAGGTAGTGTGCAGGTGGGGTTTAAAGAAAATACTTTGTGGAGCAAGGCACCTCTGTTGTCTTCAATTTCAGTTGACTGAAGGTCAACTTGAAAGGTTGAAAAAAAATGCTCTTGCACTTCAAATGAATGTTATCTAACAGATGTCTGTGAAACCATAGCCTTAAGTAGGGTAAAAGTTTCTGTCACAGGCCTTTTCAAGAACCTCCCTATAGGACGTACCTGCTAGTCAGTAGGAGGGCAGTATCCTGCCTACTGTTGAAATTACTGTGTTTTCATCACTTAAGCCTCTTGCTTAAATTGCTTTAAAGCACAGGCAATTAAGCTAAAGCCCTTGGGACTTTGCAGAGTGGTGAAATTATTAGATAAAATAGGAGACTTTAAAAATTCGTCTAAGATATTTGGTTGTAGTTGTTCATATAAAGAACTGACTGGAAGCCCACTAAGTTTCTAACTGGAAGTCCACTAAGTTTCTAAGGCAGTCATATTGCTGGAGAAATACCTAGCCTACCTGGAAACAACTTGTAACCTTTCTGCAGAAGACCATCTCCAGATGTGCAACTCATGTCAACAAAAATTGGCCTATGAAAGCTGTGAAGCTACCAGAGAGTGCACCTTCACTGTTCCAAGGAAATCCCACATAGGAAGAAACGGTAACTGTGGAAAATAATAGATGGGGCAATGTCTCCAAAAATCAGCAAAAGGAATGTACTCTTTTGACATGGCAGGGGGGTCCTTACTATTCCACCCAGGGGGATTAGATAATTGTCATGAACCAGTGACTGTTGTGTATTTCTTATTCTCTCTTTGACTGATTTACAGCTTTTAATGTCCTTAATTCCTATTATTCTATGTATTTTTTTTCTATCTTTTAAGGTTGTCATGTTTAGGGAAAGAATCTTGTGTTTTAGGCTATTTGTTTCTAGTCCACACAGAGCTACATCCAGTTGCAATGGAAAGAAAAATTCATCATCCAGAAAATCTGGATTTTGAAAGTCATGCAGTTACTACTTGGGTCTGTGGATTGTCTGTCTAGGGAAGGCAATGATTGTTCTCTACATTGGAAGAAGTGTGCAAATGTGATGTGTTTATGAAAGTCCAAAGCCCCTGAAGTGTTATGAATTCCTAGAAGTGAGGCACTTACAAAGTATTTACAGATGTCCAGTCCTCTTTACTCAGCTCAAACAAAGGATGCAATTTGTAATGTAGTTTGAACAGAGAGTAAATGTAATTTCAAAGCAAAATGGCATAAAGCATTAGGGACTATGTCCCATAGTCCTTCATGAATTTCCCTGAGCAAGTACATTTACATCCCAATGATAGGTGGATTCCTGCCTCATCAAAAAAGTCCCAAACACATCTGAGATTAGCCCATCATACATTTAAAATTTGATGTTCTATACTGCCAAGATATATTTCCTTAATTATAACACTGCATTATGTTATGACGCCATGCACTGCAATCACCACATCACCTACCACTTTACACTAGTGTCTGTGTTTCAGCTGCCACAGTCCTTGGCCAAAGGGAATGGGTAATAACTTGTAATCTACATTTCAAGGACTAGGGTCTTTCCAGAATTCGGCAGCACATAGGCTTTGAGGTAACCTAACTTCAGAATTTTAAAACAATTCACCATATGCTTTGACTTGGGGTTTGACTATAGAAGGCTTGGCACGCTATACAAAATGGATCAAATGTGTATTATAGTGGATATTTGCCTGCCAATGCTTATGTTCCATTATTTCCTTTTGACACACATATTTTGTTCACAGCATCATTTCTTCTCTGCTTTACATCTAGTAAAATTATACCACTGTTTTCAATATTTAAGGTTAAGACTAGTGACACTATCTGGAAGAACTTGGTGTATGGGCTAAGTCGTGTCCCCTCTCAAAATTCATATATTGAAGTCTTAACCCAGCACTGTGTCAGAATATGTTATCTTTGGGGATAGGGGTCTTTGAAAATTTATTTATTTATTTGAGAGAGAGAGAGTGTGTGAGGGGGGAAGGGCAAAGGGAAAGGGAGAGCATCCTCAAGCAGACTCCCCGCTGAGAGTAGAACCTGACTTGGGGCTCAATCCCAGGACCCTGAGAGCATGACCTGAGGCAAACTCAAGAGCTGGATGCTCAACCAGCTGAACCACATAGGCGCCCCTGGAGATATAGGGTCTTTTAAGAGTTACTTAAGGTGCAGTGAGATTATATGGATAGTCCCTACTCTAATACGACTTGCATCTTTATAAAAAGAAATTAGGAGTAAGACACATTGGGTAAGACGATGGGAAAGCAAAGAGAGAAGACTGCCATCTACGAGCCAAGGAGAGAGGCCTCCAGAAGAAACTAATCCTGTTGGAACCAAGATCTTGGGCTTCTACCCTCCCAAACTGTGAAGAAATAGATTTCTGGTGTTTCAACCACCCAGTGTAAGGGATTTTGTTATGGCAACCCAACAATAATGTGTTTGGCTTTGTACCGCCGTTATTCCTTGTCACTTCATTGTTCTACCTGCATGGAAAAAGGACCAAAGAATGGAAGGATCAATCATCTTGTCCTTGTAGGATGGCAGAATGGAAACATAAAATTCAGTCTTTGGTGACACTGGGGGACTAATAACTAGGACTATATAGTTGCTCATGGACACTGGAGTTAGAGTGCCTGAGTATCAATCCTTCACTTAACCTTTTCTGATATCTCTGTTTCCACGTATATAAAATACAAATAATAATATATACCTCATAGGGTTGAAATAAAGTTTAAATGAGGTAATATGTGGAGAGTGTTTAGGACAATGCCTTATGTAAAGTAAGTTATATAACAGCTCCTAGCTGTTATAACCATTCTTGTTATCTTTACCTTTCTCTCTGTAATTGATCCTCATTCATGTTGTCTTATGCAATTATTGAATCCTAAACACGTTAAACATAATAAAAACCTAATCAGGGGCAATGATAATACAATGGAGCAAAAACGCTCTTTTCAACAAAAGGTGCAGGACAATTGGACATCCACGTGCAAATGAATCCAGACATGGACCTTAAACCCTCACAAAAATTAACTCAAAATATATCACAGAACTCAGTGTAAAATGGAAAACTATAAAACTCCTAGAAGGTAACATAGGAAAAAAAATCTAGATGACATTGGATGTGGTGATGACTTTTTAGATACAATGCCAAAGGCATGGTCCATGAGAGGAAGAACTGATAGTCTGAACTTCATTAAAATAAAAACATCTGTTCTGTGAAAGGCAATGTCAAGAGAATGAGAAGACAAGCCACACACTGGGAGAAAATGTTTACAAAAACCACATCTGATCATGGACTGCTACGCAAAATATACAAACAGCTCTTCACGCTCAAAAATAAGAAAACAACCAACCTGATTAAGGGCCAGAGACTTTAACGGACACCTCACCCAACAAGATATGCATATAACAAATAAGCAAAGGAAAACATGCTCCACAGCCTATGTCATCAGGGAAACACAAACTAAAGCAACATGAGATACCACTACGCAACTGTTAGAATGGCCAAAATCTGGAACACTGACGAAATCAAATGCCGCTGGCAGTATGGAGCAGCAGGAACTCTCATTCGTTGCCAGTGAGAATGCAAAATGGTACAGCGCCTTTGGAAGACAGTTCAGCAGTTTCTTAGAAAACTAAACATACTCTTACCATATAACCCAGCAATCATGCTTCTTGGTATTTACACAAAGGAGCTGAAAACTACGTTCACACAGAAACCCGCACACAGGTGTTTGTAGCAGCTTTAGTCATAACTGCCATGAGCCAAGATCCTCTAGGGGGCGAACACATAAATAAATGGTGCTATATCCAGAGAATAGGATATTATTCAGTGCTGAAAAGAATGTCCTATCAAGCCATGAAAAGACCTGGAAGAACCTTAAACATATATTACTGAGTGAAAGAAGCCAATATGAAAAGGCTACATATTGTATGGTCTCTGGCCCTTAATCAGGTTGGTTATTTTCTTATTTTTGAGCATGAAGAGCTGTTTGTATATTTTGCGTAGCAGTCCATGATCAGATGTGGTATTTGTAAACATTTTCTCCCAGTGTGTGGCTTGTCTTCTCATTCTCTTGAATATTGCTAAGATATTTCTTCAGTATAAATGGAGATTAACATCAAATACTAGAGTAATTTGTGATTTACTCTGGTTCGATGGTGTTAGACATCCATAATATTCTGAAATAATCTATGTTTCTTTCAGAAAAATATATAGTTGCAATAAAAATAGAAATATTTAGTTGGTCATACAGAAAATGAAAAGAGTTGAGAGATTCACCCAGTTTCTCTTGAGATGAGACAGGTGAGGCAGCGGTTCCTAGGTCTGCCATAGTTAGAGTATAGCTTACAAACAATAGCCGACTAAAGGCCAATTTGCCAGACTTTCCCAAAGATTGTCCAGTGATCCTACGGATTATAGTATATTTTGTGAATTGGTCCCCTTAGAGGATAAAGGAGTTGGAGTAATAATGTGTTTGTATGATACCTAGTACCAGGACGCTACAGGGGAGTCCAGCTGAGCACCAGAATCTTAATTATCCTGTGAAGAGAGAACAGCTAAGATTTACCTGCCACTAATATGAACAACTATGCAATGCTTATCTCATACAAAGGAAGTGATCTGTGTTCACTCCTACAAATATAATCCCCACCCTTCCCTGACATGCCATTTGAAGAAAGGCCAGCAGGCCAATACAATTAAATTTACAATGTGGAGGAAGAGGAGAACAAAGAAAGTTGGAAAGAAAAGAGAAGCTCCAAGAAAGTGATTATGAGCTAAACAATGATATGATTATAATAATTTGAGTCCGGCTAGAAAAAAATAAGGTAGACCTAAATTTCCTGATTATTTCACATATACTTTTTACCTCTGATAAGAAAGAATGCTTTTTGCTTTTTGTTTTTTTATCAAAGGAGGTGTTGCAGTGATTGAAAAGAAAACGGGTTTTATGTTCATATATTGCTGATTGTTGAGTGCACAGTTCATATCCTGTATTGGAAATTTTAATTTAATAGAAAAAAATGTATCATTCTCTTTGTAATGTGGACAGTAAAATGTGTTCCATGGAAAGCTCATATTGCCAAGAACCACTAAGCTTCATGTAAGTTGATTTCTTATAAAGATCACTAACACTGCTTAAGCACAAATGTGGTATATATTGTGTTAGAATTACATATAAATCAAGTAGCACAGAGCAAAAACAACATGTAATGCGATATATTTCTTTATCTGAGAAGTAATTTTCCTGATGAAATTGCTATGCTTCATTTCTAGCAATAGATTTAACTCAGGTAATCTAAAGCTGGGGAATGTCAGAAAGCTGCCGATTCTCCAGAGGGAGGATCTCATCTTATTAAGCAGTGCAACTCTGACAGCATGTACGATATTTCTCAATTAATTTTCTTTTCTGAGAAGGTATTCTACACATTGGGGACCATCGTGTGCTCAAAGGTTTCTCAATAGTGCTACTGAAAATTGATTTATGACAGAGAGAATCAAGATCATAGGGCCCCCAAACAGCCTCCTGAAAGAATGATTTTTCAAGATGAAATAAAAGTAAGACAATTCCAAAAATTCTTCAGGGAACACCCCATGCATCATGAGTGTCTCTGGGGGCTTAGTCAGCTAAAAATCCAATATATTTCCTTTAGAAGAGATTAGAAAATTGCTGAACCATTCAGGCCACCTACATCTCTATTTGAAATGGAATATATTACAAAGAAGTTTAAAGTTGTTTAACAGTAGTTAGACGCCATATACTTCTACCAAATTCCAGTGAGAGGACAGAGTTCTCAATAATAGAATGAATAGAATGGCAACAAGTTAAAGTAAAACATAGATCTTTGGTGGAGGGAAGAAGTTACCTTAATAAATAATTCTTCCAATTTTTAAATAATGCTTATTGAAGACTTTGAACTAGTAGGAAAAAATTAGGATCATTTGTATAAATGACTAAACTTATACTGTGGGGTCAAAACTTCCTCTCTTTCCACTTGGATCTTTCTTTCCAGTCAGGATCTCCTAATCCTTGCCTTGGTTGCACCTGAAACTATATTCTCCATTTAATATGTTGAGTTACCTTATACTATGTGGGGACAATGTACATTGCCAACATTTCTTCATAACGCAGTAGGTGCTCATATTCATTATTATATCAGACAAGCAGCCTCCTAATGCCATAATTAATCTATGGCAATACAGTCAATATGAGTCCAATATCTGTTACAACTGTGAAAATCAGAGCTTATAAACTCTAAATCTTGACCTGTTTGAGGTATAGAATATTTTAAACTATTAATAAAAGTTCTCATAAACTCGAAGTATGGTGTCAGTTAGAAATTTAAGGAAGAAAATTTCAAAGATCATTATTCTTCTAAGGACCCCAGAAGTAGAACAAAAACAGGAGGCAAATACACACAAAATTATTTTCAGATAAAATTATGCCATTATGCATATTTTTCTAGTTAAAAGAACCTTTCCTTATATGATATAAAGAAGCAAAATATAAACTGTAGCTTAACCACTTCACCTTATAAACCACATGTATTAAATTATATTTTACTTAAACTTATAAAAATTTACTAAGAGAAAATTAGCTCTTAAGCTGGAAAATTAGGTGACTTAATTTGTTTGTATATACTATAAATTGTGTGTGTGTGTGTGTGTGTGTGTGTGTGTGTATACACCCATTTTTTTCAGGAAAAAAAGAGTGAACATGACTATTTTAAGGATTCCTAAAAGATAATAAAGGAATATCACAAACAATTACTCAGATGAAATGGGACAAATCCTTAAGGAGTACAAACTGCTGAGCTGACGAAAGAAGAAATAGTTGAAGAGAATATAGCTATCTATTTATTTAAAAGATTGTATTTGTAGTTATAAATACAACAATAAACAAACAGGCCCAGATAGCCTCCCTGGTGAACTTTAGAAAATATTTAAGAACTAGAGAGTTCCAATTTTACACAAATTTTTCCGGACAGTAAAGCAGGAGAGGCATTTCCCTTCTTCACTTTTAAGGCCAAAATTTTCCAGAAAACCAGAAAAATACACTATAAGAAAAAAACCCCACCAAACCAATATCCATCATGTTCAAAGACCCTAAAAAATGTTGTTATGAACACATGAAATTATCCTTTGAAAGAAGTTAATATAATGAATGTTTTGTTACATTGAATGTTGGCTTTAAATAAACTTCTTTCATTGCAGTATGGCAAGTGGCAAGTGAGCCTGTGTATGTTGTCAGAAGCCTAAAAATATACCCAAATGTGGATGTAGCGATTATCTAAGTAACAGATTGCAAATATTTACAAGCAGAATTAATCTGGCTTCTCAGTTTGAATTGCAGTTTACAAACACCAATACAAATCAGCATGCATGTCAGTATGGATAGGTGTTCATACCGCTAGTCATTAGTGGTACCCTAACACAGCCTTGCTCACAAATGATCTGAAGGACAGGTGGACGTTCACCACCAGATATATTCCGAGGGTGTGGAGACTTGCTGAATTGTCAGAATCATGATGAGCCGTTTAAAAACACAAATAAGCTCCCTCTGAAGATTCTAAGCCACATGTTTTGGTTCCTCGTTCTGCAGTTGTATAAAACAGCACAGTGCTTCAAGATATACAATTTTTAAATTACAAAATACGAACACTTTGGTATAATGCACACGATTATGCTACTTACTATCTCAGAATCTGTATCAGGTGCTGTTCTTGACTGCAGGCTTAGACTTGCCTGCACTGTAAAACTTTGCTTTGTTTAATACACGCTGCTTCTTACACACGTCGGCCATTTTATATTCTTGCCATAACTGTTTTTTTAAGATAACTTTTTTTAATTTTAAAAAGATGCCAAGATACCCAAATGTACTGTAGCGAATATTGATGATTCAGGATAACATTGCTTTTGCTTCCTCAACCCCCTGATTACCACCTACACACACATTTGTAGTACACTTTATTCATCTTTTCATCTGTAAATACCATTCCAATCCCGCAAAGAAAAAAAGAAAGAAAAAGTGAAAATAAAAGTTTTTATGTAATTTGGTCAATTTTAGAGTCGTTACTTATATTTTACTATTATTTTGGAATAAAATACCTTTGAGATCCCTAGGTTTTACTCCTCACTGAAAATTTCAAAACATCTGATCATTTCTCTTGTGTAACGCAGACCATAGTAATTGCGGGGAATAAGTTGAAAGATCGGAACCTTACTATTGTGATAATGGATTTGTAAGTATGGGTCTCATGCAGTGCTGGTGGTGAAGGGTAGGGAGCTGTGGTGCTTTGGAGAGACGATTATTCTATTTGCGTCTCCAGATTCATTCTCTACTTTCCTCTGTTCTGTCCGTTGTCCCAGAGGCTGATGTCTGCATGCTACACCCCCAGACTTCCTTGTATGTGGCTTTTGTGCATTTTGGCCCATGGAATACACTGGTTAGAGATCCGAGAAGGTTTCTTTTCTTTCTTTCTTTTTTTTTTTTTTTAAGATTTTATTCATTTATTTGAAAGAGAGAGAGCAAGAGCAGAGAGAGAGATCACGAGCTGGGGGTGGGAGGGCAGGACTGAGGAACAGGGAGAAGCAGACTCCCCACTGAGCAGGGAGCCTGACATGGGACTTGATCCCAGGATCCTGGGATCAGGACCTGAGCTGAAGGAAGATGCTTAACCAACTGAGTCACTTCCATAGAAACAGCACTTGCTGCCCCGAGAAGGTTTCATTTCTTACCTGTGGATGCAAATTTTGTCATCTTCCTACTTTCAATTGAAGCTCCTGCCAGATTCTTATAATAGCTTGTACTGATTCCAGTGTTCTTAAATCCTAGGTATTTACCATCAGTTGTTGTTTCTCTTAACTCTGCTCAAATCTCTGGAAATAGTCTTTTCATTAACATTTTTTTGTTTGTTTCTTAAAACGTGTTGTGTCAAGTTGAAATCCTGAAAAACATAGTAGCTGGTACCAGAAGTGATCTTAGGAAAGATACCCTGAAACTGATATTCTGGTAATGGGTTGTTCACATATATTGAGCGCACATACACCCTCCTAATCATATATACCCAGTCATCATGTACACCCTCTTAATTACAGAGAGAAAAGAGCCACTGATAATCTACAGTATTCAGCAGCATCGCAATTGCTCAGTGGTGACAAGTGCCAAAGGACAGGTCGGGTAGAAGCGTCCGAGTATCATGTGACTTGTGGAACTTGTCAATTACAGTCATGTGTAGGAGGCTGACTGATTCTAGTGCTCTAGATATAATTTTCAAAAATACACAAATAATAATGAAAAGGTTTGAATTATTAACATGGATGGATGGAGAATTGATAATCCTCAATTGTGGCTTTAAAGAAATATGCTTTCTTCTTAAATATAGCCCTGTGCTGTTCAAGAGTTTTATAATTGGAGCATTAACAGGCTTCTTATGCTAGGATACATACTTGAAGGAATGAACAGGGTTCATCTGAATAGAGGGAAAAGAGACTGAAAATTTTGAACCTTCGAGTCCCCCAGAAGCTTCCTTGACAGCTATAGCACCATCTTCCATCAATGCTCCTTTTGTGGTATGAGAATTACCAGAGCCTTCACTTGGGACAGATGCCACACAATGGGATACTCCCTAGACATACCATCGCCATTTCTCTTTCTCTCCAAGCCCATGATAAAAGTTAGATACAAATGCTGCTCATACTGAGAAATAAAAATCTTCTTCTGAGAGGAAATAGCTTTTATATCAAAGGAATTGCTATATTTTGCCAATCTATAGTACATAGTTTATAGGGAATATGTATGGTTGGATATTAAGAGCGTTAAGCCAGGAAGAAAGTTAAACCGTGAGGATTGGATCAAGCGGAATTTATGGACATGTGTGCTTTCTCTCAGAATATGAGGTTTAATATGCAGCCTGGGAACCTAGGGATGGCACTGTGATGGCTAATTAAAGCCTGAACCCAAATGTCGCCTACAGTTAATGAAGTAAAATTATCCAACTTGCTTAGCCCTCTTCAAGGAAGTATACAAAAGCTCAGTGAAGTGGGCACAGTGAATAACTCTATTATTTGCAAACTGTTCAAACACCACCATACTACTTGGAGAAACACAGAGGATGCTCTATTTCTTAAGATGTTAAGAAGCAGGGAGAGGGTGGCCATTGGGGAAGCACAAGACATGTTTAGTTCTTGATCTAATTAGTCACATTGGTTTGTTCATCTACTGACAATTCAATGATTTGTGCATTTACCTATTTGCATACATGAAATATAAAAATGTTTAAAAGGAACATTTTTTAAATATATTAGAGAGAAGAGCATACACATTCTTGAAAAAAAATGACTTAATGATTATTTTCTGTAGGTCTGTGGTAATGGAGGAAGTTAAGCTTCAATGGGATGAATTTCCTAATGCAGTGGGGATAATGAGATCATACCAGAAATAAATCTAACACAATTAGCATGATATGCCACAGCAAGATAGAAGTATCCAGAAGACTCTGGGATGCTGTGATCCATGGCTAAATGATGACAAGTTCCCTATGAAGTAAATGGCTTGGCAGCCTTCGGTGAGGCTGTTCGGTCTATGTAACTGGAAAATGTCTAAATCTGTTGGCAGAAACTCAACTTGAGTTAATCTAATGTGGATTCTCAACCAAGGATAATAAGAATACACTATGAATAGTTCTCACAACTCACCCCAGAGGACTAGGGAAAAGGAAATACCTGAATCTTCCAAGGTTATTTGATACTATCAATGAAATCCACAAGTTTCTAAGGGCACAGACCATCATTGCAGTCAGAGTTGGTGATTGTAGGGGTCACGTTATGTACAGAGTCTTGGCCTAAGCCCTATCATAGTCATTGTAGTCTGTGTACAAATTTGATTGCTATTTCCTCAGGCCCAGAATATATAGTGAGAATATATGGAGTTACTAGCATAACCCACACATGGATTCTGTGATGAGGAGTGAGGTGTATTATTGTAGCCAAAGCTTACTGGAAACTCATGAAACTGTTTCAATCTATCTGCTGAGAGAAGGAGCTTAAATCAATAGTGAACCAAATATTATTGGCTCCATCAAGGATTTTAAAAATATAGGGGTGTTAATGCCAATGAAATCCTTGTTTAACTCATGTGTTTGGTTGGTCTAATTCCTCAATACTAAAATAGCTTAGTATTGAGGTAACTGGGATTATCATGTGCTTTATTAGGTAGTGGTGCTAATTAAAGTGGTTGATCTTTAGTGTCTTAAATGGAGCAAATCACCTAGCACAGAGCATTCAAGTGTTGCTCTAGCAATTGCTTTCTTCTACATTTCTATCCAAAAAGATAATCAAAAGCATTTTCTCTTCATGTAAGAAGTGTAGCATTACACTGATATTAACCTACATCAAGATTATATTAACTCTCTTGTTCTGGTAAACATATAGTTCATGAGACTTTGACTTTCTTCTTCCTCACAAAATTTCACCCTGGTTGATTATACTGAAGACATTCTATTAAAACTAATTTGTTTAAAAATATTATGCTATTGTGAGTAAAAAATAGTAAGCGCTTTACATTCCTTTATGAGAAACACACCTGTGAAGTTCCAAGTCCAGGAATATGGAGCTCATTGGCATATGTCCTCTAAAATCAGACAAATTGATGCATTGTGCCCTATCCACCAAAAAAGTAGATACAAATCTTGGTAAATGAATTTTGATTTTGGTGGCAACATATGTCATATTCGGAGTAGTATTCAAACCTATATAGTATAGTAGCCTGTAAGGCTGTCAAATATCAGTGTGGAATGGAGTTAAGAGAAGACTGTGCAGCAGATATGAATTCAGGTAACCTGCCCCGTTACTTTCACAGCCATGGACTCAAAGATACCAGTAGTATCTGTGACATATAGGGATGTTTTATAGCATCTCAGGCTAGCTTAAAGATTTGAAACACAATTTAGATACCTAGGGTTCTTGCATAATGTCATGCCTTCCTTTACTGACAGCTCTTTTCCCTTTGGAAAGCAGATCATGATAGCTTTTGGAAACTTTCATAGGAACAGATGCTCACCATGGGATCTTCAGTGTCTATGCAAACTTAACACCTCTCAGGAAGAGGTTGTTATCAGATCTGGTGAATCATAAAGATGAACATATATAGCAATATTATGTTATTAAATGGATATGGTGTACCAAGACTGGGCCTAAGCAGCCCAGAAGGTATACTGGACTTGTAATCAGATGGCACAACTAGATGAGTGCACAGTACTTACTTTTACTTCTTAGGTGTCTTTCCCTTAGCTAAAATCTGTAGCCACATGTGAAGTTTTCAATAGTTGGTTTACAAAATTAGAAAAAGTTGAGACCTGATTTTATAATGATCTGTGCAATGTGCTGGATTAACTTAAAGATGCCATTACAACCTATTCAGGGTAACAGGAGTTAGAGAAATTCTCTCATTGGATATAACTTCAGAGAGTAGATCTGATAATGGTATATATATATGCATAGATATAGATACATGTATGTGTATGTATATACATACACATATATATGCATGTATGTAAATATGTACCATTTTATGTGAAAAGAGGTGGCTTAAGATACAAATTTACAGTGATTAATAGGTTATGGCTAATAGGTTGTTTGAATTATAAGAGACCCTAAAAGAAGAAAATTGAACAATTGGTGACAGAAAAGGACAGAAAAAAAATGTATAAATTGTCTTTCTAAATATGCTATATATTTGTGGACTCTATAAAATTATGGACATATTCATATTTTGTGTAAAAGTACATTACAAAGCATCCAAGAAAGTGAGGCTTTCGGTAATCAAGTGATCAGGAAAGGTCACCCTACAGGTATCATTCAGATCAATCTCAGAGCAGCTGATCCTTGATCTATGAGCCCATGCACAAAGTGGCCATGAAGGTCAGGGCTAAAGACAATGCATGGTTTCAATGAAATATCTGATCCATCTACCACTACTTCCATGTTCCAAATGCTAACAACAAAAGCTACTATTGAGATTTTGATGGAAGTTGTAGTAGGAGTACCAACTAGCAATATGGGGATAGCTTTATTATATTGAACCTCTTTCTTTATGGAGGAGAGAGCAATTTGTCCTCCTAAGAATATATACCAATTCCTATAATCCTGCCTAAATTCTTATTCCAGTGCTAATCTTATCTTGTTCATTACCATCCAATCCTATATAAGATCTTCTCTAATAGGGAATGCTTTTTATGGCAAGAGGTGTGGTAATGGGCTAACTAGCCAATGATTCACTAGTATTACCATGTACCATATCGCTCAGAAGCAACAGGTTTGGTAGAACATTGGGATGATCTGAAGAAGACTCAGTTACAGGTCATTTGGGAGGCAACATCCTAAGAGGTTAACATACCATTCTTCAGGATATAATATAGATCTTACACTAACGGCTAATAGTTGAGGCTTTTCTCTAGGAGACAGGAAGTGGAGATGAAAGTACATTTATTCATGATTATAGTTAATCACAATAACTTTTGCTTCCTAAATTTGTAACGAAATATTAAGTGGCTCCTTAGGACCTAGAGAAGAGAAGAATGTTTCATTCTAGCAGCACAGTCATGATTCCATTAAATTGGAAACTACACGTGACCCCTGGCTTTTTGTGTTTCTCATGTTGCTTGAACCAACTGGCAAAAAAGGCAACACTCTACTGGCTGGGGTGATTGATCATGACTACCAAGGAGAAATTGGATTGCTGCTATACAATGGGGCATAAAAGATAGTGTCTGAAGTCTAGCTTTGAAGGAAACTGACATCTCCCTTCAATGTTGATCTCTTAGCTCAGTCACTGGGAGTATTAGTGGCAGACAGTTCTCAGCTCTTAGCCCCTTTCAAAAATTGCTTCATCTGTCCAGATGCACCTTACCCAAGGAAATGATTCTTATTTAGGTGTCTCATATCCAGTGTCTGACTTATGAATTCATATGTCATAAATGAATCTAGACACAAAACTTTCACCTTTCACAAAAATTAATTCAAAATATATTGTAGACCAAAATGGAAAGTGAAAAAATATGTATCTGTCCTTATCCTTAGACTAGTATATAAGTGTGTATGTTTTCATTTTTTATTGTGACAAAATATATGTAACATAAAGTTTGTCATTTTAACCATTTTTTAATTTACAATCTAGTGACATTAAGAATAATCAAGTTGTTATACTACCATCGCCACTATCCAACTCCAGAACCTTTCATCTCCCAACTGAAGCTCTGCATCCATCATCCAATAAATCCCCATTCCTCTTCCCTCAGCCCCTGATAACCATTATTCTAGTTTCTGTTTCTGTGAATTCGATTATTCCAGTTATCCCACATAAAAAGAATTGTACCATGTTTATACTTTTGTGTCTGGCTTATTCCACTTAGCAAATGTCTCCAAAGGTCATCCATGTACCAGAACTTCATTCCTTATTAAGGTTGAATAATATTCTATTATATGTATATACCAGATTGTGCTTATCCATTTATCTATCAATGGACATTTGGGTTGTTTCCACCTTTAGGCTATTATAAATAATACTGTTATGAACATCACTGTAGAAGTATCTGTTCAAGTCCCTGCTTTCAATTGTTTTGTATATATACCCATAGATGGAATTATTGGGTCATATGGTTATTCTATGTTTAATTCTTTGAGGAATTGAAATACTGTTTTCCACAGCAACTGTACCATTTTACATTCCTACCAGCAATGCACAAGGATTCTAGTTTTTCCACATTGTCTACACAAAACACGAATGGTTGTTTTCTGTTGGGGTTAATGTAGAGCGTGAAATCAGCCATCATACTTGGCTTCTGAAAACATAACTTGGAAGCTGCTGAGGGAAGGGAAGGTTTCAGAGAGGGGCATAGGCCTTTGGAATGCCTAGACCTGCGTGACCACTGTGCCATTGGAATGCCATGAGGAGTTGCCTTCCCCAAATCTTTCCTAGCCCAAACAGCCCCCCTGTGATCTAAGATGTTTGCATTGTCCCCTAAAGCTATGTTTAGCAGAACTCATAGAACACGCAGATTAGCATACCATATCTTTCCCATAAACAGATCCTCCTAGTTTCAGTAAGACCCCTGTCACACATGACATGCTTGAGAAACAGTGATAAGGATTTGTCATTATCCTGATGGACCTATAAAAGCAGGAGCGAAGAATAGCAAAGGTCTTGTCTCTGAGCACTGAGGAGAAGGCAAGGGGGTCAATGCTCAGTCTCCTCTCTTTCACAGCAACGTTTGGAGTAATCTTTCATCTGTCGGTACAGGGATTGCTGGCCATTTCCAGCAGTTTTCTGTTCTTATGTTTTTTTTCTTACAATAGTCAAGGCAATGAGTGTGAAGTGGTAACTCATTGTGGTTTTGATTTGGAATTCCTTAAATGATTAATGATGTGAGGATCTTTTCATGTGTTTATTGACCATTGATATATCTTCTGTGGAAAAATGTCTATTCATCTCCTTTGCCCATTTTTAAATTGGGTTGTTTTCTTGTTGTTGAGCTTTAGGAACTTTTAAAAAAATATTCTAGATATAAATCTCTTATTATATGTATTATTTGCAAATATCTTCTGTTCGGTGATTTACCTTTCTACTTTGTTGAAAACATCATTTGATACACAAAAGATTTTTTTATTTTTTATTATTATTTTTTACTTTTATTTATTTATTTGAGAGAGAGAGAGAGAGTAAGCAGGGGGAGGGACAGAGGGAGAGGTAGAGAATCTCCAGCAGACTCCATGCTAAGCCCAGAGCCTGATGCAGGGCTTGATTTCACAACCCTGACTGAAATCATGACCTGAGCTGAATCCAAGAGTCAGATGCTTAACCAACTGAGTCATCCGGGTACTCCAAAGGTGTTTTTTAAATGATATTATTTTTAAGTAATCTCTACAACCAACATGGGGCTCAAACTTACAACCCCGAGATCAAGAGTTGCATGCTCTACTGACTGAGTCAGCCAGGTGCCCCTCCTCAAAGGTATTTTAACTTCCAAACACAGTAGAGAGTCTAGAAAAACCGTCATCGATGTGTTCATATGATTTTCACAGGGTGCCAAGACCATTCAATGGGGAAAAGACAGTCTTTTCAACAAATGATACTGAAAAAATTAGATATCCACATACAAAAGAAAAAAGTTACACCTTTCTAACACCATAGAGAAAATTTAGCTCAAAATAGATTGAAGACCTAAACCTAAGAGCAAAAATTATAAAACTCATAGAAGAAAACTTAAGGGGAAAGCTTCACGACATTGGATACAGCAATTACTTTTGGATATGACACCAAAGGCACAGGCAGTAGAAGAAAAATTGACAAAACGAACTCATTTTTTTTATTTTTAATCTGTGTCTTTAAAATTAAAGTGGGTATCTTATATAGAAAATATGCTGGGTCTTGCATTTTTATCCATTTTGACAGTATCTATCCACTATTTGGTATATTTTTTAAAAATTAAAAAAAAAATCTGTTCTGACTTCTCCCTCTCCCTCTCCCCTTGCTTGTGCTCTCTCTCTCTCTCAAATGAATAAATAAAAAATCTTTAAAAAAAGGGGGGGGGGGCGCCTGGGTGGCTCAGATGGTTAAGCATCTGCCTTCAGCTCAGGTCATGATCTCCAGGTCCTGAAATCAAGCCCCACGTCTGGCTCCCAGCTCAGTGGGGAGTCTACTTCTCCTTCTGCCTCTCCCCTTGCTTGTGCTCTTTCTGTCTCTCTCTCTCTCAAATGAATAAATAAAAAATCTTTTAAAAAAAATCTGTTCTGTGAAAAGCAATGTCAAGAGAATGAATAGGGCCAGAGTTGCTAAGATATTTCTTGTAGACCTATTTTTTTCAGAAGAACAGAATACTAAACACAACTTGATGTAAATAAGATATCTTTTAGGGCATTATTGTACACAAAAGAAATAATAAAACTACCCAAGCTTCTCACAAAAGTAGATGGAAATATGAACATGGAAATATTGGCTGAGAGAAGTACGCAAACTAGGAGACCATAGTGTTCTGAGGGCAGATCTTTATCAACATTGTAGCTATTCAGGAGCCTAGGACCAGAAGCAAGGTAGAGGAACTTAACCAGAATCTCTTACTTTAATCCAAAGATGTTGGTTGGATGCTAAAAGGTCACAGGGTGGCCAATCCTCTGACTTCCCAATGGAATATCTCAAGTTTCTCTTTTAGAAATTAATCTTACAGAATTCCCATAGATTAAAATCGACTACATATGAACCGATGAAGAAAAATTACCAAAAACACACACAAGGTAAGAAGTCATTATGACTGGGAATCAAGGAAAAAATACATATACTTAGAAACCTAAGGCCTTTAGATTCTAGGATATATTAAATATTTAAAGTAAGGATACTTCAATGTTTATGGAGAAAAAGATGGGAATCACTAAAATGGTCAAGCAATAGGGGGCTATTAAGATGTTTGGGCCTATGTGAAAAAGAATATAACTTTCTTTTAGAAATTAAAAATATACATATTGAAAATTAAATTAGTGGTTAAAAGAGCGTATTAAGTATAGCTGAAGAGACAATTACTGACCTGGAACATACAGCTGAAAAATCACTCAGTATGTAACTGAAGTGATTAGATGTGTGACCTAGTTCAGCTTGTCATTTTAGGATGTTAGAAGTGTATACCATGCTGGCACACTAGCAAAAATATTATATGATAAAAATGGAAAATGTATTTTTCAAGATAAATCATTTTAAAATAAAAATGAAAACAGGTATAATATTAATTTTTAATAATACACATGGATGCTATCTAATAAAACACAGTAAAAGTTTCCAGGAGTGTCCCTCTTCCATGCTACCTCTACTTGGGACAATTAAGGACATTTCCTTGCTAGGAGGATAAGAGAAATAGTTTTTTAATGGGAACCTGCCATTAAGTCATGATACATATTTTCCTCAATCTTTTTATCCTTTCATGTCAATTAAACAACTTTCAAAGAGATAACTGGAATTCTGCTAATATCATTGCAATAACTTTACACGGTGACTAATAGATAAAACAAGGAGATTAAAAACTATAAAAGATATATAATGATTTGATATTATACATATTCAAGTGAATTTCAAGAGGAAAATTGCCTATTGAAGATGAGAGAATATTTGAAGAGATAACAGGTGAAAAGCTTCCAGATCTACAAAACACATGGAAGCCCAGATAAAGATTCTCCCCTCTCTCCCATCCATTGTGCACTCAAGTTATTCAAACACTAATTTAGCTGTGCTGAGAAAGGATTTTACATATGTAACTAAGGTTCCGATTCAATTGACCTTAAAATAGGGTGATAATCCTGGGTGAATCTAACCTAAGCAGGGAAGCCTACAGTAGAGACGGGATTTTTCCTAGTGACACAAGTTTAAAAAGTGAGAAGAATTTGATGAGGAGATTCTTTGTTGCTGGCTTTAATGATGGAGGAGGCCCTATTGCAAAAAATACGGGAGCTCCTCAATCCTACAACTTCAAGGAACTGAACTCTGTCAACAACCTGAATGAGTTTGGAAACAAATTCTCCCCCCAGAGCCTTTAGAGCTTTCTGTTCAACCTGGGCAACATCTTGACTTCAGTTTAGTGAGACCTTGAGCAGAAAGCTAAGTTATGCAGTGCCGAGACTTGTGACCCACAGAAATTGTGAGATAATAAAATCTGTGTTGTTTTAAGCTAAATTTGTGGTGATTTGCTATGTATTGATAGAAAATGAATATATTGTATGATTTTACATTACAGGGCAACTATAAAATATCAAAGATAAAGGAACTATCGTAGAAGTTGGCAGAGAGAAAAAACAGATAATTTATTGATAACATCAATGTCAGACCTCAGCAATAAATGGACGCCTGAAGAGTACATGACATCTTCAAATTGTAACCTAGAGTTGTATACATAGCATGACTTTCTTACAAGAAAGAAAGCAGCAAAGAAACAAACATCTTTAGTTAAATTTGAATACTAGAGCATTTTAACCAACAAATTTTCATGCATGCAATTTTAAAGAATACATTACCAGAAGAAGCTAAATGGTTCCAGCTGTATGGCTTGAAATATGAAAAGAAAATATTGAATAACTAAACTGCTCAACATAATGAGAAATTGAAATAAACATGTATGAACAATATTACCTTAATAAAAAAAATGTCTGATCAGATAAGAAAAAACAACGAACAGAACTCAATTGAACTGGACATGTCTCCATGGGGAAGAGTTAGTAAGGGCAAAGTTCTTATTAGAGGCAGAGGTGTGTGTGTGTGTGTGTGTGTGTGTGTGTGTGTGTGTGTGCATGGGCACACACTTGTAAGAGTGAGACAAAGACAGAGAGACAGAGAGAGATTGGAGTCAACGTTTACTGAATCTCTAATACATACAGGGCACTGAGCATGCCTTTAAAAAGTTTTAATTAAATATTCAAAATATCCCTATGAATCTACACTATCACTACTCCCATTTTAAAGTAGAAGAAAGCAAAGCACAGAAAGATAAAACGATTTGCCAGTTTACCCAACAAGTGAGTGGTAGAACTGGAATTCAGAATTGGGCAGGCAGATCACATCAACTGTGCTTCTGACTCCTAAACATTGAGTCACTTTAGGTAGATGTATTAAGATCTAACTCAAAACATTATGTAAGGGCATTTCTTATTAAGGGAATAACAAAATTCTTACTGGAGTATTAAAGGAAGAAAAAAATGCATTAAAAATCATCAACTTAAACTAAACCATTCATTTAATTTTAAATCATTTGTATTTTTAAATATTTGCCAATACCAGACCAAACCAAATATCTTTTTTAAAAGGATTTATTTATTTATTTGGGAGAAAGAGAGAGAGAGAAAGAGAGCATGAGCAGAAGGGGCAGAGGAGAGGAAGAGAGAATCCAAGGCAGACTCCATGCTCAGCACAGAGCCCCATGAGGGGCTTGATCTCCTGACCCTGATATCACAACCTGAGCTAAAACCAAGAGCCAGAGGGTTAACTCACTGGGCCATGTAGGCGTCCCTAGACTAAACCAAATATCTAATGAGACTTACAAGTCACTGATATTATTTTTTTTTAAAGATTTTATTTATTTATTTGTCAGAGAGAGAGAGAGCACAAGCAGGGGAGCTGCAGGCAGAGGGAGAAGCAGGCAGCGGGAGAAGCAGGCTCCCTGAGGAGCAAGGAGCCCAACATGGGACTCAATTCGAGGACCCTGGGATCATGAGCTGAGCTGAAGGCAGACGCTTAACTGACTGAGCCACCAAGACATCCTACTATGATATTATTTTAAGGAGTATAGCCATGGCCAACATGGGAATTATTTTAGCTTTATCAGTTCATATTTGAATAACTCTGGGTCTTTTTGAGTCTTTGATTTTTGTTTTAAATGATATGAAGTGGATGGATTAACTGTACAACTCCACCTATTAGCCACCCAATACAAGAAAAAATGAAAAAATAAAATTAAAAAATCAGGATCTAAAACATGTATGCACTCTGTGGGTAAAATAAGCATGTAAACTTAAAAAGGATTGTGCTGTTTAACAGGTCCAAAAAAATAATAAGACACTTTCTTTTTTGGCTTTGCATCATTATTTTTTTTAAAGATTATATTTATTTATATATTTGAGAGAAAGAGAGAGCCCATGATGGGAGGAGGGGCAGAGCGAGCAGGAGAAGCAGACACCCCGCTGAGCAGAGAGCCTGAGGCAGGGCTCAATCCCCGGATCCTGAGATCATGACCTGAGCCAAAGGCAGATGCTTAACCTACTGAACAACCCAGGCGTCCTTGGCTTTGCACCATTATATAAAACCCCAAGGTAACTATAAGCATAAAATTCATTATAATGCTCCAAATAAGAATGGATTTGCTAGACATATAATACAATGAAAGAAAAATTAGTGGCTTGTATTCATTGTCTATATCCAAGTCTCTTCTTCAGAATCAGAAGATTTCACTATTTTATGTCAATCGTAGCAATTTAAAATATTTATTTTAAACAATAGTAAGTATCGCATTTGTTAAATGTTTTCATTCTAGAAGTGTACTTTTAAGTTACTATTTTTGAGATAGAACGCCTAGCTATTTCTCCATACCACTTAAAGGAGGAATCTTGGACATATGGATTTCTTCAGTGAAAATATGTTTTCTCTACAGGGAAACTATTTTTTTTTAAAGTATGTACGTTTCCCAATTTGGATTTAGAGTGAAGTCAGAGATTACTTTTGATATATGCAAACTTGGAGGAACACTTGGAACTAGTTTTATGAAATCAGTATTACTCTGATACCAAAACCAGACAAGGATATCACAAGAAAAGAGAGTTATAGCCGGCATCCTTGATGAACATAGATGCAAAAATTGTCAACAAAATATTCAAAACTTCAAGCTGAATTCAACAACACATTAAAGATCATGCAACATAATTAAGTGGATTTATTCTAGGGATGTAAGGATTATTTGACATCGGCAAACCAATCAATATGACATGCCACATTAACAAAATGAAGAAAAAATTATATGATCGTCTCAGGAGATGCAGAAAAAGCAAGTAGATGCAGAAATTTGACAAAATTTCTCATCCATTTCTGATTAAAAGAAACTCTCAACAAAGGGTATTTCTGCAAATTGAAGGTTTGTGGCAACCCTGTCTTGGGCAAGCCTATCAACACCATTTTTCCAACAGCATTTGGTCACTTCAAGTCTGTCACATTTTGTTAGTTCTTGCCATATTTCAGACTTTTTCATTATTATATTTGAATTGCTGCAATCTCAGATAAAATTTCAACAGCTGAGGAGTTGCTTCTCATGGATGAGCAAAAAAAGTGGTTTCTTGGGGTGGAATCTATTTTTGGTGAAGATTCTGTGGATTGTTGAAATGACAATGAAAGATTTAGGATATGACATAAACTTAGTTGACAAAGCAGCGGCAGGGTTTGCGAAGACTGACTGCAATTTTGAAAGAAGTTCTACTGTGGGTAAAATCCTATCAAACAGCCTCACATACCACAGAGAAACCATGTGTGAACTGAAGAGTCAGTCACTGTTGTAAACTTCATTGTCTCATTTTATGAAAATGTCACAGCCGCCCCCGCCTTCAGCAACTACTCTCCTGTTCAACCAGCAGCTATCAACAATTGAGGCGAGACTCCTTACCAGTGAAAAGACTGTGACTTGTTGAAAACTCAAGATTATGGTTAGCACTTCTTAGTGAAAAAAAGAAAAAAAATTAAGTAGGCTCTAGGCCCCATGTGGAGCTCAAACCCAAGACCCAGAGATCAGGAGTCATACACTCTACTGAGTCAACAAAAAAATATTTTTAATTAAGGTATGTACGATGATTTTTTTTTTTTTAAAGATTTTATCTATCCATTTGACAGAGAGAGAGCACAAGCAGGGGGAGCGGCAGGCAGAGAGAGAGGGAGAGGCTGAGCAGGGAGCCTGATGCGGCAATCCCAGGACCCTGGGATCATGACCTGAACTGAAGGCAGACTCTCAACCAACTGAGCCACCCAGGCGCCCTTGTACAATGATTTTTTAACATCAGGCTATTGAACACTTAACAGATTACTATATAAAAGTGTAAACTTTTACATGCTTGGGAAAATAAAAACGACTCACTTCACTGTGATATTGCTTTATTATGGTGGTCTGGAACAGACCCTGCAGTATCTCTGAGGTATGGCTGTATGTACAAATATTAATTCATTATGTTGTACACCTGAAACTAATATGATGTATGTCATTTATACTTTGACAATAAAAAAATTAAAAAAGTAATAAATTATTTCTTTTATTTATTTGCTTTTTTATTTATTTATATTGTTCTGGTTTTTACTGACATGATTTGCTTTTGGTTGATTTGGTTTTACTGGCATTATTTGTTTATTATTTATTTATATTGTTTTGGTTTTTACTGACAGTATACCACCAAAGAGGGCAGTGGGGATAAAGAAAATAAGAGAAGCACTATATGTAGAGACTTTGGTATGAATAATAAAACAGAGTAAAAGCGGATCTATTCTCATTATTACTATGAGTCAGTTCTTCACATTGATATCAGGGCTAAAATTCTTGTTACTGTCAAGACAGGTCACTCTCACTGACCCCACCCACCACTCTACATTATGTTCTGTGCTGCTGAAAGCCATGGTACTGCAAATGCATTTGGAACTGGCTACTTTCTTATTCTTTCAACACAACTGCAGCAGGTTAAAATGTGTAATAAAATACAAGTCAATTAGAGGTAAAATTATGATGTAACTAATTTACATTGTGAACAAATAAAAGCACATCTTTTTGTTTTTTGGAAAAAAAATTCTAGGCCTAAAAAGAAAATTATAGCTAATGCCGTATTGAATAAAACAGTCTACTAGTGATGCTGGCTTCTTATATTAAGTGTGCTATAAAATAGCTAAATATTCAGATAACTCAAAATCTGTATTATTCATTTGCTGTTCTATTTTTATATGTTTGCAGTGAATACTTCATTTCAAAAATGCAAATATATGCATTGCCATTTTAGCAATCTACAAATGGCTGTTTATATTTTCTAGCTACTTTGAATATTTTCAAGAACTTTTATTATCTTACACTTTCAGAATATTTTGAAAGCTGGAATAAACCACTGAAAGTCTAGGGCATCTAGGCCCTGTATGAAATGGGATTCCAAGATGAAAAACTTGCATGGATATTTTAAATTAATTACCATACACAATGTAATTAAAAGGCACCACTTATCATTTGAAGAACAGCAGAAAATATGCATGGACCCTTAATACAGCTACTGTCAACTGGAAAAGAGAATTCCAGAAGCTAACATTAGAAACCATCAGCACTTTTGGATTGGCTATTTCTAAATACCTGTCAGACTCTTGAGTGGTTAACTTCTTAACAGACACAGATTTTATAACTCATTATAATTTGTTGTTGGCTTAGAATGACATCTGTCTTATTAAATCTGTGCACAAAGATCATTTTTTATAGTTGTTATATTTAAAAAAATACAACTCTACCTACAGAAAAATTGATATGGACATAAAGTGGTTTCAATCTAAACCAGAGAAAACTCTTATTTTAAAGTCATCATAGTGACTTTGGTGACATTAAGTATTTTAGCAGAAGAGTAGAATTATTAAAGACAAGTTATTTATCACCTCACTGTTCTAACATCTAATTCTATATACTCTCCCTTAAATTCTATCTTTTCAAACTACATTTGTTTTTAAAAATATTTATTCTGGGTTGCCTGGGTGGCTCAGTCAGCTAAGTGTCTGCCTTTGGCTCAGGTCATGGTCCCAGTGCCCTGGGATCAAGTCCCACATTGGGCTCCTTGCTCAGCAGGAAGCCTGCTTCTCCTTCAGCCTGCCTCTCTCTCTCTGATAAATAAATAAATAAAATCTTTAAAAAATATATATATAAATAAAATATTTATCCAGTTTGCATTTCCTTTTGCTTTTTTGCTCTTTATTCTTATACTAAGCTCTTTATCTCTTTCCCTGGAATGTTGCTAGATCAGAAAATAGACACAGGATGAATGTTTCTTCAACAAATTCAATTGCATTTTTTCACACAAATGCACTATAAATGGTCAAATAACATGAAAAGATAACTCGACATCTCTAGTAGTCAGAAGCAAATTTTATTTTTAGTGTTTACAAATGTTGAAATATTTTAAATTTAGATAATCACATTTCTAATTTTTAAGAACTATAATTGATTCCACTGTCAAGGAGCTCATTCTGTTTTATTTTGTTTTATAGAATGTATTCTTTTAGAGAAGTTTTAGATTTATAGCAAAATTGAAAGAAGGTACAGAGATTTGCTATATTCCCATTGCCCCATACATGCATAGTCTCTCCCATAACAACATCCTCCAACAGAATAGTACATGTATTACAGTTGATGAACCTATGATGACACATCATATTCACCTGAAGTCTATAGTTTCTTCCATGATTCACTCTTGATCTACATTTTATGGGTTTGGACAAATATATAATGATATGTATCCATCGTTATAGCATCATACAGATTACTTTTGCTGCCCTAAAAATCATCTGTGTTCTGCCTATTCGTAGCATTCCTCTCTCTCCACCCAACCCCTGACAACCAAAGCTCTTTTTTACTGCCTCTGTAAGTTATGCCTTTTCCTTAAGGTCATATAGTTGGGATAATATAGTCTGTCACCTTTTCAGATTGGCTTTGCTTCTTTAGTAATGATGCATTTAAGTTTCCCCATGTCTTTTCATGGCTTATCAGCTTTTTTTTTTTTTTTTCAAAGTGTTCTATAATTCTCCATTGTCTGGGTGTACCACAGTTTACTCATTCATTCACCTACTGAATGACATATTGGTTGTTCTTGATTTTTGGCAATTATGAATAAAGCTGCTATAAACTTACACATGCAGGTTTTTGTGTGGACTTAAGTTTTCAGCTCCTCCGAGTAAATACCGAGGAGTGCAGCTGCTGGATAATGTGGTAACAGTATGTTTAGTTTTGTAAGAAACCACCAAACTATCTTCCAAAGTAGCTGTACCATTTTGCATTTCCACAGTAATGAATGAGAATTCCTGTTGCTCCACATCTTCACCAGCATTTGGTATTTTCAGTGTTGTGGATTTTGGCCATTCTAATAGGTTTGTAGTGGTATCTCACTGCTGTTTTATATTGCATTTCCCTGGTGATATGGGATGTAGATCATCTTTTCATATGTTTATTTGCCATCTGTGTATTTTATTTGGCGGGGTTGTCTGTTAAAATCTTTTGCCCACTTTTAAATCTGGTTGTTTGTTTTCTTAGTGTTGAATTTTAAGAGTTCTTTGTTTATTTGGATTAACAGTCCTTTATCAGATGTGTATTTCACACATACTTTCTTCAGTGTTGTAACTTGTCTTCTCATTCTCTTGATAGTGTATCTTGCAGAACAAAAATTCATAATTTTAATGAAGTCCAGCTTGTCAATTATTTCTTTAATGATTCGTGCTTTTGGTATTATATCTAAAACAGTTACTATTATACACAAGATCATCTAAATTTTTACTTATGTTATCTTCTAGGAGTTTTGTAGTTTTGTGTTTTACATTTAGGTCTGTGATTCATTTTTAGTTAATTTTTATGAGGAATGTCAGATCTGTGTCTAGATTTATTTATTTTTGCATGTGAATGCCCAGTTATTCCAGCACCATTTGTTGAAAAGACTATCTTTGCTCCATTTTATCAAATTTACTCCTTTGTCAAAGATCAGTTGACTATATTCATGTGTGTCTATTTTCTGGGTTCTTTATGCTATTCCATTGATCTCTTTGTCTATTCTTTCACCAATGCTAACTGTATTGATTACCGTAGCTTTATTTTAAGTCTTAAAGTTAGGTAATATCAGTCCTTTAACTTTGTTTTTTTTTTTTTTTTTCAATATTATTTTGGTTCTTCTAGGCCTTTTGCCTCACCAAATTGCCTTTAGAATCTGTGTGTTGACATCCACAAAATAACCCGCTGAGATTTTGGGATTGCCTTGAATCTATAAATCAACCTGGGAAGAATTGACAACTTGACAATATTGAGTATTCCTATTGATGAATAGGGAATATCTCCCTATTTGTTTAGTTCTTCTTTGATTTCATTTATCAGAATTTTGTGGTTTCCATCATACAGATGGACATATTTTACTAACTTTATACTAAGCATTTCATTTTTGAGGATGGTTATGTAAATTGCATTGTGTTCTTAATTTCGAATTCCGCTTGTTCACTGCTGGTAAATATGAAAATGATTGAATTCTTAATATTAACCGTGTATCCTGCAATCTTGCTATAATCACTTATTAATTACAGCAGTTTTTTGTTGCTATTGTTGATTCTTTAAGATTTTCTACTTAGTTAATCTTGTTGTCCACGAGCAATGACAATTTCTTTCCTTCCAATTTTTATACCTTTTATTTCCTTTTCTTTTCTTATTGCATTAGCTAGAACTTTCAGTATGATGTTGAATAGGACTGTTGTGGGGAGCATCCTTGCCTTGTTCCTGATCTTAGTGGAAAGTCTTCTCGTTTCTCATATTAAATATAATGTTAGATGTAGATTTTTTGTAGATTTCCTTTTATTGATTTTAACTAGTTCCTTTTTATCCTAGTTTGCTGATTTCATTACTTCTTAATTAAAGAAAGACTATGGACATCCTCAAAAGCACTTTTATAGTATAAAATTATTAAAGCAATTATTAAAAATAAAAAACCCTCAAAAGTAAATAAGCAATATTTCTTTCTTACAATACACATCAGGTTCTTCTTTGGAATCTAATAATTTTATTATACACTAGTATCAGAGGTATGCAGTTTGTCACATATATTCACTGTGTCAATTTTAGTTTCCCAGGGGAATGCCCAATTTCTTCTTAGTCTAACATCTGTAATTATAACTATTATTCTTTGCTATGCCCAGTCGTTGCCTCTCCTAACAATGTTGATTTGTTTTGTTTTTTACCTATTGGCTTCTATAATTGAGAATGATTTGAAAATGGTTACCATTTAATATCATTTTCTCATTCAAGTAGTACAAGTACCAGCCAAAAAAATTTTTTTGATTCCTCATAAACAACAGAAAGTAAACAAAAGTGTATTAGTTAATTAAACATTCAACTTTTGAATAAAAATTTCTATTCTTGTTTAATTTTTTCATTTTTATATTAAGTCTTGAAACTAATATTACCAAGTAACTATTTTTACACATTTTCCACATGTTAAATTGATGCAGAAATATTATTTTTTAAAAATTGCAACACATAATGGATATAAAACTTTTGTTCAATCAATGAATCCAATTACAGATAATGAATAATAAATTTTCACAGTTCAGTGGAATGGATAGCTTTCAAATGATATCCTACGTACAGAGTGTGACTGTAAAACTAGCTTGTGAGGTGCAATATAATCTCAAGGGATCATATTCCCTTGTTTGTTAAATCATTGTTAGTTAATTTCATATTTGATTAAAATTAGAGATAGCTTACTATTTCAGATTTGCAATAGTCAGACTCTGTAAAACCTAAAACTTTATTTTAAAGTCTTGATAAACGTAAGTTGGGGCTGGAGGAAATGGTGTTAATGGGCATTTGTTGGAGGCTTATGTACTAAATCCTGTGCTAGATATTCTCTTGCATTATCTAACTTAATTTAAAAACACCTTTTGTCAAGGAATAAATACTCTATACTATTTACAAGTGATGGTGATGAGGTAAGCATTAGAAATCTCATTCCTACTTTACTATTTGCTGTGGTGATACATAAGAAAATTAAATACATTTTAGCACAAGGTTCTATGATCTCATTTCATGATTCTATCCACATATTTTGTTGCCTGTTGGGTAATGCAAATACTTTATAATTGACCTATTTTTTAAAGATTCATAATGGAACAACTATTGTACATGGGAAATTGCCTCACCAGCCCTTCAAAGGTTGTGAAGTCTTTTGGATATGGAAGTGTCCTACCCATACTTTAGACTATCTGGATGAATATAATTGATTAATCACACCCAAATTTGCAATAACAGTAAGTCACTAAAAGTTATAAGCTTATAATGAACAAAACTAATACAAGAATCACAGGAAAAGTTTAATTGGACTATGTTGATTGGATATGGGTAGTGAATAAAGCACCAGGCAGTGGAGGCCGTAGTTTAGAATGTTCCTAAAGCATGATGTAGTTCAGATAGAAGCTGATTTTCCCTTCAGAAACTCAGACGTCTAAACATTCAAGAATGGCAAGTGTAACAGGAGGACAAGGATAAAACATGGAACTACATTCAAAAGGATTAACTGAAAATTTTTATAGGAGTTTTCCTCCCTATCTCTAAGATACACACGCTGTGGGGCACCTGGGTGGCTCAGTCAGTTAAGCATCTGACTCTTGGTTTTGGCTCAGGTCACGATCTCATGGGTTGTGGGATGGAGCCCCAGGTGAGGCTCCACACTCAGCAGGTAGTCTGCTTGAAGATTCTCTCCCTCTGCCCCGCCCCCTACTTTCTCTCTCTTTCAGATAAATAAATAAATCTTAAAAAAAAAAAAAAAAAAGATTCACCCACTATCATATATAGGCATTAACCCCTAAGCAAGGTAGCTTAGAATTTACCCCCAGAAAAAGTGAAAGTTCTAAGGAAAAGAGGTGATTGCTGGTGTTTGGCCTGCCCTCTTTAACCCGTTTCTGGGCCTACCCATAAAGCAAAGATGAACAAGAAACAGGCACACTTGCTACTTACAGCTGCCAACCAGCTTTTTATTTCCTTATTCTTACATTGAATGGAGAGCCAAATGTCTCAAAATCTGACTTAAATTAACCCTGTGAAAAATTGTCCAAGAACACACAGATTATAAAAGTGACAAAAAAAGAATGGAAAACAAAAATGAAAACAAATAATGACATTCTAATGTGCATGCTCAGATAAATTGAAGAGATATTGCATCCATAAAAATAACAAAGGACCAATCATAGAATAAACCAAAGATAATCTAGAAAACTACAATTCAGAAAAGTATAAATAAACATCAGAAATAAAATTTAAAAATTTTCCAGGGAGTGTGGAAAACAGAATTAGTGGAAGTTCTCCAAAACTTAAATAAAAATCAAAGAAACAAAATAGGAAAGGTGAGAGACCCACAGTATCAATACACCATGCTACATGTCTGAACAAAATGGGGTCTAGAGAGAACAAAAGTCAGGAAATTTCACCCTTTCTACCACCAAAAAGCAGTAAATTTCTCAAGAGTTGCAGTTCACAAGGGTCCACTGAGAACCTGATAAATGAATGAAAAATAAACCTACCAAAGTATACGATTGTAAATTTTGAAAACCTTGACCCTAAAGGAAAGACACTAAAGCTTTCAGAGAAGACAAATAATGTAGAAAGTTAACAGTGGAATAAAGAAATGCAAAGCTATTTAAAATGTATACCACCCACAGCTAACTTTTTGGAAATTATCCAAATGTGTTTCCTTACAAGCCATTGGAGAAGATTTTCTATTACCCGCCCCCCCCAAAAAAAGGACAACACAGCTATTAGACAGGTGGATGTGGGCTTCGAACCCTGACAGCTAGCTCCAGACAGAGCCTGGCTGGGTCCAGAGCCTCCAGGCTATGATGCTTCTTACAGAAATGGTGGGCAGTTACTGAGTGCTCAGATAAATCCAGGCACTGTGCAAAAAACTCTAGATATATCATCAACTTTATTATCTTCACAATAACACTGGAGGTAGGTATAATTATCACTTAGTTTACAGTTGAGGAAACAGGTCTGGGGAGCTTAAGTGACCTTCCGAATGTTACACATTGACCTTCCAAATGTTACACAGTTAATAAACGGCAGAGCTGGGATTTAAAACCAAGCTGGCTGGCTCCAGAGCTTTGGCCCCTTGTTTTCTGTTTCACGTGCTTCTAAATTTGGCAGAATTTGGACTGAGACAAACTTACACTGTAGTTTGGAAGAGTCCGTTTTGTTTGTTTGTTTGTTTTTTCTCTAGTCAAATGCTAAGGGCATTGCATTTTGTAGGACACACAGGAGGAAGACAATATTATTTTTGGTCAGGTCAAAGTGACTGAAATTGTTATTCAGGTGAAATAGAATGACCTCATGGTTTCTTCAAAAGTAAGCAAGGAAGTGAAAGAGGAAGGGTAAACAATGGTGGAGACAGGGAGAGAGTGAAAGATACGAAGGTAGATCATAAAAAGTATTTCAAGTGTGCCCGCTCCAGAGACTCAGAAAAGAGGGCACCCAAGGTAGGTGAACACTGAAGAGACCTATTTCTGTGACAGTACCACTTGCCCTTTACTTTTCTTTTCTTTCTTTCTTTCTTTTTTCTTTGTCCTTTCCTTTTCAGCCATACTGACAGAGATGTGTAGTATCTTACTTACTTACTTACTTTTTGAAAGTTCAAGTAGTAAGTGTTACGTGGGTCATTTTATATATGAAGAGTTGAGTTAGTGTACGTAACCACCAAAAGTACTAAAACCAACTGACAAGTACGATTTCAGTGATGGTGGACTAGGTAATTCTGCTCCCTTGCTTGTTCTTCCTCCCTCCCTCTCTCTCTCTCTCATACTCGAGAAAACCTGAAAAGCTAGGTGAAATATCTATTTTTAAATCTATCAGAAAGTATTAAAGAGCTGACAAGACAGTGATGAATTATGGAGCAAGATCAAGGGGGTGTGCTTTGTGGTCATAAACAATGTGGTAAAATATTAATATGTAGCTGAATCAGTTTAACGGGGTTAGAAACTGCAAGTTTATTTCCTATTTAAGGTCAACAATTTCTACTTTTAACCCTTTTGGGATTTTAGCTTCCCCCATTTCACTTAGCAGGTCTCTAAGCTATTGATTTCCAGTCAATCTCTGTAAGTTTAAAAGCTGTTTCTTAAACTGAGAGAAACTCAATTGATCAGGAAAAAATTAGGCATATTCAAGAGGTTTTAGTTTTCTTTCCTTAAATATATCCACCTTTATAATTTGCCCTCCTTAGTATTGCATATAAGACAATCTTAAATCGTAGGAAAGTTTATTCCTAGGCACAGAAATAAGAAGGAATACACACACACACACACACATACACTACACTCATGCATCCTCCATCCCATTTTCAGGGAATCATATCCATTATTATTTTGTGAAATACACCTATTTACCCACTCCTCAACTTTATGTGCAGGGCCTGTGGGCCATAGTTAATTGACTCATGCATAGACACTCTTCAAATGGAGTTAATCAGAATCTTTCCTAATCTGGATTCTAGTAAGATTCCAACTCAGCATGTTTGCCATTTTTAAGTAATGAAATATAAACATGGGCACTCCTGACTGCCATATTATTATTATTATTTTTTAAAGATTTTATTTACTTATTTGACAGAGAGACAGCCAGCGAGAGAGGGAACACAGCTGGGGAGTGGGAGAAGAAGAAGCAGGCTCCCAGTGGAGGAGCCCGATGTGGGACTCTATCCCGGAACGCCAGGATCACGCCCTGAGCCAAAGGCAGATGCTTAACGACTGCGCCATCCAGGCGCCCCCTGACTGCCATATTCTGATGTGTGGCTTAGAAACAAATAAATCTGGCTGACTGCATGAAACAAGGCAAGTGCTCAGAAAGAAGTTGAATTGGAAAAAAGAGTTCTGATTGTGATCAACTCCTTGATTACAATTTTTCCAGAAGTTTAACTATCCCATCCTGCTTTGATTGTACGAGATATCTTGGTATGCTATTAACATCTTTGCTTTCTTCACAACCTAAATTTATTTAGCTTATTTATGTGCAGTAATGAAAGAGAGTTATGTATTTAAAAATTTTAGATAAGGCCGTACTTTCCCTCTATAACCTAAACCTTAAACAGTAAGCAGCAATTAATGTTATATATATTTTATGTAATGAAAGTTCTTCAGGAACGAACAAAGTTTTCTCCCTAAGCCTCAGAAGCACAATATGGCATATTAAGTTTAATTAGCTTAAAAAGGAAATTAATTATTAATATTATTAATATTTTTTTCCTTTTGCATCTTTGTATAGCAAGTATTTCTGTATTAACTTGTATTCTTTCTCTAGTCATGGTTTACTTTATTATATTTAAAGAAATGAGCAAAAGATATACTTTCCATAAAATAATTAAAAATAGCTAGTCCTGAGATTTCAGTCTCTGTATATTGGCTTCAAATGTTCTAAATCACAAAACAGATTCACCAAACCTGAGATGAAATGTCAAAGGTACGTGACCAATTATCTATGACATTTCATTTGTAGTTAAGGCTATAAATTGTTCATGATGAAGTCTTGAGAAAAATGCTTAAATGTCAAATACTAGAGTTCTGTGTTCTATATTAATTCTACTTTTCTAATTCTTTTTCGCATTTGTTATCTTTCTACCATTTAACATTATCTAAGTACATTTGACTCTTTATACTTTTAATTAAGGTTTGGATATACAACAGATTAAAGAATAGTGGATATAGTGATAACTGACCAAAAAAAAGTTCAGATGAATACCTTATTTGATAACATTGACTATAATTTAATTCATTCAAACTCATTGTCCAAAAAAAAGATCACCTAAGTTTTGAAATATCTAACGAAAAGAATCATAGACCTTTACTGCTAGTCACATTTGAAATGGAATCTGACTTTCTACTTGTGCCTATAGTTTTAAGCATTCATCTTGGAAGTCCAGCATTTCTGTGATAACACATAAAATTTGGTAAAATTAACTGCTATTCAAACATTACATTACATATCTTTGACAACTACCATCTAATGTGTGTTCCAAGCAAGTTGGCATGCCTTGCTAATTTTTTGATAATCAAAAGTCATTATTTTTATTAAGAGTAGTGCTTTTGAGAATTTCCCAAGTTAAAGAATGGATATGCTTATAGTGTTTTAAAATGGAAAAAAACAATTTTATTTTCACACCTTGCTAAATTTATTGTAAACATTTAATTCAAAGTCAATCAAAATTACATTTTAGAGGACATTCAACAAAAATATTTGTAAGTTTATATGAGAAAATAATGAATATGGGGAACATAATATATGCTAAAGGAATATTTCAATGCTGTGTTTAAGATTGTTTTTAAAATTAATAATGTTTGCATAAGCTTTCTATTTGGTAAAATTAAAGCTTATTTTATCACCCATATAGAAAATTAAAGCTTATTTTATCACCCATATAGAATGATTTCTAAATAAATTAATGTTCTAAATATAAAAATAAAAATATGAGAAGAATCTTCAGAAATGAGGAGCTGTTTTTAAGCAATAAAAGAAAAACAGAAGTTCTGAAGGAAAAAAAAATGACAGATTTCTTTTAAAAAAACAGAGATAAAATGTATTTGGTCATATATATTTCTTAGTATATTTTATAATTTTCCTAAAAGTCTCAAATTTCACTATCTTCAGTTTATTTTTTTCAATATATCTCCTTTTTTTGTTCTTATCCTTCTCCTGTTTCAACCTTGATAGTTCCTTTGTTTAGGTGGCAGAGCAGAATGTTATTAACTGACCTTATGTTGATTCCTTTATAATCGCTCCCTCTTATAAAGAACAAATTATGCTTTTGATACATTAAATTATATAGTCAACAGGAACTGAGATGATTTATTTTAGATTCTAGCATGAGTCTGCATTATAATACTTCACATGGTGATAAATTATTATTTTTAATTGAATATTAAATTACTGGAACTAAAGTATTTGGTAGGGGTTTGACTGTATGGAAACCTCAGTCCTCAATTATTGCCCTACCTGATACTATATGTATGTGGCCATATCAGGATCACCCTTCTGCTGGTGGGAGTTTGGTCAAATGAAAGGGAACCTTTAACTCTGCCTCATCTTTATTTCCATAACTTCTTTTTTCAGGTCTGCTCAGCTGGAATGAGGGATTATCCCATCCCTAACGTTCATAACATGAACGTGTTTCAGCTTGACTCACACAGACACAACACACACACACACACACACACACACACACACACACACACACACACACATTTTCCTCAGATGAGGTCATGCTTTCTTGCTATTTTGTCCTAAATTCTATTCATGAACACATTTAATATATTTGCAAATCTTTAAATTAGTATTATTCACATATTTTTTCTCTTGAATATCTTTGGGAGCTTTTAGTATTAGATATAAGAATTTTTAAAATATGTATCAAGTTTCTCTAAATTAAGAATTTACATAGTTTTATAGAATTCCTTAGGGATTTGAAAAATATATGTTAGAGTAACGAAAAATAGTTTTACTTATTGTAGGAAATGTGTAGAAGATGCCTTAGGTATTGTTGTTCAGGTATGCCTGAGGCATCTGTAGAAATGTTAGATAGGATTTCAATACTATTGGTGTCAGAGATAAAAAAGAAAAAAAGGAAAAAGAAATATTTGAGAAGTTGAATAAGACCTATATTGAATTATTTAGTTTTAGAAGGACTTTAATGATGTTTCATGATCCAATTAAATGGGCATATAGTTTGGGGTAGTAAAACCATCCCCAAACCCTCTGAACACACACATATACTTTCATTTGTTTTAAGATTGCTTTTAGGGGCACCCAGGTGGCTCAGTCGGTTAAGCATCTGCCTTCGGCTCAGGTCATGATCCCAGGGTCCTGGGATTGAGCCCCATGTTGGGCTCCCTGCTCAGTGAGGAGCCTGCTTCTCCCTCTCCTTCCTGCTCATGCTTTCTCTCACTATCTCTGTCTGTCTCTCAAATAAACAAAATCTTTAAAATAATAAGATTGGTTTTAATCATTGATGTATATTCATATGTATTTTTTTTCTATTTTCATATTTTATGATATGCCCCTGGAAAGCTGAATGACATAATTTCAGATATATTTGTTTCTGTCACTTGGAAGATAAAAGTGAGAAGGAAAAAGGAGGGGTGAGTTCCAGATGGATGTCATCAAATACTGACCCAAAGCAAAGCTGTACAGAGGCAAATATGAAACCAGAACTTAGAGGTAAATATGAAGTGTTTGAAAATGGCAGATGGGTTTTAAAGGGGAGGGATACGGTAGGCAAGATTAAGGCTAAAAGGGAGGTCCAGGAAAGATTGAAATTATGAAAATAAAGTTTCATGAGGTAAAGTATTTCTGGATGTGGCAATGCTCTGCATCTTAGAAGGCAAATGTGAAATGTTACTCCAGAACAAGGCCCTGGCAACAGGACCAAAAGGCTAGAACGTTCATTTCTAATCTTCACAGCTCCAGCTCCAGATTCATACAAGGCATAATTAGAGGCTCAGGAAAAATAGGCAAATTTATTCATCATTCTATCATCTGCTATTGATTCCCTAAGGAATTTTGTGAAAGAATTACTCATTATGATCTAATCAGCAATTAGCATCCTTTGTGGTTACATTGATTTAGAGCTAATTTCCTAAAGGGTTTTAGGAAAAGGCAAAGCATGAGTCTGTATCATCATATAAGTCAGCCTGGAACAATTCAATTTTAGATAAATTTCTAAGTTTCTTTGAGCCTGATCTGCCATACATCGTTTTTTTCACTCACTTTCCTTTAGATAAGACGTAAAATTAGGCAGCTGTAACTTTCTGGTCCAGAAGGAGACAAATGAACCTTTTTATTTTAAGCTGCTTCCCTGGCACATCTTTTTTAATGTAGCTAGATTAAACTAACAGGGAATGAAATTTTAAATGCTTTCATGTACATCAACTGCCCTGGTGGTCACTGGGGTCTTCTCCACCATTAGTTTGAATGCATTAATCTGTTTTAGTTCCTGCCTGGGGTTGTTGAAATCCCACTCTGACTCCAGTGTAGTCTTACACTTTATTAGTAGGGTAGTGTGCATGCAAAGACATGCAACTGTACTACTCAATTCCCAGTTAAAAATGACTCACACATTTAAAATTTTTGGAGGTTTCGAGAGGATAACACTTTCTAAAATACAGCAGTTTGATTATTTGTAAACACATTAAACAGACATCAAGAGAAGGAATTATTTTATTTTCTCGTGTCTAAATTTATAGCTCAGAGACATACTCTTTAAAGGGAGAAGTTTTGATCTAAAAGTAGGTCAGAAGTATTGTATGGAAAGTATATAGAAAAATACTTCTCTGAGTATTTTTACAAATAAAAAAGATTTGAAAATTAATACAGAATGGATTACAAATAATTTTGGAAAAAAAAATCTAGTAATGGCCAGATTAACCCCATTTTCTGTTTTGGGGTCCTTAGTTACTTTGTTGCTCAGGACAGGTAAAAGTCTGAATAGAATCATTGGAGACTGTGAAAAAAAAATAATAAAAAATAAAAATAATTTTGACTTTCTTCAATTCATTATCTCTTTACTACAAGCACCAAATAAGTGTACAAATTTGAACCAACAAAATTAATTCTAGCTGGCTTTATAGCTTTTATATTTGAAAGATTTCAGGTTACTTCAATTAACTCATATCTAAGCAAGGTTTTGTTTTACTGTCAATCATATTTACCTTTAATTTAATAACTCATCAGAGTAAACTAGCAATGGAAAGAAAATAGATTGTATAGTTGAGTCAATGAATTTAAATTACTTTATCTTGAGCATCTATTAACACCAATGTGAAGCACAAAATACCTTGGGAAGGTATTCATTTTCTTCCTATACCTTGCCAGTGTACTGTAAGACTCTGTGCTGTGTGGTACTCATTTCCTAGTGCACCCTAATTACATTAGTGGGTTTTGACAGGTAGAGCAGGTAATGCTATATTGGAAAGCAATCGCTTTGGTGTGAAAAAAAAAAGCCGTAAAAATAAAACTAGACTGCACCGAAGCATCAACAAGAACCAACTATAAAACATGAGAAACTGTAGAATGCACTATTAAATATGATTGTCACGTTGCCCTTAAAGTTTTTCTAAACAAGATAAGGCTTCTGGGGTGGGGAGAGGAAAGGAGTTCTCTAATGAGCTTGGTGTCTTGTATTAATATTTTAAAACTATTTACTTTGAAATAAAACATAGATTCAGAAAACTACACAAATAAAGGTATAGTTTAGTTAATTACCAAGAGAAACACACTCTTTCAATGACCCCTGTCTGCTCCAGCCATCCAGATTAAGAAATAGAACAGTGAAAGCAATTCTTCCATGTGGCTGTCATAATCCTAAGTCCCTCCTTCCCGCAAAGGTGACCATCATCCCCACTTTTATAGTGGTCACTTCTTTGAGTTTTTTTACAATTTTACCAAAGGTATATCCTCAGACACAATAGCTTACAGTTGTCCTTTTATAAACTTTAATATTTCTTTTAAGTTAATTATTACTTTATAGCTTCATCTTTTCCCCTTTCTTTCAATAAAATCGGTTGATTAATTTAGCAGTTTAGTCTGTGCCAAGCTACACTGACATATTTTTAAAAAGAACTACTCTAAAAATATGAAAATATTTAATTTACACACATCACAAAATATTTACACAAAGACACACACACAAACACACACACACACACACACGTAGTTTGCTGTTTCACTTTCAACCTGTGCTGTTTTTACTGACTGGTATTTTCATTGTTTTATTTTAAAAATTGGCAACATTTGAGACTATAGATAATTAAATTACTGGTTGTAATTAAATTACTCATCTAAAATTCATAATTGATAATATTTTGTCATATTAGAATTTCAGTTTTAAATTTAATAATGAAAATATTATAAAATTTAAAATTAATATCATTTATCTACTACCATCATTCTTATTCTGTTTCATTTTCTCCAAAGCAATAGCTTAAATATATTGGTGTGCTTCCTTCCAATTTAATATATATATTATATAATATTTGCATATATATATATATCTATATCAGTGAGACTCATGAAAGGGTACTCCCACAAAAATTAATTTTATTTACACTAGATTTTAACAAACTAAATAAAATATAATATCACGTAAATTTTCAGTGATTACTAGTTTACTTGTTTAGTTTTTAAAGTTTTAGAATGAAGAAACAAACTTCTGAAGTTAATCAGTTTTATATGAATCTCACATCAGCCACATAGTGGCTATATATTGTTTGCAAAATTTTACTAAAACTTCTTTTCCACAAATATATAATAAAGATAGACACACTGGTTTAGATAGGATTCGGTTAGGTTACCAGAATCCTGAAATAATGACGGCTTAAGAGCCACATTTATTTGTCATAAAATGAGTTGGAGGTAAATACTGTATACCCTTTTGATCTTACTCTTTTCTATTCCTAGACTTGTCACACGATGATTCAAGAAGAGCCCTCAATCACCAACAATTGCATCTGCAATTCAGGTAGCAGGAGTTATAAGGACAAAGGGCATTTCTCCCCCCTTCGGAAAGAACTTCCACACACTTCTGCTTACGGCTTATTGGCCAGTACCTTAGTCACATTTCCACGCTTAACTGCAAAGTGATCTGGGTAATGTAATTTGTAGTTAGGGAGATCATATATGTTTATAAAAATTGGAAATTCTATTACAAAGGATTTTCTAATGCACACTGTTCCTTTGGCTATATGCACACCTTTTCTCCTATATATGGAATCCTTCCCTGGAGTGATTCAACCAAAAACTTTATCAAGTAATTCCACTTAAAATTGAGTATGTCCAAGGGAATTTACAGCCCTGTGCATCACGTCTAGTGAAGTTCTGTGCCACAAAATGTCAATATATAATGTACAAGTAAGGATAAGAAATCAGTGAAACACAATATTTTCCATTCAGAGAGGAAAGAACGGAAAACAAACAGCCTTCACAGGTCAAGAGCTATGAAATATGCAGAGACAGAAACAGTGAAGGATATCTTTCCTGGTGATGCTATTCCTGTGTTTGTCCATGTGTAGGGCTTTGGTTCTGCTCTCTGGTGAAAAATCTCTTCTCTATCTCTTTTGCTGGATTTGCATTTTTGCAATTCCTGCCTTTTCCAAAATTCTCCATAAACACATAACAGGTTAGCATTGAAAAATAAGCTCTTATTGGGGGTTCCAAGTCTTTCAGAGGTCATTTCCTCCTTGTGCACTTATCTTGTCCCAGAAATTGTTTAAAAACATTGAGAGACCAAACTAAGAGGTTTTTTTCAAAGATAATCCCCTCACAAGCTTAGTAGGCTTCCAATCTATTTCATCTGTTGAGTTTCATGTCTATGTGAACATATACAAAAACTTGTGTAAAGTATTTTAAGCTTGAGAACTTTTGTGTTTTGCTTACTAGATTGTTCTCAGTCCATCACCATTGCTTCATGGTTGTCATAATTTTAGATAAATCCCTCAATCCAACTTCAGACATTAATGCTATTATACAGAGACCCCTGGAATCGAATTTGGGATGAGCCATGAGAATGGAGTAATATTTTACCATCCCAAGCATAGACTACCTTAGATGAATGGTGGTTACTCATTTTCCTAATTGGAGTTAAGTAACAGACAGCTATGGGATTGATTTGTATATGGCTATAGAGTCTGCATGCTATAGAGGTTTTGATATAATTATAAATTGGTGTAATTCCAATGGAGATGCTAAATTTAGGGTTTTTTAAATCATATTTTGTGTACATCTTTTGGGTGACAGCTCAAGAATCAAACTGAGAAAAAAATTGTTCTTCTCAATTACAAAATACAGAATAAAAGAAATATTCTCTCCCTAATGTCGAGGAAGACACAGGTCTCATCCAGGAACTGAGGACAACTTAGATATCAAGAGGAGAAGTCAGCTAATCATTGCATAGAAATGTAGTTTATCATAGGAAATGTTAAAAATCAAATACAATATAAATTTCTGGGATGCTTGGGTGGCTCAGTCAGTTAAGTGTCTGACTCTTGATTTCGGCTCAGGTCATGATCTCATGGTCCTGAGATCAAGTCCTACATTGGGGTCAGCATGGAGCCTGCTTAGGATTCTCTCTCTCCCTGTCCTTCTGCCCCACCGGCTACCCACTCATGCTGTCTCTCTTTCTCTCTCTCAAAATAAAAATAAAAATAAATAAATCTTCTGTCGCTGCCAAAAAATTAAACCTAGAACAGATAAATTTGAAAACATATTTTCTCCCAACACAAGTTTTAGAAATATAAGTTGCAGAAACATAGACCTTGGGTGATCAACTGATGCATTTTTCCTCCAGAATTATAATTCTAGGAAAATTGTATCAGATTTTATAGGTTTTAGTAGACTTTGTTTCTGTCAACCTGGGACCTGATAATTATGTAACATAATTAAATGTTTTTTGTGTAATAATGTAATGGAGAATATATTTTATTAGCCGTAATTATTTAAAATCTTTTTATACAGGTACCCAATATAACATAATAACAAAGTAATGCCTTAGATCCATTTTCTTTAAAAGGATTTATGTTTTTTAAAGTTCTATACTTTTCTCCCTCAAAATTCTAGATGTAGGGGCCCAGTTCACACCCTTTCTAAACTTTTATCTGAAAGGAACTTCAGGTTTTGATCTCTTGGCTAGTATTTTAAAAAAATTAAAATCAACTTTGATTTAGTTTGGAGAAGTAAAGATCAAGAGAGTCAATGATACCTGATTTTTAATAAGAAGGAATCACACACACACACGCACACACACGCACACACACACACACACACACACACACACACACACACACACACACACGCCGCAAATGATCAAGTTCTTCTACGTAGCCTTAAAGGATTACAGTAGCCTGGGATGACTAGAGGGTGAATAGCTGAGAAAACGGAGTGTGAATACAAAAGGAAGGTGTATTTGTATTCAGTACAATAAAGGACTCCAACAGCAAGCAAATACAAATATTGTTTCTTCCAGTTGAAAAGTAAGATAATGCGAAATAAACCCCAATTATATCAACCCTCTAATGTGGTTCCATATTATATTATAACTTGGATATGTATTTTACAGTGCTTATCTTGTAATTATATGGCCTTTTTAATATGCATTTATATGATATATTCAGTGGTGTTTAATTTCATAATTATGTTCATAACCTAACATTTATCATGTTATTAATTTTAATAGCTATCATTTTGGTATCTACCACTACAACTTGGACATATAGCTTATCCTACTCAACCACTCTCTTACTACAATTTCATAACTTTATATAATTTAGTGTATATGTAAAGCTGCTCTAATGAAGAAATAGGCCTTAGAGTAGCTAAAGCAAAATAGAAAAGAAAACTCTCATGTAATAGCTTTGAAGGGATGTAGGTATTACAGGGTAGTTAAGGAGCTCTGCTTCACTTGGCCATCTGACAACTCAAATTCTTCTTATCTTGTTGCTCAGCCATCCCCTATGGTTTTCTATTTTTCTGCATGATCGGAGCTGGCTCTCTTCCATAAATGAAGAATTGGGGATGGAGGAAAGCAAGTGGAGGGCATAAAATTCCCATCAAAACAAGTAATCCTACATTTATGTTGACATTCCATTCACAAGATTTTAGTAACAGGGTTACATTTAGTTGTATAGGAGACCGGGTAATCTTGTCTCTAGTTTTTCTGTCATGGAGTGAACTAAAGCTATCATTATGGATGAAGGAATAAACTAATTTTGAGGGATGCTGAATAGTTCTCTGCCATACTCTTTAACTCCTTCATCAAATTATCTGTGCACACCCTTCTTCTTTCACATAGAACATATTCACACCCTCTCCAATGGAAATAACCCATTGTTTCATCCAGCAGCTTAGACTTCAGTGTCTTTGATTAACAAATAAGTCCAGTGTCTCCACAAAGTCCAGACTGTGTCCCCATGACTTGGGTTATCATTTAATGAAAAGACAAGATATCTGCTCATCATACACACACAGTGAGTAAAATCAGTGAGTAGGAAAAAGAAAACTGCAACAATATTTTCCATTTATTAAAAGGAACAACAGGAAACAGTAGTAGGAGCCAATGAAATCCCTGACCAAACAATGAAGTAAATTCCTTGGTTATACCTTTTCAACACCTCTGGTTTTTCTCTTGGTATATAACTTTCTTGTTCTTTTTTTCTATGTCCCAATGTTTCCCTACTTGTTGATTTTTCATTGTGGAATTTCCCTTGTAGTCCTATCTAAAATGGGTGACTTTGATATTTGCCCTTTTGAACTTGCAAGTTTTGCAAACATTTTTTTGGTAATGTGGGTTGGAGATCAAGGTGGTCTAGTCATATGGTTTACTTGATAATATTTTTCTTTTTAAACATTTATTTTCCTTGGGAGCCTAATTTCATATTTTTCCTAATCACTTCCTTAAACTTTCTGACTCTATTTTAGTTCATGATTTCTATTTTTACCTATCTTTATCTTCTCTTTACTTATCTTTATCTTTTACTAGTGGTGACCTTAAGGCCATTGGAAACAAAAAGCCTGACCAAGAAAATAACACCCCAATTGGATCTCTTTAGGTCCACAAGATCATCCACACACACAGGCTGCATAACCATGACCTGATTTTCAAAGCTAGCACAGCTCCTCACTCCCACAGAGGGGAAAAAGAAAAGAAGCAATAATAAATAATTCCTTTTTAGGCAAGTGATGTGGAATCTGCACATATCATTCTGTTCATAGTCTATTAGAGAGAATCCAGTCATACGGCAAATCTCATTTGAAAAGAAGGCTGGAAAATTTATTCTCTGTTTGCGTGATCATGTGCCCAGGAAAACTGTTTTTGGAACAAAGCAGATAAACATTTTGGCATTTTTAATATATATTTTGAAGTTGCATTTTTTAGTGGTTTTACAATTATCTTTGGCTTGGCGGTATATCAATATTGTAGTCTTTCTGTAATTTGGAGAAATATAAGATCTGTAAAGGATAAAATATGGCTCTCCACTAATGACTAAATTGGCATGCAGTATCTTAATGTTGAGATCATACATTTCCCCTGCTTGTTTGCCGATTGACTCTAATATGGTATTGGTCTTTTCTTATTTCAAGTTTTTATTTAAATTCTAGTCGGTTAGGGGCGCCTGGGTGGCACAGCGGTTAAGCGCCTGCCTTCGGCTCAGGGCGTGATCCTGGCGTTATGGGATCGAGCCCCACATCAGGCTCTTCTGCTATGAGCCTGCTTCTTCCTCTCCCACTCCCCCTGCTTGTGTTCCCTCTCTCGCTGGCTGTCTCTCTCTCTCTGTCGAATAAATAAATAAAATCTTAAAAAAAAAAATTCTAGTCGGTTAACATATATGGTAAATTTGTTTTCAGTGTAGAATTTAGTGATTCATCAACTACATATAACACCCAGTGCTCATCATAACAAGTGCCCTCCTTAATCCCCATCACCCATCTAGCCCGTATCCCACCCTCCTCTCCTCTATCAACCCTCAGTTTTGTTCTCTATAGTTAAGAGTCTCTTATGGTTTGCTTCCCTCCCTCTCTCTCTTTTTTTCCCCTTATATATTTGTAAGAGATATTCATATAGGATAGTGATTTTATTTGTTATCAATAGATACCATTGCTTATTTTATGTTATTGGCTGTATTTTATTTCAAATTGTCGAGATGTCAGCCTTCCTTTATTTCCCCATAACATCCAAATTAAGAAAAAAAGAAGTCTTTCCTTATTTAAGCTGCAATAATAATAAAGAAGTCTGCTACATAATATATTCTGCTTTGACATATTTATTGAATGAAGATCTAAACAGATTTTACCTACAAATTGTCAGTCAGTTACTGCAATATCATGATTAATTTAATCCATATTTTTTTATTTTAATGTTTTTTTATTATATTATGTTAGTCACCATACAGTACATCCCCGGTTTCCAATGTAAGGCTCGATGATTCGTTAGTTGCGTATAACACCCAGTGCACCATGCAATACGTGCCCTCCTTACTACCCATCACCAGTTTATCCCATTCCCCCATCGCCCTCCCCTCTGAAGCCCGCAGTTTGTTTCTCATAGTCCATAGTCTCTCATGCTTCATTCCCCCTTCTGATTACCCCTCCTTTCTTTATCCCTTTCTTCCCCTACCGATCTTCCTAGTTCTTATCTTCCATAGATGAGAGAAATCATCTGATAATTGTCTTTCTCTGCTTGACTTATTTCACTTAGCATTATCTCCTCCAGTGCCGTCCATGTTGCAGCAAATGTTGAGAACTCATTCTTTCTGATAGTTGAGTAATATTCCATTGTATATATGGACCACAACTTCTTAATCCAGTCATCTGTTGAAGGGCATCTCGGTTCCTTCCATGATTTAGCTATTGTGGACAATGTTGCTATGAACATTGGGGTGCATATGGCCCTTCTCTTCACTACCTCTGTCTCTTTGGGGTAAATACCCAGGAGTGCAATGTCTGGGTCATAGGTTACCTCAATTTTTAACTTCTTAAGGGACCTCCATACTGTTTTCCAGAGTGGCTGTACCAACTTGCATTCCCACCAACAATGTAGGAGGGATCTCCTTTCTCTACATCCTCTCCAGCAATTGTTGTTTCTTGCCTTGTCAATTTTTGCCATTCTAACTGGTGTAAGGTGGTATCTTAGTGTGGTTTTGATTTGAATTTCCCTGATGGCTAATGATTTTGAACATTTTTTCATGTGTCTGTTAGCCATTTGTATGTCATCATTGGAAAAGTGTCTGTTCATATCTTCTGCCCATTTTATGATTTGTTTATTTGTTTCTCGCGTATTGAGTTTTAGAAGTTCTTTGTAGATCTTGGATACCAGTCTTTTATCTGTAGCATCATTTGAAAATATATTCTCCCATTCCGTGGGCTGCCTCTTAGTTTTTTTTGACTGTTTCCTTGGCTGTGCAGAGCTTTTTATCATGATGAAGTCACAGAAGTTCATTTTATCTTTCATTTCTCTTGCCTTTGGAGATGTGTCATGAAAAAGGTTGCTTTGGCTAATGTCGTAGAGGTTGCTGCCTATGTTCTCCTCTAGGATTTTGATGGATTCCTGTCTCACATCGAGGTCTTTCATCCATCTGGAGTTTATCTTTGTGTATGGTGTGAGAGAGTGGTCAAGTTTCATTCTTTTGCATGAAGAGACTGTTTTTTTCCCCCGGATGTTTTTTCCTGCTTTATCAAAGATTAGTTGCCCAAAGAGCCGAGGGTCCATTTCTGGGTTCTCTGTTCTGTTCCATTGGTCTATGTGTCTGTTTTTGTGCCAGTACCATGCTGTCTTTGTGATCACGGCTTTGTAGTACAGCTCGAAATCCGGCATTGTGATGCCCCCAGCTTTGTTTTTCCTTTTCAACAGTTCTTTGGTGATTCGGGGCCTTTTCTGGTTCCATACAAATTTAAAGACTATTTGTTCCAGTTCTTTGAAAAATGTCATAGGTGTTTTGATTGGGATAGCATTGAAAGTGTTAATTGCTCTGGGTAGCATGGACATTTTAACTATGTTAATTCTTCCGATCCATGAGCATGGAATATTTTTCCATCTTTTTGTGTCTTCCTCAATGTCTTTCAAGAGTGATTTATAGTTTCTAGAATATAGATCCTTTACATCTCTGGTTAAGTTAATTCCAAGGTAACGTATGGTTTTTGGTGCTATTATAAATGGGATGGATTCCCTAATTTCTCTTTCTTCAATCTCATTATTCATGTATAGAAATGCAACTGATTTCTGAGCATTGATTTGGTATCCCGCCACCTTACTGAATTGCTCTATAACTTATAATAGTTTGGGAGTGGATTCTTTGGGTTTTCCATATAGAGTATCATGTCATCTGTGAATAGAGACATTTTGACTTCTTCTTTGCCGATTTGGATACCTTTGATCCCTTTTTGTTGTCTGATTGCTGTTGCAAGGACTTCTAGTACTCCGTTGAATAATAGTGGCGAGAGTGGGCATCCTTGTTGTGTTCCTGATCTTAAGGGAAAGGCTTCCAGCTTTTCCCTATTGAGAATGATACATGCTGTAGGTTTTTCATAGATGGTTTTTATGAGATTGAGGAATGTACCCTCTATCCCTATACTCTGAAGGGTTTTAATCAGGAAAGGATGCTGTATTTTGTCAAATGCTTTTTCTGCATCAATTGAGAGGATCATATGGTTCCTGAGTCTTTTCTTGTTGATATGATGTATCACGCTGATCGATTTGCGAATGTTGAACCACGCTTGGATCCCAGGGTTGAATCCCACTTGGTCATGATGGATAATCCTTTTAATGTACTGTTGGATTCTATTAGCCAGGATCTTGTTGAGGATTTTGGCGTCCACATTCATTAGGGAAATCGGTCTGTAATTCTCCTTTTTGATGGGGTCTTTGCCTGGTTTGGGGATCAAGGCAATATTGGCCTCATAGAATGAGTTTGGTAGCTTTCCTTCTGTTTCTATTTTTTGAAATAGCTTTAGGAGAATAGGTATTATTTCTTCTTTGAATGTTTGGTAGAATTCCCCAGGAAAACCATCCGGGCCTGGAGTTTTGTTTTTTAGAAGGTTGTTTATCACTGACTCCATCTCTTCATAATTAATTGGCCTGTTTAAAAAATCAATTTCTTCCTGTTTCAGTCTTGGTAGTTTATAGGTTTCCAGGAAGGCCTCCATCTCTTCCAGATTGCTTAATTTATTGGCATATAGCTGTTGATAAAAATTTCTAGTAATCCTTCCAATTTCAATGGTGTTGGTTGTGACCTCTCCTTTTTCATTCATAATTTTATTAATTTGGGTCCTTTCTCTATTCTTTTGGATAAGTCTTGCCAGTGGTCTGTCAATTTTATTAATTCTCTCAAATAGCCAGCTTCTAGTTCTGTTGATCTGCTCTACTGTACTCCTGGTTTCTAATTCATTGATTTCTCCTCTAATCTTGGTCAACTGCTTCCTCGTGCATGGATTAGGCCTGTCCCTCTGTTGTGGTTCTAGCTTCTTGAGATGAGAATATAAAAACTGCATTTTAGATTTTTCTATTCTTTTGAGCTTGGATGGCTATGTATTTCCTCCTTAGGACTGCCTTTGCAGTATCCCATAGGTTTTGGACCATTGTGTTTTCATTCTCGTTGGTCTCCATAAATTGTTTAAATTGATTTTTGATTTCCTGGTTTATCAAGTCATTCCTGAGCAGGATGGCTCTTAGTCTCCAAGTGTTTGAGTTTCTTCCAAATTTTTCCTTGTGGTTGAGTTCCAATTTCAGAGCATTGTGGTCTGAGAATATGCAGGGAATAATTTCAGTCTTTTGGTATCGGTTGAGACCTGTTTTGTGTCCCAGAACATGGTCTATTCTTGAGAATGTTCCATGGGCATTAGAATAGAATGAATATTCTTTGGTTCTGGGGTGTAGTGTTCCATATATATCTCTGAGGTCCAACTCGTCGAGTATGGCATTCAAAGCTTTTGTTTCTTTGCTGATTTCTTGCATAGGAGATCTGTCTATTGCTGATAGTGGAGTGTTGAGGTCTCCTACTATTAGTGTATTTTTATCTATATGTCTCTTTATTGTGGTTAAGAGTTAGCTTGTGTATCTTGCTGCTCCCCTGTTGGGGGCATATATATTTATAATTGTCATATCCACTTGTTGGATACATCCTTTAAGAATGATATAGTGCCCTTCTGTGTCTCTAACTATAGTCTTAAGTTTAAAATCCAATCTGTCTGATATGAGAATTGCTACCCCAGCTTTCTTTTGAGGTCCATTGGCATGAAAGATGGTATTCTATCCCTTTACTTTCAGTCTGAGTGTATCTTTAGGTTCAAAATGAGTCCCTTGTAGACAGCAAATGGATGGGTCATGTTTTTTTATCCAATCTGCATCCCTGCGGCGCTTTTATGGGAGCATTTAGGCCATTTACATTGAGACTGATTATTGAGAGATATGATTTTAATGATGCCATGTTGCCAGTAAAGTCTTTGTTTCTATAGATTGTGACTTTCTGTTCTGTATCGCTCTTGGGCCTTTTTAGTTTTATAGAACCCCCCTTAATATCTCCTGTAGGGCTGGTTTCATGGTTACGAAATTGGTCAATGACTGGCGATTCTGGAAGGTCTTTATGTCTCCATCAATTCTGAATGACAGCCTTGCTGGATAAAGGATCCTTGGCTGCATGTTTTTCTCTGAAAGAGCTTTAAAAATGCCCCCCCCAACCCTTTCTCTCACTCCAGGTTTGTGTAGACAGGTCTGATGTAATTATGATACCATTGCCTTGGTACATGAGAAATTTCTTTGCCCTGGCCACTTTCAATACTGTATCCTTGGATCTAATATTTGCGAATTGCACTATGACGTGACGTGGCTTAGGTTTGTCGTGGTTGAGCTTGGGAGGGGTCCTCTCTGCCTCTTGGACACGGATGTTTGTTTCCCTTGCTAGATTAGGGAAGTTTTCAGCTACAATTTGTTCAAATATCTCTTCTAGACCTCTGTTTTTCTCCACCCCCTCAGGGATGCCGATGATTCTGACATTGGAACGTTTCATTGAGTCAGTAATCTCCCGTAACCTACATTCTTGAGTGTGGATTTTTTTGAGTCCAGATTCTATTTTAGCTTTTTCTTCTACTAACCCATCCTACAATTCGCTGATACGTTCTTCCGCCTCATTCACCCTGGCCGTCAGAGCCTCTAGTTTTTTTTTTTTTTTTTTTTTTAAGATTTTATTTATTTACTTGACAGAGAGAGAGAGAGACAGCCAGCTAGAGAGGGAACACAAGCAGGGGGAGTGGGAGAGGAAGAAACAGGCTCCCAGTGAAGGAGCCTGATGTGGGGCTCGATCCCATAACGCCGGGATCACGCCCTGAGCCGAAGGCAGACGCCTAACGACTGAGCCACCCAGGCGCCCCAGAGCCTCTAGTTTTGACTGCATTTGGCTCATAGAATTTTTAATTTCTGCCAGATTCACTCTCATTTCCACCCTTAGAGATTCTATATTCTCATTAACATTTTCGTTAATACTTTTTTCAAGTCTACACATCATCTTGACCATTGTTACTCTGAATTCCATTTCTGATAATTTGGTTATATCCATATCCATTAGTTCTGTGGCAGAGGCCACAGACTTATCGTCTTTTCTTTGCTGGGGGGGATTTCTCCTTCTTGTCATTCTGATGAGGAGAGGTTGCAGGGTTGTCCAGAGCCCAAATTATTGACCAGGACCCAGGCCATGTGCCCTTGTTTTATAGGGATCTTAGGGGTGTGGGCTTCTTGATTTTTCAGCCTGCCTTCTGGGGGAGGGACCTGCTGTGCCGATACTCAGTCAACCCTGTTTGGGTAGTCTCTGTGTCCCCTGTGAGGGGGGATGGAGGTGGGCACGCTGTGAGCCGGTATTTCCAGGCTTTTGTTCTCTGGCGGCTTTCCCTGGCGGTTTGCTGTGCCTCTTCTGAGAGTCAGAGCAGCAGTGGCCGAATCTCAGCCTCTGTCACAGAACAGAGGGATTGCGGCCCGTTCTCCACTGATGTTCTGGCCACTTTAACTCTGTTTCTGTTGGTGCTGCTCAACCCTGCAGCGTCCCGGGATGTGCGCCCCACACCCGGCGTCCCAGCCCTCACTTCCAGGGCCGGCGCGTCTCTGTCCTTTGTGTTTCTAACGCCGCCAGCCGCCAGCCGCCCCGCGCGCTCTGAAGCTCCGGCCCTCAGTCTGGTGGCGCGCGTTCCCTGGCTCACGGTCTCAGTCTGCTCTCTCATGGGTGCAGGTCCGCGAGTCCGCCCACTCCCCCGTGCTTGCGGCTACCGCTTCCCGGTGCCCCTTCCGTTTATCTTCTGATATCTGTGCACGGTTTCACGGCTCCCCGCTTCGTACCTCAATACTCAGCGCTGGAGATGTTCATTTGTAGAGATCCAGATGCGTCTTCCTGCATCTCAGGCTGATTCCGTGGATGTTCAGGATGGTCTGGTACCTATCCAGCTCGACTCAGGGGACCGGTTGAAAAGGGGTCCCCCACTCCTCCGCCATTTAACTCTGTCTCCCAATTTAATCCATATTTGATCAAAGAGGCATTGTGCCTACTGTTCCATATTTCATTTTCCTGGTAAGATTTGAAATCTCTTTAGGCCTCACGTTGGATCTTAGCATATGCTGCCACCTTCCGCTTCTCCACAGTTACCTTCTAAATGAGTGTAGGTATTAAAAAAACAACAGCAACAACATTCTATGTTAGATACAAAATTGGATGACAGAATTATGTGTACCACACTGAGAAAATTCCTAGCACTGTTAGAGTTTCAACAAATTCATCAGAGATTCCAGGATCCATGATTAGAATGGGGAGAAAAGGGGCCCCTGGGTGGCACCGTTGGTTGAGCATCCCGCCCTTGGTTTCAGCTCAGGTCGTGATCTCGGGGTAGTGAGATAGAGCCCCATGTCTGGCTCTGCACTGAGCACGCACCTGCCTGAGATTCTCTCTCCCTCTGCCTGTTCCTCTTTCTCATGCTCTGTCTCTCTCTCTCTCTCTAGAATAAATAAATACATCTTAAAAAAAATAAAAGAATGGGGATGAGTTGGTCCAAATTTATTTACATTCTTGTGAGGATTTCTAAAACAAAACTTATGAAAGTAATATATACATTTACTACAGAATATAAGAAAGCCATAGTCAGAAAAACAAGTCATGGCACTATTTAGCAGAATGTTGCTTCAAACATAGGTTACATATTAGCTGTATGATATTTGTTACATTACTTAATATCTAGTGGTTGGTTTCCTCATTTTCAATGTGGATAATGAGTGACTTCATCTTACGCTTCATATATAGACTAAATAAATCGGTATTTGTAAATTCTGTGAGCTTTATCTGGAACATATACTACTTTTAGAAAAATGCTGGCTTTACAGGAACTGTTTCTAAATCCTAGTCCTAAAACTTAATATATGTATGATTTAGGAAAATCACTTAAACTGTCTATAGTTAATAATTATATAAAGATATTATCCCAGAATATCACCTTCATTAAACCATGAACATTTATTAAGGAAATATCATAGTCCAGATATTGTTTTAAGGGCTAGTCATACAACTATGGACAAAAAAGAAAATCTACCTTCTTGGTAAGTTTGATGACATAGTAGAAGGCCTTAAGTGTTATGGAAAGAAATAAAGTGATAATGGAGTAGGGAGTGCAAGGAATTGGGGTGTGTGTATATATTGAACATAGGGTCAGAGGAAGTCTCAATAAGAAAGTGCAATTTGAATTGAGGAAGAAAGCACTCTCTAGATGCTTACAGGCAAAGACAAGAATGGGTATGAAGGTCCCGGTCTGCCTGCCTTGCTTGAGGAAGGACAACAAGGGAAGGAAGTTGTGAGGAGAATAATAGGGAAGTCAGTCGGGTGGGAATGGAAAGTAACACTTTGAAGGTTTATAGGCTATGAAAATACCTTGGTTTTGATTCAGAGTTGGGAATGGCATGGCATTGGAGTGTTCTGAGCAAAGATTCATATAATTTAATATGTTTTTCAGAGGATCACTCTGGCTACTTAAGATGGTAAACTGACAAATGTGTCTGCAGAGAGGATTTGACAGACATTAACTCAACTGAGGGATAACTAGAATTTAATCTGGGCAGGTAGGTGGTGTTTCTCTTAGTCAAGCTTGTTGTAGATATGGAGGCTGCCAAATTCTTAAAACTCACCTCACGTCCACTAACCCAAACACAGTTAATTGACAAAGGGGCTATCTACCCAATTCAGGTCAGAGCATGGTGGCGTATGAAATTCATAAATTTTTGGTTGCCATGAGCTTCACCATAGGGAAGAAGACAGAGGTGTTAATGAAAACTTCATTTTCTTTTCTAGAGTAAATACTCCTTTCTGGCTTGATGCTAATCCTATTTTCTTTGACAAAGGACATTCAGGTTATTCTATGCTTGCATCTGGGATCTGAAATCTGAAAAGCAGGGGAAAAATAACATTGGTTTAGTCTTTTCTTCTTCCCTAGTCACCCATATTCCAGAAACAATGCATATTTTTGCACTTGCAGAGACGGGGGCTGTTAAGATAGGCTTGCTGCTTATTCATAGTCTACATTGTAAATTTGGCTCAGGATGTAGTGATCAGGTGACTTAACACTATACTGTGATTTGCACAAGCCCTTAATGCATTTTGTTATAGTTGTAATATAAACTTAATGTTCCAATGTGGACATTCCCCATTATGTTTTATAATATTTCAGTGGATAATGGGGTATCTATTTACTCTTCCATTGTACCAGATTTTCCCAAGGAAGAGCTTTATAATGTTTAAGAATAATTTTCCTCTATATAAGGAGGTGAAATTCCTGTGACAGCAGGGATCAAAAAATTTCTAGATCACCGCTTGGCAGAGACTTAAGGTAGAGATTGATAAATGAGATGAATAGCTGAAATATTACTTTTTTCCAAATTTTTCTCAAGCTAGAGTTAATACTTTGCTGTTAAGCTACTTAAGAATGCTTTGTACTCAATATACGCAATGTGTACATTATTTATTTAGGTAAATTTTTTAAGAAACCTGGGAATTCTCGATGGCCATTGAGATTCTAATGGAATCTTCTACGTACATATTTTAGCAGGTTAAGTATAAAGTTTACAATGCCTTGATTGCAAATAGAGTATAATGCTACTGGGCATTTGCATTTTGAAAAGGAATCTTCTTTTATACTGAATGGATTTTGGCCCATCTACAATCAGTGATAAAGCACACAACAAAATCACTGATATCCCATAGGATGGGTTTACCTTACCAATTAGTGACATGTGAGTTAAGCAGTAGTAACAAACAAGGATTGGTTTTAACACTAAAATGTGAAGAGTCCCTATTTTTTTTTTAAAGATTTTATTTATTTATTTATTCGACAGAGATAGAGACAGCCAGTGAGAGAGGGAACACAAGTAGGGAGAGTGAGAGAGAAAGAAGCAGGCTCACAGCGGAGGAGCCTGATGTGGGGCTCTATCCCATAATGCCGGGATCACGCCCTGAGCCGAAGGCAGACGCTTAACCGCTGTGCCACCCAGGCGCCCCCAAGAGTCCCTATTTTTAAGTATGTCTCATTCGACTTTTACCACCGTGCATTAGTTTACTTTCTCAGTCCCCATTTGATTAGCTCAAAGAACATTAGCTTGTTGTGTTTCACCTTGCTAAGTCATTTTAAAATTATGTCTTCAAAGCACCAGGAGTAATCTTCTGGCCCATTTTTAAACTGAAACCTCTGTGTGGTGTGTGTTTTATAATTTCCTTCTATTTGCTTCTTTTCCTTTTTGAATGCATGTAGCTAAAAATAACAGAGTGAATGAAAATGACGTTTTCATACTAAGATCAAATCATATCATAACCCTTAAGTCTGTGAAGCAGGATTATTTGTTCTGTCAATGATAAGAAACAGCATACCAGTGATTATATCTTCCTACATCATGAAGATATACATGGGAAATTTTAAGAATAGAAAAAGTAAAATAATAATAATAATAATAATAATAATAATAATAATAATAAAAAGTTCTCCCAAACATAGCTAAAGTCTCACAACTAAAAAGGCTTAAAAGATCAATCCCATAAATTAAACAGCAAACTCCTTAGAGTCAAAGACCTTACTATTTCAACATATCTGTTAAGTACTATCACTTTTCAAAATAACTAAATTATCCTGTACTAATGGTAAACAGCTCTTAAAATGAAATATGTCTTCATAAGATAAAGCAATTTTATCTTTCTTCTTTGTTGATAAATTGACATAACCTTTCAAGGTAACCCTAGAAAATGTTTTGTTTTAGAATTATTCTGCAAATAATTAGTGAAATGTCAACAAATCAATTCAGGAAGAAAGGTTTATTTCCAATATAAAAATTTTATGAAGGAATGGATAAAAGGAATGGATGAAAGACTGGCTGAAAGACGAGATTATTGGAAGATGGTATAGGGAGACAGAGAAAAGTTGAACTCAAGAAGAAAGACACATTTTGGTCAGCTTGACCAAATCCTCAGTCTTTCCTTCTTTACATGTTCTCTCTGAGAAGACAAATACAATATATTAAGTAATGATCCTTTGAGGCATTTTCTATCTGCTTTGGCAAATTTCAACCCATTAGTTCGACTGCAATCTACTGAAAGTCTCATCACTATTTCTCATTAATAGAAGACAGTGCTACCTGTGTCTCAGTGTGTTCCTCCTGAGTCCACCTCCAACCACAAACCTGGATGCCATGTCTAATGGCCATAAGTCTCTTTTTTTCTAATAATTACTTGTAATGACATCTACGGCCACAGCCATCCAGCTACTACATCCTAAGCTTTACTTCTAAAAATTTCAAATCTAGTATTTCATTCTCATATCCTTCAAAATTCTCCTCAGTTTGTTCCCACTAAGCTGATGATGATAACAATAGTGATGATGATGGTGGTCATCATCACCACCATTTAAAATTCATCTGGACGCAAGCTCTTACATTTCACTGTACATCAACTGCATCCTGGCTTTATTTCCGTAGAGGATCTATCCCACACTCCTCCTCCCAGACCCCTAGTATCCCTTCACAGGTGTATCCTTCAGATTTTGGGGAATTTACTAGAGATAATGCTGGGGCTACTACAGCAGCTTTGCATGAAGAGCACTGGTGAAAGGACATAGAATCCCAGCTCTCATGCCTCAAGAAATGACAAAACCTATGATGAGATTTATGCCCCAGAGTATCCTATAGAGTGAGGTGAAGAGTAGGATTTCACCTAAAATCATATTCTGGCTGGGCTATCATTCTCCTTCTACTTCCTTACCACTTTCTCCTCAGTGCACTTAATTAATAAATAATTTGCACAGAATCGTGGTCTTAAAGTCTGATTTTAGGGAAGTCTAATGTCAAAAATTATGAATTAGCTATACCTTTTAAACTACTAATTTTCCTCCTACTTGATACACTTACACATACATACACAAACATGTGCTTGTTTTTATTTGTTTTCTGGCTGCATGAGAAGCATTTCCCTTAAACCCAATAACTGGGTTTTATCTAAAGAGTACCATATTCTCACCCCTCTCTGGCAACATCCTTCTTTATGAGATGATAAATATTTGGGGTTAAAGTCATTTGCCCATCCAAAGTTGGCCCCACTTATACATCATGTTCCAGATGCATGAAATCTTGAAATTTTCTGATGAGATGTACAATTACTTAGTTCTAGTCCAGAGTGTACATGGGCTTCCTACCTGGGTCTCTTCTTTGAAAGGCAGATACCTATATATTTTCTATCCCCTCCTCCAGCAAGACGAGGGACAAAGTTGTATCTGTTGGTAAAAGAGGTAGTACATGGATAGAAGTTGATCACATGCACAGAAGATTCTTCTTTAAAGAGATGCAGAGTATGGGTGGGAAAAGGACAGGTGGAGGAGAATGGAGGATTTCATTTCAACTCTTATGCAGGAACTGCAGATATAATGAGTAATTCAGAAGGAAAAAAACTATGAAATATAAATAAAAATATTTCATGAAGGTCAGATCAACTCTCATCTTCTCTCCTTTAGTATAATACTCAGTTGAGTACCAAGCATGAAATTTCATTTTCAAAATTTATCATGATCAGTCAGTAATTCAAGTTAAGATGATTGTCCTTCAATCACCCTTCTTTTACCATCTTTACCATGGAGTATGTGAATGAGTGTGTGTGTGTGTGTGTGTGTGTGTGTGTGTGTGTGTGTGTGCACCTTTTTTAGAGCACCCATCCTTCAGAAAGTATACTCTGTTGTTAAAAATTCTGACACTAAATCTATTCCACCTCAATCTGCCAATGTGCATTGGTAAAAATATTAGGATTTTAAATACTATTGGTGTCAGAGACAAAAAAGAAAAAAAAAAGAAAAAGAAATATTTGAGAGGTTGAATAAGACCCATATTGAATTATTTAAAATCAACTTAAATCGGCCTGACTATATTGTCTACAGTTTTTTTGTTATGTTACAACAACAGAATGGGTATGATTATGAGAGGAAAAAAAAAAAAAGCAAATTGAAAAGTCAAAGTATAAACTTTTAAGGTATAGTAACTACTAGTTGGTATAGTATGGTATTATCTTTAAGAATATTGATCAGAAATTCTGTTCATAGCATCATGTATGTATAGTATACAAGTTCATCATTATAAACCTATAGTTTGTGAAAAAGTGAATATATTCAGTAAAATACTTTTGGAACAGCAATCTAAAATTTTCTCTAATAGATCGCTTTCTTTGTAGGCAATATTTTATCGCATACTGCAACAGATTTCTGGTGTAACCGGTTAATATATAAAGTGCTACCACCACTTTTGTAGAAATATGCACTTGTACAAGGAAAGAAAAAGTACACTGCTTTAAGTGCATGAAACCAACTCTTTCCAAAAGAAAGATTTGAGATGTTTCTTAATAATATGAAATATACTCTCTACTTAATGTAAGAATTTTCAGTTTTTACAGCTTATATGTAATTAACTCTCAAACATTTTAATAGCTAATAAAGTTATAAAGAAGCTGTAGCAATATTTTGGAATATTCTGTATCAGTACATAAAGAATTGGAAAGAGTGTTAAGGCTTAATATTATTCAAATAATAAAAAATAAGTCATCCATAATTATAAAGAGTTTTTTATCACAGTAATTAAAATTTACAAAATATTACTGCTGTGCAATTATGATAATGGTAATAAAAGACAATTTTCTTCAACAAGGTCACTGTCTGAAATTTAGCTACAAAAATCTAGTCATTATTTTAGAGAATTAGTTTCCCAATTTTATCAACTGTATAAATATTTTTACTTAGCTCTTTCTTTGTAGTTCTTTGAAGAAATATATTCTCACCAAGAAGAAGCAAAAGCATGCTATTCAGTTTTAAAATTGGTAATATTTCTTTTCAGAGTGTGTATATATGTATGTGTGTTTTAACTTTATGGATTTATCTGATTTTTGCCATGTAAAAGAGTAGCTAAAACCTAACTTGGGAAGCTGTGCTTCCCTTATCCTGTTTTATCAAACTCACACAAAATATATCATAACTTTAAGCTTTTTAACCAAGTTGATTTACCCATGTACCAAATAACCTATAGACATTTATATGGTTCTTTGTAAAATGTCATAACTTCTTTTTTATCCCTTGCCTTCCTCTCTGTCTCAGGATTCATTCTCCTAGCTGCTCTGCTTCTAAATTCATTTCTACTGATCTTTCCTGGTCTAACTTTCAACCCTTGAATATTCAGCTTCTCTTGCTTTGTTTTTTGCTACATTTAGTCACTGAGTTGCAGGGATCCTTAATCTTTTCCAATAATTTCCATCCTGGGTATCAGCCATACCAGTCTACCCAATTTGTGCTTCTACTGAGATTGCCCAAACTCCCTGAGGGTAACTCACAAACCCAGTTGTCCTTTCTCAAACCTTGATCATCTCAAAACAGTGCACTGTTAATTCTGTAGTTTTCAAAAACTTAACTATTATACACACTAGAAGATCCTTTTTAAAATGAGATGATAATATCAATTAAAAGTAACTTAGTAGTTGAAAGGAAGATTGATGAGAAGAGTTCTCAGTGACACATAATCATCATGTTTTGCCTGGAAATATTGCATGTTTTAGATTAATTATAATATCAACAACCTCTTAATTATACATGATTAAAACAAGGTTTAGGTAACAAATGCTATACTAGATCAAAACTCTGGTAAAGTGAACTAAAGTTTACAGTAACAAGAGTCATTTCCCAGAAAAGCTTAGTATTAAGTTGCCAAATATACATGATTTCCTTTAAAATGGCTTACCAACATTTCTAGCATTAATTATTCTAAATTACATTCCAATATGCTCATATTTTAAGCCTGTATCAAGTTTTATATACATAATCCAGTAATGTTAAGCACACAGTAAAACACGGTTTTGTTTTTGTTTTTTTCCACCTGGGGAAAAATCTCTTTTGAGCTTCAGTTCCAATTCTATGCTGTAGACAGTAATAACACAAAGGAAGAAACAGCTCTTCAACAATATTTTATAACTCTTTCATAATAATGTGTTCTAATGACCCTAAAGACCTTTTAAGATTTCATACAGACCCACAAATAGATCTGTAAATCACAGTGTAATCTAGTTCACATAGAAAAACATGGAAAGGGGGCGCCTGGGCGGCTCAGTCAGTTAAGCGTCTGCCTTTGGCTCGGTCACGATCCCAAGGTTGTGGGATTGAGTCCTGTGTTGGGCTCCCTGCTCAGTGGAGAGCCTGTTTCTCCCTCTCCCGCTCCCCCTGCTTGTGCTCTCTTTCTGTTAAATAAATAAAATCTTAAAGAAAAAAAAGGAAAGCAATTTTATGCTTTTCTCAACTTCGCAATTACTGATTTATTTCTATCTGAGGTCGTGGGTCTACCTTTTACTAGAGGCTCTTCCACCTTTCCATCATTTTGGTTTTTGTACTCGATGTTGTCATATAGTTCAATTATATTCGTGGATACCTTTTCTCATCAGTTCCATGGTATTGTAAGATTATTCATGGCCTATGGTGGGTGTTTGGTTGATTTGAAATATCTTATAACCTTATAATTTTTACATGTAATATCATACTTCTAATAACTAACGTATGCATTTATAATAAAATCAATATCGATGTTGATCTTTGGCTAAAATCAACACAGTTTTCCTGACAGTCTTGGAACTGCTCTTTAACCCCAATCATTACAAACCAGAGGAGTATGCATTTAACCACAGAGAGGGAGTGCAGAAAACTGATAGATTGAATTTTGAGGCCAAACGGCTTAGGCCAATACTTATTAGCTGATTTAATTTGTGCTGATCCTAACCCTTTTTATCTCTCAGTTCCTTATAAGAACAGGAAAAATACTAACACTTAGGAAGTTTTTGGTTAATTTTAAGGGGATATGTATCTTCTTTAAAACAATGCCTGAAAACAATTATTGTCTTCCTTTTAATTTCTTTTTAACAAGTCCTTAATGGAAAAGTATTACAATAATCACATAGGTACTTCAAAAGTTCATTTTATATAACCTTTCTACTTCCTGTAAGGTTATTATTTTAGTTCAATAAACCTGTTGTATATTTTAATATCCATACAGATTAGTTGAATTGGCAATTCACCAACCATCTGGCTATACTGTCGTTAAACATTCTGATGAAGACATTAACTATTTTAGTTTTTATTTGATTTTCAGTCTCATAAATGACTCTCGAAAGAGGGAGGGGACTAGTCTTTCTGGAGAAGTGTAACAAAATCTCTTGAGGTTTTTTTTTTTTAATTGTTTCAGTTTGTTTGTTTCTTTTATTTTCATATTATATCATGCTCCCAGCCTACCTCCATCTGCTCATACTCTGATAAGGATAATCTCCACCATTATCACAAATCACACTCTTATAGAGTCATTATTACCAATTTAAAAAACAACCTTATTTTTACTTTTATTTTTAAAAATTTCTCATGTAGGTCAAAAACTAATGATGTACTATATGTTGGCTATCTGAACATAATAAAAAAAAAATTCTCATGTCAGAATTTCTTTTGAAAACCCTAATCTTGAATAGTCCATATCTTACCTTCATTTGACCTAATATCAGCTGTCTATCAATTTTGAATTCCATGCTGGTTTTTGTTTTTTGTTTTTTTTTTTTGCAATTTCAAAATAATATTTATTTATTTATTTATTTTTTATTTTTATTTATTTATTTTTTTAAAAGATTTTATTTATTTATTTGACAGAGATAGAGACAGCCAGCGAGAGAGGGAACACAAGCAGGGGGAGCGGGAGAGGAAGAAGCAGGCTCTTAGCGGAGGAGCCTGATGTGGGGCTCGATCCCATAACGCCGGGATCACGCCCTGAGCCGAAGGCAGACGCTTAACGACTGCGCTACCCAGGCGCCCCTCAAAATAATATTTAAATATCAAGATAAAAGTGTAAATGATAAACAAGTTCTGGACAAAATGGAGTCCATTTGGTTTAGTTCCTCCTAACAATCTCAACAAAAATTTTAGGATGAAATACACAGATTACCCATCAGAGGACTCTGAAAAAAATAAGAAAATAAAACAGATTGGCTAGTGAACTTGAGGCTTAAGGAACTACCTGATGGTGATGGCTTCTGTTTGTTTGTTTGTTTGTTTTGTTTTTTTATTGCCTCATATACATCTTGATCTGGGTAGTAGAGAGGCCCATGTCTTATAAATGTCAATGGGTACAGACAAAAGAAAACAGCCCCAGACCCCAAATCTGCTCTCTCTAGCCAAAAGACTGGGAAATTGGCAGCCCAACAGGGTAGAAAACTTTTACCCACATTTGTTCCAGTCAACACCTTGAAAAAGCCATGAACCTCGTCTACCCCAATATATGTTACAGCAGCAGAGTCGACGGCACAGCCGTGACTTTTATCTCAACCCTTCAGCAAGGAGGTGACAGTCATTTGTGAGTTGCCTGTGAGGACAGCCCTGTCTTCTCTCTCTGCCTGAAGTAATGAGGTGGAGGTTCTCTCAGACTAGGTCAGTGGTGGGAACTAAATTGCTTTAAGGTATTTACATCCCACTTAAGATGATAAAATGGTGATGCTTGGTAGATGGGTACAAATCATATATGCATATTGTAATTCCTAGAACAACCATTAAAAATCTTTAAAAAGTAATACCCAACAGCACCATACAAAGATAAAAGTAGAATTGTAAAACCCACAGGAAAACGGAAAAGAAGATTCAGAAACAAAGGGAAGAAACAGAAAGCAAATAACTAAGGGGTAGACTTAAGGGGGAAGATATTAATAATTACATTGAGTTTACTTTTTTAATATATAAAATTTTTATATGCGTGGAGTATTTTCAGAGAAAATGCATAAGACACTGGAAACAATTATTTCTCTGGGGAGGCCCTGGGATACTTAGGATCACGGTAAGAGGACTTTTTTTTTTTTTTTACTGGATACTCTTTTGTACCATGTAAAAAAATACTACCTTAAAAAGGGGGCATGGGTACCAATTGACATTTGTCAAATATTAGCTGTTTCAGTCACTATTAAATGGTGTTTTACTGTAAAATCTCCTTTAACCTTTACAGCAGTCTTATGTAAAACCCTATTTTATAAAAGGGGAACAAAATCAGGTAGTATTGCCGCAGGGTTTACATAGCTGGTAACAGTTAATGTGGAGCACTCACCCCCAGCTCTTTCTGGTTTCCAAAACCATGCTCAGTCCCACAGGTTATGCAGCTTCGCTTCAAGTCTTTCAGAGGAAGCCAGATTTACAAGACGGTAGCGTTGAGACTACTTTTTAAAAACAGAAAGGACATTGTGAAGCTCCATCACATGGTTCCTACCTCCATCTGAATCAATCCTCCTCAATCCGAGGCTCTCTTAGTGAAAACTGTTGTGGCTTTGCCGCCACTGGGAAGTTGGGCCCCACTGAAGAAAACACCCCCCGGCCCCCCCAGATCTTTGCTGGCACATGGTCTGCTCATGACAATGGTGGAGAATGTGCCTGCTCTTCAGTAAACCACTCTGTCTACCTGGGAGAGTTTCAGGCAGACACGAAATGGCTGGTCAATATACTAACTCTCCTAAGCATACAGGTTCCTCACTTACTTAACAGTTATCTTTTGAGTGGTCACTCTGAGTCAGGCACTTTTCTTACGTGTTTGGATTACAGAGGTGGACAAGGTCCTTGCTCCCAGGAAGCATCTGATCTGGTGTGAAGAGACAGGTGGTAAACAATCACGCAAATAGGAAAACATTAGATAAAAAGTATACTGGATAAAATTAAAAGTAGCTATTGTGATAGAGCAGCTGGGTGGCTTGTGTCACCAAGGAAGGCCTTCTGAAGAGATGGTATTTATCTAAATGAAAAGAATGACAAATATTCCCTGGGAGTCCTTACAAACAAACTCAGGTTCCTTGTGTATGCTTCAGCCCCCACCCCAATTCCATTCTAAGCACTTATTTATTTACAATGTAAAATTTATAATCCCAGAACCTAGAGCCAGAAAGGACCCTAGAAATATTCTTATCTCAAGCCATGATTTTAGTTTTGAGGAAAGAAAGATCCAGAAAAGTGGAAAGAGCAGGTCACAGAGCTAGGTAGGGGCATGACTGGAATCTGCGGGTCCTGTCTTTTAGCCCTTATTTTCCCCATAAACCCAGATTCCTTCTCCATTTATCTTCCCAGTGTCCATTTTCTCACTGTAGAATCTTTGCCTTGGTGCCTGCCTCTCTGGAGTCCACAGACACTATAAATATTCCCTGGACCACAGGGGATCTTCTGAGGTGTTATTTGAAATCCTGAGAATACAGAAGAGTCCTGGGTAACAGTGGGAAAAAGGTGTAACTTCCCACAGTACCATTTCAGCACATTCTAGACATGCCCTAGAGCTGTGCCTGGCTCCTGCCTCCCCTCCCTGCCCACAAGTGAGCCCTAACAAGGGGTTCTACACTGGAGAGCCTCCTGAATCTGTGAACTCAACGAACAGTAAAAGACCTCTCTCCAGCAATGTTCCCTGATTTAACCAAGTCAGTATAAAAAATGTTATATTCCATGATCCTAAAATGCTTTACAAAAACATTTAACCACAGAATTTCTTTAAATAACAAGCTCCTTTAGTACATTTAAAGTATGGTCAATGAAAACTCAATCTATGTAAAGACTTTATCTCCCCTCTGCCGCCAAAAAGAGGTATTACATCAAGGGCAATAGCATAAACTTGGATTCTTGATGATAGATTTTAGACTCTACCATCATTATATAATGGTTCTCATTCATTCGACATATACTTATTGAACTGCTCGAGGCAATTCTTCCAGGTTGCTGGCAGGACACAGTGATATAAAGATGCAGTCTCTGCCATCTGGAAGCATGCATATACACAACTCTAGCACAGGCAGATGTGATAGTGCTACAGTAGAGGTGGGGACAAAAGCTACAGGGGACAAGGAAATGTGAGAGTTATATTTTGGTCAAAGATCAGGGAAAAAGACAGTAATATTTTAATTGGGTTTTGAAGTATGGTTATGATTTGTATAATTGGACAATCCATTCCAGAAAAAGGAAACATCATGACATGCTCTACCGGAAGCAAGACGTACAGTGGAACTTCTTAGAACAGAGAGAGCCCAGTGTGGTTTAATGGTGAGACAAGAAACAGCAGGGAAGAGAGGACAGGCCTTAAAAGGTAGACCAGAGCCTTGGATGCAATAAAGTTTGGACCCAATGCATAAACCATAGAAGTTTTGAGCAAGTTTTGGGCAGAGAAAGAACATAGTAAGCTCATTCTAGCAGCCATGTCCAGGACTGATCCGAATGGATCAAGGTGGGCATCAAGGACATCAAGGTCAAGGAGGCCCATTTAAAAAATTATCACATGGTTCCTGAATTATATAAGTAGGAATAAATTCAAGAGCTATGGTAAAGGTAGAACTGATAAGAAGGGAAGGGATCAAAATCCCATGGAGGGTGTCTAATTTTAGAAAGGTATATGGCTGAGGGGTGGTCACAGGCCTCAGATTCCAGCCTAGGAAAGAGAAGTCATCATGAGTGACAGTAAGTGGTGTCTCTTTAAGGAAAGACAGGTGTGAGATGACCCATACTCGAGGTGGTAATCACGAGTGTACTTGCATAAAAGTTACCCCAGCTAGATCTCTTTTTTACATATGAAGCTCCAGTTATTAGTAACTTCTTTTCTGGAGATATACGGAAGTGCCTATTATACATAAGGTTCCAGAACACTTCTTGAATTATAGCAACAGTGAAAAGCAGCTTGATTGGGGTGAAAAGCAGAAGTGCAGAAAAAAACTACTTCTGAACAAATGATAACTCAGTAGAGGGAGGGCAACTTTAATCAAGAACGCAAGGAATAATCTAAGTCTTACAGCTGTGCCCTGATATAAGGAACTATATGATAGACTGAGGTCTTTTAATTTTAATAATAAGGCCCTGCATTTCCACAACCTGTGCCAGATACGATGTCTCACAGGTGAGCATTCACAATAAGCACCTGTCCAGGGGTCTCTGACAAGATTGCGAACTTCAAGAAATTTATCTCTAGTCTCTTTTCCTGGCTATTCTTTCTAGAATATATAGTTCAGTTTCCATTCCACTCAGACAGAGCCATGCTGACATACTGAAACTTGTTCTCAGCCAACTGGCCCATACAGTCTCTACAAATTGCCTTAAATCAGTGTTTCCTAACATGTTTTACAGAATATTAATTTCATGAACAAAGGGGTCTCATAACAAAAGAAATCTAGGAAATAACAGATTAAATAAAATTAAAGATGGCTCTTTGCTATAAATAGGACACAGCTGAACTTTCAAATGTTAATATGTTCCGGGAATCTCCCTGAATGAGGAACAGGAGATAGTATCTCCCAACCTTATTTATCCACAGAACCAGTGGATAGAATCAGCAAAGTATCTCAAGGAACAAATGACCTGAAGAACAAACAAGACAAACACCAGGGCTGACATTACTCTCAGGAACATCTGTATTTACATAGAATTCAGGGATAACAATAAAAGTGAATACCTGTTAAGTGCTTACTACATGCCAGGCACCCTCCTGAGTCCTTTATATATATTAATATATGTAATTCTCCTAACAACCCTGTGATCTTAGTACTCTTACTTTTATCCTCATTTTATAGATGAGGAAACTTGAGGCATCAAGTAGTTAAGAGATTTGTCCAAGGTCCTAAGTAGACAAGTTTGTGAGTAGAAGAGCTAGGAATTGAACCTAGGTAGTCTGGCACCCAGAGAAATTAATACATATGGTAGCATTTCAGATACTGTGATCAGATGGCAGTGGGAGAGATCCTGAGAGGAGTCTTGCTTGGCACGCCTCTAATTATAGTAAATTCAAACCTGTGTGTTTGTAAATTAGGTTTCATTGGCCTCCCCAGTATACTGTTCACCATACAACTTCTGAATTGTACCACTGATTTGATTTTTATACCAAATTATATTATGCATGTATACTCTTCCATTAGAACAAAGACATGATTTAGACACCACCATAACCAATAAAAATGGTAATGTAATACATAAAGAAAATAATCTCTTGATAAAAGTAGCAAGAAAATGAAGATGCAAGTTTGAAAAATGGCTTCTCCTGTGTTCTCAAAGCATGAAGCATAAACTGACAGACTAGAAGGGAGTAGAAGACAAATCCATGGCTATAGTTAGTGCCTTTCACTCCCTTTATTTAGTAATTAATAAAACCACTAGATAAACATTCTACAGAGATATCGAAAACCTGAAAAATCCCATCAGCCAGTGAATTCTAAGTGGCATTTATAAAACACTCCACTGAACATCAGGATAATAAGCATCCTTTTCTAGACTGCATGGGACATTCACCAAGATAGACCAAATCTTGGCTTTGGTCTCCGAGCTGGGAAAGCTGTTGCAAAATTTTATATCCCTATCCCATCTACTCTGCTTGCGAATTGCCAAAGGTATGTCCTACCCTCTCCCACTTCCTCTCCTTGTTCAGAAAGATCATCACCAGGTGCAGGTGTATCTGGTAGCCACCTTCACAGAAGAACAGATTTCTCCCCTCACTGGTGACATTGATCAGATACCTATTTTTAACATGTTGGACTGGTAGGTTCTCATCTCATGGGTGTTATAACAACCGCTCATGGGCTCAGGGATGAAGCTGTGTTTAGATAGAATGCTGGAAGCAGCAGTGGTGATTATGGCAATTCCATCCCTCACTCTGACAGGGAGGCCATACTCCCATTCATCATAGGACACAGAGATGAACCCAGTAGGGACTGCCAAGGGCACCGTGTCTGTATCACCTGATGGTTATAAGACCCTGACTTCAGGTCAGTTAAAAGATAAAAGGCAAAAAAAAAAAAAAAAAAAAGGTGGGAGTAGCTATATTGATATTAGATAATGGGTACTTCAGAGCAAAGGAAATTACCAGTAATATATAATATATAAAAGATTCAACTCACCAAAAAGATACAACAATCATAAATATTATGCATCAAACTACAGTACTTTAAAGAAAAGCATGAAGCATAAACTGACAGACTAGAAGGGAGTAGAAGACAAATCCATGGCTATAGTTAGTGCCTTTCACTCCCTTTATTTAGTAATTAATAAAACCACTAGATAAACATTCTACAGAGATATCGAAAACCTGAAAAATCCCATCAGCCAGTGAATTCTAAGTGGCATTTATAAAACACTCCACTGAACATCAGGATAATAAGCATCCTTTTCTAGACTGCATGGGACATTCACCAAGATAGACCATATAATGAGTCATAAAATGAACTTCAACTAATTATAAGTAACTGAAACCCCTCCAATGTGTTCTCTGATCATAAGGGATTCAAACTGAAAACAACAGAAAGATAATGGAAAAATCTTCAAACTCTTAGATATTAAACAACACACTTATAAATATTCATGGGTCAAAAAGAAGTCCCACGGGTAATAAAACATGAACATATTGGACCGAATGTTAATGAAAACACAAAATATCAATATCTGTGGGACTAAGTGAAAGCAAGGATTAGAGGGAAATTTATAGCACTAAATGCGTATTTTAGAAGAGAAGTAAGGTCTCAACTCAATAACCTAAGCTTCCACTTTCATAAACTAGAAAAAGAACAAAATAAATCAAAAGCAAGCAGAAGAAAGAGGATATAAAAATAAGAACAGAAATCAATGAAACTAAAAACAGAAAATCAATGAAGAAAATCAATCAAACTGAAAGCTAGTTCTTGAAATAATCAATAAAATGGATACCAATAAAAGAGAATAGATAAATTACTAATATCAAGCGTGAAAGAGGAGTATCTCTAAAGACCACGCAGACACTGAAGAGATAATAAGGGGCTGTCATACACAGCTATGCACAAAAGCTAGACAACATAGCAAGCAATTCTTTGAAACCATAAACTACTATGATTTATCCAAGATAAAACAGATAATTTGAAGAGTCTTAAATTCATTAAAGTACTTGAATTAGTAATTAAATCCTTCCATAAAGGAAATCTGTAGTATCAGATGGTTTTACAGGTGAATTCTGCCAACTATTTACAGAAAAGTTCTCACTGATTCTACAAAATTTCTGCCATAAATTAGAGAAATAGGGTACACTTCACAACCCGTTTTATGAAACCAGCATTACCCTGATACAAAAAACAGACAAACATAGTACAAACAACAACAGAACTACTCACCTATGTCCCTCATGATCAAATCATAGTTTCGAAAATCTTCAGCAAAATATTACAAAGCCAATTCCATCATCATATAAAAAGAAAAATACTTTGGGACTAATTGGACTTTGTTTCACAATGCAAAGCTTGCTCAGTATCCCAGAATAAATCAATATAATCCACCATAATAACGGTATAAGAAGAAAAGTCAATGATTACATAGCAATTAATACAGAAAAAATATTTGGCAAAATTTGATGCCTGCTCATGATAAAAACTCTCAAACTATAAAACCACAAAATCAGTTCAGTAAAGGAAATACAGCTTTTCAACAAATTGTGTTAGAACCAGTAGAATTAAGAGGACAAACAGGAAACCAAACAACCAAACAAAAAAACTTGAATGACACCTTAAACCTTATACAAGAACTTTTATTTAGAATATTGATCTAAATGTAAAATGTAAAACTAGACATTTTTTTAAAAATAGAAAATCTTTGTGATTTATTGTTTTTTAGAAAAAGCATTAGGACACATATAATAAAAACAAATATTTCCCTCTTCCCTAATATTTTCAAAGAAACTTATTTCTGCTCTGAAGTTTTACTACCATTATAATACACCACAACATATTCACTGCTCTAAATTACTGGGTCTTAAATATAAGGAACACATGGATTTTGTTTCCACAGAAATTCCATATTAGTTATGGCAACATCTCTGTTTTAATCATTCTGTTCTCTGTATCATGGGTGGGACTAGTGTGCTGTGTGTATGTACTTTGTGTGTGTGTGTGTGTGTGTGTACATACATGCAAGTATGTATGTTTTGTGGTGATACAAGGAATGCAAGGAGTAGAAACCAGAAGGCGGAGCGTGAGTAACCAAAAAAAAAAAAAAAAAAAAAGAGAGAGAGAGAGAGAGATTTGTGTGTTTTCGTCACATTCACAAACATTCATTTCTGGAAAAGAATACAATTATTATTTTTTTATTACTTTAAAAATTGTGTTTTACTCTTTCTTAAGTCATGACCTTCCTGATGGAGAAGAAACAGTCTTTTCCAAACTTGAAAATTTCCAAACTGTAACGTTTTGCAAAGACTGGGCAATTTCACCACAAGGGGATTAGCCTTTTTAAGTCAGGTAACTCCACCATCCTGAGAAACTCGGTAACTGTGGAAATAAATTTATGGAATAACAAGTGTCCCTTACATTCTCAGTCATATAAATTCAAATTTAAACTCCAACTATAAGGTATCTTTGACAATATCACCAAATAACATTGTAAGGATATATTTGTTGAAGAGCTAACTTTACTTTCTCTTATACTGAAAAAAAACGTTAACATTCACCCCTGAGAGGACTGATATATTAACTAGTCCCACGGCTGGCATAGTCTTGCTTCTGTATTCCTTAAGAAAGAAGAGAAACAGATCGAACAATCAATAGATAAATATAACAAATAAAAATGTAAATATATAACAAACTATGTATAGCTTAATGTATATATGTATAAATTGTTAGATATGTACACATACACATATACATATATATATATATATATATATTATATATACATGTGGAGAGAAAGAGAAAGAGAGTGTTCTTTTATTGCTGCTCCTAAGCTTTTAGCTGAATGCAGCTTTATAAGCACAATAGCAGACAGGGAACTACTCTGGATGATTCTTAGATAGTTATTATACAAAATGACCCCCATTCAGGTCAGTGCAAATAAGGAAAAGCTTGGCTAGTCCTAACCTAGAAAGCTATAAAATATGTCGAATGGACGCCTCTCAAGTGTGCGATAAAAATGCATCTTCACTGCCGCTAGCAATATTGTCCCTGACCTCAGAGTATTATTGAAGAGAGACCCATTGAATGCTTTAATTTCCACATAAACTGCTGATTATGATGGTTCAGACATGCCAGATGGCAGGAGTGATAAATGATATTGATGCCTCAGGAGAAATGAGCTACTAAAATTATATTATATTCAGCTGGGATTTTAAAACATGCAATATAATGAAAATTGTTATTCCATAGCAAAATGTTCTACCTCTTTATTTAATAGAGTGCTAGATAAGGAGACTAATGTGTGTATTTGTTTTGTAGAAGATGTTCTTTTCTACCCCTAGATAGAGAGTTTCCAATGGAAGACTTTAGTGCAAAGGAAGGATCTCTTCTGTAAACTCTCAAGTGTCTGTCCCAGAGCTGGGGTTGGGAGCAAGGAGGCAAGATCAACAAAATAGGGGTGCATTCTCAGCAGGGGAGAATACAAGAAAGAGAAATTATAATAAAATCATTTAATAGACCAAGAAACATTCTTTGAGGAATGCTGAGATAATTTTTCCCTGAACTAGTATTGTGAGATTATGCTGCTCCTATTAATTAAGGATCCGGTTGCCCTGTTAGAAGATTCTATCTAACAAGCAGACACTCATTTTTAAGTGAATGAAATAATGTACTTTGTACATTTACTTTTGTTTAAATAGAGGCATCTCTTTGAAAGCTTGTGGCAGCTGGAGTTGCCAATTTATTTTTGTTCCCTGTTCAGGGAATGAGTGCAGAATTGCTTCCTTTACTTCTTTCCCTAATTTCCCTCCCAACATACTCTCCTATCCCCATCACAAATAAAAATGAATATATATTATTCAAATATATATGGTACAGTTTTGTCTCCTCTTAAGATCATGTGAATAAAGTCCAGCAAATCAATAGTTGGCAGTTTGGGAAGCAATTTTTTTAGAGTCTTAAAAACTGTGGACCAAATACTGGCTACATAATTTTCATCGCTCAATGCAAAGGAAAATGCAGCCCCCTTCTTCAAAAAACAGGAAAAACTATGCCATCTAAAAAAAAATGGGGTTTAAAAAAATTTCAAGTTTTTCCTGTCTTCTGTGGTCTCTCTCTGATATGGTATTTTTTTTTTTAATGCTATTTAATACCGTCTCCCTTGGGCAAAGGAATACTCTCAGGGTGAGTGTAGACTCCCACAGAGGTGATGGGCAGGGAGTGACTCAGGACTGGCACATAGCTTACCAGCTGCCAGGTGCCCCTTCCTACCAGCCTCCAGGTCCAGACTGTCAAGTCCAGAGGGCAGCGAGGTCACTGCAGGAAGTGACCTTCTTTTGTCTCATCTGGTGCTCAATTAACCATAGCTAGGCAACCCCCAGAGATTGCAGCTTCCCATGTGGACTTAAGGGCTTAGAGGGGAAAAAGAGGGACTCCCCTGCTGAGTTGCCCACTCAGTGCTCCATGGTGCTGCCAGCCTGTATGCAGGGACAACCAGTGCTGGGAACCTGCATTCAAGCCCACACACCCATCCTTACACCTGTGCTCAGATTCCCACTAGAGACAGAGGGCAACAAGAATTATGCAAAAGATTAGGGGAAGAAGCCAAGGGAGGTGGATAGCTAGGAGAATGGTAAGTGCACATCTGAAAACCCTTGGCAAAAAGGAGTCAGTGAGGCAGGCTCAGGGTTAGTGCACTATTGCTCCATTGTACTTCATTCACAGAACAAAACAAAGCAGAAACATCAAGATAAAATTATTAAAATTTCAAAGGTGATGATCTCTGAGCATTAAACTCAAAGCAGGCAGCCCTTCTAGCTTGGGACTCTGTGACTGCTCTGGTCAGTTGTTCATGTAGCCAGCTAGGCAAGTACTTCCTTAAGATAATTAAAGCAGAGTACTGGCTTATGTGAATTTACCAGATTCAAAACATTATACCATGAAATATAATTTCATAACCCTCAAACTTTCAATTTAGTAACAAGAAAGATTTCAGGCTTTAAGATATAATTTTTTATAGTTCCCCTGTATTCAGCAAAATCAAAATTTCAGACTATTTGGAAAAATTACATCCATTCATTTAGCAGGTATTAATAGCCTAGACCTTACAACTCAGACCTTTCTTGGGGGGAGGGAGATGGCAATAATAATAATTAGCATTTAATCTCTTCTAAATATCAAATTTCACAATCAGACCTAACACTGTGGTTTGATTCTACATAGGAATTTAATAAGATTTCCTGAGTATAGCAGTCCAAAAAATTAGCACAGCACTAAGCAAACATAGTTACTGAATTGGCTGAAGAATGACAAAGGCTTAAGTTTATTAAATCTTGAAGTTGTTCTGCTCTTTGTTCATCTGGCTGTGACTGAACCTTAATGCACATCCTAAGATGCGTAGGCAATATTGTAAATGAAGATTCCTCTTGAATACTGACTTGACCTTCACTGCTTCCCTGCCCAGATGATATGAATCTTGTGAATGAACAATGTAACTGAAATGTGATCAAATTACCTGAAATGCAAATTACTGTGTCCAAACAAATGTCACTTAATCTTTGGAAGTATTACTTCAAATTATTGAGAAAACAACTAACTATAGAATCCCTTCAACTGGAGACCAGTTTATCTAAAGATTTGGTAAACTCCAACAAGAGGAAAAAAGAGTATTTTAACTTTTAGGGGCGCCTGGGTGGCACAGCGGTTAAGTGTCTGCCTTCGGCTCAGGGCGTGATCCCGGCATTATGGGATCGAGCCCCACATCAGGCTCCTCTGCTATGAGCCTGCTTCTCCCTCTCCCACTCCCCCTGCTTGTGTTGCCTCTCTCGCTGGCTGTCTCTATCTCTGTCAAATAAATAAATAAAATCTTTAAAAAAAAGAGTATTTTAATTTTTAATGCATACGATGTCATGCTTCTGGCGGTGTCTTTATGTCCTTGAGCCTTAGTAAGCAATTTAAAAAAAGAAAACATGCATTGAGGAACATACAGAATTAACTTATTAATGATAAGATACTGTTCCTGGCGGATTAGAACTCATTTAGCTTGTAGCAAACCATCCCTTAAAAAAAAAAAAAAACAACAGTTCCTAAGAGAAAGAGTAATGTGAAAACATTCTTTATTTTGATAGGAAATTTTCAATTTAGAGCTAGACTTTTAGAGAACCAGCAGATACAGCACATCTTTTGTTGACCAATAGCCTTAACTGCCTTCTAGTTTCAACAAAGAACTGTAGTAGATGTTTTGGAAATATTACAAGAATTTGGTATGATAACTCACTTTTTCTTTTTCAGGAAAACATTACCCTTATTAATGAAAAAAAATACTTATGCTTATGCTTAGAAATACATATGCTTAGAACTTATGAGACTTTTAAGATCTATGTAACAGATAACATTACAAAGTTTTTCACATTTTAGCATTATAATAGTTGCAAAGGGTAACTAATGGCCAATTAGTAAACAGAAGATAGGATTCTTCATATAGAACATATTTATAATTTAAGAAAATATTCATCAATCATTCTCAATCCTACAATCAGATCTACGGAGCCATGGAATTATTCACAAATTTAAGTCACTAAAAATGCACATATTTATAATTCAGATTTGAGATATTTTATTAACTTTGAAGTTTTTCACTTGCATCTCTTGGATAGCAAAACCGTTTGTGGTTCCATAAAAAATACTTTATTTTTTGAATCAAGGTATTTATTTATCTATTTATTCTTAAAGATTTTATTTATTTATTTGTCAGAGAGAGAGAGAACACGAGCAGGCAGAGCAGCAGAGGGAGAAGCAGGCTCCCCACTGATCAAGGACCCCCATGCGGGACTCAATCTCAGGACCCCGAAATCATGACTCAAGCCCGAGGCAGACACCCAACCAACTAAGCCACCCAGGCACCCCTGAATCTAGGTATTTAACCACATATGAAGAAATGTTACATTTGAGTTTCTTTTCTTTCAAAAATAAAGCAATTTATTCTGACAATCACCACTCTATGAAAATACCCATGTTATACCCATATGACAGTCATATTATATTATTAAACACACACACACAGTTATACAAAAATACTCATAGCTGCATAGGCTATAGTAGGATTCTTTCTCTTTTTTTTAGTGAATGCTTTGTAAACAGTGTGTTTGTTACAATAGCATACATAAAACATGATACAGGTGCTTAAATCAATTATGCACCGAGATGCCGTGGACTGGATTGTGTCTAGAAGATACATGGAATATTTTCTTTCTTATTTTTTAATATAATCTTCAGGTATACAACATTATAATTCAACATCTGTGTACACAACAAAGTGATCACCCTCCAAAATATAGTTTCTGTCCATTACCCTACAATTGATCCCCTCCACCCCTCTTGCCCAACCTCCAATTCCCTTCCCTCTGATAACCATCAATCTATTCTCTGTATGCATGAGTTTTTGTTTTGTTTTGTTTTTAGATTTTCCACATGAGTAAAATCATACAATATTTGTCTTTCTCCTTCTAATTATTTCACTTAGCATAATATCCTCAAGTTTCACCTATATTGTTGCAAACAGCAAGATTTCATTATTTTTATGGCTGAGTAATATTCCATTCATCCGTTCTCACATCTTTACCCATTCATCCTTGATAGGCATTAAGGTTGCTTCCATATCTTGGCTATTATAAATAATACTGCAATGAACAGGGAGTTGCATATATCTTTTTGATTAAGAGTTTCTGTATTTTAGGATAAATACCCAGTAGTGGAATAGCTATAGCATATGGTAGCATTCCACTCTATACATATATACCACATCTTTTTTATCCATTCATCATTGATGGATGCTTAGGTCGCTTCCATGTCTTGGCTTTGTAAATAATACTGCCATAAACATAGGGGTACGTATCTCTTTTTAAGTAAGTGTTTTCAAATTTTTTGAATAACTACAGAGTAGTGGAATAACTATATTGCATGATAGCTCTATTCTTAATTTTTTTCTCTAAGTAAGTTCTAGACCCAACATGGGGCTTGAACTCATGACTCAAAAATCAAAAGTCACATGCTCTACCAACTGAGGCAGCTATTCTTTTTTTTTTTTAAAGATTTTATTTATTTATTTGACAGAGAGAGAGACAGCCAGCAAGAGAGGGAACACAAGCAGGGGGAGTGGGAGAGGAAGAAGCAGGCTGCTGGCGGAGGAGCCTGATGTGGGGCTCGATCCCAGAACACTAGGATCACGCCCTGAGCCGAAGGCAAACGCTTAATGACTGCACCACCCAGGCGCCCCTGAGGCAGCTATTCTTAAGTTTTTGAGGTTTCTCCATACTGTTTTCCATAGTGGCTACACCAGTTTACATTTCCACCAGCACTGTATGAGTGTTCCCTTTTCTCCACATCCTCTCCAAAACATGTTAACTCTTGTTTTTTTGATAGTAGTCATTCTAACCGGTGTGAGGTAATATCTCATTGCAGTTTTGATTTGCATTTCCCTAATAAGTCCCTGAATAACTCTAAATAGTTCATTTCTATTCTCAAAATTTTTCAAGTAGTAGGATTTTAAATGAGAAACTATCTTATGAGATAAATGTAAAATGGTTTTCCTTAAAATATATTGATGGAGTGTACTGAACAGAGATCATGCAAATGATCTGTCCCTTAATATTAGCTTTCCCTTTACTATACCTTAATGATAAATTTAATGAAATAATATGAAGTTATTAAATATCATATCTGTGGGATATGCATTAATATTGCTTGAATGAATATTTAATTAAAGAATAAAAATGCTATAAAATATTTTATGAATAAATGATTGTGTTTATATGTATTTCAGATCTCTATTTCAGGGATTATTTCTTTACTTTTTTCATTTTATAAACATTTAAGAATCATAAATGCATCAAAAATGCTAAAGATTTTTATATTCCATTACTTCCATGCCTTCAACCTGGAAAGTATAGATTGATTTCTATATAAATGGTAGCATGTTAGGTTGAGTTGTAATTTGTAACAATAAGAAGCTACTGATCATTTGAGATCCTTATTTTCTGCTATGGTGTCATGATGATCTTTTTATACTCTTACTGTGGGGAGACAGTTCTCCATGGGACTCTCATGTTTTTGCACATCTTCTCAGCAAAGGCATTAACAACTTTTTTTTTTAATAGATTGTCTTTTCAAGAATATTTGTATAATGTACATTTTTGAAGATAGAGATAGCTTTTCCCTATATGACAGAGGATATATCTGTTTCAGAATAATAGATAATATATATAATGTTTCCTACTGGAGCAAAGTCTGGGTAGGTTTGCTACCAGCCTCCTCATGCATATGGAGGTTTGCTGAGCTCAGGTCCTTAGCTGTGACACGTACTCTGTGCATAGCATTCAGCTTGGCCCATCTGAATTGTTCTATGGGATCTGGGGAACAAGAGCAACTAATGTGAAGATGAAACTTATGCTGCCAGCTGTACCATTAGTGATAAAAATCTTTTGTCTCTGACCCAGAAATCTCTTGTCTTCTACCAATCTATACAACTGAGGCCGACTGACTTGTCAGCTTGCAAGCAGGGTAAAATTTCAGATCCTTATAATTTTTCCACTTCTAACATTCTACTAGTTTTCTAGATAAGTTTTAGATCAAAATATAATAAACAATATGGAAGAGATTGTGAAAAAGTGAGAATTAAAAATCTGTACATTTATTTTATTAAATGAAAAGATTGTGAGTTAATAATACATTGTTAAAATTACAAAGACATCTTGCAAATATCCAATCTAGGGATTTTATTATACAGATAAAAATTTCAAAGCTATATGTCATAACGCCAATTAATTAAAAATGTCAGAATAAGTAACAATGATGTCTGTTCTGATATTATCTAAAATTATATTGATAAAATAGAAGGTCTCTGTTGAAGATTAAAATGGCCACACTTATTTGCTATTCCTCTGATATAGAGGAGTCTGATCTTTCCCTGAATGGGCTGGCCTTTGTGACTTGCTTGACCAAGAGAATATGGTGGAAGTGAGTTTATGTAACTTCCAAGGCTGGGTCAAAAGAAGTCTTAAAACCTCTTCCTGGGCCTCTTGAAATACTTGCTCAAAGATCCCTGATCTGCCATCAAAGATGTGTAGCTACCATATTAGGGAGATCACAAGGAGATGCGAGAGACTACATCAAGAGAAAGAGGGGTCTGGCTGAGTCCATGCTTCCAGTCAGGGTTGCCAAGGCGTCAGATATGTGAATAAAGCTACTTGGATTCCCCAGATTAGTATAATAACCAGCTGAATGCCATGGAGGGACCTTATTCACTGTCATGGTACTCTTAATATCTATCGTGGGAACTGAATATGTGCTCAGCTGAGTCATATCAGCATTCCTGTCCCACAATATTGTGACATAATAAAATCTTGTTGTTTGGCAACATTATTGTGAGGCAAATATTTTCTCATAGTTCATTGCACGATAATAGATGTCTGGAACAACTTCCAAATTTCCTTAAAAATACTGTACTTAGCAGTAAACCACTTTTGTTTAAAATGTTAAATAAATAACATTGTTTTCCTTCATCACCCTTTCTCCCTTGGATGCTTTCTGTTCTCTTTTTAGAATACTCAGATAACATATTTCAGAATAATGTTTAGAAATAACTTCCCTCAAGGCTAAGCATTGTCTTAAGTGAATTTTATAATTATAAATTTCTGAATAATAAGGTTTATAATAAAATTGCTAGTAAGCTCTAAAATTTCCCAGAAGTCCTTGGCAGTATTTTTTTTTTTCAATAAAGAGGTTCATTAATTAAAATTGAAAAGGTGTGAAATTTGTCTCCTCATATCTTAGGTATGAGTGAGAATAATGAAGCTTTTTTTTTTTTTTTTTTTTTAACCGAGTAATTTCAGTCTTTAAGCTAGATACATTACCAATGCTTAGGAGTCAAAAGCCATGGCCTTAGTAATTCTTTTTTTTTTTTTTTTTTTTTTTTGGACATAGGCTAATATCCACTTGTGAACTTCATAAGACAATGGCAAAAGATGAGTTTATGCAGTATCTCTAGACTGAGGTACTATCTTCATGAGGGTAGTCTATATATAGTAGGAAATAATTTTCTTTAATTCATCTTTTTGTTAAGAGATCATATCCAGGAAATGAAACATCCTTTTAAATGTGTACTTTTAAAGAATTCCAGCAAGTGAGCTAGTAGGCCTATATTCCCTTTGGATACAGAGTTTGATATACCTGGGCTCTCATAATAATGATAAAAGAATGCATTTTAGGTGAACTGAAGGATTAGGTCTAATAGATGGCCTTGTGACCTTTTTGTAGCTTCAGGGACACCAGGGAGATTTGCTCCTTGGTGAATTCTTTTGGAGATATTAACTCAAAAGAATCCTTAGGTGTTTTCCTCTACAAGGTCCAACATAAATACCACTCTAGCTGAGGACTATGTACTGAAACAAACACTACCTCCTTGTTGAGGTTTATTAAAAAGTGAGTAACCAGTACTGATGAGTTGCAGTTATCCCTGAGAATGGTCATAAGTCTTGTATGCCTAAGTAAGCTACATAACTAATGAGTGAAGTCTCACTGAGAGGTCATGTGTCTAGCTAGTTATAAAACCTGAGAGGATTTAGTGAAGACTTTGCTGAACTGGCTCGTGTCCACTTAGATTCCTCCCTATTGGTTAGGCATCTTGAGTGTAGAATTTCTATAAAATCAAAAGATGTATTGGTAAGTCATGAAAAATTTCTGCTCTGCAGATGCTATGCATGCCGTTGGTTCCAGTAAATAGCTACTTAAACTTGGTGTTGAATGAGGTGTTCTGTTTCTTGTATGTTTCATTTTTAATCTAAACTAAGATCACTGATGCTATTAAAACAATATTAGATATAATTATTGTCTAGATTATTGCACAGCCTAGGTAATTTAAGATCATTCTGGTTCTTGAATCCCAAGGGGAAATACAGTGGTACGGAAAAAAGCAGAAACAAACAATTCAAAGAGGAATTGGGTATGTAATGTCTCATGATACAAATTTTCTATTTACTTTCTTAATGTACTGGATTTTGACTTCTTTTTTTTTTTTTTTAAGATTTTATTTATTTATTTGACAGACAGAGACAGCCAGCAAGAGAGGGAACACAAGCAGGGGGAGTGGGAGAGGAAGAAGCAAGCTCCCAGCAGAGGAGCCTGATGTGGGGCCCGATCCCAGAACGCCAGGATCACGCCCTGAGCCGAAGGCAGACGCTTAACGACTGAGCCACCCAGGCGCCCCTGGATTTTGACTTCTGAATGTCAAAATAATTTTTAATTACCGGGATAATCCTCTTGGTCATAATGTAGTATTTTTCCATAGTACTAAATTTGTTTTGCTAATGTTTAGTTTTGACTTTCTGCATCTATGTTTATGAATATTACTGATGTACTTTCTTTTCTTGTGATTTTTTATCAAGTTTTACAGTCATAATTAAAATATGGTGAGAATGATTTCCACTTATTAATGATATGACATAATTAGCATCAGCTTGGAATTAGTTCTTCCTTAAATATTTAGTAATATTCATTAGTGAAGTCCCACAGTCATGGAATTTCTTTGTGCGAAATTTTTAAATTTATGAATTCAGTTTCTTTAACAGACAGAGGAGTACTCATTTTATACATTTTTCTTCTACCAGTTTCAATAAATTGTCTTTTTCTAGGAATTCTCACTTTGTTTACATTTTCAAATTTAAATCTGTTTATGTTTTAATATATGTTGAATTTCTGATGATATCTCATTTTTGTCCTTAATTTTGATAAGTTAAGCTCTCTCATTGTCTTGCTTCTATCAGTATTTCTAGAAGTTTATCAATTTTATTACTTTTTTAAAGAATTAACTTTCATCCATTTTGATTTTCTGTAATACAAAATGATTCTGAATGCCATTAACTTTTGCTTTTTTCTTAATTATTCTCTCCTATTTCCTTAGGCTTTAATTTTTGTTCTCTTTTAATTTCCTGACTCGTATACTTAGATCTTTCATTTTGAATTTTTATTCTTTTTAGGTTACATATTTAAAGCTACAAATTTTATTTTTTAAAGATTTTATTTATTTATTTGACAGAGACAGCCAGCAAGAGAGGGAACAAAGGCAGGGGGAGTGGGAGAGGAAGAAGCAGGCTCCCAGCGGAGGAGCCTGATGTGGGGCTCGATCCCAAGACTCTGGGATCACGTCCTGAGCCGAAGGCAGACGCTTAACGACTGAGCCACCCGGGTGCCCCATAAAGCTACAAATTTTACTCTAAGCACAGCTCTAGCTGCATTTAATAAGATATGTTTAATTTTGGGGCGCCTGGGTGGCACAGCGGTTAAGTGTCTGCCTTCGGCTCAGGGCGTGATCCCGGCGTTATGGGATCGAGCCCCACATCAGGCTCCTCCGCTATGAGCCTGCTTCTTCCTCTCCCACTCCCCCTGCTTGTGTTCCCTCTCTCGCTGGCTGTCTCTATCCTATCGAATAAATAAATAAAATCTTTTAAAAAAAAAGATATGTTTAATTTTCCATTGTAAAATATCTTCCATTTTAATTTCTTCGATAATCCATGTGTTATTTAGAAATATATTGATTTATTTTTTTCTCATTTGGACTATCTTTGTCTTTTTAAAATTTATCTTTTGCTTAATATCACTGTGGTCAGAGAATTTCCTCCAAATGGTTTAATTTATTTAAGACCTGTGAGACCTGTTTCACGACTCCTCATATGATTAATTTTCATAAAACTAAGTATATATAAGATTGGAAAGAATATGTATTCTGTTCTACACATGTCTGTTAGATCATGTATACAAGAGTTTAATTCAAATATCTATTTTCTTTCTCATTTGGTCTTGTAGTTCTGTAAGTTAGAAAAAAATACATATTAGAATGTTCTCACTGTGAATGCAGTAATTTAATCAAGTTTTATTTAGATGAATACAGATTTAGGATTATTTTATTTTCCTGATGGATTGATCATTTATCATTATGCAACATCTTTCTTTATATCTTGCAAAGTTGTTCCCTTGAAGTTTAGCATTAGTATAGATACAATAATTTGGGGGGCTAGTTTTTGCATTACATATTTTCTATACTTTTAATTTTAATGTTTACATATATTTTTGTTTCAGTTTTGTCCTTAACAAGGAGCATATTTTTGGCTATTTTAAAAGAATAATTTTAGGGGCACCTTGGTGGCTCAGTCCATTAAGCATCTGCCTTGGGCTCTGTGCATGATCCCAGGGTCCTGGAATTGAGACCTGCATTGGGCTCCCCGCTCCACAGGGAGCCTGCTTCTCCCACTCCCTCTGCCAGCTGCTCCCCCTGCTTATGCTCTCTGTCAAATAAATAAATAAGTCTTAAAAAAATTAAAAATAACAAATAAAAAATAATTTTATCTGAAAGTCTTTGTCTTGATGCTATTTAGTCCATTTATAATATATTTAATCAAGAACTTATTTCTAGCTTAGATTTACCATCTAAATACTTCTCTTTTTTCCTTTTCTTTTTTGCTTATTATTTTACTTCATTTCATTTATTCTTTCTATTATTTTAATTAGAGTTATTTTCTATCCCATTTTTCACCTCACTCAATTCACTTATAAATTCTAAATTCTTTATTATTTTGTAAGTACCATAGAAATTACAATAAGCATCCTTGGTTTATTAAAATAGAATACATCTTTCTATTTTTGCCATGCCAAGGACAATGAAAGGATCCTGCAGCATTTTAACGCAATTTACCCCCTATTGCCATAATTTATAAATATATAATATATATACTATATATATTATATATAAATATAATAAGCATATTATATTTATAAATATATAATATATAAATATGTAATATTTAGCGAGTGAGAGAGAGCACATGCAAGAAGGGGGGGGCAGAGGGAGAGGGAGAGAAAGAGAATCTTAAGCAAGCTCCACCTCCTTGTGGAGCCCAAGCAGGGCTCCCTCTCACAACCCTGAGACATGATCTGAGCCAAATCAAAACTGAAGTGTTTAACTGACTGAGCCAACCAGGCGCCCCTGAAGTTGTTATATATTTTAAAAAGGCAAGCAATATTATTAGAATTATATGTTTACCCACATTTTTTTTTCACTACTCTCTGTTCCTTCTAACATCTCTGTGCTTCCATATGGGGCAATTCTCCTTTTACATGAAGAGCTTACTTTAATGATTCCTTTAACATAATTTTGCTGATGTTAAATTTTCTCAATTTCTGTTTCAAATACTATTGTATCTTTATTTTTGAGAAATATGGCAGCTCTTTGTTTTAGTACTTTTGAAAATGTCATTTATTTTTTTTTCTGTTCCCTCTCTCTCTCTATGTATATATTTCTGTTAAAAAGGAAGCTACTATACCTATTGTCTTTTTGTTTTGTTTTGTTTTCCTTCAAGGTTTGCTCATCGTCTTTGCTTCCTGCAGTTTCAGCATGACGTCTCTAGATATGTTTGACTTTATATTTATCTTGCTCTGGATTCATACTGCTTCTCCATTTGATGGTTCAAGAACTTTTTCAGCAGCTTTGGTAGTTTATTGATGATTATCACTTAATATATTTCTCTGCTTCATTTCTGTTGTTTCTTCTCCTGAAGTTCTATTTCAATATATTCAAGAACTTTTTACTATCCCGTATTTCTCTTAAGCTCTTTGTCTATATTCTTTCTTCTTTTCTTGGTGCTTCTCTCTGAATATTTTCTATTATTTTCAAAATTTCTAATTCTCCATCTGTAGTATTAAATACATCTAGTCAGTTTTAAATTGAAGCTATTTTATATTACAGTCCGGGTATATTTAACACACATATACATACATACATGTGTATACACTCCTACACTATTTAGTATAATCAACATGAACATTACATTAGTTTCCCGTGTATAACATAATGATTCAATGTGTGTGTATAAGTCATCACCACAGTAAGTGTAGTTAGTCTGATTGTTTTTTATAGATTTTTATTCTCTGCTGAAATTCTCCATTGTGTCTGTTGTGGTCACAGGTGGTTATATTTCTTTAAGGCTGACATACGGGCTTTTTTTAACCGCCACGCATGCCTGGAAATGGGAATTCAAGGCTTTAAATTTATTTTATTTCTTTTCTTCCTTGAGTACTTTTTCCTAGAGCAATCAGAGGCAGATATTTTAATTTCCATTGTTGCTATAGTAATTAAGTGCAACAGGCAAGTATCTTTCTAATGTTTTGTCATCATTGAGCATGCCATTCCATAACAGTATAGGTTATGGTTTAAGTAATCATAATGCCACTTCATGTAATGAATTACCAGCATTGCATCTCTCCCTTGAAAGGAAGTAATCTTTGAGTTCATCAACTATATCAGAAACTCAGTGCCAGAATCTCAATTTGAGGAACTCATTCCTGGAGCTACTCTCATTTCCAATTAGTTAAGCTTAACAGGACACAAACGGCCCACTTAGAGTGTTTAATTGAAGAGGGTTAATAAGTGAAATGCTTTCAGAGGTATGGACACTGTTAAGGAAACAAACAAGTAGTGATTAAGGACCTAGGTCAAGCAACAATGAGAAACCATTATCACTCACCATTAAGACTGACGGGGCCTATGGAAGCTATAAGTAGAGATGGGTGGGAGAAATGAGGAGGAGAGAGAAATTGCCAGACAAGGTTTATCAGTGAGGAAGGAGGGAGAGAGAGCTCCAACAAAATCAATGTCCTGACTTCTCTCTTCCAATTCCTCCCATTGGATGAACGTAACAGAGAGCTGAAGATCAAAGTCATCTGTGGAAGGAAGTCAACAGAACTCAGCCTCCCAGGACAGAAATCACAGCAGAAAAGGAATGATCTATAGTGGGCAATTGGAGAATAACCAGGATATACACCAAAGTCAGAAGGATAAGATATCATTGTATTTTTAACTACATCGTAACTTTTATAACTTTTGGAACAAAATTATTCAACAAATACTCAGATTATTTTTCACACTTTACTTGTATTTTATTTTGTTCATCTGGTCCATGTATACTTTTTCCACCCACTAGCATTTGTTCAAGCTTATTTCTATTCCATTGTAGGCACATAAGGTGAAAAAAAAAACAAATAATTTTAAATGATTTCACATTTTATACCTGCTTCTGGACTATTTTCTTCCTTTATTCATGCCAGATATTTTGAAAGCATTGTTTGTATTGGTGTGGTCAGTTTCTTATTACATATTAATTTCTGAAATCTTTAGTTCTGTGATTACAAATACTGTATCCTCATTAGGCTACTTGTATTTATGTCAATTAAATAAATTTTAGATAAATTAAGAATTTATTTCCTCAGTGACACAAGCCACATTTCAATTGCTCAAGTCACATGTGGCTAAGGCTATCATATTGGATATTATGATACAGTCGACATCCTCCTTCACAGAAAGTTCTGTTGGAGAGCTGTTTTAGAATAGTGTCCGCCCTTCCACTGCACTATAGTTTCCCTTATTCAAGGTATTAATGCTTTCTATGTTAGTAAGTCCATAGATAACTACCATAATTTTCATCTTTATTTTGTTAACCTCTACAATATTTGAAAACATAGTGTATTAATGCCTTAAACATCTTCACTCTCCTCTCAGCACCACACTCTTCTGATTTTCCTATACTTTTCCAGATATACGTCCAAATTATCCCAAGTTCTCCCTGGGATTTGCTGATATTTATATTCTCATCTTTACCTTTATAAGTCTGTAATTTTTGAGAAAGGAAGAATAGTCTGTTAAATTGTAATGTCACCATTATATTTGTCCGGAATACCAAAACAACCTCAAAACCCATTTCCCCAGTTTTCACTAGTAATTTATTATTCAAATTGTCACTGTTATAATCTTTTCCCTAGAATTCACAATGGCATACCAAACGATCACACAAAATAGTACCTTCCAGTCTTTCCAACTTTATCTCACATTTTCACCCAACTCACTCAGCCCTTCAACTATAAGGAAAAACTTAAAGTTCCTCAAACACATGCAGTTTTTCTTCTCCTTGTAAGAAATGCTGTATTCAAGCATTAATTTCTTCTTTCTCTTTATTGCCAAATTGTAGGAGTGCTGATAATACTGACTCCATTTTTGGCCCTCTGTCTTGTTCACATTTGGTCAGTGACCTCTCTTGGGGCTAGGTGTTCTGGGCCCCTTGGAGATTAATATACATACCTTAGAAATGCCCACCAAGGCTGAAATCAGGGGAGGCTTGTTTTGGTCTCCCATGGATCTGCTAGACATACCATAGTCTTTCCCCTTCATCATGCACAGGTTGTCCCACAAAATCTAATAAAAGTTAGCTGTCAGGTGCATACAAGCCCTTTAAGGTGCATGCAAACCCCTTGATCTTACTACAATGCCTTTCTGCATGTCCCTTAGCTCTATAAAATTCTGTAGGCTAAGGTTTGGATTTTGTGGAGAATAAGTATGCAGCTGCTGTGAATAGTCCTTTTTCCAGTCCCACTGTCAGTAAATTATCCTGAATAAAACTCTAGTGTAAACTGTATGGAGTGGCTTGCTTCATTTTCTGGTCTCAGAGTGCCTTTTTAGTCTGGGGGTTACTTTACTGTCTTACCTCCACCTTCCAACACAAGTTCCCCAATTTTCTGCCCCAATTCACCTCACACATTTTTAATTATATTTCATTTTAGGTTCAGTTAGTGAAATAAATAATTACTTAAAAATTAATTTGCCTGATTATTGGTATGGCTTATGTTGATCACAAATTTCTTTTGTTAATATATGTGAATATGTGTCTGGCTTTGATATTTGAAGGGGCAAAATAATAATAAATAACTTGAAGAACCCATGTGACATAATGCTAAACCTACTAGTTGTGGCTGAGCTGGCATACAGACAGTCACCAAAATGCATTTTGGTGGGTGGCAGTGTTAGCTTCCCTGGTATACAAGCTATCCGTATCTGTCAGCACAAAGATATTATTGAACTGCTGCCTTGGAACATAGGCAGATGGCTAACAAATCACTACTACAGTACTTAGAGATATCATGGCCATAAAATAGTAATCCTATAAAGATATTTATAACAGGGGCACCTGGGTGGCTCAGTTGGTTAAGCATCCAACTCCTGGTTTCAGCTCAGGTCATGATCTCATGGGTTGTGAGATCGAGCCCTGCTATGGGCTCTGCGCTAGATGTAAAGCCTTCTTGAGATTCTCTCCTTCCCCTCCCTCTACCCCTCCCCCTTCTCTGAAATACATAAATAAATTAAAAAATTTTTAAAAGATATGTATAACAAACTATGAGTAATCATTTTGTGACTGGAATGACAGCAGAAACAATTGATCTTGGCAGTATGAAGAATAAAACATGTACATGAGACATTAATTTTTATTTCAAAGTTTTGCTAGTTAGCAATCATTTCTCACAGTTTTTTTTTTCAGATACCACTTTTTGATACAATCTACCCTTCTGTCTTACTATACAGTAAGTTTGAAAGAGCTATTGATCACTTTTTTGCAACTATGTAAAGAACACATCTATGCATTTACATCATCGTTAGATATCTTCAATTATTTAGCATTTATATAATTTTGTGAGCAATATCATGTACTTAAATTAAAATTTCCCACTGAATATTTACACAATTGATCCAGTTCTCCAATATTTCCAAGTGCTTTTTCATGTATTGTCATGATCTTAATTATGTCCACTTCTGTTTTATTAAAAATTCAGGCAAATATAATATGCTGTGACTTAAAAGCAAGTATATTCAGTTTTAATTTGGGGAGATTTCCCACAAAGAGCCATCTATCACATTTCAGGAAAAGAGTTACTGTGCCCTGCCAATTGTATCTTATTCTATCAGTTCAATATATACCAATAATTCATTCCTAAGTATGATGATAGTATTTTTTATCATACACATCATAAACGTGTATAGTGAAAAATTATTTCTACAAATCTTTTTTTTTAAACAGTTTCTTTTTTTTTTTAAGATTTTATTTATTTATTTGACATAGAGACAGCCAGCGAGAGAGGGAACACAAGCAGGCGGAGTGGGAGAGGAAGAAGCAGGCCTCCAGCAGAGGAGCCTGATGCGGGGTTTGATCCCAGAACGCTGGGATCACGCCCTGAGCCGAAGGCAGACGCTTAACGACTGCGCTACCCAGGCACCCCTCTACAAATCTTTTTAAATGCTCTGAAGCATTGCTTTAAAGTATTTATTTTTCATTTTTATTTTACATTATATATTTAATATTAATATTCAAATATGCTGTATATGTTACACATCTACGTTTCAATATGTATATTATTTTTACATTTTTATTCACTGTATAAATGTTTTAAAATATGTACGTAAAATATAATTTTAATGAAACTGCCCATATGACTATTGAAAGTGAGTATTATAAAATTTTGTTATTATTCTGAAAGAGTAATCCCATGGACATATCAAAGATATTTTAATAAGCATAAGTAAAAGACTCTTTCCCTACTAGAAAATCTATAAATATAATAAAATTTCAACAAATGAAATAATTCTGTTATGCATTAATGCAACTGTTCTTAGAATCCCCACCAGAATACCATATACATACTTCCTTTCTGTGTGCTGAATATTTCCTTGAATTTCTTTGTTACTTGTCTGAATCCCACCAGCTAAAGGTTTCTCTAAGAGAAGGATTACTTAGAGAAGGATCACTTTGCATTCTGACACGTACTATCTACCTTGGCACAAAATGCTATTTGGTAATTTTAAATGGATGCTATTTTTCAATTGGCATAACCTCTAAACATTGAAAGAATAATCTCATGCAATCAAATAGAGGAAAAGTTTTTGTCTCTCAGAGCAAGACTTTGGAGGTGTTCATATTTGGGTTTAAATCCTAGATTTTCTAATTACTAATTGTATCACATGAACAAGTTACATAATATTTATACATGTCACCTCCCTGACTGGTAAAATGGGGATGAAGATGCCTAACTCATAGGAATATTTTGAGAAATGGATATTTTATTGTTTGCAAAGTGGCTAGTAGAGTGTAATCATTACATGACATTGCAAATTAGTTGTAATAATGACATTTGTAAAGCTTATAATGTATTTAAATTGTAAGAAAGTAGTATAAATAGTAATCCAAGGATAATCCAATATTAAGGAACTTGGGGAACCTAATGCTTAATTATATACACAAATGATACTTTATAGGAGTGGGAGCAGGTATCATTTTGGAAACTACTTGTTCTTTATGTACAACAGCCTGGGCTAAGTGCTTCACATGTATCAATAGCTCAGAAACTCACAACAACCATTTAGTTAGTTATTATTTTAAAATTTGTACAACAGATTGGGGAATTGAGACTTGGAGAATATAAATATGTACCCAAATTCATACAACTTGTAAATGATGGAACCAGTATTTTCACCCAGGTTTGACTGGTTCCAAAACATGTTTATCTTCAGATTGTACCACGCTGCCTCCTTTTATCTTCCACAATGACATTAACACACTAGTGACATGTAAAACATTGGCAAAATAAGACTACCCTAGAGAATATGTTGGCCCCACGTCCTTGCAGTACTGAGATTATTTTTAAGACTAGTTAAACATTATACTTTTGGTACAATTAAGCCGATCATTGTTGTTGATAAAGAAATTAGGTTGATAGAGATACAAGACAATTTTGTTTGACGCTTATACTTAAGCCTTCACAAAATAAAATCAATATAGAACAATAAATAGAATGTTACATGGCAACTGGATGGAATTTGAGTTACTAAAAATGTACAATAAAATGTTATCACCAATATTGAGAAAAACTTCTCAATAATCTTAAGTGATAAAGAATTACAATTGACTTTTGAACAACATGGGTTTGACTGCATTGGATCCACTTTCACACAGATTTTTTTTTTTTTAAATAATAGAACATAGAACTGTAAATATATTTTCTCTTTCATATGATTTTCTTTATAACATTTTCTTTTCTCTAGCTTACTTTATTGTAAGAATACAGTATATAATAAATACAACATACAACATACGTTAATCAACTTTTCACCTTATTTCTAAGGCTTCCAGTCAATAGGCCATTAGTACGGTTTGTGGGGAATCAAAAGTTACACATGGAGTTTCAACTGTGAAGGGGATTGGCATCCTTAACCCCTGTGTTGTTCAAGAGTAAACTATATTATAAATATTTTACATAAAGTCTTAAAGATTATATAGCCTTTTGATGAGGACTACTTGAATTTGGGAACTTGACATCTATGAAAAAGATTCCCTATTATTAAAATAATACCTTAGAGTAATAAGAGGTCACATTGCATACAAAAGCATCAGATATTATTTTCAACTAGGAAGAAACCACTATTTAATAAGTAGTTTATTGTTTCTTTGGTTCATAGTTGGTTTTGCCAGAATCTTTTACATTACAGCTCATTCTTCAAGAGAAAACTATTTTTTGAAATGTGAAAGACTCAGTAGAAGGCTGTTCACAGTTCTATGTAAATAAAACTCAAAAGAAGTTCCTTGAAATGGATACATATCAGTTTAATATAATGAAACAACTTAGTAGATATTTAAGGCTTAAATGACTAATAAAATAAGAATTTCTTTTTGTTGTTTTATTTTAAATTTTATTTTTAGGTGATATTCTCCATACAGTAATGTTAGTATTTCACATTCACAACAAAGTTAATCATAGTCGTTTTTTTTTTAAATTAAATTGTCTTGTTTTATTAAACTTGGATGCTTCAAAGCCCATTTTACTTCATTTTTTAATATTAGATAAATAAATAAACCCATATCAAATTAACTGATAATTTCAAATAAAGGCGTGATCACTTTGCAAAAATTTTAAACTATTGGTTTCCCACCCGATATTCTGTTACATAATATTTAGATTCATGACCTAATACAGTAATCTCAGCTACTGTGAAAATAAATCATAATGATTACCCTTTGAGAAACTCAAGAAATTGATAGGGAGTTTATAAAGAGTCGCAAAGGTTAAATCCATCTTCTATTTTATTGAGGTAAATTTCTTATAAAAATATTTACAGAAAAATGTTCACTATTCATATTAGAACACTCTAAGTAAAAATACTCTAGTGGTTATTCGAAAGCAGCTCTATTTTAAATAAGATGTTCTTTTTTATCTAATCTTGTATTTATTTCCATCTTCCTTAATTTGAAAGCATAATCCAGATATTGGATGAACCCCATTTTTTACCATACTTATAGATGTGCAGTGTAGTATGGATAGAAAAAGTTACAAGACCTAGCAGATTGGCTTAACTATAATCACAGTATTACTAATAATTGCAGAACGTTAAACATTGTCCATCCATTTTCTTGTTTTCATCTATTAGGTTTTCTCGTCTATAATCTAATACTATTTCATATCTTTTATCTCCTCAAAATCCTCACACACAGTTCCATACCTCACTGAAAAAAACTGAAGTAGTAAGATTGGAACTTTTTCATCTTTCTGTTATCAAATATATACATCTATGTTATTTCTCTTATCAGAACATAATTTTCCAATTTTACTGATGAGTAAACGAAGAACTACATAAGGCAAGTACATTGGTGCCCATAATATACTTTGAGAGAAGTAAGAATTGAACTCACAGCTCTTGGAAACTAGGGTTCAAAATTAAACCTCGTCATTGCAGTGATTCTTATATACTACACGTCAAACCAATAACGTGGATGTTTTAAATTTGGGAAGTAAGGGGGGCGCCTGGGTGGCACAGCGGTTAAGCGTCTGCCTCCGGCTCAGGGCGTGATCCCGGCTTTATGGGATCGAGCCCCACGTCAGGCTCCTCCGCTATGAGCCTGCTTCTTCCTCTCCCACTCCCCCTGCTTGTGCTCCCTCTCTCGCTGGCTGTCTCTATCTCTGTCGAATAAATAAATAAAATCTTAAAAATAAATAAATAAATAAATAAATAAATAAATAAATTTGGGAAGTAAGAGTATTAGGCCTGAAAACAATAGATGTTCCTTCTTATATTTCCTAATATTTTCAAGGTGATTATTGATTCCTTTAGTTTATCACACATAGAGCCAGGCAAAATTAAGGACCTTTACTCTCTGGGAAATGACATACTTTTACCTTTTTGAATCCACTGAAATAGAAATAGGAGGGACAGATCTGACAAATGGGTTTGTTATCTAGTAACCCCTTCTGATGTACAGTGCCACCAAATAACCATTCTGTTTCCTGAACTGGTCCCACCTCCTGCCTGAGGTGGGATCATTTCATTTTCCAAATGATCCAGGGCCAAAGACCAGGCTCAGCTGAGTCAGAATTTGAGGTGCACACATGGTGGTTACCTGCAAACTTCATGGGGGCCATAGCAAGAACGACCAGACAGAAGTTTGTGTTGAAGTTATGCAGTTTACCTTGCTAAAGGTAGAAAGACGATACTCACACTTTTTAACCATGAGAAAGCAAAGTCACAAAATGCGGAATACCTGGGCCAGGTTCTCTGATTACACATGAACACACACATATAGTTACTGCATGCCTCTTTAGAAAAGTCACTGCATCTGGTGTATATTAGTGTACTAGTCTACTTTTGCCATTTTCATATTCTCTACAATGAATATATATTAATTTTGTTATCCCAAAAAATTTTGATGAGTGTTGCTTTGATTACCACATGGAAGGTCATTAAAAAGAGAGGCTCCAAGAATGAGAAGGTATTTTAGATTAATTGTGAAGAATATGGAAGATTTTAATAGGAAAAGTAGAAAGAAGGGCATTGTACATAGGTAGAAGAGCTGGAAAAACTACATGTAAATAACAGAGCACACAGAAATAATGACAAATATAAGCCTGGGATCAGTTTCTGCAATCAATCTAAAAACAAAGCAAAGAACAAAGCACAGCCGTGACGTCACATGGTTTGCTAAAATTGTGTCTATTTAAAAATATTTGAATTAGCTCTTTATATTGAATTACCTCTTTAGATGTGAATTAGCTACCCAGAAAGCTGCCGGAAGTCAAAAGCACTGATTTCCCTTCCTTTGTTTACCCCAAACCACAAAACAATGACCAAACAATGATAGATTCCCATTCTTGTTCTATTATCCACATACATAAAAATATGACATTTGTTCAGGACACAGTGTAATATACCATTAATATATTCTGCTGTTTTTATTTAAGTGACTTACGGCAAAGTTAGTTAGATATTATTTATATGATTTTTCAATGATTTTTCTTCCACTAAACTGTAAGCTCCCTATAGACAGGGACCTCATCCTTCTTTTCATTGCTGTGTCATTTGAGACCTATGTGGTGCCTAGGATACCACAAATGCGCGGTCTTTATTTATTTAACGAAGGGATTTGAGTCCTGATCTCTTTGTCTATCTAGAGATCTGTAGTACCAAATGAGCTGCTTATATCCTGTTACATCTCCATTCTTGGCACCTCTGTGAGCCTCAGCTGTATTTTGATATCCTGTTGCTGCCTGACTTAGTTATAAGAGTGTTCTTGCCAACTTCGCTCACTCAGATAACCGCATTCCCTTGCTGTAAAACAGTGTAATCAATAATCTAGCTTTTATTGTTACCAGTGTCAAGCATCCCTTAATTTTTAATATCTGGGCATTGTCTGGGAAACAAAGACTAAAGATTTCATCTTTTCCCACTGAGTTATGTTTAAACTACTTAAGTTCCCTTAGTTAGAGGTCTCTCAGAAAAAATGGAACCAATTCTTCTACATAAATCCACTGACAATGGATAAAACTAGATTGAATCTATTAGTGAAAGTGTGCAAATTAATAGACTACTTGATAATGCAAATGAAAGAAGGCAATTGTGGAGAATAGAATAAGCTAAAAATTAAACTGTACTGCCATTTGTTGTCATTTCTCATTATAGTTATCCAGTTTCTTATAAAGATGCCTGTTTTCAAAATTACAGTATGGTTGCTATAGTAATATGCACTTTATAAATCATGTACAAAGACTGCCTTCATTTCCACTGTGTCCCAAAATAATAAAGGCGATTATTAAAGTGGAGTTGCAAGAGTCCGTAAAAGAGTCTGGTGAGAGGGAAACAACGAAGGCGTTAAACATTAAAAGCAAAATTTCAAAAGCTCCCATGAAGATCTCATTAAGTATTTGTGATAGCCTTGGGGTCATTCAATGATATTTTGGACAACTTTCACAGTCTTCCCGAGAGATAAAGTGTCGATGATTGATGATGAATTGTTCATTGATATTTGACAGCACTGACAGTTTACCTGTGTGGTTTGGGATTATTTTCCTTCACAGGAGATGAGTGAGTTAGAATCTCTGAGTTAAAATTTCTAACACAATGTTATCCCTTAAGGAGCTGAGTACTTTTCACATTTTCTCCCAATTTTTACCATTTTAGAGCTATACTTAATCTAGAACTATTTCTCTAAAAGGAAAAAGAAATGATTTCTACTCTGCTTTACAGTCAAAATTATTCTGACACAGATTGGAGATGAGCCACTCAGAGGCATTATCAAACATGTCACTGCGTCAAAAGTCATTATCCTTCATATGCACATTTGCCTCAAGATCATGTTTTTGTTTTTCACTATGATCACTGGGAAAGCAAGGTTTCAGATTGCAGCTGTTAGATGCATTCTGCTAAGAGAGGCTGAAGAGCCTTTCAGAAGAGACCCTGGAAAATTAATAGCAGGGTTGTCCTCTATCAAGAGCTTTCATCGGAGGGAGCCCCAGTGCAATTAAAATTGCTTCAACTAGGACAGGGGCTCTCTCTCAATAGGCATTTTAATTGGATGCTACTACTATGGTTCTATTTTGTATCATCTATCTGTCTACATTATGAAGTAAGGGCTGCCAGTACATTTGCAGAAACTAACCGAATTGACCAAAACATAAATTAGGATTCCACCGGCAGTGCAGGGATAAGGGAATTATAGAAAACCTACGGTTGCCTGTTGTTTAAATTGAGGGCACTTGACATTTTTATTTCAGTGATGACATCATCTATACATGAAAAATTTTAAGTGGGGGGGAATGGTGGGTACGTACTTTCAATTTTTTTACTGCGTGCATTCAAAAATTCACATTCTCTAACATGGGAATTTTATAAGATTTATCTACAGATTATATTTAGGTAAACACTTTTGTCTTCATATATGTGTTATAAATAAAAGTAGTTTAGTATGGTTATTTAAATCTTCCCTATCATTTGAGGAAATGTGAGCTGTAGTTAGTAGGCGAGTTGTATCAGAGATTTCATGTATTTATGAATTATATGATTATTCAAGTGGGTTTATTTTGAATAATGGTAAAGATGTCATATATGATTATTTGTTGAGATGGGTATTTGGCAATGTGTGAAATTCGTTTCTGTAGATGTATTCTCATAGATATCAAACACTGATAGGCATCTGAGGCTTTTTTTAGATGGGTAAAAATTGACCCAAAAATTCCCTGGAGAAGTTCTCAAATAATTGATATTAAGTATAAACCATAGGAGGTTGTCCATATACAGACTATTATACAAGTATGTTGTATTTATTGCCAAATGCATTTTTAAGTCTATTCTTCCTTTCTTCTCTTCTTTAGTAATTTTTTTTAAATTGAAGTGTAGTTGGCACACAATATTACATTAGTTTCAGGTGTACAACATAGTGATAAAATTTTTTAAAAAGTTTTTTTTTTAAACAAATTATAAGCAATTCCTACCGGTAGAATACATTGCTTGTACTGAGTATTGCATTCAGGGCAATTGTTTTATTTCATTAGAAGAACTGATTGCTGGATCTATCCCTTTTGTTCATCGGAGTTGTAGAGTCCTAGCCTTCTGAGTTAATTAAGTAATATATCTACAAGTGTTTTTTGAACTGTAAAAATGTTCACAGATAGAAAGTAATCTGTAGGTTCCATTACTGATGAAGAATGCATTTGGTAGGCTGACAATTCTGTGGTTTAACTCCAACTGCATTGCTGCTGTTTAAATTATCTTAGGTACACTATTAGGTTACCTGATGAAGTTTGATATACAAATGAGATTTTGTTCAGTATTGTTCACCAATAGGAGAATTTTTAGATGACATCTATATTCCTGATCACATCTTGGTCTATTGTATTACATTTTCCTACTCTCTTGATGGTCAGGAATATACATTATACGAGAGTTTTAGGGGCGTGGTTATTCTCTCATGTAAATTGAATACTTTGGTAGATGCCAGAGATGGATCCAACAATTTCTCACTTGATAACTATTTCCTATGCTTCTCCGATATGACATAATATCGTCAGGATTATCTGCTCTTCGTAACACTGAAATATTAAATCACATTGGACTAAACAACTGATAACACCATTCAAACTTTATAATAATCAGAACTAATTTTTTTATATTATCTATTTTTCTCTCTTGGTCAAGCTTACTGCCTTCCCTTGAACTTAATTAATTAACTTGTATGTGATCCTAACATGCATTTATATTTGATTATTGAGCAAAGAATCTTGCTCTTTTGTGCTCTATACAGAGAGATGTGAGTCTTGGGTCCTATCTTCAGCCTTCACTCTAACTTGATGAATGTGTTTGCAAGGCTTATGCTACCTCTGTGAACTTCCCTTTTTCTTTCATTAAAACCTGTACTGACAGCATATTTTAATCTCAGAGCTCTTAAAAATTCATTATTTATGAAATGCTTTGAGGTATTTGGGAGAAAAATTTATTATTTGTAGTGCTGTTGAAAACAATACATACTGTATTATTTGGTACATATTGAGCTCTCTGACTTTTATGCATTATATAAAGCATATCAAAGTATGTGTTACCTTGAACAGATTGGAGTGGTTTTAGGAAGTGCTGGATTATCAGGCAAGGAAATAGTAGTGATCCAACAAAGTGCTCCACTTTGGAAATGTCTGACCGTTCATTTTCTTTGCTTTTAAGGAGTTTATATATCAAGATGACTCATTTCAAGGATAACTTATAATACCTAATTGAAAATTTATTTCTCATTCTATCAACTAAAAGTTACAGAGTCTTTGAACAGATTTATCAAATTTTCATGATATTCAATTTCATATCCACTTGATAATATCTGTACATTCAAATCATCAACTACAGTTTCCACTGAATTCACGGACTATATAACTTTTTTGTTCTTTTTAGAGAGAGTGTAGTGGTGGGGGGAAAAGGGAGAGAGAGAGAATCTTGTACAGGCTCCAGCCCAGTGCAGAGCCCGACACCAGGTGGATCTCACTACCCCGAGATCATGACCCGAGCCGAAATCAAGAGTTGAATGCTTAACTGACTAAGTCACCCAGGTGCCGCTGGATGGTATAACTTCAATTAACAAGCCAAATTAACCGCATTTGCTGTGAAGAAGTCTGATGATAATCTATTTTTGTAAGTCACATGCTCTTCTTTTCTAGCTGTTCCCAAAGCACATTCCCTCTTCTTTTATTATTTTTCTAAGGTTCAGCAATTTTATTAGACTGTGCTTTTGTGCTGATCGTTCAAAGTAAATATTCCTAGGCACTCACACATGTTTTTCTCAACATGTACTTTAAAATATATTTTTTTTAATCTTCAGGATTTTTTTATGTTACAGCTTTTAGTGTGTATTCTGTTTTCTTACTTTGATTTTCTTCTTTGATTTTTCTTATCCATATTTTAATTTCTTGTGTGTATTTTCAATATCTTGCCTATTTTCATCTCAAATCCTTCTTCGTCTTCCTTCAATTTCTATGGCTATTTTAAATTTTCCTATTTTTTACTTTTTATTTGTCTGAAGGCATTAATTTGTTGTTGCTGTTGTTTTTGTGCTTTCAACTTTAGGATTCATTTCTGAAATATTCCTGTATTGTTTCTAATTCTTTCTTGAGTTCTGTGATCTCAGCTCATAGTCTAGTTCTAATTTATGTTGCTCTCTTATGTTTATATTATTTTACTAATGTCTTTTTTTTTTTTAAAGATTTTATTTATTTATTCGACAGAGATAGAGACAGCCAGCGAGAGAGGGAACACAAGCAGGGGGAGTGGGAGAGGAAGAAGCAGGCTCATAGCGGAAGAGCCTGATGTGGGGCTCGATCCCAGAACGCCGGGATCACGCCCTGAGCCGAAGGCAGACGCTTAACCTCTGTGCCACCCAGGCGCCCCTAATGTCTTTTGTTTTAACATAGTACGTTAGTTTTGATCTATTTTGTTGGCATGTCTTGCTGGCATGTTTTCCTTGTCTGTAGAGATATTATTCTGCACTTTATTCACTTTATTCTTTTTTTTTAAAAAGATTATTTATTTATTTATTTGACAGAGATAGACAGCCAGCGAGAGAGGGAACACAAGCAGGGGGAGTGGGAGAGGAAGAAGCAGGCCTCCAGCGGAGGAGCCTGATGTGGGGCTCGATCCCACAATGCCGGGATCACGCCCTGAGCCGAAGGCAGACGCCTAACGACTGCGCTACCCAGCCGCCCCTATTCATTTTATTCTTAAAATTATTTTGCATGGGATTTGATATGTATGCCTGTCTTGTTTTCATTTTTAGGTGAAATTAGCATTCCTGTACTTTATAATACAGCTGAGTTCAGGAAAGTTTTCTGTCTTCCCAGAGGTTCCGTTTCTGATGTTTTTTATAGTGTTCAGAAATACGGTGACTTGCTTTTCTGTGAAATCCTGGTTCTCTGTCCCTCCCCAATTTTGACCTGGACCTTCTCTTTTGTTCATTTCTGTCTTGTTCAATTTTTATTTCACTAGCAGCATTACTCCTCAGAGTGAGGCTCTGTCCCACAAGGAAGCCTTTGCAGGTCAGTTTTGAGAGTGACTGGCATTCATGTACTCCATGTCCTTCAAGCCTTCTTCCTGCCAGTACCTCCACTGACTCGAAACTGGAGAGGGCAAACCTCCAGTTTCAGCTGCTCTTCTCCAGTCAGTCATCTGTGGTTTTAACAGAATCCATGTTGGCTCTTTTGAGGTCTGCTAATCTTTCATCAGACACTGTTCCCATGGCTCCATCTTCTTCCCCAACTGCTTGAATTTTGGGATTGGTGGGGACACCTTTTCACTTAGTTTGGTTATAAATGTTGTCTATAGATATTTTGTTTTGCTATTTGCCCCATCAGTTTTTTTGAGAGATGGAAAAACAATAACAACAACAATATACTGTTGTTGTCATTGCCATTTTCCCAGAATCCCAGTTATATATATATATAGTATCCAGAGAGAAAAAATGCACATAACGTATAGTTTTATGCATAGATTTACAGAGTAAATACACATGTGTTATCAGTACCCAGATAAAGAAATACTTCATCAGTTGAGGATAATTAACATATTCTTCCATTTTTTTCTTTCTAAATCTGAATTTTTAACAATCTGAAAGCAATATACTGAGAACAACAGAATATGGATTGAGGTAATTGTGGTAGAGTTACTCAGTAAATATTTATTTTATCTTATTATTCCTTTATTAAAAATACTTATATCTTTATCCTCAACTATATCATACTTGCACATGGAGATACATGTGCTTGAGCTTATACGTGATGTCTTAAATTAAATTACTGGCCTCAATTCTTCATCCTTCCATGACTCACGTCCTTAGTTTGTCACTTTGCAGTCCACCCTGTTAAAGGTACAGGATGCATAGCGCTTCACCTTGACTTTAGCCTTAGCTATTTGACTTACTTTGATCAATGAGGACATTAGTTCATAGTCCATAAGAAATAATTTAAAATGTGCTCTTACACTTATTTATATGTTTGTTCTTACACTCTTCCATTGCCATCTTGCCCTGGCCTAGCTAATCTGCTGGGCTCAAGGGTATAAAAGACATGTGGAGCAGAACTATCCCAAGTCACCTCCAGTGTGAAACAGGCCATATCAGCTGACCTGGGAAGTCAGGAGGAGAAAGAACTGTGTAATGCATATTTCACTGAAGATTTGAGATCATCAGTACTGCAGCATTGTTGTAAGAGACAAACAATTCATAATGCCAGTGTGGTGGAGTTCTCAAAGACAGATTACGGTTGTTGCCTGATATAATTGTTTGGTTTTAGTAATTACTGAAATATGTGCTGTTGCTTATATCTTTATGGTTTCTTCCCATTTACTTTAACTGTTTTTCCTTTTTTGCTTTACTTTGATGTTATTAAATTAATTTCTTTTCTTTTTTTCCTAATACATGTATTTAAGGCCATAAATTTCATTCTGAGTATTTTTTTGGTTGCATATCACATTTTTACATTGAGCTTTTATTTTTCTTGCTAAATAGTCTGTAACTTAAAAAAATTTTTTTAACATGACAAAGGGCTTTTTCCATAATTTGGCTATTGTTGATAATGCTGCTATAAACATTGGGGCACATGTGCCCCCTAGAATCAGTATTTTTGTATCCTTTGGGTAAATACCTAGTAGTGCAATTGCTGGATTGTAGAGTAATTCTATTTTTAACTTTTTTAGTAACCTGCATACTGTTTTCGAGAGTGGCTACACCAGTTTGCATTCCCACCAGCAGTGTGAGAGGGTTCTCCGTGTTCTATATCCTGGCCGACATCTGTTGTGGCCTGCGTTGTTCATTTTAGCCATTCTGACAGGTGTGAGGTGATAGCTCATCATGGTTTTGATCTACATTTCCCTCATGATGAGGGATGCTGAGCATCTTTTTATCTGTTAACCATCTGGATGTCTTCTTTGGAAAAATATCTGGTCATATCCTCTGCCCACTTCTTAACTGGATTATTTGTTTTTTAGGTGTTGAGTGTGATAGGTTCTTCATAGACTTTGGATACTAACCCTTTATCAGCAATGTCATTTGCAAACATCTCCCATTCTGTAGGCTGCCTTTTAGCTTTGTCGATTGTTTCCTTTCCTGTGAAGAAGCTTTTTATATTGAAGAAGTCCCAAGAGTTCATTTTTGCTTTTGTTTCCCTACCCTCCGGCAACGTGTCTAGTAAGAACCTGCTATGGCCAATGTCAAAGACGTTGCTGCCTGTGTTCTCCTCTAGGATTTTGATGATTTCCTATCTCACATTTAGCTCTTTCATCCATTTTAAATTTATTTTTGTGTATAGTATAAGAAAGTGGTCCAGTTTCACTTTTCTATATGTTGCTGCCCAGATTTCCCACATCATTTGTTGAAGAGACTCTCTTTTTTTTCTGTTGGATATTCTTTCCTGTTTTGTCAAAGATTAGTTAACCATATAGCTGTGGGTCCATTTCTGGGTTTTCTATTCTGTTCCATTGATTTATGTGTCTGGTTTTGCATCAGTATCCCATTGTCTTGATCACTACAGCTTTGTATTATAGCTTGAAGTCCAGAATTGTGATGCCTCCTTTGCTTTGTTCTTTTTTTTTCAAGATTGCTTTGGCTATTCGGGATCTTTTGTAGTCCCATACAAAGTTTAGGAATGTTTGTTCTAATTCTGAAAAATGCTGGTGGTATTTTGATAGGGATTGCTTTAAATAAGTAGCTTGGGGGTTCCTGGGTGGCTCAGTCAGTTAAGCATCCGCCTTTGGCTCAGGTCATGATGATGATTAGGTTTTTTCAATCTGTTAAAAATAATCTGTGTATTGTTCAAAATTTGAATGAATAGATTTAAAAGCAGTAAAGTTGTTAATTAACTTGGAATTTAATAACTACAAATAATAAAACCTAGAAAAAAACCTAGAAAATGTGATTTTTTAAAATACATTTGGTAGGTTTTATGGGACCTAAAATCTAAATTCATCAGGCCAACCAACTAATCAAAACACACACACACACACTCACACACACACACACACACACAGAGGCTTTGGATGGAGACAGTCTGTGTTTAAATTCTGACAACGCTGCTACCAAGGATGTGACATTTAACAAGTTATCTAACCATTCCGTACCTTTATTTCCTCATCTGTAAAGTGGGTATTGTGATAGTGCATACATCATGGGAATATGGGGAAACTAAGACTGACTAATACACACAAATCATGTGTTTGAGAGCAGTACCCAACACATAGATAATGCACAACAAATGTTAGCTATTGTGATTTTTATCATTACTTTGAACGATTACTTTAAAAATTACCATGTTTCTCAATTTTTAGTGTTTCCAATAATTTTCTCAAACTGTCCCCCCAAACCAAAAACCTTGTCACCAGAGCATTAAGAAAACGACTTTTGGGATGCCTGGGTCACTCAATCAGTTAAGAAACCAACTCTTGATTTTGGTTCAGGTCATGATCTCAGGGTCATGAGATGGGGCTCCCTGTCATGCTCCATGCTGGGCGTGGAGCCTGTTTAAGATTCTCTCTGCCCTCCTCACCCCTAAAAAAAAGTGACTTTAGAGAAATAAGCAATTTAATGCTAAGGAAATAATATTTTCTCTACTTAAATGTATTGTATATAATTTATTAATATAGAGTACACTTAGGTGGAGAAAATATATTTCTAACAGCATCCATTACTTTCCTAATATACTAATAAGTCCCTCTGATGTACTATGTGAACACCAGAGAGTTACTGTAGATCAAAGGCAAAAAACCCTAGATCAAAGGAAACAGACATTCTAATAACTCTCGCATCCTAAGGAGACAGAGATAGAGAGAACAAAGGCACTCTACTTCTAATGAAGCTGGGCTTACATTTCAGTTGAAAAGCCTATAGCAACATTCAGAAAAAGTTGATGGCAATTAATTTTAGTATCTCTATTCTTTATTTTTCTCACCTGATAAACGGGGCATCAAATATGATCATCTCTCAAGTCCTTACAGTTGTGAAATAGGTCTTGATAATCAAAGGGTACAAATAACTGAAGTCTACGCTATTTTCCCATTGCTGTAACAAATCATCACAAACTTGGTGGCTTAAGCAATACAAATGTATTACCTTACAGGTCAGAAGGTTAAAAGTCCTAAAATGAAGTTATCTGGGGGAGGGTGTTCCTTCTGGAGGTTCCATAGGAGAGTCATTCCTTTGCCTTTTCTAACTTCTAGAGGGCTGACCTGAATTCCCGGCTTGTGGCTCCTTTCTGCCTTCAAAACCAGCAATGCAGGTAGAGTTATCTATACATCCACTGATTTGCTTTCCTTGTTTCCTTCTTCCACATTTAAGAACCTTTGTGGACTCACTTGAATAATCTAAGATAACCTCTCTAACCTAAGGTTAGCTGATAAGCAGATTTAATTCCATCTGTTATCTTAATTTCTTTTGCAATGCAACAAATTCACAGGTCCCAGAGATTAGTGTACAGACTTCTCTGGGAGTCTTTATTCTGCTTACCACAAGCTTGGGCATCAGAAATGTTTTCAAATCAAGATTTTTCATTTATTCATTTTTCTAAAATCAGATACATTAACTACTCCGATACTTAGATTCCTAATTTGTAATACAACAATATTAACTTTATCATAATTTGGGTATTGTGAAAAATAAATGGAAGTACATTTGTAAAAATAACTAGCAAGTTGCCAAGTACTCGATGTTCAACACTCAAGTAAGTATTCAAAGAACTGAAGATGCTATAATAAGTGGTAGTAGTAGTAGTATTTTCATTTGTATAATTATTTAGTGTCTAAAAAAAGACAAAATGACATCTTAAATACATAAAAAAGAAAACTATGCCCAATGGTGTTGAAAAATAAATGCATTACATATAGTCTGGAGATATTGTGGGTAATACAGATGGCCTTTTGCCCTTTGCATTACCCACTCTAGTAGTAATCTTCTGTTTCTTAGTAAATGTTTGATATACTCTCAAAATTTGGTTTATAAGTAGATATGAAAGATGTTTTGTGTCAATTAAAAATCACATTCCAATTTGAATACATTCCTATTATATGGGTATGATTTGAAAGTTAACTCTAGTTATAAAAACTAAAGAGGGCCAAGAATTTTGGGGAGGTGTTAATTTCAGTATTCTAGACTTAACAGAAAAGGTGGGTGTAAGAAAATGATTTGAAAGAGTGCATTAGCAGATGCTGATTAAGATGCCATTTTCAGCAGAGGGTGAAGCCTGGAAGTGTAAGGAGTGGGAGAGAAAGACAAAACTACTTGTCAGGATGGACACCTGATGGTATTCAAGGTCTGTGTGTGGGATGAAGTTGGCCTAGCAATGTAGGCAGTTCAAAGCCAGCAGATTAATACAAGTGTAGATCCCTGGGTTATAATTTTGTAAGATATTTTCAGACTAAAAAGAAGATTTTAAAATGAGTTGACATGATTAAGGGCCTGGAACAGTAAAGAGACTTAAGTAGGAGAGATTTCAAAGTGCTAAGAGAAGGACCAGAGACATTTTGCTGAGCCAAACAATGACATTCTGAAAGAGAATAAAATAAAGTCATAATTCACTTTAACAATCTCACTGCAAAAAGTGTTAGCAAAAAATTTGAGAAGGCTGTGTAGGAAAAAAAGAAAACTTAAATCATTTTCATGACCTGCAAAACTTTTTAATATAGAATAGAAGAAGAGTAAGCATTGTAAAAGTATGGATAGCAAAAGAAAAGTTTTCATAAGAGTTAAAAACTAACAATATTTTCAGAAGAAAAACTTCTAAATAGGTGCCGAAGTAGGCAAAAATAATTCATAATTAAAATAAGACTTAATGTTCATTGACTACTCAGTGTATATATGTTATTATGCACTGTAGCTTAAACATGTTCATTCACTGTATCCTTAATACTACCTATCAGATATTGCTCTCTCTATTTTAAAAGTGAGGAAACAAACAAGAGGTGAATGACAACTTTCCCATAAATGCACAGGCAAAATTAGCAAAGCTGATCTTTGAATACTGGTGGACTGGCTTGAATCCATCCTTTCACCTTTCTAAAATAATTGCCTTTATTCTTAAAAAGTGGGTGTCTTGGCACGAAACTATTTCTCGTTAAGTTATCATAATTTCATAAAGTCTTATGATGTAATAACTTTGCTAAATATTTAAATATACTACCTTATCTAATTTTATAGCTACCCAGTGGATCAAGTATTATTATCTCAACTTCTAATGTCAGAAAATTATACATGCACCAGATTTTGGAGAACAGAAAACCTATGCACTGACATCCTAAGGCCAACCCAGTTTAGCAGGGAGGTTGGTATTACATAAATTGACCCAAAATGCATGCATAAATACAAAGTGTGATAAACTTTATGGAGGGCAAGTTAAAATATCAAGGTACAGAGTAACAGAAAAGACCTAATTAAGATTACAGAGTCAGGAAAATTTTCTGTAGGGAAATAACATTTCTGTGAAGACTGAAAGATGAATAAGAGATAACAGGCAAACAGAGCAGAAAAGAGATTGTTGATTTGGGGGAAGTAAAAGAACAAGTGGCTAGAGCGTCGTGAAAATGTGGGGAAAGATGAGTAGTTAAGTGAGAACTAAATAATGAGACAATTTACGGGACTTGGATTTTATTATAAACATAATAGAAAGAAGCATTGCAGGTCTCATCCATGATCTGTTAAATTTAATCTTTAAATTTAATCTTTCTCCTACAGGAGGAGACTTTGGTAGTAATCCTTGAAGATGCAGTTGGGTTTGTTAGGTTAAGGGACATTGGTAAAAGAGAAATGAGCAGATTTTGAGGCAAGGTAGACATATGACTGCTTGTGTGCAGGTTGTAATAAATAATTAATATAAAAAAACCCCCAAATAATCCAGTTAAGAAGTGGATAGAGGACATGACTAGATATTTTTCCAAAGAAGACATCCAGATGATTAACGGACACATGAAACATCACTCATCATCAGGGAACTAAAGATCAAAACCACGATGAGTTACCACCTCACACCTGTCAGAATGGCTAAAATTAGTAAGTCAGGAAACAGCAGATGTTGTCAAGCATGCAGTGAAAGGGGGACTCTCTTACACTGTTGGTGGGAATGCACACTGGTGCAGCCACTCTGAAGAACAGTATGGAGGTTCCTCAAAGAGTTAAAAATAGAACTACCCTATGACCGAGCAATTGCATTACTGATTCAAAAGGGCATATGTACCCCAATATTTATAGCAGCATTATCAACAATAGCTAAATTATGGAAAGAGCCCAAATATCCAGGACTGATAAAGAAGAAGTGGTACACACACACACACACACACACACACACACACACACACACACACTGGAATACTACTCAGCCATCAAAAGAATGAAATCTTGCCATTTGCAACAACATGGTTGGAGCTAGAGCGTATTATGTTAAGCAAAATATGTCAGTCAGAGAAGCAAATACCATATAATTTCACTCGCATATGTAATTTAAGAAACAAAACAGATGGACATAAGGGAAGGGGGAAAAGAGAGGGAGACAAAGCATAAGAGACTCTTAACTATAGAGAAAAAACTGAGGGTTGATGGAGGGAGGTGGGCAGGGGATGGGCTAAATGGGTGATGGGTATTAAGGAGAGCACTTGTGATGAACACTGGGGGTTATATGTAAGTGATGAATCACAAAATTCTACTCCTGAAACCAATATTACATTACATGTGAACTAACTAAAATTTAAATAAAAACTGAAAAATTTAAATATCAAGGATAAGCTTCATGGTTCTGGTTCATACAATTATACTGACTTTCAGTCTTAGACATATACTGAACATATAAACTCGAAAGTCATAGGAGATGTAGGAGTTAAATATAGAATTTGGGAATGTTCCATATAGGAATTGAAACCTTATAAAAGAATGAGGTCATTTACATAGAAAGAGAATGAGAAATAAAGATTTCTCATTGGGGAATTGAGCCCTGACATACTGTAAAAACTAGATGTCAGTTAACAAGGAAAAAATGGTAAATGAGACTGAAAAGGAAAAATCCAAGGTGTAGAAAAATATAAGAATGTGGTATCAGAGAAGTGAGAAAAATACAATTTTTTGGGAAGGCAAGAGTTAACATCTTTAATGATTCAGGGAATTCTAAGGGGCAAAAAAGAGTCCTACATGAGATTTATTGCATCTGAAGCTAGATCTCAGTGGCAGCCACAACAAAAGCAATTTGGGGAAAAGGATGGGAACAAAAGCCATATTGTAGGGGGTTGAAGAATGAATTTGAAGTATAATTTTGCAATACTTATAAACTATTGTTCTGAAAAGTCTAAGTATAAAAGCAGCAAAGATAGAGGTTTATAAAAGATGTGAAAACAGGAGAACATTTTAATTTGTTTGCTTTTGTTTCGTAGGGGAAGAAAGGATAAATAGCAGACTTGTAACTACTTTCTCCCCATACCAGTGCAGGAGAAAGACTGGTAAAGCAGTGCATTAATAACGTAACATAATAAAAGATCATTATTAAAAAAACCAGATAGGAAGCATTGAAGTGGATAAGACCAAAACCATTGTGTCCCCTGGAAATACAATCAATGGGGAACTTTCTAGGTACTACTATTTATTTCTTAAAAGTAGCTGTTATAAGTGCTATTTTCAAATTTCCAGCATTTGGAAATAAATGACATTGTGCTAAAAAAAATGAATTCCAATGAGAGAAAAAGAAACAATTAGAAATCTGTGCTTGAAGTTTTCAGCCTTCTCCAGAAAAGAAAGATTTATCTGTGCCCATGTCTCCTCTGTATCCTCTGAATCTTAGTGCCTTAGTTAAGACCCTAGTTAAGACCTAAGGGCTTCTGTGAGCATTCTTCGACCATTATGTTATGCTTCTGAGTTAAGACATAAAGGGTAATTAGGGCTCTGAGGAGGAGTTAATAATGGGGTTTAATGGAGAGCAGGTCATAGTGTTTGGAATAATATTCCAATCTGTGATTTTCTAATCCATAACCTGTCATTTTAACAAATATTCTACAGTCTTCTGTAGCACAAAATAAATAAGTAAATAAATGGCAAGGTCTAATAACAACATATTATTTATCCACTTTGAATATATAGATATCCCATTTTGAAAAGGGTTTGTGAGGAGTTAATGTTTTAAATAAATATCCAAAATATGAAAGACAAAGCATATGACCCAAATTATACATGAAATCAGAATTAGATAAAATAATATTAAATTTCATCAACTGAAAAATATTTTGGACTAGGGATTTTGATCACATAGTATTTTAGCTAAGTTTGGCTAAAAAAAAACAAAAATGAAAACCAGCTGTTATGTATCACAGATACCTGATTCAGTACAAATTACCAACAGTTTCAACTTCAGAAAAAAATAAAAAAGAAGTGATTTGAAGTATAATTTTGAATTTTACTTGAATCTGAATAATTTGAGATAAATCCATACTCTGAATAGGAGAAGAGGGTCTAGACAATACTCAAATCACACTTTGTTGCATTTCTCATGTTGTCCGATAAGGGCTCTATATATTCTAAATACCTGATATTCACTTGTCAAATGGAAGAGTCCACGTGCAAAACAAAAATGGGGTGAGAGACAAGTGAGAGTTAGATGGTTATGTTATAAACCTCCTTAATTAATGGAAGAAATTAAAAATTATTTGAATAAATACAATCATAATTATTGCCTGTTTTAGAATATGTCTTAAATTTGCATGATTGAATAGATTAATGAGAAAGATGTGGCAATAATGAAAGGAAAATTACTAAATTACAGAGAATAATGTTGAGTGTAATGTTAAGGCACCGGTAATTATTGTATTATAATTAATATATGGTTAGTGACTATTACTTTTCAAAACTGTATTGCATTGACTTAAGTAGAGTGTGCTCTCACTACCTAACTTATACAGTCACGAACATCAACTCTAATTCCAACATGAATCCATTCACAGATTACATTGAGTGATAATAGTTTTCAACAATAATTTCTGGTTGATCTAAAGTGAGATAAATATATCAGTGGTGATGAATTTAAAACAATCTAATTTGCTAACTTTAAGACCTTAAAATAATATTATGTAGAATAATTTTGTGAACACATATGAATGAAAACAACAGAAAAGCAAAACAGTTGCCAAAATGTGTGGAATATATAAAATGATGGTGGAAATTATTAAAATGTATTGATTTGTAAGGGATGCTGGAATTCCTGGGGAAAGGTTTAGAAATAAAGAAGGGTAATGAGATCTTAGAGTAAATTCCTCAGTTTTAGAATATTTTATGAAATTATCTTCTTCATAAACTGCACCAAGCAGTGACTAAGAAATGTGACACTGATACCTGTGTAGTAAAGAAGAGTTTTCTCTCCTGAAAAGGAGGGGACAGCAATACAATCATAAGGTCTCCCATGATGCCTTTCATCATAATGCATTTTTTTTTTTTGGTCATTTTTGTCTTAGGCAACCTCAATTATTTTTATTTTTCAGCTACTTCATTAATCATACATAAACGTGGATTTAGAATTTTATAAATAAAAAATAATTTGAACCTTTTAGGATGCCTGGGTGGCTCAGTTAGTTAAGCCTCTGACTTTGGCTCAGGTCATGATCTCAGGGTCTGGGATTGAGCCCCGCATGGGGCTCCTTGCTCAGTGGGGAGTCTGCTTCTCCCTCTCCCTCTGTTCCTCCCCTTCTCCTGCTCCTGCTCTCTCTCTCTCATATAAATAAATAAAATCTTAAAAAATAAATAAATAATAAAGATAATTAGAACCTTCTATTAAATTCTTAATAAGTAGAATTTATCATATTGTTATGATATCTGTGGTACTTTATTGATGTCTTGAATTTTTATATTACTCTAGTTCTTTGTAATACATATTTGAAACAAAGTTATCTTGATTTCGAATTTTATTTTTTTGTTCACAAGCTTTTTATTCTTTGCTCACACTTAGAAATTTGATAGTCAATTTATACCTATCAATGAAAGATAATTGATTTGTGTATAATTGCTTTCTGTCAAATAAAATGCATGTATACAGTATCAGCTGTAATTTTAATCATTTTAAAAAACATGATAACCTCAGGAAAAAAATTTAAATAAATAAAACCCCTCTCAACCTTATTTTAACTTATAATGTATAAAAAGAATAAATAGTTATTCCTTCCCTTCATTTTTATTTTTATATTACATAAAACTTGTCAGAGAAACATTTAGTTTCCATTCAATTTTTAGTTGAGACATAATTCTTATTTTAAGTCCATACATACAAACTCAAAGCTTCAAAAACCATCACTGCAAATTAGCTTTGCCTCAGAAGGCACATGATGAGAATCAACAGAACAGAACACCAGGGTATCAAGGTAAATGCTTTCCAAAAAGCTGAGTGAGGAAGAGCAGAACAGAAGGTGGGCTTAAGAAATGTTTCAAGAGCTTACAAGCCCCTTTGGGGGCAATGAGATGTAGTCATAGGCAGAAGAAACCTACAAAACATCACAGTGTGCAAACAATTAGAGACAGATTCTGTGCAAAGAGAAGCAAGGTGTTATCCATAAGGCCACAGAGCTGCAGATAATGGGATTCCCCCCAGGAATGGCTAAGGCAAAACACCACAGAGTCATGTAATAGCACTTTCAAATACACACACATCCTTTCAGAAAATAATGCTATTAGCTTCAGCATCTTCAGCTAACAGGCTCAAAAATCACATAAAAATACACATTTCTGAAGCAAAAACTCAAATCTTAGCCACTAATGATTTATATTTAGTCATTGAGAAATGTAGGTTATACACTTACTAATCATGTCTTGCGTCCAGTCTAAATAAAACTCAGAGTTCATATTCTTGGATTATGTTTTCAATGCATTAAAAGCAAATCAGACTCACAGACTTTAAAGATTTCTGTACACCATTAAAATATGTATTTTTGAGGCCATAATTTCACTTAAAAATCACATGTATTCTTTTTATCTATAGGAATAATTGGAAGCAATGTGAACTCAAATGGCTATGCATAATATTTTGTAATGTAAAGCAGGGCAAAAAAAGTTAACTTTGACAAATGACAAACCTGTAATATAACATTGCAATGCAAACTGTAGATTAATTATGTAGATTAATATGGCCAAAGAAGAGACGGTAGAAAAAAATTCTAGACAGAGAGCCTATCACATAAAGCCTAAAATTCCAACAAATGCCTTTGTAATAGCAAATAATAAACTGTTATTTCAGTAGAATTCTGATTATCACTCAAAATATCAATAATTGTTTACTTAGCTTGCTGTCTTATATAACAAATATGATAGTGATAATTATTCAAAATTCAATTTTTAGAATGCATATTTTCCTATTACTGCTGAAAGTTGAATAATATTATCTGATTCTGAGTATTTCTAAACATTTGATCATGTATTTCACAAAACTCAAGTAGACATTTTAATTATACTTCAATGATATATGCATTACTATGAAATCTTCCTGATATACACATAAAATGAAAACCAAGTACATCATTTTTTGAAAAGCACTTAAATAATTGTTTTGATAAAATTATGTAAAGCACTGCAATCCCTACTTCCCATCATTATATATGCCCTCGTAGAAGTAAATCACAATAGCTTTACTGAATACAATTCTACAGTCACGTACCCATACTTCTAAAAATAGCAACTCTCCAAAACAACACTGAAACATAGTTTTTATTTTTTTAAAGATTTTTATTTATTTAAGATAGAGTGAGAAAAAGCAAGAGAGCACAAGCAGGGGGAACAGCAGGCAGAGGGAGAAGCAGGCTCCCCACTGAGCAGGGACCCTGGGATCATAACCTGAGCCAAAGGCAGATGCTTAACCAACTGAGCCACCCAGATGCCCTGGGATTTTAATCTTCGGCTTAACCTAACCCTAGTATGTAGCCCAGTTAATGATTACTTAATACTTCATGTTAATTTATAATCTGAACTTAGCTGCCAGGATGCTTATGCTCTTTCTCTTACTCCTGTTTAACTAGTCAGTCCTTCCTCGTTTTCTTTACTTTTTTTTTTTTTTTAACTTTTTGTCCTTTTACCATTGGAATGTACTAGGGCTCACTCTTTGGTCCTTGGTTCACCTTTTGCAGGTGTCTTTTATTTTCATGGCTTCAAATTCTGATTTTATGCCAATGATTCTCAAACTTATTTGTCCAGACCAAATGCATCTCCTCAAAACTAAATTATAGCTCCATTTGTAGTCATGTCCACCTGGATGTCTTACTTTCTTACCCGTTCTAATTTTTTTTCACAGCTTTTATCACCTATTCTTATAAAACAATTTATTCATTTATTATATGTATTAGTTATTGTGTGTCCCACCACAGTGATTCTAAGTTGCATTGGGCTAAGGAATCATTGTTCTGTTCACTGTTGAGTATCTAAAGCCAAGTAGAGTGCCGGATACATCTTGAACGCTTAATAAATTTGTTAAATGTGTAAAAAAGTGACTGAATAAATGATTGAATATAATTGTTCTATATTCTCTTTCATTCATTCAACAAATATTTATTAAGGAGCCACTCTAAACTGGACAACTTATTACACTTTGGAGATATAGTCATGAACAATATCAACCTGCACTTAGGGAAATTGTTTCCTAATGGTACAAACAGACACTAATCTAACGACCACACAAATCAGTGTAAAGTTACACTGTATAATTTTTAAGTGGCGGTATGCAGTGCCTTAAAAATATGGGAAATGTTTGTCAAGGCAAACAAGGACCAATCTATGTATTGGCCTATCTCCTTCTACTGAACTTTGTTTCACTGTGCTTCGCAGATACTGTGTTTTTACAAACTGATGGTTTGTGGTGACCCTGCTTCAAGAAAGTCTATAGGTACCATATTTCCAACTACGTTTCCTTACTTCATGTCTTTGTGTCATGTTTTAATCAATCTCACAATATTTCAAACTTTTTCGTTATTATTTTGTTAAGGTAATCTGTGATAAATGATGTTTAATGTGATCACTGTAAATATTTTAGGTTGCCATGAACTGCGCCCACATAAGATGGGGAACTTAACTGATAAATATTACATGTGTTCTGACTGCTCCACCAACCAGCTATTCCCCTGTCTCTCTCCCTCTCCTCATGCTTCCCTATTCCCGGAGACAGAACAATATTAAATTAGGCCAATTAATAACCCTACAATGGCCTCTAAGTGTTTAAATGAAAGGAAGATTCGCACATATCTCACTTTAAACCAAAAGCTAGAAATGATTATGCTTAGAAAGTCATGCTGAAAGCCAAAATAGGCTGAAATCTAGACCTCTTACACGAAATAATTTATGAATGTAAGGAAAAAGTTCTTGAAGGAAATTAAAAGTGATACCCCAGCGAACACATGAATGATAAGTAAGTGAAACAGCCTTATTGCTGATGTAGAGAACATTTGAATGGTCTGGATGGAAGATCAAACCAGCCACAATTTTTCCTTAAGGCAAAACCTGATCCAGATTAAGGCCCACTCTCTTCAATTCCAGGAAGGGTGGGAAAGGTGAAGAAGCTGCAGAGGAAAAGTTGGAAGCTAGCAGAGGTTGGTTTATAAGGCTTAAGGAAAGAAGCTGTCTCCATATCATCAAAGTGCAATGTGAAGCAGCAAGTGCTGATTTAGAAGCTGCAGCAAGTTTTCCAGCAGATACAGCTCAGATACTTCACGAGGGTGGCTACACTAAACAACAGATTTTCCATGCAGATGAAACAGCCTTCTATTGGAAGAAGATGCCATCTAGGTCTTTCATAGCTAGAGAGGACAAGTCAATGCCTGCCTTCAAAACCTAAAAGGACAGGCTGACTCTCCTGTTAGGGGCTGATGCAGCTGGTGACTTTAAGTTGAAGCCAGTGCTCATTTACCATTCTGCAAATCCTAGGTCCTTTAAAAATGATGAGAAATCTATTTTGCCTGTGCTCTGTAAATGGAATAAGAAGGCCTGAATGGCAGCACATCTGTTTACAACATTTACTGAATATTTTAAGCCCACTGTTGAGACCTACTGCTCAGAAAAAAAAAAAAAAAAAAAAAAAAAAAGGATTCCTTTCAAAATATGCCTGCTCTTTGACAATATACCTGGTCATCCAAGAGCTCTGATGGAGATGGACAATGAGATTAATGTTGATTTCGTGCCTGCTAACACAATATCCATCCTGTAGCTCGTGGATCAAGGAATCATTTTTATTCTCAAGTCTTATTATTTAAGAAATACATTTAGTAAGGCTATAGCGTTCATAGATAGTGATTCCTCTGATGAATTTGGGCAAAATAAAATGAAAACCTTCAGTAGAGGACTTTCCATTATAGACACCATTAAGAACATTCATTATTCTTCATTCATGAAGTCAAGTTATCAACACGAATAGGAGTTTGCAAAAAGTTGATTCCAACCCACATGAATGACTTTGAGGGGTTCCAGACTTCAGGGGAAGAAGTGATGAAGATTTGGTGGAAATAGCAAGAGAACTAGAATTAGAAGTGGAGCCTGAAGGTAGGACTGAATTGCTCATGAGAACATTTTAATGGATGAGGAGTTGCTTCTTATGGATGAGCAAAGAAGTGGTTTCTTGAGCTCTGTGGAATGTACTCCTAGTGAAGGTGCTGTGAAGACTGCTGATATGACAACAAAGTTGTGAGAATATTATGTAAATGTAGCTGATAAAGCAGTGGCAGGGTTCGAAAGGACTGACTCTAATTTTGAAAAAAGTTGTACTGCAGGTAAAATGCTATCCAATAGCATTGCATGCTACAGAAAAATTGTTTCTGAAAGACAATCAATGTTGTAAACTTCATTGTTACCTTCTTTTAAAAAATTGCCACAGCCACCCCAATGCGCAGCAATCAACATCCTGATCATTTAGCAGCCATCAACAATGAGGCAAGATCCTCTACCAGCAAAAAAGATTCTAACTTGCTGAAAGCTCCGATTATGGTTAGCATTTTTCACCACTGTAGTATTTATAAATTAAGGTATTATACATTGGTCTTTAGACGTAATATTATTGTAGGTTAATAGACTACAGTATGGTATAAACATAACTTATAGTCCCGGGAAACCAAAAAATTAATTGGGGTCACTTTTTTGTGATATTTGCTTTAGTTGTGGTGGACTGGAACCTCAACAGCTCTGAGGTGTGCCTGTACAACATAAAATATTTCTGACTGTAACTCATTTCACTTTCAGTATGTTCACATAAATATTTTAAGAATAAGAAAAAGGTGAAAACAAGGTTTCAGAATTTGGTATTTCCTTAAAGTGGCGCAGTATACAGTGGTGGACTCGGAAGCCAACTGAAATAGCTCTGTCATTTATTAGATCTGTAACTTTATAAACTTTGTGAATTTTATAGCTATACCTTATAAACACACAACACATATACATATATATCACACAGACCATGGTCTCTTTCTCTCTTTTACTCTTGCTTTCTCTCCTCCAAACAACAGTATATATATACATAATATTAACATGAATTAACATTTAATGAGGGTTTAGTTTCCATGAAGTAGCTCTCTAAGAGCTTTAAAAATATGACCTTAATTGGCTTTCATACTAATCCTTTGATTTGGGTACTACAATGATACTTGAGTTTCTAAATGAGAAAACTGAGTCCCAGAGAGGTTAAATAGTGTGACTGCCCAAAGTTACATGGCTAATAAATAAAAGCACCATTTCAGTCGGCTTCAGGGTCAAACACTACATATAGCCAAATAAGGAAAAATACCAAATTCTGAAATCTAGTGTTCATCTTTTATCTAATTCTATATATTTTAACATATATGCATGTTATATATTTACCATATTATATGTATTTTAACTATACAATGTATAAAATTATATACATTAATATTTGCCAATGTATTTCTCATGGGTTTCATTCAGAACATTTTTCCCTTAAATACAAACATAATTTATTTTATTGCATTTATCTAAATTATATATGTGAAACATGTGAAGTGCTCTCTGCAGATACCTATATAACCACTACTTGAAACAATCTTTTCAACAGTTTTCCTAAGAGTTCATTGCTGTGAAAAAGAAAACCAAAAAGGAATTAGACTTCAAGTAGTATCTTACATTCCTCTAAATTAACCACAATTATCTGAAATTGCTTTATGTCAACCTGTAAACTCTTTCTCAAATAGTTCAAGGTTATTATATAATTAAAGGCTTTTTTTTTCAAGATCTACACTACTGAGGGATGTTGAGAAAGATTAAAAATCATGTCCAAGAAACTTACATATTTCTGCAACTTGACACAATTTCTTGAAGTAAAAATAGCTACAAGTCATACATCATGCCCTAAGAGTCCTCACTGTTTATCATTACCCCACCTTTTTGAGTGTCTATCAAATTCTTGTTACTTGTAAAGTTATCTCGATGCTTCGCTATCTCCCTTTAAAAACTCAAACTCCATGTATTCTGCTCTACAAATGGGAAACAAAAACAAGAAATACACAAGAAAGTGTATGTGGGCGTGTGTCTATGTGTATAACTTTGTATATATGTACAGACACATACAAATACATGTGTGCATGTGTATTACTGTGTGTATACAAATGTTCATTCACACACACACATGCGTAACTATATATATTTGGGTAAGTGACAAGGCTGATAACGCACCTAAAGGTGTGTGAAGCTGCAAAGGAGGATTCTGTAATATTTAGTAACTAGAACTCTGTAACTACCTAGTAACACGTGCTCTTTGTACAGAATTAAAATCCTAAATGACATTCGTGAATGGGAGAAATGTCTTCCAATGCTAAAAGCATGGCTTTAGAGAGAGTCAAAAATGAAAAGTATCTAGGGGCACCTGGGTGGCTCAGTCGGTTAAGTGTCTGTCTTTGGCTCAGGTCATGACCCCAGGGTCCTGGGATCGAGCTCTGCATCAGGCTCCCTGCTCAGTGGAGAGCCTGCGGCTCCCTCTCTCTCTGCCTACTGCTCCCCTGCTTGTGCTCTCTCTTTCTCTTTCTAATAAATAAATAAAATTAAAAAAAAATGAAAAGTGTCTAGATATTGATGACACAGATCAATTTGAGTAGCTTGTATCTGACCAGAAGACAGGATATGCACAAGCAAGAAGGCACTAAGACAACATCTTCAATGTAGATAGTACGGTGTGTGTCTTGCTGTGTAACTGTGGGATAGACTTTGAGGTACAGAGACATAAGGGCTGTGGCACAGGTTGTCTGGGGCCACACCCGGGCCATGCCATTCACTGGCTGTGGAACTTCAGGCGCAGATCTAGCCCCATGTGCCTCACTTTCATCATGAGGATAATAATAGTACAGTGGTTATTTTGAAGTAGAAATTAGTTCATATATGAAACAGGCTTAGAATAGTGCCTGGTAACCCCTCCACCAAGGATTGTTACTATACGATTTGCTATGATTATTACTATTTGGTTGCAATAACAAATATATTTTTGGTAGTACATTGTTACTCCTAGTCTTAAATAAAAGCCTATAGTTAGTGAAACTTATCAAAAGAGGTAACCACCACACAGCAGAGCAGGTAATATAAGGAATTACAGGAAAAGTTTAATTTTCGATTGTAGTGTATATTTCTGCTGTTTGAAAGGAGTCATAAGGATCTCCTTTACTGCTTTTGTTGTGGCTCCTTTTGCCTATGGATTGGACTAAGGGAAATTTTAGTTGAGATTGGCGTTCGTCAGAAATATTTATGTGATCCCAGTCACTTTCACGTATAGTTAGCTTACTCTATCTACCCCACTGTAAGATTAGTTTTCAGGAACAATTCCATGTTTCACTGCAGCAACTCAACTGCATCATGACACAGAACTGTAGGGCCAGAGGATGCTTTATTATTTGAATTTAAT